>NC_064638.1:1251564678-1252764678 GCF_023864345.2 Schistocerca serialis cubense | reverse complement strand
AACACCTTAAAGTTGGATAAATGAAAGTAATGTAACATTTAGATTCAAAACAGCTCACAAGTTCTTCAAAATACTGCGAACTGCCCTTTGTTCCATAAATAATAATTTTATGGGAGGAGTTATGGATGCTAGAATAGGATAACAGCTCATTAAGAACCTAACTGGAATAAACAGAGAAACAGGAGTTAATCAGAATGGAAAACTGTTATGAGACTCAGTGCGAGTAGACAATACTTTTTTTAAATGTAGAGAGATTCAAAAATCTACGAGGGCGTCCTGCAGATTCAGATCAACAATAGTTTATTTAAAATCAAAAGAAAAGATGGAAAAATTATACCGGGACGTCATAGTGATGAAAGGGATGGATATAAATTCTTTTATTTCTTAAAAAGAGGAAAAGTAATACTCAAAACTAGATGAGCAAGAACAGCACAAAAATGAAAACTACAACGCAAACAGTGTGAAAAACCATTTAGAAGATCCTAGCATCAGAAATGTATGCCGGCAACGTGTATGATTACATGTGGTAAAGGATCCTACGAGTAAAAACATAGAATTACAGTGGCAGAAAATAACTGATTGTAGTGGTGGCTTTTAAAGCCATGGGGAAAATAAATAAATACAAAGTAAAAGAGGGACTTATAATTTGAAATAAAGAATTAAAACGCACTGTTCGAAGGAAGAAGGTGCTGTATTTATGGTGTCTCATGAGGGAAATTCCTGAGACATTGAAGAACCGTACAACGCGAAGTAAATAAACAAAGAAAGTAGTAAGAGATACACTTAAAGAAATGTGAGAATGGTGTACATCTAATATACAAAGAAATGTACATGGCTGTCAATCCACTATATTCAGAATAATGAAACACACAAACAACGAAGAAAAGATGTGGCAAATTTTGATTTTCTTAACAGAGAAGATTCGCTGAAATTCCGTAAAAGTCTGTGGTCGGAAGAAGAGAGGAACAAAAAAGTAGAAGAAATAAATAGAGGTCTTTTGTAAATTGATGAAACAGAATTTAAGGAACCCCGAGAAGCCTTAAAAATGGATATAAAATGGTAGGTTTTACTGAAAAATAACTGTTAAGAAAAATATTCTTTGCATTGCGCCGTTTCCGAGTTAAGCAGCATTGGAGTAAGCCAATCAGGCCGTTGCGCGTACAGATCAAGATAAACCCGCCAGAGATGGTGTCGCCAAACGTGTTCTTCGTTCGAATTCCAAAAACCCAGCAAGTGAGATACGAAAATTTTACATGGGACAGTAGTAACGTTATAACCAGGGACAAATGTAGAACAACCTCGTGTGCTGTCATATACGCTATGAGAGCAACTACCACTAACTGTGTCTGCCGGGCCGCTTGAAACTGTGCACGCAACGTCATGTTTGGCTAACTTCAGTGCTAATTAACGCAATGTATCGAAGCTTTTTTCGCAACAACTATTTCTTAGCACAGCCTGCCCAGCAACAACATTACAAGCTTTTCAGATTGTTGTGACCACCCTGTATATGCGAAGATAATAGTGAATAGATCGAGAAACATCGTAGACAGTGTATTGCTCGAAGAACATACAAGGTTTTTGGAAGTGAAGGTCGAGCTGTGATAAAGTAAATAATATAAGAAAGTAGAGAGTGCAGGTTCAAAACCTGGATTGTCTTAAAACTTTTAATAATTTTCACCGTCGAAAACTGTGGAACATATTGGACGAAAGAGAAATACACTACATCTTATCGAAGTTATCCAAAGTATGTACAGAGGAACAACATAAATGTCAAGCTAAGTCTTGTAAATATCGTCCAAGGAGATATTAATAAAGGGGTTAGACAAGTATGTTGTATTGCACAGATAATTTTTAATTTACCTTTGGATGATAGTGCGACAGAATGGTGACAACGGATTATAAAACTCAGTAAGGAGGACCGGTTCAGAGGAAGATATTTTATCAAAACTCATACGCTTGCTGATAATATATTCTAGTTGCGGATAATGAAGATAAGTTACAGAGGTGGGGCCCTGTCGCAACAAAGCTGGATAGATCCACTATACCGGGTGTTACAAAAAGGTACGGCCAAACTTTCAGGAAACATCCCTCACACACAAATAAAGGAAAGATGTTGTGTGGACATGTGTCCGGAAACGCTTGATTTCCATGTTAGAGCTAATTTAGTTTCGTCAGTATGTACTGTACTTCCTCGATTCACCGCCAGGTGGCCCAATTGTAGGAAGGTAATGTTGACTTCGCTGCTTGTGTTGACATGCGACTCATTGCTCTACAGTACTAGCATCAAGCACATCAGTACATAGCGTCAAAAGGTTAGTGTTCATCACGAACGTGGTTTTGCAGTCAGTGCAATGTTTATAAATGCGGAGTTGGTAGATGCCCATTTGATGTATGGATTAGCACGGGGTAATAGCCGTGGCGCGGTACGTTTGTATCGAGACAGATTTCCAGAACGGAGGTGTCCCGACAGGAAGACGTTCGAAGCAATTGATCGGCGTCTTAGGGAGCACGGAACATTCCAGCTTATGACTCTCGACTGGGGAAGACGTAGAACGACGAGGACACCTGCAATGGACGAGGCAATTTTTCGTGCAGTTGACGATAAACCTAATGTCAGCGTCAGAGAAGTTGCTGCCGTACAAGGTAACGTTGACCACGTCACTGTATGGAGAGTTGTTTCCGTACCATGTGTGCAGGCACTATCAGCAGGTGATTGGCCTCCACGGATACACTTCTGCGAATGGTTCATCCAACAATGCGTCAATCCTCATTCCAGTGCAAATGTTCTCTTTACGGATGAGGCTTCATTCCAACGTGATACAACATACTGACGAAACTAAAATGAGCTCTAACATGGAAATTAAGCAAAACATGGAAACACCGTAAACACTACCATGCTGAACACGTTGTGGTAACACAGCTTCCAGTCGTCCAGCAATCGAAAATCTGTGCGATTTTTACAGAAACCTCACACCAGATTTCCTGTAAAAATCCTGCGAAGTCCAGAAGATACCTTCTCTCCAATGTAGACACATAGCGTTCAACATCCTTATATTTGGCGCCTGATTTCTATGCAAGTGGTAACTATCGTTTCACTACCCACATTTGATCCCCATTCAACATTTAGAAGAGTGTACTATATGGATCATTGTCAGAAGCCTTCTAGAGTGATACAAACGCTGTAAATGTAGGTTTAGCTTTTTCAACATATTTAATAACCTAGGATACTAGTCGGCAAACCACGTCTCGCGACCAACATGCGGTTTCCCATGGGTGCGGCTTTTCACTTTAAGGTACGCGCAGGTACCTACAATTCAGCTTCGTAGGTTTCCGAACGACATTCAACACTATGTAACATACAAAATACTTACGTATTTGAAACTTCCTGACAGATTAAAACTGTGTGCCGCACCGAGACTCGAACTCGGGAGCTTTGCCTTTTGCGGGCAAGTGCTCTACCATCTGAGCTATCCAAGCACGACTCACAACCCGTCCCCACAGCTTCAGTTCTACCAGTACCTCGTCTCCGACCTTCGAAACTTCACAGAAGCTCTTCTGCGATCCTTGCAGAACTAGTACTCCTGGAAGAAAGGATATTGCGGAGACAAGACTTAGCCACAGCCTGGGGGTTGTTTCCAGAATCAGCAGGAGACGAGATACTTGCAGAATTGAAGCTGTGAAGACATATCGTGAGTCGTGCATGGGTAGCTCAGCTGTTAGAGGATTTGCCCACAAAAGTCAAAGGTCCCAAGTTCGAGTCTCGGTGCGGGATACAGTTTTAATCTGTCAGGAAGTTTCAAATACGCAAGTATTTACATAAATTTACAGTACAGTTTAAATGTAAATAAATGTAGGATAATGTCCACAGAAACAACCCTACAGCACCCGATTGTATGATTAGTAAGCACGTTGTTGTTCAAATATTTAGATAAAATGTCAAGAAACGACATGAATTGGAACGAAAATGTAATATCTCTAAGTGTAAGATGAATTGAAGATTAGGATTTGTTGGAACGGAAAGTGCGGCCTTTCTGTAAACTAAATTACATACACGATGTTATTTGTCGCATTTCTAGATCGTTGCTTGAGAATTTGAAGTCCTTACTAAGTAGACATGGCATCAGACAATGGGCGAAGTTAGAGACACGCTGTTAGCATTATTGCATGTCACTAAAAACCGTTTTCATGTAATCCTGTTGTATGTATTTCGAGATCAGGTATTCTAGGAAGAAAGTGAGACAATTCTGCTGTCACCATCGTATATTATTCGTAGAGATCGTGAAAATAAAGGCAAGATTTGTACCTCTCAATATGCGAACGTAATGGGACGTATAATGAGTTGTAGTGGTGCGAAGAACCCTGCAGCGTGCATTATACTGTGGTTTCAGTAGTATATATGTAGATAAATATTAGTTTTTCTGAAAATTTGAAGAAAACTTCTCGTTTCAGCCTCATTGATCATAAGAGGGTATTCTGGTTGAACCTTAATCCTTTACTCGTCACCAGACACAAATGAAGAGGTAGCTGAAAAAGCAACACAATTGCTGTAACAGTTGACACTGAAATTAAGGTTGCGACTTAAGTCAGAAAATAAATAATCTCTACAGTCAAAGGTTAAAACAGTCCGTAACGAAATAGGGAATCACATTTTCAAGTAGCAGACGACACGAACGTACTTCGAAACAGATGTAAATGTTTTCTCTGAAATTTTCTGAAATAAATAGTTCGAAAACACAGAGAAGACAGAGTAACGCATAAAGTCAGTACAAAATCTGTGAACAATTGAACAAGTCACGTTTTTGCGCTCATAAATGTACAACTGTCTTTCCATTGTTAATGAGAGCAGTGAGCAATTCACATCAAGCACGGTGAAAAAAATCTCTGGAAGTTCAAGAATAAATTAATTGTCTCACGGATAAAGCTTCATAAAAATTAAACACACTGTTGTGAATGCAGAGAGATTTGTCGCTTCTTTTCCTGGAATGGAGTCGTCCGCCGTATTCATGCGAACTGAAGTAATTTGCGTCGCTGAATATATTCTGCCTACGCTTTCGGTAGATATATTTTTCCTCTGGAACAGGTCGCATTCATGAACACTTCCTCGCAGTTGTGCGGGAGCGTTTATTTTCTTTAAAACTGTGGACATTGTGTCTCCCGCTTTGAGCCGCTCGTAGCCATGCGAAATGGTACATGCGTGATTGTCCTACAGGCAGAAAAAACATGGACGTATCTCGTTAAATAAAACGCTACATCAACACAGATGGAAAGGCTAAAAGCCAAGTTTCCAAACGAGCGGTTGCGGAAGAATAGCAAAGAAGGGATCTGTTTCACTGGAATTCACCAAAGAAACTTTATAACCTGCAGCAACAAGCATATCGAGTTTATTCATATTCGCTCGGACATTATTTTTCATATTTCGTTTACAGTTGTTATTCAGATATAAGCCCGTTACCAAGCTCTCCGATGTTCCTATATGCTGTTATGTTAGAGGAGATGTTTGCAGGAACTTCAATAAGCAGTAAATTATTTATTCGCGGTCACAATAAGACTTATTCACGCTTTTAACCCCCGTACCTGATCCAGTTTGTGATTATCCCCAACATTTTACCTCATAAATCTTTTCTAGTTTAGATTCCGTTTCAGCGTCCATATTTATCACTTTCGAATCAAAATTCAATGTCTGAGTGCAACAAAAATTGAACAACTGGACTCTATAGTCGTCTCCTTTGACCAGACTGAAACTCTAACTAGGAATCTTTAATTTTTTTGGATGGTGGCGGCGAGGTACTGGAAGTAAGGCTGTGAGGGCGAATCTTGAGATGTGCCTGGATAGCTGACACCGTAAGAGCATTGTTCATGGAAGGTAGGGTTCCAGGTTCGAATCCCGAACTGGCACACGTCTTTAAGCTGCCAGGAAGTTTCAAAATAGCGCTCACCCCGCTACAGAGATGCGAGATTCCTTCTGGAAACAGTTCCGTGGGATTTGGGTAAGGCGTTTGTCTGTAATATCCTCTCCTCCAGGATACAGACAGGCTTGGTGGACTCCACTGGTACCTTGGCCATAGACACAGCGACGAGTCCTTCATTCAAGATTATGGCCCGTTTAAAATTTGGCCTGGTGACGTAATCTCTTCAACCGTAACACCCATGAAAAACGGTAAATGAAATGAATTTTACAACGGTTTCTAACATTCTCCATGTTTTTGTCAAAACTGAATTATTCATTAATTTATAAAATATCTTTTTCACAATCACAGGTCGCGAATGCCCTCTGTTTGGTGAATGTAGAAAAGAGAGACTGTGAGGCCTGCCTGGATATTTCAGTCAGTAAGAACATTGCCCGGAAAAGGCAAGGCTCTAGTTTTGTGTATCGATCCTGCACATAGGAAATTTCGTGACGTTACATGTGTTTGTGAAGATCTCATTTCTGTTGTGTGTATAAAGTGAGTGATCAAACGTGATGGCATGCGTTGTGCCATTTGAAGAAGAGCCGTGTAAGACGCCCGAATGTTGCGGCTATTGTGTTGTATGGCAGGTGTCTATATACGATATCCCGACAGTCTGTTGCAGACATTTATATTCTGAACACGGCCCCACGACACGGGTTAACCGACTTTGAACGTGGGGTGATAATGTGTGAGACGCGAAATCGGATATTACTCGAGAATTCATATTTCTAAAATCAACAGAGCGTAGACTGAGCATTACTGTAGACACAATGTGTATACGTGCGGAAACCGTCCCACGCTGTGACCTCAAGGGTTTGACGTCGCCTGCGCGAGGCAGTATGGGGAAACCGACGGCCTGATGTATCAGATAGCCGCCGATTTGAATGTAGAGCGTCAGGGACGCATTTCTACCGGAACAGGACGTACGCGAATGCACCGCATAAATGCTTTCGTATCCGACAATCAGCATAATACCCAGTGCGTTCCTATGACTTCACAAGGGGAAGGCCTCAAACACCGCCAACCGACTCAGCCAGTATTTGTCAATATGCCTGTGCACTATCAAAAAAAAAGACTAAAATATTTCTGCCAGCACCCGGCCATTCTTAATGAAACCACCTCTGAAGTTTATGATGCACATCAGCTCACAATTGAAGGGAAAGATAGATAGTAAAATATAACCAATTTTCATCATATGCTGGGTGATCCAGCTGTTACAACCTATGGGTTTTAAGCAACCAGCGATGCCTTCCAAAACAGCACATGAAATTTTCCTATTCTCTTGTTCGCTAAGTGTAAACCATTAGTCCTACAGAAGAAATACACTACTGCCCATTAAAATTGATACACCATGAAGATAACGTGCTACAGACGCGAAATTTAAACGACAGGAAGAAGATGCTGTGATATGCAAATGATTAGCTTTTCAGAGCATTCACACAAGGTTGGCGCCGGTGGCGACACCTACAACGTCCTGACATGAGGAAACTTTCCAACAGATCTCTCATACACAAACAGCAGTTGACCGGCGTTGCCTGGTGAATCGTTGTTGTGATGACTCGTGTAAGGAGGAGAAATGCGTACCATCACGTTTCCGACTTCGATAAAGGTCGGATTGTAGGCTGTCGCGATTACGGTTTATCGAATCGCGACATTGCTGCTCGCGTTGGTCGAGACCCAATGACTGTTAGCAGAATATGGAATCGGTGGGTTCAGGAGGGTAATACGGAACGCCGTGCTGTATCCCAACGGCCTCGTATCACTAGCAGTGGAGATGACAGGCATCTTATGCCCATGGCTGTAACGGATCGGGCAGCCACGTCTCAATCCCTGAGTCAACAGATGGGGACGTTTGCAAGACAACAACCATCTGCGCGAACAGTTCGACGACGTTTGCAACAGCATGGACTATCAGCTCGGAGACCATGGCTGCGGTTACCCTTGACGCTGCATCACAGACAGGATCGCCTGCGATAGTGTGCTCAACGACGAAACTGGGTGCACGAATGGCAAAACGTTATTTTATCGGATGAAACCAGGTTCTGTTTACAGCATCATGATGGTCGCATCCGTGCTTGGTGACATCGCGGTGAACGCACATTGGAAGCGTGTATTCGTCATCGCCATACTGCCGTATCATTCGGCTTGATGGTATGGGGTGCCATTGGTTACACGTATCGGTCACCTCTTGTTCGTATCGACAGCACTTTGAACAGTGGACGTTACATTTCAAATGGTTACTACCCGTGGCTCTACCCTTCATTCGATCCCTGCGAAACCCTACGTTTCAGCAGGATAATGCACGACCGCATGTTGCAGGTCCTGTACGGGCCTTTCTGGATGCAGAAAATGTTCGACTCCTGCCCCGCATTCTCCAGATCTCTCACCAATTGAAAACGTCTGGTCAATGGTGGCCGAGCAACTGGCTCGTCACACTACGCCAGTCACTAGTCTTGATGAACTGTGGTATTGTGTTGATGCTGCATGGGCAGCTGTGCCTTTACACGCCATCCAAGCTCTGTTCGACTCAATGCCCAGTCGTATCAAGGCCGTTATTACGGCCAGAGGTGGTTGTTCTGGGTACTGATTTCTCAGGATCTGTCCAATGAATACCCGTTTATCATCTGCATTTCTTCTTGGTGTAATGATTTTAATGTCCAGTAGTGTAAATAAACAGGACCGTCTTAGCAAAATTAAAGGCAGTTAAATTTTGTTCTGGGATACGTTTTCGCTGGAGGCCATGGTTTTTGATTTATTCAAGGAAAAGACATTTGAAGGTCGTCTTTTTTATTTTTTTTTTTTTTTTAATCGTATCCCTGTACGAAATTTAACCACATTAAATTTCATATACTAAGGTCGTGTTAATTTTTCAGTAGGACGAATAGTTTGCGCATAGCGAGCGATAGAATATGAAAATCATCAGCATGTTTTTGGAAGGCATTGCAAGTTGCATAGATTCCGTAGGTCGTGGCATCTGAGTCACCTTGTATATGGTCTACAAACGCACATTTTCCTAGAACTCTACGAAAGAACCTGTTATGACTGCCTTTTATCTACCCATAAGGTTAACGTTGCCCGAAGAAAGCGAAGGTGGCGCAGCCACGAGGACATCTGGCTTTGCAGTAGAGAACCTGTGTTCGATTCCCAAATGCAGTCTGTAGCTTTAATTTTTGTATTTTCTTCTATATTGAAATTGGTAGGCATAGGACAGTTATTAAGGTAAGTAAATCAATAAAGTACAGTAGAAAGGTAGGAAAATATATTTCTTAGACGACTTGGATTAATAAAGAGTTAAAATTTTAATCACTGTCCCCTTTCAGTGGCTCTATCAACCACACTGTTACATGCCCTCACTTTCTTTCAAAAAACTGGATAGGTGATGGTACTTGTCACCCCAACATTCCAAGTAAATATACTTGCGACACCAAGAAAATATAGTGAAAGCAATTTCGCACAACTACTTCGTTCCTTCCCATAATCCGGCGGAAAGCAGACTTGGTCTACATTTAAATATATATTATTTGTTGCGGAATTTTTATGCTTACCATGCATATGATAACATCGCCTGGTAAAATCGACGCTGGAAGTTGATCATGAATTATGCCATGAATAGTTACTACAACGGCACGGTTGTGCAATCCGCATTGCAATTTTGAAGCCTCGAAGAAAGTTTCTGGCTTGGCGGTAAAACAAGCATCACAGGGCTGGCACAGAGATGTGCATGCTGGTGGTACTACTTTTACCGTGTAAGTCATCCATAAACATGGAAGAATTCAAGACGTTATTAGCTTGACAACCCCAGGAGTCCAGTATCCGATAAAACTTGTTAATCAGTAACGTAAGGTTTTAAAACGTTCTGAAGCTTTGTTTCGTAAACTGAATTTATCAATTTCCCACATCTGGAGCGAGTGACGTAAACGTTTTTGATAGAGTCTGTTAAACGATTGACCTGTTCTATAACCCGAGGACCTAGTGTATCATTCGTATGTTGTAAGGAAAGCTACAGGCAAAAATTTTCCAGACACTGGGCTGGAATATTGCCCCGTGTGTGAATGCGTTGTGTTGTGTGTACTACCAACTTCGACAAGGGTTCGTTTCTCTTCCTGATGCGATAACGTGCGACGAATGTTCGTCCGATACTCGCATCCTGTTTGGTCGGTGTTGATCACGTAATCACGCTTACAACGTGTAATAGGTGACGTCGTCTGTGTACTAAAAAGTACTGCCAGTTAGTGTATATGTTCGATATTTTCTATCTCCGTGTGTGAGACGTTTAAAGGATAGTGAAACGAAAACGAGACCGATGAAAAAAGTAAGTAAACTATTTATTGTTTTGAAAGTTATTACCATAGGGTCGGGGAAAAAGGAATGGGCCCACATGTAGCCAGGGTTGTTTCGACTACGCTATAGATATGTCTTTGGGAAGCATTTGCACATCTCCCACACGATATTGTTCCATGTAGTCTCGATCTCTCCCCATGTGATTTCTACATTTTCGGAGCTCTGAAAGAAAACTTTTGTGGCCGTCGATTTGCTTCGGGCGAATGGGTGCACGCAAGGTTCCTTAGGTAACCATGAACATTTTTCCATCAAGGCACTGGCCGTCTTGTTTCAGACGTACACTGTTCCAAAGAGTCAGTGTGACACGTCTATCAATGACCGGTATGTTGAGCCTATTTTGATGCAGGTAGTACCTGTGGCCTGCCCCATGAACCATGGACCTTGCCGTTGATGGGGAGGCTTGCGTGCCTCGGCGATACAGATGGCCGTACCATAGGTGCAACCACAACGGAGGGGTATCTGTTGAGAGGCCAGACTAACGTGTGGTTCCTGAAGAGGGGATTTCCCTATATCAATTCAGGCAAATGCCGGGATGGTTCCTTTGAAAGGGCACGGCCGATTTCCTTCCCCATCCTTCCCTAACCCGAGCTTGTGCTCCGTCTCTAATGACCTCATTGTCGATGGGACGTTAAACACTAATCTCCCCCTCCTCCTCCCCTGAAGAGGGGCAGCAGCCTTTACAGTAGTTGCAGGGGCAACAGTCTGGATGATTGACTGATATGGCCTTGTAACACTAATCAAAACGGCCTTGCTGTGCTGGTACTGCGAACGGCTGAAAGCAAGGGGAAACTACAGCCGTAATTTTTCCCGAGGGCATGCGGCTTTACTGTATGGTTAAATGATGATGGCGTCCTCTTGGGTAAAATATTCCGGAGGTAAAATAGTCCCCCATTCGGATCTCCGGGCGGGGACCACTCAAGAGGATGTCGTTATCAGGAGAAATAAAACTGGCGTTCTACGGATCGGAGCGTGGAATGTCAGATCCCTTAATCGGGCAGGTAGGTTAGAAAATTTAAAAAGGAAAATGGATAGGTAAAAGTTAGATATAGTGGGAATTAGTGAAGTTCGGTGGCAGGAGGAACAAGGTGAATACAGGGTTATAAAAACAAAATCAAATAGGGGTTGTGCAGCAGTAGGTTTAAAGATGAATAAAAAAATAAGACTGCGGGTAAGCTACTACAAACAGCATAGTGAACGCATTATTGTGGTCAAGATAGACACGAAGCCCACCTTTACTACAGTAGTACAAGTTTATATGCCAACTAGCTCTGCAGATGATGAAGAAGTTGATGAAAGGTATGATGAGATAAAAGAAATTATTCAGTTAGTGAAGGGAGACGAAAACTTAATAGTCATGGGTGACTGGAATTCGAGAGTAGGAACAGGAAAAGAAGGAAACATAGTAGGTGAATATGGATTGGGGGTAAGAAATGAAAGAGGAAGCCGTCTGGTAAAATTTTGCACAGAGCATAAATTAATCATAGCTAACACCTGGTTCAAGAATCATGAAAGAAGGTTGTATACATGGAAGAACCCCGGAGATACTAAAAGGTTTCGGATAGATTATATAATGGTAAGACAGAGATTTAGGAACCAGGTTTTAAATTGTAAGACATTTTCAGGGGCAGATGTGGACTCTGACCACAATCTATTGGTTATGAACTGTAGATTAAAACTGAAGAAACTGCAAAAAGGTGGGAATTTAAGGAGATCGGACCTGGATAAACTGACTAAACCAGAGGTTGTACAGACTTTCAGGGAGAGCATAAGGGAACAATTGACAAGAATGGGGGAAAGAAATACAGTAGAAGAAGAATGGGTAGCTTTGAGGGATGAAGTAGTGAAGGCAGCAGAGGATCAAGTAGGTAAAACGATGATGGCTAGTAGAAATCCTTGGGTAACAGAAGAGATACTGAATTTAACTGATGAATGGAGAAAATATAAAAATGCAGTAAATGAAGCAGGCAAAAAGGAATACACACGTCTCAAAAATGAGATCGACAGGAAGTGCAAAATGGCTAAGCAGGGATGGCTAGAGGACAAATGTACGGATGTCGAGGCGTATCTCACTAGGGGTAAGATAGATATTGCCTATAGGAAAATTAAAGAGACCTTTGGAGAAATGAGAACCATTTGTATCAATATCAAGAGCTCAGATGGGAACCCAGTTCTAAGCAAAGAAGGGAAGGCAGAAAGGTGTAAGGAGTATATAGAGTGTTTATACAAGGGCGATGTACTTGAGGACAATATTGTGGAAATGAAAGAGGATGTAGATGAAGATGAAATGGGAGATACGATACTGCGTGAAGAATTTGACAGAGCAAGGCCAGACCTGAGTCGAAACAAGGCCCCGGGAGTAGACAACATTCCCTTAGAACTACTGACGGCCTTGGGAGTGCCAGTCATGACAAAACCCTACCATCTGGTGAGCAAGATATATGAGACAGGCGAAATACTCTCAGATTTCGAGAAGAATATAATAGTTCCAATCCCAAAGAAAGCAGGTGTTGACAGATTTGAAAATTACCGAACTATAAGTTTAATTAGTCACAGCTGCAAAATACTAACGCGAATTCTTTACAGACGAATGGAAGAACTGGTAGAAGCAGACCTCGGGGAAGATCAATTTGGATTCCGTAGAAATGTTGGAACAAATGACGCAATACTGACCTTACGACTTATCTTAGAAGAAAGATTAAGGAAAGCAAACCTACGTTTCTAGCATTTGTAGACTTACAGAAAGGTTGTGACAATGTTGAGTGGAATACTCTCTTTCAAATTCTGAAGGTGGCAGGGGTAAAATACAGGGAGCGAAAGGCTATTTACAATTTGTACAGAAACCAGATGGCAGTTGTAAGAGTCGAGGGGCATGAAAGGGAAGCAGCGGTTGGGAAGGGAGTGAGACAGGGTTGTAGCTTATCCCCGATGTTATTCAATCTGTATATTGAGCAAGCAGTAAAGGAAACAAAAGAAAAGTTCGGAGTAGGTATTATACTCCAAGGAGACGAAATAAAAACTTTGAGGTTCGCCGATGACATTGTAATTGAGTCACAGGCAGCAAAGGACTTGGAAGAGCAGTTGAACGGAATGGACAGTGTCTTGAAAGGACGATATAAGATGAACATCAACAAAAGCAAAACGAGGATAATGGCATGTAGTCGAATTATGTCGGGTGATGCTGAGGGAATTAGATTAGGAAATGTGACACTTAAAGTAGTAAAGGAGTTTTGCTATTTGGGGAGAAAAATAACTGATGGTGGTCGAAGTAAAGAGGATATAAAATGTAGACTGGCAATGGCAAGGAAAGTGTTTCTGAGGAAGAGGAATTTGTTAACATCGAGTACAGATTTAAGTGTCAGGAAGTCGTTTCTGAAAGTATTTGTATGGAGTGTAGCCATGTAAGGAAGTGAAACATGGACGATAACTAGTTTGGACAAGAAGTTAATCGAAGCTTTCGAAATGTGGTGCTACAGAAGAATGCTGAAGATTGGATGGGTAGATCACGTAACTAATGAGGAGGTATTGAATAGAACTGGGGAGAAGAGACGTTTGTGGAACAGCTTGACAAGAAGAAGGGACCGGTTGGTAGTACATGTTTTGAGGCATCAAGGGATCAAAAATTTAGTATTGGAGGGCAGCGTGGAGGGTAAAAATCGTAGAGGGAGACCAAGAGATGAGTACACTAAGCAGATTCAGAAGGATGTGCGCTGCAGTAGGTACTGGGAGATGAAGAAGCTTGCATAGGATAGAGTAGTATGGAGAGCTGCATCAAACCAGTCTCTGGACTGAAGACTACAACAACAACAACAGTAGAAAACACGACATCAAGAATATAAGTATGTCACCGATTTACCCACCAACAAGTGGAAGTCATTGTCATTCTCCACGTACCGAATACGACTTAGAGCTGCAGATGATCTTCGGCGCAGATTGAAACCAGTAGTCGGTAGTAAAAAGTTGACATATAGACAATTAAAATCATTCCCCAGTTATTGGTTGTTGTATGCATTGCAGTGTCCGGTGACCGCTCAGAAGGAAATGAGTACCGGTATCCCAGTGCATTCTGGTGAGGTACACGAATGACATTTGTAATTTGTGGACGTTGTATTCAACGAGTCACATACAATGCAACATCTTAATTTAGTGCAAGTTTCAAGGGCAGTCTGTTTGATCCAAAAGCCGATTTACTTTAGGTCATGTAGCTGCAGATGCCAATGCCTCTCCATTTGTTATCCATAGGTTGTGGACACGGTACAGGGAGGCAGGTCAGTACTCAAGGTGAGTTGAACAAGGTCGCCGATGCGTTACAGCCCCACGTGAACACCGATATCTGGACATTTCTGCGTTGAGAGCAGTGCAACACTATCTCAGAAAGACAACTGGAGCTGCCGTGGCAGATTAGACAGCAGTGAAAAACTCTGCGGAAAGGACTCCCGAGCCAGACGTCCTGTTCGAGTATTCTGATTTGAATGTTTCTTGACTGATGCGTCGTGAGTCGCAGCTGAGCAGCGGAGGCCTGCACATCTCTGGTGAAGCACGCTACCTGTGCTGGGCGAAGAGAAGAGCTGCGAAGCCGTGCTCTGTCTGTGACGCGACGCTAGCGCAAATTGTCGTGTGTGGTACTACGGTATGTTGATGATTTTCACTTATGGACCGTCTGACAGCAACTGAATAAAACACAATTTTAGTGCCATACGCGTTTCGCCTTTATTTTCTGCAAGGCATCATCAGTGGCCTGTAATATGTACATATGTTAGCTATTTTATTTACATTTTTGTCACTGTGCCTATAGGCTATAAACAGTTCTGGTGGTTGGTATTTCCTATTAAGTAGTAATGTTTTGAACTGTACTTACAGGTTGCGTAGACAGTTTCTTACATATTACGCTCCTGTTGCATTTTTGGTCTTGTTCTTCTTCCTATGAGCGCCAATTTGCTGCTTTTTCCTGCATTCCACAGCACTATGCACTGAACGCTTTTTTTAATGCAATGTTTTGGTTTCTGTTGCCGACTGTCAAATGTTTTTGCCAAAGATCGAATATTACTGCCAAACTTATGAGTGTAACTATCGAAGTATCTGTGGTCTGTTCGTGTATGCATTTGTGTGTGCGCTTGTGTGTGTGTGTGTGTGTGTGTTTGTGTGTGTGAGTGAGTGTTTTTTGGTGTCATTTTATTTTATTGTATTTAATTATTTATTTTTGTTTATGTCCTGTGTATGTGTGTGTGTGTTTTGGTCTGATATATATATATATATATATATATATATATATATATATATATATATATATATATATATATTTTGTGCTGTGTATGTGTGTCTGTCTGTATTTTGGTGTTATGCATTTTTTTTTTTTTTTTTTTGGAAGGGGGGGGGGCTGTGTATGTGTGTGTGTGTGTGTGTGTGTGTGTGTATTTTGGTGTTATATACTTTTTTTATGTTATCAGTTCCTTTATTAAGTGTAGTAAGGAGCGTGTGCTGATGTGTGTTTGTTCATTTATCACATGTTTGTTTTCTGCTATGGCTTTCTGGATGTGGAAGTTTTCTTGCATTTGTATAAGATGTTTGTCATGGTTGCTTATTCTCATTATTTTCATTTCTTCCACATCCAGAAAGCCATAGCAGAAAACAAACATGTGATAAATGAACAAACACACATCAGCACACGCTCCTTACTACACTTAATAAAGGAAATGACAACATAAAAAAAGTATATAACACCAAAATACACACACACACACACACACACACACACACATATACACAGCCCCCCCCCCCTTCCAAAAAAAAAAAAAATGCATAACACCAAAATACAGACAGACACACATACACAGCACAAAAAATATATATATATATATATATATATATATATATATATATATATATATATATATATCAGACCAAAACACACACACACACATACACAGGACATAAACAAAAATAAATAATTAAATACAATAAAATAAAATGACACCAAAAAACACTCACTCACACACACAAAGACACACACACACACACACCCACACAAGCGCACACACAAATGCATACACGAGCAGACCACAGATACTTCGATAGTTACACTCATAAGTTTGGCAGTAATATTCGATCTTTGGCAAAAACATTTGACAGTCGGCAACAGAAACCAAAACATTGCATTAAAAAAAGCGTTCAGTGCATAGTGCTGTGGAATGCAGGAAAAAGCAGCAAATTGGCGCTCATAGGAAGAAGAACAAGACCAAAAATGCAACAGGAGCGTAATATGTAAGAAACTGTCTACGCAACCTGTAAGTACAGTTCAAAACATTACTACTTAATAGGAAATACCAACCACCAGAACTGTTTATAGCCTATAGGCACAGTGACAAAAATGTAAATAAAATAGCTAACATATGTACATATTACAGGCCACTGATGATGCCTTGCAGAAAATAAAGGCGAAACGCGTATGGCACTAAAATTGTGTTTTATTCAGTTGCTGTCAGACGGTCCATAAGTGAAAATCATCAACATACCGTAGTATTACGCGCAACTGAGGAGGACAGGACCAAAAAATTGAAGATGTCGTGTGTGGTTTTTACGACTCTGCAAATTTTGTCGTGTTCTCTCGCGTCACAGTATGGGCAGAAACGGACAGAAGAAGAAGACAGTCGTAGAGAAGAATCCGCCGACGCCGCAACCCAGCAGGAATGCGGATCGAAAGCGTGAAGAGCATTATGTACCTGTCCCCCCTCTGTACATCCAGTGCAGCAGAGGGTCCTGGACAGAGATATATGATGTTATACGTTCTTCTGATTCAAAAAGGGTATTTTTGGCTCAAAAACGGGCTGTTCGAGCTATGTGTGGTGTAAGTTCGAAAACCTCTTGTCGACCCCTATTCAATAGCCTGGGAATTTTGACATTGCCCTCACAGTACATATTTTCTTTAATGTCGTTTGTTGTTAGCAATATTAGCTTATTCCCAAGAGTTAGCAGCTTTCACTCAGTTAATACTAGGCAGAAATTAAATCTGCATGTGGAATGCACTTCCTTGACTCTTGTGCAGAAAGGAGTGCAGTATTCTGCTGCATCCATTTTCAATAAGCTACCACAAGAACTCAAAAATCTTAGCAGTTGCCCAAACGCTTTTAAGTCTAAACTGAAGAGTTTCCTCATGGCTCACTCCTTCTATTCTGTCGAGGAGCTCCTGGAAGACCCAAAAAATTAAGCAAATTCCAGTGTTACATTCTTGATTTTCTTTATTTAAACTAACGACGTGTCAGCTGAATATGTTTCTTATATTTCATTTTATCTGTTTCTACAATCGTGTTATAATTTCATGTATTGACTCGTTCCATGACCATGGAGACTTCTCCTTAATGTGGTCCCACGGAACAATAAATAAATAAATAAATAAAATAAATAAATATAGGCAGTTGCTTTAGTGAAGAGGTTGGCGTCGAGTCACCTCACTGAGGCGCCATTATTCAACTGCAGGCAGCGAGTGCGGCCGACCACCACCCACTGAAGAGCACCGTGGCCGCCCACGTTGTGGAGAAAAAGAACGCGCCGGAACAGCGCGAGAAGCAATCCGAGGCCCTGATCTCAGGGGCTGCCTTGGATCTGCGACGAGGAGACAGTCCAGGAAGGGCTGACACGCGCCCGTTTCCGGGGTGCAACCATCAAGCTGCACAACCGGACGAATAGGAAGAGGCCGCCGCCGTTCATCGTCGTAGTGGGTACTGCGACGGATGGTGCCGGCATATTCGGGTTAAGGAAGCTCCTAGGCTTTCCAGTGACCTCTGAAGCTCTCCCACTGAGCATGGACCCTAAGCCACAGTGCTTCAGGTGCCAAGCCGAAGGGCGTGGGGCCAAATACTGCCGCAACTCACCACGGGGCGTGAAGTGCGCCGACGCGCACACCAGCTAATATGATAGAAGAACCATGGATGAAGGGTATGGAGACGGATGCCATATTCCTTGACTTCCGGAAAGCGTTTGACTCGGTGCTCCACTGCAGACTCCTAACTAAGGTACGAGCATATGGGATTGGTACCCAAGTACGTGAGTGGCTCGAAGGCTTCTTAAGTAATAGAGCCCAGTACGTTGTCCTCGATGGTGAGTGTTCATCGGAGGTGAGGGTATCATCTGCAGTGCCCCAGGGAAGTGTGGTAGGTCCGCTGTTGTTTTCCTATCTACATAAATGATCTTTTGGACAGGGCGGATAGCAATGTTTGCGGCTGTTTGCTGATGATGCTGTGGTGTACGGGAAGGTGTCGTCATTGAGTGACTGTAGGAAGATACAGGGTGACTTGGTAAGGATTTGTGATTGGTGTAACGAATGGCAGCTAACTCTAAAATAAATGTACATTAATGCAGATGAATAGGAAAAAGAATCCTGTAATGTTTGAATATTCCATTAGTAGCGTAGCGCTTGACACAGTCACGTCGATTAAATATTTGGGCGTAACATTGCAGAACGATATGAAGTGGGACAAGCATGTAATGGCAGTTGTGGGGAAGGCGGATAGTCGTCTTCGGTTCATTAATAGAATTTTGGGAAGATGTGGTTCATCTGAAAAGGAGACCGCTTATAAAACACTAATACGACCTATTCTTGAGTACTGCTCGAGCGTTTGGGATCCCTATAAGGTCGGATTGAGGGAGGACATAGAAGCAATTCAGAGGCGGGCTGCTAGATTTGTTACTGGCAGTTTTGATCATCACGCGAGTCTTACGGAAATGCTTCAGGAACTCGGGTGGGAGTCTCTAAAGGAAAGGAGGCGTTCTTTTCGTGAATCGCTACTGAGGAAATTTAGAGAACCAGTATTTGAGGCTGACTGTAGTACAATTTTGCTGCCGCCAACTTACATTTCGCGGAAAGACCACAAAGATAAGATAAGAGAGATTAGGGCTCGTACAGAGGCATATAGGCAGTCATTTTTCCTTCGTTCTGTTTGGGAGTGGAACAGGGAGAGAAGATGCTAGTTGTGGTACAAGGTACCCTCCGTCACGGACCGTATGGTGGATTGCGGAGTATAGATGTAGATGTAGATGTAGATGTAGATGTAGAAGAAAAGAAGAGGCGTCGACTTGTGCTCGCTGCGGCGGACCACATGTGGCGAAGTGGCGTGGGTGCCGAGCTTTCGCAAGCGACGGCTGCGCTGGAGACAAGACGCATACCGAGAAGCAACTACGGCGGCGCCGAACGAAGACGAAACCGGTAGGAGAGAAGGCCGGAATACCGCACCAGCGAGAGTGGGGCGGGGGACCGGCCGCCGACGGCAGCAAAGCAGGGGCCGCAAGTACAGATGTGCGCCATGTTGGCGGTGGCGGCGAAGGAGGCATTTGCGGCCTTCAAAGCCGCCACGGACGTGGATAGGGCGGCCTTCTGCATCTACATCTACATCCATACTCCGCAATCCACCCGACGGTGTGTGGCGGAGGGTACCTTGAGTACCTCTACCGGCTCTCCCTTCTAATCCAGTCTCGTATTGTTCGTGGAAAGCAGGATTGTCGGTATGCTTCTGTGTGGGCTCTAATCTCTCTGATTTTATCCTCATGGTCTCTTCGCGAGACATACGTAGAAGGGAGCAATATACTGCTTGACTCTTCGGTGAAGGTATGTTCTCGAAACTTTAACAAAAGCCCGTACCGGCCTACTGAGCGTCTCTTCGGCAGAGTCTTCCACTGGAGTTTATCTGTCATCTCCGTAACGCTTTCGCGATTACTAAATGATCCTGTAACGAAGCGCGCTGCACTCCGTTGGATCTTCTCTATCTCTTCTATCAACCCTATCTGGTACGGATCCCACACTGCTGAGCAGTATTCAAGCAGTGGGCGAACAAGTGTACTGTATCCTACTTCGTTTGTTTTCGGATTGCATTTCCTTAGGATTCTTCCAATGAATCTCAGTCCGGCATCTGCTTTACCAACGATCAACTTTATATAATCATTCCATTTTAAATGACTCCTAATGCGAATTCCCAGATAATTTATGGAATTAGCTGCTTCCAGTTGCTGACCTGCTATTTTGTAGCTAAATGATAAGGGATCTTTCTTTCTATGTATTCGCAGCACATTACACTTGTCTACATTGAGATTCAATTGCCATTCCCTGCACCATGCGTCAATTCGCTGCAGATCCTCCTGCATTTCAGTATAATTGTCCATTGTTACAACCTCTCGACACACCACAGCATCATCTGCAAAAAGCCTCAGTGAACTTCGGATGTCATCCACAAGGTCATTTATGTATATTGTGAATAGCAACGGTCCTATGACACTCCCCTGCGGCACACCTGAAATCACTCTTACTTCGGAAGACTTCTCTCCATTGAGAATGACATGCTGCGTTCTGTTATCTAGGAATCCAAGGCCTGCCTGACCCCAGAGACGACGGAGGCATGCAACCAGCTGCGGCAGTTGCGCTCGCAGATGGCCCGAGACATCCGTGCAGACGCAGCAGGCGCAGAACAGATGTCAGGTGCCGCTCTCCTGGCGGGGCAGCCGGCGGCAGGACACACAGAGGAAGAAGGAGACGGCACGCGCCGCACCAACGCTAAAGCCCTTCGGCTCTGTACAGCTGTGCTCCGACGAGTGAGTAACCAGGGCGGTAAGGACGCTCAAGGAAATGGGCTGCGTCATCCACAACACGAGGAAGACGCAGCCACGGCCCTCATTGAGCCTGTCTGCGCAGCCAACAAGCGAGGAGTGCTGCCGCTACGCGGTCACGCATCTCCGAGCGCTTGGCTTCGACGCTCGCCCAGCAGACACCGATGGACGACCTGGGCCCTCCCCTCCGAGCGAAGTCACCACTGACAGCGCGGTAGGGGCTCTCACAACTCAACCAGCAGCTCTCTGTGCTGCAGCACCGACTATGACTGGTCTCTTATGACGAAACTTGGCATGACATGGTATCCGATTGCATGATACCCACATCTAACATAACCTACCCTTGCATGACCTACCGCAGTCAGCAAGACATCCGCTACTGCTCTTACTACCCGACCTAACTAACGAAGAGGTTTTTCTTCCCTTGGCTCTTGCCTTGACACCTTTTTCCCTCTGCCCCTAAAACCCCTAAAACCGCTACCCTCTGTTCGACTTTCGACCTAATCTATCTCCAGATGAGCGCGTATAAATGGCTAACCTTAGCCAGACGCACGAAACATCGTAGTACCCACATCCTGCGACACCTCACTTTAGTGAACGCTAACCATTTATGCAGAGGGGGCAGTAGACCTTCTGAGTTGACCATTATGCTGGTGTGGGCGTGGATTGGCTCCACCTCTTTAGAAATAAAAAGAAAGACTGATGCTACCGCTTTTAATTTTACTTCAAGGGGTATAGTTCGGTAATTTGATCGTTTGGTTATCGTTTTGCCGGCACGGTAGCTCAGCGTGTTCCGTCAGAGCGTCGGTTGGACTCTGTAATAAAAAAGCTGAGTGAGAGGATCAACAACGAACTTCAACGGATGTCATGTGACGTCCGCTACGACCAAATACTACGAAAAAAAAGCAAAGCTACGACGCTTGACACGATAACATCTTCCATTTCGCTTCTGTTTTGCCGTTCCCATGCCAACTGGCAATTTCGTCACTGGCGAAACGTGCTTTTTACAGACGAGTCGAGATATCCACCGATGTGAGGTGATTTCCGTGTTCGTGAGCGAAGACCCTTAGTGAGTGCTGCCTGCTAAATGTTGTCTAGGAAAGTGACAGATTTCAAAGGTTCTGTGAAGTTGTTAGGAGCTTTAGTGTTGACAGCCACATGGATATTGTCGCTGTCCATGGTCGCTGAGTCGAGGCTGGCTCGTGTTACGCTTTGCATTAATCCTTGGTTGCTATTCTGTGTTTAGTCTCCCGCAGTTATCGCGATTATGCTGTTATCCTCTCTCTCCGCGAGTCGCAGCAGCAGCGTGTATCGATATTCGCACCCTTGCAGTATCTTTGGCCTCGCGCTTATAGTTTCCAGCTGTGCCGTGTGCGGGCAGTTAGTCGGTTGCCGTATAGCAGTGAGGAAGTCTCCGTGCCGCGTGTCTAGCCGGGGTCAGCTGGCGGCGTCCACGTGGGGTCGAAGTGTGAGGGGCTGTTCCCATCGTTACAAGGTCCGTGGCCCACCGATCCCGGACACGAAAGTTGAGTCTCTACTGTTCACATTGTGTCGCTTGAATTTCGTTGTGGGCTGTTGGGACATTCCCTCGAGCAACAACGTGTGTTTTCAAGGTGCCGAAATTCTAGCCACCCTCCTGTGGAGTTCAACTTGACTTGATTATTTTTGAATTGAAGTGCTCCAGCGGAATCTTCTGCCTTGTGGCCGTTAACGTTCCGGTTAACTGCCCTGGCCATTGACGTAAACTCGCCGGCCGAAGTGGCCGCGCGGTTCTGGCGCTGCAGTCTGGAACCGCGAGACCGCTACGGTCGCAGGTTCGAATCCTGCCTCGGGCATGGATGTGTGTGATGTCCTTAGGTTAGTTAGGTTTAACTAGTTCTAAGTTCTAGGGGACTAATGACCTCAGCAGTTGAGTCCCATAGTGCTCAGAGCCATTTGAACCATTTTTTGACGTAAACTCAGGCAGTGCATTTTCCTCGTCGTGTTGTGGCTGTCCGGCACAGTGTGTAGTTTGACAGCCGAATGTGTAATTCGTTGTGGGCGCTGATACCCTCTGCGTTGTTCCATTGAACTCTCTGTTGTGTGATGGTCGGATGGAGTGGACGTTATCCTGTCACTTGGTCCGTTGATTGTCTGTCGGAAAGAAATTTTAGGATAAGGGCTTCTGCCTTTTAAAATTTAAATTCTTGTTCTGAGCCTTAAGTTATTGGCATTCAGCCGATTTTAAGTTAAAGTTGTTTTGCCCTTAGGGCGAGAGATTGTTTGGGCCTTCAGCCTAATTTAGAGAAATGTTTTAAGATAAGGCCTTCTGCCATTCAAATTCCTCTTTTTGAGTCTTAAGTGATTGGCCTTCAGCCTGTTTTAAGTTAATGTTGTTTTGTCCTTGTGGCGTGAGATTGAATGGCGCATTTAGCCGGGAATTAAGTTCTAAAATTAATGGTTGGCTTGCTCTGTTTGTAATGTTTTCTTTACTCTTGCAATGATTGTGAAATGAATAAAGTACTATGTTGTAGTGCAACTGACAGCCACTCATTCTGGACCCTTCCCACAAATTAAACTGTCTGTCCTGTCCTGCGGGTGTGGCAGGGGATCTCAGTCGCCTTACCGCTAGACAGTACATCGCACAGGTCCTGTTGGACTATGTGGTGGCCGCTGCATGCCCTGAACTTCTTCTGGTGCCATTGCCTATGTAGCGGGTGTCTTCAGGGATGTCTTGCAAAGCCTGGACGTTGCAGTAACGGAATGGCCGGCGGTGAGTCCCGACCTAAACCGTATTGTGGAACTTACTTGACAGATGTGTTAGTACAGACTCTGCAAGCAACAACTCTCACGGGCTCGCAGTGAAGAATGGAAACGGATACCACAGGGTGAACGCCGTAGAATCATATGGAGCGTGCTACGTAGGTGTCAGGCAGTGCTAAACGCCCAAAGAAGGCACACACGTTACTGAAGCTCTCCAAGTCCAACTATTGTTTCCACTTTGTTTTCGAAACATGTCCGACATTTCAGTTCTTTTTATGCAAA
The DNA here is from genome assembly GCF_023864345.2 of Schistocerca serialis cubense. Taxonomy (NCBI): domain Eukaryota; kingdom Metazoa; phylum Arthropoda; class Insecta; order Orthoptera; family Acrididae; genus Schistocerca; species Schistocerca serialis. Next base: position 1,252,740,778 of record NC_064638.1, on the reverse strand, counting down.
TGACCGAGAATGTAGTGACGTTTTTTATGTGTTCTTAAGTTTTGAAATTGTAATTCTGTCAGAGACAGCAAAGGACTTGGAAGAGCAGTTGAACGGAATGGACAGTGTCTTGAAAGGAGGATATAAGATGAACATCAACAAAAGCAAAGTGAGGATAATGCAAATTAAATCGGGTGATGCTGAGGGGATTAGATGAGGAAATGAGACACTTAAAGTAGTAAAGGAGTTATACTATTTAGGAAGTAAAATAACTGATGATGGTCGAAGTAGAGAGGATATAAAATGTAGACTGGCAATGGCAAGGAAATCGTTTCTGAAGAAGAGAAATTTGTTAACATCGAGTATAGATTTAAGTGTCAGGAAGTCGTTTCTGAAAGTATTTGTATGGAGTGTAGCCATGTATGGAAGTGAAACATGGATGATAACCAGTTTGGACAAGAAGAGAATAGAAGCTTTCGAAATGTGGTGCTACAGAAGAATACTGAAGATAAGGTGGGTAGATCACGTAACTAATGAGGAGGTATTGAATAGGATTCGGGAGAAGAGAAGTTTGTGGCACAACTTGACTAGAAGAAGGGATCGGTTGGTAGGACATGTTTTCAGGCATCAAGGGATCACCAAATTAGTATTGGAGGGCAGCGTGGAGGGTAAAAATCGTAGAGGGAGACCAAGAGATGAATACACTAAGCAGATTCGGAAGGATGGAGGTTGCAGTAGGTACTGGGAGATGAAGAAGCTTGCACAGGATAGAGTAGCAAGGAGAGCTGCATCAAAACAGTCTCAGGACTGAAGACCACAACAACAACAACAAGTTTTGAAAGATAAATGTGTAGTTTGGCAACGTAGTCAGTCCTCAGTTTGCTTAATAGAGAACGTCAAACCCCCAAAAATATGTTCTTCTCTTTTGAGCAGTGTTATGGTGATTACTTTTGAAATAATAAATAGTTTACTTACTTTTTTTCCGTGTGTCTCGTTTTAATTTGACTGCCCCTTTTATTTTGTGACGTGTCGTTGTTCGATTCCATGTTCCAATTTGAAATTCTTTGCCTAAAATAATGATGAAAAAAAAACATAAACCGTTGTTGGTCATATACTGCAACCCACTGCTTGAGTACTCTTTTTGTCAAGTTCTGGCGGCCGGTGTGGCCGTGCGGTTAAAGGCGCTTCAGTCTGGAACCGCGTGACCGCTACGGTCGCAGGTTCGAATCCTGCCTCGGGCATGGATGTGTGTGATGTCCTTAGATTAGTTAGGTTTAATTAGTTCTAAGTTCTAGGCGACTGATGGCGTCAGAAGTTGAGTCGCATAGTGCTCAGAGCCATTTGAACCATTTTTGTCAAGTTCTCCTCACGACGACGAGATTCGACAAATCAGTCGAATGTGCAGTTATCGACTGGTATAGGTCCTATCTTGTCCCTCCTGTAACAATATGACTTCCCCAAAATGTTACACCCTTCTTCCTTTCCAGGGCCGTCGCTGATCCAATATTTTGTAATATTTGCAGATTCTAATTTGAATGTTCCTTGACTGAAGCTGCCGCGTTTAACTTTACTTCAAGGGGTATAGATCGGTAGTTCGGTCGTTTCGTTATCGTTTCATAATACTCATCTCGAACTGATGAAGCATGGTTTGACCGCCACGTGGACATTCGCTAAATGTTACGATCGATTTCAGATTCCCCAGTTTCATCATATTCTTCTGAATCACCTACTGCTTCGTCTTTATGATACAAATCTTCGATAGTAGCAAAAGTCATTTCGTTCTTCAGCTTCAAAAACCACTCGACTCGTAATTTTAGAGCTGGAGGTCGGATGTATGTCCTCCATAAATCACACCAGGTAAATGACAGGATGGTTAATTTTAAAGGGTACGCCCGGATTCTTTCGCCATCTTTGAAACATGTAGACCTTGTGCTCCGTGTCGAAAGGCGTTAAACTCTTGGCGTTAAGCCCTAACATTCCTTCCATCTTCTTTCCTCTCTTCGATGTTATGACGTAATGAACAGGCAACATGGAAAATATGACAGTCATGTTGTGTATTGTATCCTGTACCTCGACGTACACAAGTGTCGCGCGGTGGGCTGTCTGTGCCGTCTCCTCACCTCCCCTCACGACAAATTCGCAGCTGTCTTACTCAGCATTGTTTTCGTACAACTAATCCAAGTCCTTTATATCCGTTAGTGACTTACTTACGTTACTACTTCTTCTATTCCTACCAGTTTCGGTATAGTAAAAAAAAAAATGAAAAAATTAAAGAATGCATTTCGGAATTGAAAACAGGTTCTCCCGCTCCGCCAGATGCCTTGGTCGCTACGCCAGCGGCCCTTTGGTTGAACAGCTTTTACCTTCTTGTTGTTGGTATGGTCTTCAGTCCAGAGACCGGTTTGGTACTGCTCTCCATGCTACTCTATCCCCTGCAAGGCTCTTCATCTCCGAATAACTACTACAACCTACATCCTTCTGCATCTACTTAGCGTATTCAACTCTTGGTCTCCCTCTACGATTAACGGGCTCCGGAAAGGCTCAAAATCATGAAAAGTTCAATTTTTACTTTTTTGCGTTTTCTGAATCTGCAGACTATTACCTTTTAATAGATATATAATTTATTCAATTCCGAAGACTACAACTATTATTAATTTTTTTTGAAATGTGTTCTACATGGGCGTAACCTACTGTGGCGCTGTTAAACTGCTGTCAAATGGTGTTATTATTAACGTCCGTGTTCATCAGGTACGTTTTAGTGATGTGAGATAAAGTATGTGTTGTGGCTAACCTGTGATGGTTCAATATATATCGCTGGTGTGATTGTCGATTGTTTCATGTTTATTTACTCTGTCGTTATCTCGAAAATATTCGTAATTAATTCTGTTTCTTGAGTCTCTGTTTTGTTGGAGTATAATAATGAGTAAAAGTAAAGTTATTAGAAATCCTCTGAAGGCTTTTAAGAAAAGGAGAAATGTTGGAAAGCCAAAGGTATGTGTTATTACTGTAAACAATAAAGACGATAACCAAGTGAGTGAACCTAACCTCTCAAGTACACCTGCCCATAGCAGTCAAAGTGGGAAAGAAAATACTTCACAGAAGAAGCTTGGTTCTATGAGTGAAAACTATGAATGTTTTATGGGCGAATCGGATGTGAATGAAATATTTGATATGTAGGTTCTCAAAGGAATTTTTTCAAAGTGTGAAGATGTATTCATTTTAGTGAAGTTGGTCTGGAACTCTCCATAATAAAGCACGTAGGACTTGCTAGTGAAATACAACTGAAATGTGATAAGTGTTCATACATGACCACCTTTTGGAACAGTGTTGCAGTAACTGCAACTGAAGAAAATGGTAGCAAAATCTACGAACACAACAACGAGAGATGCTTGCTTTAGACAAGGAACGCCTTCGGGCTGCAGACAGGGCTGTAAAGAGAAATACAAGCAAGAGTAAACAGGAGGAGGAACAAGAGCAAGCTGGAGGAGGAGTTTGCAGAGGATGAAGACAATCCATCCTATGGACCTGAAATGCGCTAAAAAGTTAATCCAATCTTTGTCGCTCGATTCCCAAAACTTTTATTTTCTCATACTAATTACATGTTTTATAAGGATCTGCCAAACATATTTGTTTCAAACTTTCAGTAAATGTTACACAGTACCTTCTGCATAATTTAACACAGCCTTTTTCCAAAAAACTGTATATTTTTGAATATATAAATAAAAAATTGCAAAAAAATGTTGTGAATTTTCATTACAATTGAAAAAAAAATCATCTTTAATAACTGAACTAAAATTTTGTAAAATCCCTGTGTTAAGTTGTAGCCCATATTCCAATAAATAATCTGTAAAAAGTTCAACTTCCTACCTCAAATACTTTGTGAGGAAAGATGTAATTTATAAGCGTTATTTTAACATTGCAAGTATAGGGCGTTCCGGAGCCCCTTAAGGTTTTACCTTATAGGAACAAAAACAGTTTCTGGACTCGATATGTTGACTTCCTACACTTTAGTATTGGTTTTCTCAAAATAAAGAGGGAGGTTGGGGGGGGGGGGGAGGGCGGGAAATTGAGCCACGATATCTCGATCCCTCATTTTACGTTCGACAGTCGATGAATACCTGCATCTGCAAGGAATTTAAAATTTTCATCTGTCATATCGTTGGTTTTCTTGTCGTCTCCATTGCATTACCAACCATTAACAGGCTTGAAGCGTTATCATAGAATTTGTCGGACCTACATCATCTCTGGATACTCCAGAGGGATCTTCCAGGCGCGCTCCTTCGCTGATTAAAGATATGGGCACAGTAAATGTCATGTAACGATCATACAACCTCTTGCAAACCTAACCCCTTTGACGTGAGGTGTCTAGAAGCCAGTGGAAGCAACTGCAGTTTTTTTGGAATGTGGAGTTGTTTTCAGCACTAAATAGGTGAGAGTGCCGTGTCCAGAGAGGAGCTCATGTAAGTAAGCTTTCACAGTTTTCATCAAAGCTGATTTTAGTTATCTAGCCATTCGGCTGTGGTCTAGGGTATGTTTATGAGAGTAACATTTGGTCTACTGGTGCTGGAGACATTCTCTATCAAGGACTCGGACGTGTTCTGCGTCTTAGTACTGAAGGCAGCGATCAGCACCTTCTGCAGAAGGAACTCCGTTAACACACGTCACCACGGCTCCGCAAAGTGTGGCAGTGGTCCGAAGCCGCCACGACCCGAGCGTTGAGAGGTAACCGGTAAACAATTTGGCCTGTTGAACTTGTCTGAGCTCAAAATATCTGCTAACGAAGTCTTTATAGCACCTGAGGATGCCTCTGCACGGAAACATGCCGTAGTCGACGGCCTGATGCCCGTATAATTAAAAACATCGTGGAAGGTAGGTTGTGAATACAGAAGGTACTGAGACCTAGCGACGGAAATAATTGAAGGACTTGATTTGAACTGTACCGGTTGATAGCGTAGGGTAGAATTTATAAAACCTAGTTTATCTCCGTTTGTTGTTACTGGCAGATAGTGTTCTGTGGTTCGGAAGGTGTAAATACTGATACAGAATCCAAACTTGAAAACATTTTAAGAGGCAGGATTTTCCAGCATGAAAATCACAAACAAGACCGATCAGCTAATGAGGTTTAAGATTGTGAATGAACTTTATTGGTGTTGCCAAGAAATAATTTCTGGCTTACTGAAGTTCCTGTAAACTACAGTTCCAGGCGTGATGGTCACTGAAATCTTTAGTGGTAACTGTGGTACGCAAAGCTAAAGCCAATTTTTTTAATACTCTGGCCGTGGATCCTAAAAAAAACCACAGAGACTGAAAATGTGAACCATAAACAACCGCTGTGCGAACACTCTTTTAACGTATGTGAGCTGGATTTCAAGATCATCAAGAAAGGCACTCATCATTTCGGTAACAAATTTATGTCCGAGGACATTGGTAACAGGTAGTTCCTAAGCTTTCTAAATGGTTACTGTCGTAAGAATGGGAAAGACGAGCAGATTTCAGTACAGTTGGAACGTATAGAGGGCCACATTAAGAAATAGCACTCCGTCTTCAGGCCACAAGTGGTCGATCGGGACCATCCGACCGCCGTGTCACCCTCAGCTGAGGATGCGCATAGGAGGGGCGTGTGGTCAGCACACCGCTCTCCCGGTCGTTATTGTTCGGTCGAGTAGCTCCTCAATTTGCATCACGAGGCTGAGCGCACTCCGAAAAAGGGCAACAACGCATGGCGGTCCGGATGGTTACCCATCCAAGTGCCGGCCACGCCTGACAGCGCTTAACTGCAGTGATCTGACGGGAACCGGTGTTTCCACTGCGCCAAGGCCGTTACCACATTAAGAAAAAGTGTAGGCTATGTATATAAGGTTCAGTAAATGCTTTTCAGGGTATGGGAAAAAACAAAACCATTTTAAGAACAGCTTATGAATACAAATGGTTCAAATGGCTCTGAGCACTATGGGACTTAACATCTGAGGTCATCAGTCCCCTAGAACTTAGACCTACTTAAACCTAACCTAAGGACATCACACACATCCATGCCCGAGGCAGGATTCGAACCTGCGACCGTAGCAGTCGCTCGGTTCCAGACTGTAGTGTCTAGAACCGCATGGCCACCGTGGCCGGCTTATGAATACAATACTGGATTTTGCATTCGAGGGGAATTCCATAAGTAATGCAGCTTTTTTTTCTGACAGCAGATTGGTTGTATTCAAGATTGCAATATATCACATTATCCCCCACTCTTTTGCTTACAAAACAATATTTTTAAACATAATCTCCGTTGAATGCAACACATTTAGTCACCTTACTGGTAGGCCTGCATGGAACCTCTCCACTAGTCGCCAATGAAACCAAGGTCTTGTTGCATCAGTAACTTCCTCATCATCCCGCTTCCCGAGGAGTGTATTCCTCATTGGGCCAAAGAGATGGAAGTCAAGGTGCGTGATCCGGCCTGGAAGGTGGATGACGAAGAACAGTCCAATGAAGTCTTGTGAACTCCTGTCGAGAGCTCAGACTTGTGGGAAACCCAGCGTTCTCATGGAGATGGAGAGTTAATTTGCATTTCTGTGGCTACGAAAATGCTGAAGAAGTTTATTCAGTTCGCTGAAGGTAGCAGAATACACTTCCGAGTTTTCCATCGCATTTCAGTGTGTTATGTATCCGACCTTGCCAGCATTAAGCTGATAAGAACAGATACTACACCTTTCTTTTTTTTTTTTTTTTTTTTTAGGGCCTCCTGCCACCCCTATAGCCCTACCTTTTCCTCTCCAAAAATGCCGCCATCCTCTAGTGTCGACGCAGCACGTAAAGCAGGGTGCTGTTAGTAGCAAGACTTATTGCCATAAACCGAAAATAAAAGCGGAGGCATACTCTGTTATGCCTCAGGGAGCGACGACACACTACTCAGAAATACACCTCTCTCTCTGCAGGTGTGAAGCAAGTGATGAGTTTAGAAACTAAAAGGGAAGAAATAAATAAAGGCAATAAATGAAGGCAAATTAAAAACAGGGACGGCAGCACACACAAATGAAAACGAAACTGGCGAGATAATCCAATCGCCCATGGAATTAACGAAGTAGTAATCCTCTAAGACTGATTACGTGTTTTCTAATTTTCCAATAATTTTTCATACAAGGTTCACACAATTCCCATGTTACCAATTGCCATATTATCAGTATCATAGAACGGTCCACTCTAGTGATGCCCAGAAGGCCAATGTCAAATCTTGGGTATAGGCAAGTCAAGGGTAGTTTGAAAGTCCGAGTGTCATAGATCCAGGGGTAAACTCAGGCCTCAGGTGCCTTAGTCAACCTGGAACACCTTTTGATAACCATGAACCATTGCAGCTTTCAGAAATCTTGCAAAAGCAATGGTATATTTCCGGTCAGATTTCGCCAGGCGATGCTGGCTCCACAGGTAGTCCATGAAAGAATTCCGAGTCGATTGTAGCGCCACGCGGGAGGACATCTAACGGAATAGCCCCTTCCGAGTCCCAGGAGACCGTCGCCTTGATTTTACCATCTTAAGGTGCGGCTTTGAACTTTCTCTGGGAGGAGAGGTCGTGTGGCAGCGTCCCGTGGGTGACACATCCACGCTTCGTCGCCCGTGACGACGTTCGTCAAAAGACTGTGACGATCAGCCTTGCAACAAACAAGCAGGTCCGCACAGATACTCCGTCGCTGATCGGCGAAGAACCTACTGTGCACACCCCTTTGAGTACCTCAAATGGTGAACGAGTGTGTTAGCACTATCAACTGAGATGACCAGTTGTGCACCGAGGTGTGCCGGCCGGAGTGGCCGCGCGGTTAAAGGCGCTTCAGTCTGGAACCGCACGACCGCTACGGTCGCAGGTTCGAATCCTGCCTCGGGCATGGATGTGTGTGATGTCCTTAGGTTAGTTAGGTTTAAGTAGTTCTTAGTTCTAGGGGACTTATGACCACAGCAGTTGAGTCCCATAGTGTTCAGAGCCATTTGAACCATTTTTTGCAGCGAGATGTTTAATAATGGTCCGTCGATCACCAAAGACTGTGTCCGCATCTCCCGACAATACAGCTGTGTGCGGCCGGCCGGCGCATAGGAGGTAGGAGAGGTCTGTGCGGCCTTGTCGTGATGATGACAGAACCATCGCCCAACGACTCACTGTGCTTTTGTTCACTGCCACATTCTGCAAGCGCCTATGAATATCTACAGTGCTGTGGTTTTCCACCAAATGAAACTCACTGACAGTTCTCTTTTTGGAATGCACTTCTGCTACAGTTGTCATTTCGACGGCTACATATAATGCCGCCACCTGTCGGAACTTCATGTAACTATAGGAACTGAAGCGGGAATATTCCACGATGTCCCATTAGAGATTCCTCATTTTTTCAGCCGAAATTGACCGTGGAAAAAAACTGTGTTACATTACTTATTGACTGCCCGTTGTGGATCTGAGGCCAGGAGAGATAGACATGTTGAGCTTCAACAAGAATTCTCTCTAAGGCACTCTAAGCTGAAGATCAATCACAAGAAATGCAGGAACTTTATGGACTTAATGAATTCATTCCACCAGGCCACAGCCCATTTAATTTATGTCTCAATGGAGAGCAATGTATGGTTTCTGACACACACTCCAAGTCAGAAGGGAGTAATGACTGATACACGAAGGGGTGCCAGAAAAATAAAAAATATCACCCAAGTGCAAATAGTTTGAATAAACATCGTAACTTAGATGGAGGCGCAATAGGCGACTCAGTCACCCACCACCCATAAGCAAACAGACACAAATGCATTACACAGCATGTCGGGGAACTGTTGAGATTAACATTGAGAAGTGTAGAGAGTTTCTTGAGTTACAACTACAGGACAGAACCCAGCGTCCCGGGACTTCATCTAATGACGCTATAGAACGTCAGAGTTATAGGCGCTTGTAATATCTCTTTATATTCGATGAATTATTCAGATACAATTCTACCCTTGAATGACGTTTACTAATTTTCTATCTTCATACTCGCAGAATCCATGCGAAAAGTAGTTCATACAATAGCTATGCCATGAGCGCATAAGTATTCTTTGTAGTACTCTCTCTGGTGGTTGTTAGAAAAAAAAGAACGAGAGCTTCCGAGATTGTCTTGGTGCCGATTAGCCTGTGCTTGGTTTGGAAGAACTGTAATCTGATTATTGAGATTTATTACAGAAGATAACTGATATGAACTGTACGATTAAATGGAAATATATATAGATGGCTCCTTCAAGTAAATGGTGTGTATTTTAAATTTGAGAATTAATGATATTTATCGATATATTGCGTAGTTGTTAATCAGAAGGGACTTCCGAAAGACTGGATACGAACCTGCACTTAATAATCCAAGAGCTCCATTGCTTCTTCGGAAGGTTAAACTTCATCAAAGCCAAATATCCGCTTGATCTGAGGTTTCCCGACTGATTATACAACGCTCCCAAAATTACGAGGCATTTTATTTGTGCAGATTAGCAGACTGCCGCAAAGCACGAGCCTGCAGAGAAGAAGAATCATCGCCTGATTTCATTCTAACAAGTAAAATTTCAGAATCATTTTGAGTGACTGAGCTATGACTGTATTTCCTATCATGAATGATTGATTGCTCGAACGAATTGAGAGCTACATAATCACGTAGATAGGAGGAAAAATTACAGTGGCGCCAGTGTGACAGGACTCTCTTGGATTGTTATATAGTATATGTATTTTTTGTTTCATGAAAATCAACGAGAACGAGAGGTAACTAACCTGAAGAGAGATTCGGTGCCCATAGTAAAAGATTGCTGATACCAAGAAACGATGTCAACTATTGGACAACACCGAGACTACAGAACAAGGCCAGAGAAATCTAATTTTTTTTATCCTGTAGTTAAAATAGTTTGAAATCAATTTAGAAAGAACTTTTTTCCAGATAGTAGTTAGATTGTAGAACTGTATATTGTGTGATTTTCGTATCTGGACATCGAACTTTATACCATCTGTGAAGTAATTAGAAAGTTAAGTGTGTCTACGACAGTAAATTTGAAACTGTATTTAGTGACTGGAACCTGATATTGACAGTTATTTAATGGTATTGACCAGAGCGGCATTTAAAATGTCATTGAATCAGCAACGAGACGTGCAACAGCCTTCAGCTGTTTGCACAGAAGCAGAGGCCACGGATGACAATTCTGAGACTGTTGTGGCTAGCGGTAGCAATATAAATAATCCCGCTGGTTCAAAAAACATTCATACAACAGCTGATCAGACTGTTGTTGACACATTAGTTGTTATTATGCAACAGTTGTCTCTATTAGCCGAAGGCCAAGCGGAGGTAAAACGAGACTTATCCGTTATACAAAATGAATTCAAAAATCAACTAGCCGAAAATCAAACAGAATTACAAAATCAGTTAAGAGCAACCTTTACCGAATTAGATCAGAGATTAAATACCCAGACACAGGAAATAAAGGAACAGGCAGAAAGGACCGAACAGAATCTTATTGCTCGAATTGAGCAGGTCCGCCAACAATGCCAAGAAAACAATAGTAAATTAAAAGCGGAACTAACCGAATATGTATCCGTCAAAATTGACACGATACAAAAACAAGTAGAACTGTTTCCTCAAGTAATACAAGCTCAAGAGGACATACAGTGTTCCGTATCTATGATACCAGAAATAACAGAATCCCAAGATAATCTAAAGAAGCAATTTGACGAAGTGAAGGAAAAACAGGAGACAGTGGAACATAGAATGAATGTACTTGCGGGAAAGTTTTCAGAAATGACATTAGAGCGGCAAAATTCTCCTTCGGAAACGATAGAAGAAACTGTGAAAGTAGCTTTACAGTCCATTTCAGAGAGTTCCGAGGATAATTTTTTTAACAAAGGGTTAAAGGAAATTCGAGAACAACTTGGCGAAGATTTCTCGCGTTGGAAAGAAAATATCGAAAGATCACTAAATCTCTCGCAGGAGGATTTAGAAACATCGAGAAGTAGGAAACAAAACTCTCAATCTGTGCGTGACATTCCGTCCACGTCAAGATCCGATGTAGACAGAACTGCAACGTCACAAGTAAGATTCGATATAACGGATAGCCACAGGGAAAAGTACGAACAGGATGATTTTTGGAATCGTAGTAGCGTTGAGGAGAAGATGATTAAACAGAGACAATTTCAAATCTTTAACCCTGACAAAAAGAATGTTCATCCTGTAGTCTTTATTCGAAGTTTCAATGGTCTATTTCCACGATCTTGGACAGAATGGCAAAAGATTAGTTTTGTATCTGGATATATACAAGGAACAGGAGCATTGTGGGCATCCGAACAAACATGTTCTTGTAAATGTTACAAAGAATTTGAGCAGGCTTTTCTAGCTAAATATTGGTCTGCTGGAATACAAGAAAGACTTAGGCAGGAAGTATTATATCCTGAGCCTTTCTCATTTTCTAGAGGACCTCTAAAGAGATATTTTGAGAAATACATTAATAAATCTTTGTATTGGGATGTACCGATTCCTTTGCCGGATATACTTAGAATACTCAAGTCCAGACTACCCACCAGTATAAGGAATCAGCTGTTATATACAAATGATAAGGATATAGACTCATTTATGACTACGCTTGATCGTATTGATATAATTGAGGAGGACAATAAAAGGGCAAGAGAAATGTCATATCAAAGAAGAGCAACAGAAGCGAATCCGAGCTGCAACTCGAGTGGGAATGGCAGTAATGGTAGCAGTAACAATAATCATAACCAACTACACTCTCCGAGGAGACTTAGCAATGGACAAAATGCAAACAATAATTATTACCATAATGTAAACTTTAGTAATGGTGCAGCGAGGGGCTATTTTAGGAACAATAGGAATTTTAATCGATATAATCCAATGTATGGCAACACAGGACAGTTCTACCAACACCAGCAGAACAACAACAATAATTACACGAATCAAGCAAGACAACATAGACAGAATTCACCACAACAACCGATAATCACTGAAGTAGCTGAAGAGACAAATACCAATCGGACCAATAATCAGTCAAACTAAACATGACCGCATCGTGCCCCGGAGGAGCGGTCAGGGGATCTGTTAGGGGCGAAACAGTAAAATTACAAATGTTAAGATATAATGATGGTGAGCTGTTGACTGAAGAGTTAACAAAGGATTTAATAACGTGTCATAATGACAGATCGAGTGTTCCGGTATCGGAAGTATGTGTTGAAATAGAGGAAGTTCCAACGAATGTGATATTGGACACCGCCGCTTCCGCCAATGTCATCTCAGGCGCTCTTTTTCGGAGAATTATTAGGAAGAAGAAGGTACCAATTTTGCCAGTACAGAACTGCAAAATCATCGGAGCTGTTGGAGCACGCTCTCCCAATGTCAAAATACAAACACAATTAGAGATGAAAATGGGAAATGTAGCAATAAAATGCACGTTCCTTGTAGTGGAGAAGTTATTAGTGGACTGTATTCTTGGTATTGGGAGTATGCAGGAGTACGATTGTCAGATAGATTTTTTGGAAGGAATAGTTAAATTTAGATTAAATGGAGAAGAGATAGCACTGGATTTAAATAGAAAGGAAACGGTGCATGAGGAATATTGTCGCGGTGCCATAATTCAATTAATTGACACTACAAACGGTCGTTGGACGGAGCTTTCAAAGGATTTGATACAACAGGAGGACTTTAACCAAACAACAATGATAAAAGCTAGTGAATCAAATCAGCTTACCGGAGAACAAAGGCAGCAGCTTCATTATTTGTTAGAGGCATATGAAGAGATTTTTGATGAGAAACCAGGAATTATTAAAGGGTATATTTGTCACCTACAAGTGAAGCCACATCAGACTTACTGTTACACGCACTATCCGATCCCCTGGCGTTTAAAACAATCTGTTCAAAGGGAGATAAATAGAATGTTAGGATGGAACTTGATTGAGCCATCAACTAGTCCATATTGTTCTCCGCTCTTAGTCGTTCCTAAACCTGGAGGCAACGGACGAAAAGTATGAAGACCAGAATTTAAAATGGGAGGAAAAGATTCGACTCGCACTTGTCAATTTAACTAAAAAGGCAGTACAACAGAAACTGACATATGATAAACGGATTCACCGGATTCAGACGTTTCATCTTGGAGAAAAGGTTTTATTGAGGCGACACATCCATTCCTCGAAACTGATGAAGAACATAAAGAAATGGAATCTTATTTATACCGGACCATATGTTATTGTAAATATACCAAATCCTGGATCATTCTTGTTGGCATATCCTGAATCGAAAAGAATAAAGGGATTATTCCCGCATAATGATATTAAGAAATTTTTTGAAGGATCGTAGATCTGTGATACCAAATATGGAGAAGAATTTAGAGTGGAATTTGACTATGAGTCGAATGTGTATATAAATATCAAGAAGTTTATGTTGTCTAGAAGTTAAGAGAAAGTGAGACTACTCCTGTGCTAGGTTAAGAGACAGTGAGATTACTCCTGTGATAGGTTAAGAGACAGTGAGATTACTCCTGTGATAGTTTAGCACAAAAATTTTAAGATAGGTAGAAAAATTTGTTAATTACTAGTGTTTGTAAGTGTGGACTATGAGCTGAAGCCACAGTGATATACAATGAAAGTGCATCTACATTTCCTCAAGACACGGCACTTACGTGGGAATTGCGTGTGAAACTTGAACAGTGTGGGATATGTAGGTAAATACGCTGTGAGTATGATGTGCGCTGTTCGCGCAAGAAAACAAATGAACTGTGAAATGAAGCAACAGTCGATAATGTCACTGTTGCAAACAATTGAAGAAACTCTCTGGTTGCGCGAGAGAAAATTATTATAAATTTTAGATTTTTTCATTATGCCTCCTCTACCAGGAGAATTAATTTAAGAATTTTAACTAACATTTTAAGAATAGCAGTTTGTGTGTTTCATATTATGGACATAATTGTTGAAATATATTTCCATAAATGTTCATGAGAGGATGAAGAAGATTCTGCGATTGGATGATTTGTTAAATGAACATACGTCATCATTAATGATATTTATTTGCAAGTGGATCTATAAATCTATTAATTATAAGAATAATGAAAATTTTCAAATTATTCCTTTTGTGGAGTCAGTGTCATATGGCTATGTTTAAAATTTTTCATCAGGTGTAAACTTAAAATTTATCCATAATTTCGTAATTGAAAGCAAACCTCGGACAGATTCAATGCTCTACTTCCACCTGCACTGTAACAAACGAAGATTTGATTAAAAAATTTTTTGAGATGAATACAATCGATATGAGCTACAACAAAATTTAAATGCCCACAGTCTATTTGGCAATGTTTTGGACAATCAGCAGTTGTAACGCAAAACAACTTTGGTATTGAGGACTACAAAAAAAATTCGCGATTGTCAGGACTGATGGATGTTCCAGTCTAGTACAGATGGAAGAATATAAGAATCCACTACGATTTTGAGTTCAACGATGAAATATGGACTTCGTTGCCTTAATCCACTCTCTTCCAGGGATTTATTCAGTCAGAACCTTTTCTTATTCCACTTTAAACCTGTTTCATGTTCACGTCCCGGACCATCTGTTCCTGAGATCATCTTCCTGTTTCTACGGCACGTTACCAGCTTCTATCCTGTACCATCGCCTGTCCTCTGTGCCGCCTCCACCAAACGCTGTACGTCGCCTACCCGGTGTCCGTGCCCAGTGTTCCTGTTCCATCGACTTCACAACGAGATCGCCGGCTACATCGTCGAAAGAAGAATTTTGAAAATATTTTTTTTAGAGCAATATTGTAAAATTTTTTTTGGCTATGAGGCACTTTTCCTTCGATCTAATCTATAGAGCTTCTATATATTTCAAAATTACTGGATTTAGGCTTTCCTATCTTCTTTAATACCTGAGCTGGGGTCTATTCTTCCGGGTTTTCCAGGGTTTCCCTGTGAAGGCCAGTTCCCAAATGGGTAGACCTTTTTCGTAATTACACCAATCTACATCTTCCCTGGTTATGTACTCGGGATGCGGGTATACCCCGGTACATGTAAAAGCTACAGCTTAGGTATTCCCGTAACTTATTGTCTTAACATGTTACCCATACTCTCTACAGTAAAATTCTACTAATTCAAAATATTCCTCTTTTGAATAAACAACCCAACAAATTTTTTTTGTTAGCTCGCAAAGTGTATTATCATTAACTTTGCTCGCTGCGAGGGGCAATTGTAATATCTCTTTATATTCGATGAATTATTCAGATACAATTCTACCCTTGAATGACGTTTACTAATTTTCTATCTTCATACTCGCAGAATCCATGCGAAAAGTAGTTCATACAATAGCTATGCCATGAGCGCATAAGTATTCTTTGTAGTACTCTCTCTGGTGGTTGTTAGAAAAAAAAGAACGAGAGCTTCCGAGATTGTCTTGGTGCCGATTAGCCTGTGCTTGGTTTGGAAGAACTGTAATCTGATTATTGAGATTTATTACAGAAGATAACTGATATGAACTGTACGATTAAATGGAAATATATATAGATGGCTCCTTCAAGTAAATGGTGTGTATTTTAAATTTGAGAATTAATGATATTTATCGATATATTGCGTAGTTGTTAATCAGAAGGGACTTCCGAAAGACTGGATACGAACCTGCACTTAATAATCCAAGAGCTCCATTGCTTCTTCGGAAGGTTAAACTTCATCAAAGCCAAATATCCGCTTGATCTGAGGTTTCCCGACTGATTATACAACGCTCCCAAAATTACGAGGCATTTTATTTGTGCAGATTAGCAGACTGCCGCAAAGCACGAGCCTGCAGAGAAGAAGAATCATCGCCTGATTTCATTCTAACAAGTAAAATTTCAGAATCATTTTGAGTGACTGAGCTATGACTGTATTTCCTATCATGAATGATTGATTGCTCGAACGAATTGAGAGCTACAGAATTACGTAGAAAAGAAAAGGAGGAGGAAAAATTACAGGGGAACTGTTGAGATTAACATTGAGAAGTGTAGAGAGTTTCTTGAGTTACAACTACAGGACAGAACCCAGCGTCCCGGGACTTCATCTAATGACGCTATAGAACGTCAGAGTTATAGGCGCTGACACGTACAACTAGGCCACCCCTTCAGCAGCAAAAGTGACTTTGTATGATGATGGACCATAAGTGGAACGTTTCGCATTGTTGTTCGTTATTCAGTGGTCGTGACTGATTGCAGCGATGGACTCTGGAGAGGATGGAGCCAACAGCTCCTTAAACAGGTCTTGTCTCCTATGAATGTGATGCTATGTTGTCTGGGTGAACGATGGTTTCGGGCACGTGTTCCCGTTCGCAGTTTACTTTTCTGTTGGCTCCGTATAAATCTCCAAAGTTTTTCAGAGAACAGGAGACAAATCAACTGCAGATGAGAACACGTGTCCGAAACAGTCATTCCCCGGGGCAACAGAGCACCACATTCATAGGAGACAAGCCCTGTCTACGCAGCTAACCCCATGTTCTCTGCTGACGATCGTGGCAGTCAGTGGCTATCACAGTTTAACGAAAAGCATTGCAAGATGTTACGCCTATGATCGGTCAGCGTACAAAGTGACGTTTGCTGCCGATGGGGTGGCATAGTGGCGGATGCCGGCGACTATAATTTCTGCACTCTTCGAAGTTGTTGAATGACATTTCCGGACTCGGGTTTCTATGCTCTATTTGTTCTCCAAGATAACTTCTACAACTCCTCGACGTATGTCGCAACGTTCCTGGGACACCCCGTATGGAGCTCACCGATCGAGGAGAAGGGCAGATTTCTGGCCAGCAGTGAAGCTCAACCCCGACGCCCATCGAAACCAATGCCCGGATAATCACCGACCGACAGCATTTGTAGACTTAGAGAAAGCTTTTGACAATGTTGACTGGAACACTCTCTTTCAAATTCTGAAGGTGGCAGGGGTAAGATACAGGGAGTGAAAGGCTATTTACAGTTTGTACAGAAGTCAGATGGCAGTTATAAGAGTCGAGGGGCATGAAAGGGATGCAGTGGTTGGGAAGGGAGTGAGACAGGGTTGTAGCCTCTTCCCAATGTTATTCAATCTGTATATTGAGCAAGCAGTAAAGGAAACAAAAGAAAAATTCGGAGTAGGTATTAAAATCCATGGAGAAGAAATAAAAACTTTGAGGTTCACCGATGACATTGTAATTCTGTCACAGACAGCAAAGGACTTGGAAGAGCAGTTGAACGGAATGGACAGTGTCTTGAAAGGAGGATATAAGATGAACATCAACAAAAGCAAAACGAGGATAATGGAATGTAGTCGAATTAAGTCGGGTGATGCTGAGGGAATTAGATTAGGAAATGAGACACTTAAAGTAGTAAAAGAGTTTTGCTATTTGGGGAGCAAAATAACTGATGATGGTCGAAGTAGGGAAGATATAAAATGTAGACTGGCAATGGCAAGGAAAGCGTTTCTGAAGAAGAGAAATTTGTTAACATCGAGTATAGATTTAAGTGTCAGGAAGTCATTTCTGAAAGTATTTGTATGGAGTGTAGCCATGTATCGAAGTGAAACATGGACGATAAATGGTTTGGACGGGAAGAGAATAGAAGCTTTCGAAATGTGGTGCTACAGAAGAATGCTGAAGATTAGATGGGTAGATCACATAACTGATGAGGAGGTATTGAACAGAATTGGGGAGAAGAGGAGTTTGTGGCACAACTTGACTAGAAGAAGGGATCGGTTGGTAGGACATGTTCTGAGGCATCAAGGGATAACAAATTTAGCATTGGAGGGCAGCGTGTAGGGTAAAAATCGTAGAGGGAGAGCAAGAGATGAATGCACTAAGCAGATTCAGAAGGATGTAGGGTGCAGTAGGTACTGGGAGATGAAGAAACTTGCACAGGATAGAGTAGCATGGAGAGCTGCATCAAACCAGTCTCAGGACTGAAGACCACAACAACAACAACAACAAGCTTTCACACTAAAAAAGACTTGCAAACTTGCCTGTGTGTATGTTAGTAGCTTTCGTTGTACATTTGCCTATATCTTGTCGACACTTTCATTCTGACGTGTAACCGAACTTAAGAGTTCGACTAGAGCACTAGTAACTGGACTGGCTCCTTTCATGATTCGTTGTTTGTAACACCGTTTCTATTTATGTCCTATTTCTAACAGTGTCAGGCCATTGTGGCCATTTGTTCTGGTGCTAGTCTGGTCTAACAATAGCCTCTCTGTCTTCTCAGTTTGAGATTCGAGTCGTTTTTTAGTGTCTCCTGCCACAGAGACCTGAGCAATTTCACACTGAACGGCTTCATCATCTCACCCTTGTACGTAGCTCTCGTGTGTCCGTGACGGACGATCTCAAATCGCACTTCACAGCCAATCTGACTGGAGATCCAGAGTAAGTATGTTGCGACACACGTCGCGTGACCACAAGGGTAGTTGCTTCAAAGATGTAATGGTTTGAAATTATCATTAATATATGTGAGACTGTACAAGACTTCCGTACTTTGTATTGTCGTATTACGCTTTAGAATAACTGCAACGCCCAATTAAGAAGTCCCTAAACATGGACGAAGGGATACAGGTTCAGTGGATTTCAGTCTGTGGTTAAATTATCAATGAGTAGCTTAAGTGGAAACAGTAATATATACCATTAAAGAGAATGAAGGTCGCTCGGTTAACGTTGCTAGGTATAATATTAATGATATCTGACATAGTTTGGTGTTGGTTTCCTACTCGAGAACTACTTGGCACAACGCCTGCGTGAAAAATTTCTGTTTAATGTTTAATTCGAACTATATTTTCATTTACAATAGTTCATATACTCAAAAACTGCCAGAGGCGAAAGTTCCCTGATGTGTCTACCTGATTCAGTAATTAAATACACTTTTTGGATTCTAACAATGAATATCAACGTGCTGCCCACACTTCACATGTGCAGTCCTAGATAACTGACAGCGTTAGAAAGATACCAGTGATGTGCTCGGCGAAGTTTTGATCAATAATTATTTTATCTTCTCGCCTATTGACGCCCGTAATATTACAGTTTTTCTATAGAAGAACAACAGCCACTGGTTCCTAACGAAGTCATATTCGTATATACAACGGCAATCGCGGAGTCTTGAAGCAGAAACGGCTGTCGTAGAGATATGTCAGTAAGGGTACTTCTGGGACTTACCTGGCAGTAGTAGCAGCAGCAAAAGGGCAGGAAGCAGACCCCCGTGCCGTGGTCGTCTGCTGGTCCCTGACATCTCACCACCCGGAGGAATCTGCAACACGCAGCAAAACGTGCTTAAAGGACCATTCTGGTTTAGAGGAAGTAAGAAATTGATGACAAACTGCATAAAAGCTGTAATTGAAAGAATAATACTAAACTAAGAGTTCAGGTGTGAACAATGGCTCTACAGAGTCGATGGATACGCTATATCTTTAATACACGGCAGGTCGATAATTTAAGTATCTCGTCTTATACGGTACCCTGTTTTCATTATTCAGTAAATTTATTTTTCCATAACTTAGTGGCCGGATCCTGTTCCTCTCCCCACAGTGCGCAGTCGTTCTAAGGGAGAGAAGTCGTGAGCGCCACCTGTCTTAAATCGTGTAAGTGTTGTTTGTTGTTCTGTGTGTTATCGTATTTTAACAAGCGCTTGTGTATCGTATCTGATACTGTCAACAAGGACGTATTCCAAGATAAAGGGCACCAATAGTTATGCGCTAGGGGAAGGGCTGTGAACGTTATTGAACATCGCTTGTTGCATAGTGCAGGCTTTCAAAATAAAAAAAAAATAAAAATGTGACCCTCAACTCAGAGTTGAAATATTAAAAGTTTTGGCTGGTTTCGTTGTATAGGGGCTGGGATACGTAGTTGCCACATTACAAGCCAAATACTGCTGAGTCTACAGTGTACAATATGAATATACACAGGAATCGAATGGTCAGATGCTACCACTTGGCGATTGCAAATTTTGAATGTAACATAGAAATTTATAAATGAAAGATTGAAATTTAATAAAATCTGCAGGTACTATTTTTAACGACTTTAAATGATGAGTACGATAGCAGAAGTACCTTTAAGAATGCTGCAAAACACTTATTGGTGTCGATGGTGCAGCAGCGTCTGCAGAAGAATTAAACGATTTCTTCTCAACTGCCGTAAACTGCCACGCAGCGACAAATTACCAGCCCCAAGATATCAATCTCTCGAGAGACAAGTTTTTCCTAAAACATGTCAGATGGTTCAGATGGCTCTGAGCACTATGGGACTTAACATCTATGGTCATCAGTCCCCTAGAACTTAGAACTACTTAAACCTAACTAACCTAAGGACAGCACACAACACCCAGCCATCACGAGGCAGAGAAAATCCCTGACCCCGCCGGGAATCGAACCCGGGAACCCGGGCGTGGGAAGCGAGAACGCTACCGCACGACCACGAGATGCGGGCCTTAAAACATGTCACTACCAGCACAGTACACAAGGCAATTATGAGAATCTCTTCCGAGGCAGTAGGAAATGATGGAGTGAGCATTGGCATGATTAAGAACGTTGTAAACACTATTACTCCAGTTATCACAGACATCTTCAACCTGTCTCTTGTCAGTAGTACATATCCTACTGAGTGGAAGCAAAGCTTAATTCAATCTATACCCAAGACTGACAACCCTAAGTCGCCAGGTGACTACCGGCCGATCAGCATACTTCCTGCAATATCTAAAGCCCTAGAATACATCGTCCGTGAACAGCTGACGGATTACCTCAAAACTCATAACATCCACGACAAATATCAGTCAGGCTTTCGAAAGCACCATAGTACAGCAACTGCATTAATCAAAGTAACTGATGACATTAAACATGCTATGGACAGACGTGAAGCTACCATCCTAACACTGCTTGACTTTAGCAAGGCTTTTGATACAGTTGACTTTGATATATTACTAATTAAAATGAAGCAGCTGAATTTCTCAAACAGCGCAATACACTGGTTCGACAGCTACCTCAAAAACAGAAGTCAACAAGTCATTTGTGGGTCGGAAAAGTCATCGTGGAATAACGTGCGCTCCGGAGTTCCCCAAGGCTCCGTCCTTGGTCCATTACTCTTCTCACTGTACATTAATGATATTTCTTCAGTGATTCACTCCTGCAACTACCATCTATATGCCGACGACATCCAACTGTACATAAGTGCAAGCCCCAAGAACATTGCTGACGCAGTAGTGAGTATGAACGCAGATCTTTGCTCTGTTTCTCGATGGGCACAGAACCTAGGTCTGAAACTAAATCCCAGGTCATACTTATATCTCATCTAAAGTTAATCAGTCGGTACTTTCGCGAAACAGTTCCTCAAATACTCCTCAATGGTACCCAACTACCATACCAAAAAACAGTAAAAGACCTTGGAATAATCTTGGATGAGCACCTAAACTGGGAAGAACAAACAGTCACAGCTTGCCGGAAATCGCTCTCCTCCCTACATGCAATTCAAAAATTTAGAAAAATATTTCCAACCCATGTTAAACAAAAATTAGTCCAAACACTAGTCTTGCCTAATCTTTACTACTGTGATGTAGTTCAACATGGCACAAATAATGAAAATTCGAGATGCCTCGAGCTAGTGATGAATGCTTGCGTTAGATACGTATGCAATATACGGTTGTATGATCATATCAGTCCTTCATACTCCCAGCTAGGGTGGATACGCCCACATAAGGCACGCGATCTCCACACGATGTGCCTACTTCATCGATTTCTTAGCCACTGGTGCCCCCAATACTTATCTTCTCACATTAAACACCTATCACCATTCCACAACCGCAATACCAGATCGGATACGTCTAGCATCTTGGCTGTACCTTTACATAACACAAAATCTTTCTCCGTGTCATTCTCCATCTCAGCCATACGACTATGGAACGCGCTCCCCTGTGATCTGCGTCTTATCCAAAACCACTCAACATTCAAGAGGGAACTTAAGGCTTACATATTAGGGACGGTATAGCCACCATTGTTGTGCCCCCCCTCACCTTTTTCTTTCTCCTCTCCATCATAGCTTCGAATTTTACCATTCTATTTCTCTTCCTCTAACCTATCTACCTCTTCTATATCTCTTTCACCCCATTCCATCGTCTTATGTCTCTGCTTGATGAGAATAACTCACAAGCTGCAAGAATATAACGAGAAAATTCCCAACTAGCAATAGGACTGACACTCATAAAAGAAAAATATGTTTACTTTCATATACATAGTCATTATTATTATTATTATTATCATTATTATTATTATTTTTATTATTCTTGATTGTTATAATTATTTTTTGATTGTTATAATTATCATTGTACTACTTTTGTAATCTCTATTTTTTTTTCTTTAACATTAATACTGTATAACATGTTATATGTCCTAATTTTCTGTAGACACTGAAATTTGTTGAATCTGAATATGCCTGGTTAGGTGTAAGAGAGGGCCTGAAGGCCCTAATCTTGCCAGGTAAAATAAATGCACAAATAAATAAATAAATAAATAAATAAAATATAAGTTGAATAACAGGGAAACAATAGATTCCTACTTGAAGTAATTAGTTATGAGCAACAACATATCTCGCAAGATATTCACTTCGAAACGCATACTACATCTTCAGTGCACAAGCTATGGAAATCTAAGTGCACCAGTTGGCACTACGAAATATTTCTATCTCCCGCGATCACGCGCAAACTGCTCAGCACTCTCCAAGTATTTCCTGTGACTGTCCAGTGCACCTTCCCATGCAGCACTCCCCTGTCCTGTGCCACCCGATGCTCCTCCCCCACTTCCGTCCAGCCTCTCCATTGGCTTCGGCAGTCGCCTACTGTAGCAACGAGTGCTGCAATTGGCTAGAGCGCTCCCACCATGTCTCCAAGCCAACGCCCACTCACAAACATATTGAAACACATTCGAAATACTGGATTTACATTTAAATAACTTGAAATTAAATAAATATTCCTACGGCTGGACCATAAATACGCTCTAACGCACATTATTAAATAGATAAACAAATCAAATAAACATATATTAAAGGAATAGAACAAAAGTAGGCCAGTAGCCTAATGTCTCAGTGCTTTCTAAAACACAGTAAATATTTGACCAATTTCTTCATGAATAGTATATATCGGAGCCTTCGTCTCCAAAAGCCCGTATCGATGATATATCGTTGAATGGTTCTCACGCTGACACTTGTTGATGGTCCAGCATTGAAATCTTCAGCAATTTGCGGAATGCTTGCATTTTTGTCACGTTGAACGGTTTTCTTCAGTCGTCGTTGGTCCCGTTCTTGTAGAATCTTTGCCGGCCGCGGTGGTCTAGCGGTTCTAGGCGCTCAGTCCGGAGCCGCGCGACTGCTACGGTCGCAGGTTCGAATCCTGCCTCGGGCATGGATGTGTGTGATGTCCTTAGGTTAGTTAAGTTTACGTAGTTCTAAGTTCTAGGGGACTGATGACCATAGATGTTAAGTCCCATAGTGCTCAGAGCTATTTTTTTTTTGTAGAATCTTTTTCCGGTCGCAGCGATGTTAGAGATCTGAAGTTTTACCGGATTGCTGATATTCACGGTACACTTGTGAAATGGTCGTACGGGAAAATCCCCTTTTTATCGCAACCTCGGAGGTGCTGTGCCTCATCGCTCGTCCGCCGACTATAACACCACTTTCAAAATCACTTGATAACCTGCCGTTGTAGCAGCAGTAAACGACCTAACAACTGAGCGAGACACTTGTTGTTGTATACAGGGTGTTACAAAAAGGTACGGCCAAACTTTCAGGAAACATTCCTCACACACAAAGAAGGAAAATATGTTATGTGGACATGTGTTCGGAAACGCTTACTTTCCATATCAGAGCTCATTTTATTACTTCTCTTCAAATCACATTAATCATGGAATGGGAACACACAGCAACAGAACGTACCAGCGTGACTTCAAACACTCTGTTACAGGAAATGTTCAAAATGTCCTCCGTTAGCGAGGATACATGCATCCACCCTCCGTCGCATGGAATCCCTGATGCGCTGATGCAGCCCTGGAGAATGTCGTATTGTATCACAGCCGTCCACAATACGAGGATGAAGAGTCTCTACATTTGGTACCGGGGTTGCGTAGACAAGAGCTTTCAAATGCCCCCATAAATGAAAGTCAAGAGGGTTGAGGTCAGGAGAGCGTGGAGGTCATGGTATTGGTCCCCCTCTACCAATCCATCAGTCACCGAATCTGTTGTTGAGAAGCGTACGAACACTTCGACTGAAATGTGCAGGAGCTCCATCGTGCATGAACCATATGTTGTGTCGTACTTGTAAAGGCACATGTTCTAGCAGCACAGGTAGAGTATCCCGTACGAAATCATGATAACGTGCTCCATTGAGCGTAGGTGGAAGAACATGGGGCCCAGTCAAGACATCACCAACAATGCCTGCCCAAACGTTCACAGAAAATCTGTGTCGATGACGTGATTGCACAATTGCGTGCGGATTTTCGTCAGCCCACGCATGTTGATTGTGAAAATTTACAATTTTATCACGTTGGAATGAAGCCTCATCCGTAAAGAGAACATTTGCACTGAATGAAGATTGACACATTGTTGGATGAACCATTCGCAGAAGTGTACCCGTGGAGGCCAATCAGCTACTGATAGTGCCTGCACACGCTGTACATGGTACGGAAACAATTCGTTCTCCCGTAGCGCTCTCCATACAATGACGTGGTCAATGTTACCTTGTACAGCAGCAACTTCTCTGACGCTGACATTAGGGTTATCGTCAACTGGACGAAGAATTGCCTCGTCCATTGCAGGTGTCCTCGTCGTTCTAGGTCTTCCCCAGTCGCGAGTCATAGGCTGGAATGTTCCGTGCTCCCTAAGATGCCGATCAATTGCTTCGAACGTCTTCCTGTCGGGACACCTTTGTTCTGGAAATCTGTCTCGGTACAAACGTACCGCGCCACGGCTATTGCCCCGTGCTAATCCATGCATCAAATGGGCATCTGCCAACTCCGCATTTGGAAACGTTGCACTGACTGCAAGACCACGTTCGTGATGAACACTAACCTGTTGATGCTACGTACTGATGTGCTTGATGCTAGTACTGTAGAGCAATGAGTCGCATGTCAGCACAAGCACCGAATTCAACATCACCTTCCTTTAATTGGGCCAACTGACGGTGAATCGAGGAAGTACAGTGCATACTGACGAAACTAAAACGAGCTCCAACATGGAAATGAAGCGTTTCCGGACACATGTCCACATAACATCTTTTCTTTATTTGTGTGTGAGGAATGTTTCCTGAAAGTTTGGCCGTACCTTTTTGTAACACCCTGTATAGGCGTTGCCGACCGCAGCGCCTTATTCTACCTGTTAACGTACCTCTGTATTTGAATATGCATGTCTATAATAGTTGCTTTGGCGCTTCAGTGTGTAAATGTATGCTGCACAGTACTTCGCAGCAATGGGCCATCAACAAATAAAAAGGTGTCACAAGAAATAAATGCTTGTCTAAGTAGAAGTCCCATGAAGAATGTGTTTGATGTGTATGATTTTAATTTTGTTTTGTGCTGGGCTACGGCGTTCTGTAGGTGTAAAAGTGTTTAGTTAGCTTGCAAATGGTCGCCTGTGAATAAATCCAAGACATTTAACAAGGTAAAATACTTATCTTCGACAATACCGCTATAGACAGACGGCACTCAGACAGTTCGAATCAGCGACGGATGATCATGGGTTCGAGACTGCTTGCGATCCTGCTTATATGTGGAAGAATTTTCTCCGTTAAAGGCGTAACGTCAGATATAATTATCTCGTTATACAGAGCGGTAATCATTACTCCATGGAGATCACTGCAATGCGTTTTAGTCTCCAGTCTGTCTGAAGAGCAGCAGCAGCGGCATTGAGCAGACAGAATTCCACGGCGACCATCTCGTTAATATTTCACCTCCAAGCAGCGTGTCCAACAAACAGAAACTGCTGTCAAAGAAGATCTATTTCTTTAATTCCTTTTTTCTCACATCACTACAGGAACTTCAGCAAATCCATACAACAGACTTTAATGAATTGGAATTTAATTACTTTGGTCAGCATTTAAAGTAAATTACTTAGCCAGCATTTTCACCCATGAACAATGGACTTTGCCGTTGGTGGGTAGGCCTGCATGCCTCAGCGATACAGATAGCCGCACCGTATGTGCAACCACAACGGAGGGGTATCTGTTGAGAGGCCAGACAAACGTGTGGTTCCTGAAGAGGGGCAGCAGGCTTTTCAGTAGTTACAGGGGCAACATTCTGGATGATGGACTGATCTGGCCTTGTAACATTAACCAATACGGCCTTGCTGTTCTGATACTGCGAACGGCTGAAAGCAAGGGAAGCTACAGCCGTAATTTTTCCCGAGGACATTCAGCTTTGCTGTATGGTTAAATGATGATGGCATCCTCTTGGATAAAACATTCCGGAGGTAAAACAGTCCCCCATTCGGATCTCCGGGTGGGGATAACTCAGGATGACATCGTTATGAGGAGAAAGAAAGCTGGCGTTCTACGGATCGGAGCGAGGAATGTCAGATTCCTTAATCGGAAAGGTAGGTTAGAAAATTTAAAAAAGGAAATGGATAGGTTAAATTTAGATATGGTGGGAATTAGTGAAGTTCGGTGGCAGGAGGAACAAGACGTAAGGTCAGGTGAACTTAGGGTTATAAATACAAAATGAAATAGGGGTAATGCAGGAGTAGGTTTAATAATGAATAAAAAATAGGAGCGCGGGTAAGCTGCCTACAAACAGCATAGTGAACGCATTATTGTAGCCAAGATAGATGCGAAGCCCACGCCTACCACAGTAGTACAAGTTTATATGCCAACTGGCTCCGCAGATGATGAAGAGATTGAAGAAATCTATGATGTGACAAAAGAAATTATTCAGATAGTGAAGGGAGACGAAAATTTAATAGTCATGGGGGACTGGAATTCGATAGTAGTAAAAGGAAGAGAAGGAAAAGTAGTAGGTGAATATGGAACAGGTGTAAGGAATGAAAGAGTAAGCCGCCAAGTAGAATTTTACACAGTGCATAACTTAATCATTGGTAACACTTGGTTTAAGAGACATGAAAGAAGTTTGTGTACGTTGAAGAGTCCTGGAGACATTGGAATATTTCAGATAGACTATATAATGGTTAGACAGAGATTTATGAACCAAGCTTTAAATTGTAAGAGATATCCAGGAGTAGATGTGGACGCTGACCACAATTTCTTGGCTATGAACTGTAGATTAAAACTTAAGAAATTGCAAAAATGTGGCATTTCGAGGAGAAGGCTGTAGAGAATTTCAGAGAGCCTTAGGGAACGATTGACAAGAAAAGAGGACAGAAATACTGTAGAAGAAGAATGGGTAGCTTTGAGAGATGAAGTAGTGCAGGCAGCAGAGGATCAAGTAGGTAAAAAGACGAGGGCTCTCAGAAATCCTTGGGTAATAGAAGAGGCAATGAATTTAATTGATGAAAGGAGCAAATATAAAAATGCAGTATATGAAGCAGGCGCAAAGGAATACAAAGGTCTGAAAAATGAAATCGACAGAATGTGCAAAATGGCTAAGCATGGATGGCTAGAGGATAAATAAAGGATGTAGAGGCATATATCACTGGGGGTAGGATAGATACAGCCTACAGGAAAATTAAAGAGACCTTTGCAGAAAAGAAAACTACCTGTATGAATGTCAAGAGCTCATGTGGAAACCCAGTTCTAAGCAAAGAAGGGAAAGCAGAAAGGTGGAAGGAGTATATAGAGGGTCTATACAAGGGCGCTGTACTTGAGGGTAGTATTATGGAAATGAAAGAGATTGTAGATGAAGATTAAATGGGGGATATGATACTGCGTGAAGAGTTTGACAGAGCACTGAAAGACCTAAGTAGAAACAGGGCCTCAAGAGTAGACAACATTCCATTAGAGCTGCTGATAGCTTTGGGAGGCCCACCCTGACAAAACTCTACCATCTGGTGAGCAGGGTGTGTGAGACAGGCGAAATACCGTCAGATGTCAAGAAGAATATAATAATTCCAATCCCAAAGAAAGCAAGTGTTGACAGATATGAAAATTACCGAACTATCAATTTAATAAGTCACAGCTGCTAAATACTTACACGAATTCTGTACAGACCAATGGAAAAACTGCTAGAAGCCGACCTCGGGGAAGATGTTTGGATTCCGTAGAAATGTTGGAAGACGTGAGGCAATACTGACCCTACGATTTAACTTAGAAGACAGATTAACGAAAGGCAAACCTACTTTTCTGATATTTGTAGACTTAGAGAAAGCTTTTGACATTGTTGACTCGAATACTCTCTTTCAAATTCTGAAGGTGGTAGGGTTAAAATACAGGGTGCGAAAGGCTATTTACAATTTGTACAGGAACCAGATGGAAGTTGTAAGAGTCGAGGTGCATTAAAGGGAAGTAGTGTTTAGGAAGGGAGTGAGACAGGTTGTGGAATATCCCCGATGTTATTCAATCTGTGTATTGAGCAAGCAGTGAAGGAAACAAGAGAAAAATTCGGAGTTGGAATTAAAATCCATGGAGAAGAAAAATAATCTTTGAAGTTTGCCGATAACATTGTAATTCTGTCAGAGACAGCTTAGGAACTTAAAGAGCAGTTGAACGGAATGGACAGTGTCTTGAAAGGAAGATATAAGATGACCATCAACAAAAGCAAAACGAGGGTAATGGGATGTAGTCGAATTAAGTCGGGTGATGCTGAGGGAATTAGGTTAGGAAATGAAACATCTAAAGTAATAGATGAGTTTTGCTATTTCGGGAGCAAAATAACTGATGATGGTCGTAGCAGAGAGGAAATAAAATGTAGATTGGCAGTGGCAAGCAAAGCGTTTCTGAAGAAGAGAAATTTGTTATCATCTGGTATAGATTGAAGTATTTGTAAGGAGTGTAGTCATGTATGAAAGTGAAACATGGACGATAAATATTTTAGACAAGAACAAAAAATGATTCAAATGGCTCTGAGCACTATGGGACTTAACTTGTGAGGTCATCAGTCCCCTAGATCTTAGAACTACTTAAACCTACCTAAAATAAGGACATCACACACATCCATGCCCAAGGCAGGATTCGAACCTGCGACCGTAGCGGTCGGGTGGTTCCAGACTGTAGCGCCTAGAGCCGCTCGTCCACTCCGGCCGGCTTAGATAAGAACAGAACAGAAGCTTTCGAAATGTGGTGCAGCACAAGAATGCTGAAGAATAGATGGGTATAACACGTTCCTAATGAGGAGGTACTGAATAAAACTAGGGAGAAGAGGAATTTGTGGTACAACTTGACTAGAAGAAGGGATCGGTTGGTAGGACACGTTCTGAGGCATCGAGGGATCACCAATTTAGTATTGGAGGGAAGCGTGGAGGGCGAAAATCGTAGAGGGAGACCAAGAGATGAATACACGAAGCAGAGTCAGAAGGACGTAGGTTGCAATAGTTACTCAGAGATGAAGAAGCTTGCTCAGGATAGGGTAGCATGGAGAGCTGCATCAAACCAGTCTCTGGACTGAAGACCATAACAATAACAGCCAGCATTTAATGAACTACAGTGTGCTACACTTAACAAATGTAGTAGGCTAGTGAACTAAATGCGGCTAGCTTTATAACTAATTATCAGAATTATATTAAGTAAATCAAATACTGCTATTTGACCAGGAACTCCTTCTTTACAAGTGCTGATCTGCTTTCTGTGTCCTCCTTTATGTGTTATTTTACTTCGGAGGTGGCAGAATTCCTTCATTTCAACTACTTCGCGGTCCCCATTTCTGATGATAAGTTTCTCGTTTATTTCAGTTCTATTATTCCTCATTATTTTTGTTTTGTTCGGGTTACTCTCAGTCCATATTCTGTGCTCTGTAGTCGTTGATGTTGCTTTGACTACGCTGCAGAAGTTTCCCTGGGGAGCCATTACACATCCTTCGTACAGCCTCAGTGTCTCCACAACCGATTTCCGTATTTTTGAAGCCCTGAAGAAAGATATTCGTGGTTGACGTCGATTTGCTTCGGACGAAGATGTGTACTTCTCGGTACAATAATGCTTCCGTGGGCAACGGCAAACATATTTCAGTGAATGCATTGACCAGGTTTTCTCACTGTTGGAAAAGTGGATTAACGGTTATGGCGATTACTTTTGAAATAATAGTTTACTTATATTTTCCATTTGTCCCGTTTCCATTGGTCTGTCCCTTATAGTAGGAACGGAAATAAATATCCTGAAACAGTTTGCGATTATTGATATTTTTTTGCTACTGAGGCTGAACGTTGTTATACATGTTCTACGTTTTAATTTGATGATGGCAGTATTCGAAACGACGTTATAAATAAAGGCATGTATTAAGCGATCTCGGCGGTTTTATACACAAAGTAGGTGTATACACCTGAATTGTTGTCACTGTTAGTTTGCAACAGACTCTGATGAGAGTAGTCCTTTCACCGAACCGTTCATAGTGACTCACTCCCTACCCTGTCTTTCTATTCGTGACCAAGTTCATTCCCATTAGACATTTTTTGCTGCTGTTGATGTTGCTTTATATTCGTCTGATTTGATATTATTATCTTGTTTCTAGTTTACCTTACCAATCCCCGGTATATCCACACCGAAACCCTGCATTTCCATTTTTAGTTTTTCTTTCCCTGACGTATTCTAACTTCGGCATACACTGTTCGAAGAACAGGATTTTATCCTTCTGTTGGTTATTCATTTTCTCATGTTCGCCTCCAGCTCGGCAGTCCCGTCCTGGCGATCCAATTGAGGGTGTAATCTAGAATCTTTTGCCAATGGAGAGGCGACGTGTCCTGATCGTACAGGTTGTATGTCTTTAATGCAGTGGTTTCCATTGCCTCCTACATCCTTACGTCGTTTATAATTGCTGTTTCTTCAGCCTTTCGAGGGGCAAGAGGATGCTCTAAAACTCTCTCGGCACCTCCGCCTTCTGTGAAGAAGTTGGTGGATCGAGAGTGACTCCTTATACTGATGATTTCTATTCAAAAATTTCGCAATGGCTGGGTTTAATCCGGTCCCCATTACATTTTGATTACCCCGACACAACGATGACTCTCTGTCTTGTTAATAACATGATGGAAAACTTTACAAACTTGCGGCTGTGGTCCCTGATTAGGTCTGGTTTTCCCTCTTCTTGAATCGAGTGTGCGATTCACTTCCTGACTGGAGTAACCCTTTTTCTTCCGTATTGATTTAGTTCATTTAGTAAATAAACCAGCTGGGATGATTTTAATGACACTTCTCTTCTTATCTTGGATGATAGTGTATCTGGCTACCTAATGGCTAAAAGACGCAATAGGACACGCAATACGTTGCAGAGGAACCTCGTTTTTCTGCACTTTTAGTAAGCCATACAGTCAGGACACGTAATCTTCTGCCCTAAAGAAATGTATCTCATCATCAGCAGGCACTTGTTTTAATAGTTGATTAACAGTTGCCAAAACTTTCGCTGCGGGTTCTTTTTGTAATTAGTAGGATCCAAATGGACATTAATGTTCTTGTGACATTCGTCACTGCTATGGAGCTATATTGTCAGCAGCAAGCCGCTACTTGGCCGTTGCAGAGAAGTGAGGCAACGTTTGCAGGGACTACATAAAATGCTGACCTAGTGATTTGGAGGGTATGAGAGACAACAAAATGTCAGCGAAGAACAAAATAAAAGTATGTTTATTTCACATCTCCTACCGAATAGACAGATCTGCCTTAAACGAATGTACTTTTTCCAGTTTTCAGGATTAGGTCTACATCAAAAGACAAGAAGCTATAGACATATATTCAAGAATGTATGGTTCATTTCTTACGAGTAGGAGCGAAAATACGGCAAATTATCGATTCAAGATAGTTGCACAAAACTTACGATGTAGCAGAAGTGAGATTATTTTATTATTCATTCCGCGTTTCACTTTCGATTCTCTTTTAATATTCCCTGACACATGCTTTGAGTCTTTCTTTTGCGCTTATTTTTCAGTCTACAATTTATGTTTGTAATATTTCAATTTGATCTACTTTCCTTTCCTCAGTTTTATTGTATTTATCCTTCAGATTGCCTGGACTTGATTAATTGTAAACTCCATTATAGTTTGAACTAACCATTGCTTTCTCACACTTGCTTCTAAGAGGGACATAGAGTTCTTATGAATGTTACTTGCATCTTTTAAGTTATTAGGTACGTGACGTTTTGTCAGATATTTGACATCACTTACTAAGTGCAAATACAGCATTATCCTCCAAATGGAAGCGCTACGCTAGCGCGAGTGATCGGTCTAGTTATTTTTAACAAGTCTGTGGTCTGTACTGAGGACAATAATGACAAATTTGGAGGCCCCTTAATCCTTCAATGCAGTTGTCTAACTCCGAAGATGTCATCCGCAGTCGACGACAAACCACCAGGGAAGGGTTTATACGTCGATGACGGCGTCTCAGTATGGAAGTATCAGATAAAGTAAACACCGGTCGTGAAAGCCTACGCCGTACAAATTAAAACCCTCCTTCCGCTCTTCAAAGCTGAAGCGTACGACAGACATCATTATATGTGTCTCCTGCCACTGGCTGCGGTTTGCAGCGAGATCGGCAATATTGCAAGCATTTGTTGAGGAAACAAAATTACTTTTTTCCAGATATTTAATCTCGTACGCAGGATTATGTGACTGTTCAAAGTATTTACACATGTATTTGACGCTTCCCGTTAACTCCAGCATTCGAACACTTCGAAGAGCTGCGTACTATCGACTGTTGAGTAACTTCACAAGCTGCACGTATCCTGCTAAGGACGTTGTCATTACTTGGGTTTCGTAAATACTGTTCTCAAAATGAGTCCCAAGAAAAACGTAATGCGGTTTACGCTACACAGTGCTCTCCTAGAAGACATTTGATCCATATTGCTGACGTTCTGTAGTGTCTGCGAGTAAAGTATGAGAACACACATGTCCATCATCGAAATGGTTCTATAGTCGTACTCTAGAGCTATTGAATAGGTTCTTTATTTCAGTTTTAGATTGCAAATTGTTGTAAATAAAGACTGACTTCAGTCTATGGAACCATCTTCAGATCTACATGTTCAAAAATTTTGTAGCCTAAGGTAAAATATTGTGCTGACGTACGTTAATGATAGCATATTTGTGTGCGGGGTCAGATTTTGATCATCAACCGAAGCCGGTCATTTTTTATTCTAGCCTGTGATCCAAGATGGAATGCCGGCCGCAGTGGCCGAGCGGTTCTAGTCGCTATAGTCTGGAACCGCGCGACCGCTACGGTCATAGGTTCGAATCCTGCCTCGGGCCTGGATGTGTGTGATGTCCTTAGTTTAGTTAGGTTTACGTACTTCTAAGTTCTAGGGGACTGATGACCTCAGAAGTTAAGTCCCATAGTGCTCAGAGCCATTTGAACCAAGATGGAATGTTTTTAGATTGTTACTGGATCATTTCTTTCTCTCAACCATCTAAGAGATTTTTGGTGTAATTTCGATGACCTCTGTATAGTTGAGAGCGGACGTTGCGTTATGTGGTGACTAAGTAATAGTTATGTCTTTCATTCCTTTATTTAGTACTAATGCATCGAGATCGCTACCACCAGAGAATATCAACGCTACTACAATTCCTATGAAATGCGGCGACGGCAACATTTCCAACAGTAAAATCTGAAACGCCTTCCGCAGCTTTCCGCGACCCTTCGCTGCGCATTTCATCCCCTCTGAGCTCATTTAAATTTGTTTTGTGAATTCACATCCCTTTGTTCGTGTTGTATGTAACATGCAAAAATAGCAAACAGCGTGAAAAATTTAATGTTAATTACGGAGAATCGCCGAAAGGAAATTTGGATCGTAATTAAAATATTGTTTATTCACAGATGATTTGTATGACAAGCACGTACAAGCGCACGCCACGAAGAGCATTGAAAATATATGAACCCGCTAGCTGCGCATAATTCTCTCTCCCTCTCACTCTTTCTTTTTTGGCGTCACTGATCTACCGCAGCAGAGCACAGAGCTGATCGATGCGAGCAATATTCAATTAGCTCTGCACCTGCTATCATCACAAACCAGCGCCGTGCGGTAAACATTAATGGGGAGCGGTCTCGGATGAGGGCGTCCACATAGTAACCTTGTATTATTAACTTACTCTGTAAATAAATGTTGAATATGCAATGAAAATAGTATTCATATATGAGGGCGAGTCATGACGTTTCTAATAGAACATTCAAAAATAAAGTCAAGTGACTAATTTTTTATTTTGGTGTAGTCGACATATTCGTCTTGAGAGATTAAGCAATTGTTTAGATAATTAAGATGATTCTCATTTATTGTTCCATCTCAGTTGTACATTTTTAGTTATATTGCATGTTTCGACCACTCTGGATCATCTTCAGATCTAAGTAGTTGGTTCAGTGATCCATCTTGTCTACTCTCAGAGTACTCTGACATGTGGTTCTGAGTAGAGACGGGATGCTGACGCAACTACTTAGATCTAATTACATTACACGTTTCGATCACTCTGGATCATCTTCAGAACCAAGTAGTGGCGTCAGTATTCTGTTATGTGCTTCTGAGTAGACAAGACGGGTTGTTGACTACTTGGATATGAAGATGAACCTCTGGTCGGTGTGGCTGAACGATTCTAGGCGCTTCAGTCTGGAACCGCGCGACCGCTACGGTCGCAGTTTCGAATCCTGCCTCGGGCATGGATGTGTGTGTTGTCCTTAGGTTAGTTAGGTTTAGGTAGGTCTATGTTCTAGGGGACTGATGACCTAAGATGTTAAGTCCCATAGTGCTCAGAGCCATTTTTTGAAGATGATCCATGGTGATAGAAAAACGTAATCTAATTAAAAATGTGCAACTAAGACGAACAGTAGATGTGAATTATCTTAAATTTTTTGTTTGTTTTCAGATAATTGTCAGCAGTCTGGAAAACACTGAAATCCCCAGCCATATTGCTTACTACGCTGCTAGAGGAGCCATTTCCAAATGTTGCATCCCACTGAAGAAATGGAATATCGGGCAGTAATTCGTTTTCTACATTTCACGTAGAAGGACGCTGCAATTCATGGTGAGTTGTTATAAATTTGCAGCAACAATGTACCGTTATAGTGCACAGTAGTTAAGTGTCAGAGATACTTTCAGTATGGTCAAAGAAATCTGGGTAACGAACAACAATTTTTCTGTAAAGATGGCGGAATCATAAGAAAAGTGGGAGCCCTGGTGCTCTAAGATCGGCTTATAGCAATGGAGACTATAGTGAGAAAAGTTTTCAACAACTTGGACCATTTGGAGTACAACAAAGATCGCCACCAGCTGGCTTCCACGCTTTCAAAAAGCCGCCTGAATTGAGGCCACAGCCGAAATGTTACAGCCGTGTCAGGCCATTCGAGACGACTTTAGTAGTCGGCTGGCCACCATGGGCGAGTGCTGGGTGTGTTAATTTGACCTCGGAATAAAGGAGCATACCGAGCAATGAAAAGAAAGTGGATTATTCGTCGCCGATAAAGGCGAAGACCCAAAAATCATCGAGCAATGTGATGCACGGTGTTTCTTGTTACCGCCATGGTGTGATGTTAAGAGATTCGTAAGGGGCAAACCATTACTTACAAACCAAATCTACGATCGAGGTTTCGAGAGTCTGTTTAGAGGAAGCGAAGCGGGTAACTCGTTCAGCCTTGTTCACAGTCACGCATGCTTCTTTGGGGTATCAAAGTTAAATCTCGCCTAACCCCCCCCCCCCCCCTCACAGTGCCTCCCCACCCTCTCTTTAGTATCTTCCTGACTTGGAACTCAGTGACTAGAAGCCGTTGCGCAGCGTGAGTTCCCAGAATGACAGGTCATTTTCAAGGAGAAATGTTCCCGGAACAACAAAAATGCAGTATTCTACAGTCGGAGAAGGATCATCACCATTGACTGTCTATTTCGAGGTGATAATTAAGACTTTTCCTCACGTAGTAGTTTTTTAACATCTCAGATGGACATATCGTAGCATCAGTCTGCTAGTGGCTCCTTGCCGTTGCCGGTCTGAGTAGCTGAGATCGCAAACGGAAGCTTCTTCAGTGACGGTTAACTTGGCTAATTTTTAAGTGGCAAGGGAAGGACTGATGATATCGCCACTTTTCTCATCTCCAGAGTCTGCATCACATTAAACTATAGTTTCGCTTTACCTGGTAGGATTGCTGGAGTCCAGTCGCCGAAGTAGCGTCCAATTGAAAGTCTCACACCGGGCCTTTTAGCCACACGGAAGATTATTATTGTTTTGATCATTACGTCTGTCCACACGAAACGTATACGCAACTGACACTTCATGGAGTATGACGACACAGAACGTTGCCCATGTCAGTAATGCAGGATTTTCCCAACCGTGACTATCGCCTATTTTCTGAGTGTTGGCACAACTACCTTTCTATTTTTTTTCTCTTTTTTAAATTTCTTTTTATGCTCTATTCCAAATACAAAGCAGTTCGTTTCGATTGGACCCACTGTATGGACAAGTCTCGTTTCTTCCGAATACCAAGTGCAGCTAGTTGGGTAGAGGAAGTCCCAGTCGGCATTATCTGGGATGGGGTACCTGCCCCCGGCATTTATCTTGAAACAAAAAGTAACCCCACGAGGACCAAGGTGATGTCGTAGGGATGAGAAATTTTTTTCTTTGTGCAACAATATATTCCAGACAAAAACTGGTAACCCTAGTGTACGCGTATATGTACTCATACTTGTTTATGTGTAAACTGAATAAAGTTGATAGCTTACTAACATCTACAGCGCACTTACAGCGCTGTCGATCCGAGACGATGCTGCCAACAGAGACTGATGTTAAAACGACTTCCTCTTCGCTTCCAGATACGCGGATGAAACAAAAAAAGGAAGTACTATGATCGTCTGGTTAGTATCTTGTAGGTACACCTATTGAAAGCAATGCAGTAGCGATTCTGCGTGGCATGGATTCGATAAATCCGTGGTAGGTTTCCGGAGGTACGTGGCACCAGACATCTACCGGGTGACCAAAAAGTCAGTATAAAATTGAAAACTGAATAAATCACGGAATAATGTAGATAGAGAGGTACAAATTGACACACATGCTTGGAATGACATGGGGTTTTATTAGAACAAAAAAATACAAAAGTTCAAAAAATGTCCGACAGATGGCGCTTCATCTGATCAGAATAGCAATAATTAGCATAACAAAATAAGACAAAGCAAAGATGATGTTCTTTACAGGAAATGCTCAATAGCTGTAGTCGGGGAATAATGTTGTTAACAGCACTGTAAAGCATGTCCGGAGTTATGGTGAGGCATTCACGTCGGATGTTGTCTTTTAGCATCCCTAGAGATGTCGGTCGATCACGATACACTTGCGACTTCAGGTAACCCCCAAAGCCAATAATCGCACGGACTGAGGTCTGGGGACCTGGGAGGCCAAGCATGACGAAAGTGGCGGTTGAGCACACGATCATCACCAAACGACGCGCGCAAGAGATCTTTCACGCGTCTAGCAATATGGGGTGGAGCGCCATCCTGCATAATCATCGTACGTTCCAGCAGGTGTTTATCAGCCAGGCTGGGGATGATGCGATTCTGTAACATATCGGTGTATCTCTCAACCGTCACGGTAGCAGTTTCGCTGTGCAGCCTCATCTGTCGGACATTTTGTGGACATTTTTTGTTGTTCTAATAAACCCAAATGTCATTCCAAGCATCTGTGTCAATTTTTACCTCTCTATCTACATTATTCCGTGGTTTATTAAGTTTTCAAATTTATACTGACTTTTTGATCACCCAGTATATACACATCACGCAATTCCCGCAAATTACGAGCCGGTGGTTTGCGGGAGCATAGCGTCACACATGCGTTCCACCAGGCACAGCTAAGGCAAATTTGTTGGCCAAAACATCACCATGAGTTTGCTGTCATGCTCTTCAGACCATTGTCGAATGAATTTGGCCTTGTGACTCGGGTAGTGGCCCTGCTGAAAGAAGCCGTCACTGTCGGGGAAGACATCGGAGGTGAAGAGAAGCAACTTGTCGGTAACGCAACACACAGCTGTCATGTGGCTTTAATTAGAACCAGAGATCCCATGGAACCTGAAGTGAATGTCCTCCATAGCACAGTAGTGCCCCACCGACCTGCGTCGCTAGCCCAGATCATCTTTCGAGCAGCCTTTTGCTTAGGAGATGCCATATCCGGACACGAACTCGACCTGGTGTAACAGGGAACGTCACACAGCCAATCAAGCAACACGTTTCCATTGATTCACCATCCTGCGTCGATGATTACGTGCTCTGTGCAGTCGTAATTGACGACATCGTTGAGTTACCATGGGAACACGCGTGGGTCGTCCGCTGCAAAGCTCCTATCTTCAATCATAAGCGCTGAACCGTGCGCTCCGGAACACTCGAGTCAGCACCAGCTGGCATCGGATCTGTCACAGATCGCTGCCTCTCCTGCCATACAGAGCAGCCAAGTCTTCAACCTCCACGTTATGTGACGAGGCGTGGAGATACAGCGCCTCGAAGCCAATTCGTGGTTTCACCGTCTTTCAGCTGCTTCCCATAGATGCTCGCGACGATAGCACGCTAACTGCCGACCACCTTTGCCTTTTCCTTAATGCTCGTTCCCATGGGCCGGACAACTAGAATCAGTCCTCTGTGAAAGTTTCTTCCACTTGCATTTAGTAGATTTTCCCATTTGCGGCCCGTACCGTCGTTATAATGATTCCCTACTTTTGCCTGCTCTTTCTGTATAAGGTTATAAGGTTGAGGGGGGCGGAATAAAACTGTCGCAGAAAACACTACTGCGGAATGCCCCTTTTTAACCTTATGACTACCAATTTAGTTTCAGAAACATTGATGTATGGTTATTTTAATTAATATCATTGAAATAACAATATGAGACGAATATCTCCCATCTATTAGTTTTCCTGCGTCGTTGGTGAGAGGGAGTGGTACATACGTAATTATTCGAAGTAACGTCCAGCGTTTCAGAAGACGACTGCGCAGAAATTGCAAGACGTACAGAAATCCGACACACGTCAGTAGGCAGAGCATATCTCCAAGTTTGTAAATCACTCTACAGGTGCACAATATGGGCTTTGTTATACCGGAGCCAAGGTAGCCCCTGAGGGCCGGCAACCCATGTACACCACACAGGACGAGGTAGTCTATGCCCAAGGCGTACCAAAAGCACCATGGTAAACACTGGCTATTTACATACAAGATAATGGAAACAGACATTCTGAGCACTACTTCCTGCAGGGGGAGCTCGAGCCACGGCCTGCAGGAAGTATCACTACGCCAAAACCCGATTGGCTGGAGACAGCTATATGGGGGCTAGAACCAGCCCCGAAGTTCAGTTCACGCCAGATGCGGAACTCGTATACTGCGACCGTTGAAGATTACGTCTTCGTCTCGGAATTGGACTGTTACTAGTGTGTGTGTGTGTGTGTGTTACTACCAACCTTCGTGGAAAATTAGAAGTGAACTTATGTTTGCCTCAATTAGGAGACTTTTATTGGCATCGTTACTGTTACCTTTCGTTTGTATGTTCAGTCATCAACCCTGTGAACTTAAATCAATAAAAGTTGTGTTTGTGAAAAATTGCGAATTGTCAGTCACAACAGGCTTCTTTTCTAATTTGGCAAACATCAATTCGTGGGTGCAATTCGTTGACGCTATGTGCACAGGACGGCATGAAGGCAGCCAGCTTTTCGCATCTGGTAGCTGAGATGTCTGTCATCAAGTGCGACCTAACTTGCTGCGACATTACGGATACGATGGTTAACAATGAAACTTGAGGACAAAACAGCCTACAGGTGCAGCCAATAATTATAAGCAATCTGCTTACAATTGGCAGGTTTCCCTTTACCAGTGGGGACAGTGATACGTAGTAAATTCCAACTGGTCCTCTAATAAGCTATCGACGGACATACAAATCCTTTTGGAAGTCAAAGAGGTACTGA
Source organism: Schistocerca serialis cubense (assembly GCF_023864345.2). NCBI lineage: Eukaryota > Metazoa > Arthropoda > Insecta > Orthoptera > Acrididae > Schistocerca > Schistocerca serialis. The sequence continues at coordinate 1,252,700,881 of NC_064638.1, read as the reverse complement.
TCAGGAGAACTGCAAGTAACAGAAACGGTTGGAAACCATGATTTCGAGGCAGCAATCGGTCGGTACACATGTCTGTCTATGAGCATCTCCGGTGAGCTTTGTCCCAAATACTTCGCTGTGTCATTACTTTTGAGTGATTGAGATTGGCAGAAGTGTTTAATGGCCAGCGGAATAATACAAAAAATTGTGCTCACAGTAAAACAGCGCATTTTCAGTGTCAAGTGTTATATTGTGGACAGTTCGTGGAGAAAATGTGCCGAACTGTTTGCGCAACGCTGGAAGTGTCCAACCCAAGCCTAAAAGCAAAGCCGCAATGTAAAACCGTGACAAAATGGTTCGAACCAGACTCTGTAGTGAATAAAACCCTTGATTATCCGAAATGAGCTCGAACACCAGGAAATGTTATTCGAGTGGAGGCAGGAGTGGAACAAACCCGACGGAATCTTAACGCCGTTTATTCTTACAGGTGGTAAATAAGAGAGTGCCGTGTGGAAAATTATGAAAATGAACCCGCATCTGCATCCTCACAAAGCACGACTTAAAGCGCCCAGACGAACTTCCGCGTCTTTAGTTGTACCAGTGGATTCTGAGTGAAGTGGAATCACTGCCGGCCGGGGTGGCCGAGTGGTTCTAGGCGCTACAGTCTGGAACCGCGGAGCCGCTACGGTCGCAGGTTCGAATCCTGCCTCAGGCATGAATGTATGTGATGTCCTTAGGTTAGTTAGGTTTAAGTAGTTCTGAGCTCTAGGGGACTGATGACCTCAGAAGTTAAGTCCCATAGTGCTCAGAGCTATTTGGAATCAGGAGTTTTAGACCCTCATTTTCTCAACTTCAGTCGAGGCCTGGTTCAGTCAAGGACTGGTTCAGTCCGTCAGGACATGTCAACTCACAGATCGTACATCCACTATGCATTAGAAAATGTCCATCAGTTCTTTGGAGAGTCGTTCCATAGTCACAAGATCTGTGTTTGGTATACTGAAAAAAAAAAATGGTTCAAATCGCTCTGAGCACCAAGGGGCTTAACATCTGAGGTCATCAGTCCCCTAGAACGTAGAACTACTTAAACCTAACTAACCTAAGGACACCACACACATCCATGCCCGAGGCAGGATTCGAACCTGCGACCGAAGCAGTCGCGCAGGTCCAGAATGAAGCGCCTAGGACTGCTCGGCCTCCACGACCGGCTGGCATTCTGCACCATGTCAGATGTCCCTCTCATAAACGATTCTTTCACCAAACTGTTACTGCTAACCGGTATAGTCCGAAATTGTTTAATCCATAAGTGTAAGAACTAACAGAAGATGAACAACTATACAGGTATTTACAGCAAGACTGAGCTACAGCACACACCTCCTTGATATTCTTGTCACGACTGCATGAGAGGTACAGTGAAAGAGGACAATTAGAAAAGGCAGTGCAACCTCCTCCTCCAATGTGTGATTGTCCTGATATTTATCTGTGGAGCTAACTGAAGGTTTGGGTGCACTCAAATACTTAATCCTTTGACAGTTTGTTTTTTGAAGCCTTGTTTTCAAGTGTACCTACATGAATAGGACTAAAACAAAAATGTGTTCATTAACGTTAATACTGCAGGCGCCCTGGTGGTCCCGGTCGCCTACGGTGGACTGGAGGCCGAGCGGTGACCTCTCCAGTTGTCAGGATGCTAGGAAAATTCTGTGGACGCGTCAGAAACGCCAAAGAAACATTCTTAATTCATGACAACTTTATTCCTGCCGAGTACAGTGTGGCTTGGTGACATCAACGACCTTCCCCGAGTCCTCGCTGACTCGTAGCGATGAGACCAGCTCCGGGCCGCACCAGTCTTGCTAGCGCAGCCAGCGCCGTGTGCTGTGACGTAGCGAAGGAATGTCCTTACTTCGTACTTCGGCCGCGCATGGATGGTGGCGCCCGGTTGGCTGGCCGGCTCGGCTGCGGATAGCAGGCCGCTGCGCGTAGGAGGTTCCAGGTTGGAGTCCCGGCGTTGTCGGCACGAGAGGCGTTCTTGTAGTGCGGAGTGCGGAGTGTACTCTACCCCACTCCATCTTCTTCCCTGCTCTTCCTGTTGGCTCGTCCACGGTGGACGGGCGGAACGGGCTCAATCCCCCAGTGTCGTCGGCTCATCCGGTTGTGACGGTGGATGCACACGGCCTAGGCCCCACACGATCTCGACGACAGCTCACTTATGTGGACAGCATTGGCGGCGAGCGAGTCTGCCGCGATGTCTGCTAATCCTGGGTCGACGATTGACAGCGGCAGCAGAGAGGACCAGAGCTGGTACTGTCCCCTCACGTCTGCTGCTGGATGGGCCATAAATAAAGATTAACATGTCGATCACCGAGCTGAGCGCTACGCAGCGACCCAGTAGACATCTCACTGCAAGTCTAACTGCGAGTGCCCCGTTGCTATCAAAGCTGGCGTATTTAAAGGAAGCACGAGCGACGTCCTGACGTCATGCTCGTTTGTAATGAACGCATTCGTTCCACTTATACTGCTGATTCATCTGTCGTACTCGCCCCTTAGGTGTTCTTGTGACAGAGTTACGTGTTGTTACGACAGACTTACGCGAAGTTGTGAAGTGCAGTACAGCTGATGCTATACCTGTCTTACACTCTACGAAAGTCTCCGTCCAACACAAACCCGCATGCTATGCAATTCTCTCTCGCCTGTTGTGTGTAACCAGGCCATTGCCCCTGCGTGACGACCCATTCCGATATATGTGCAATCCTCTTACCTCTTGGCTAACCTACTGCCTCTGGCTCTCGGCACAGGCAATGAAACTATGACAATGTTCCACGTTTCCAACTCTTTACTATTCCGCGACACTGCAGTACTTATCATTTATATATAACCCGTAAACTGACCAGTCCGACATAATTTCGATAAAAAGGTCATTAAAGTGGTGTGTGAAACATGTAACTAACTGACCAGACGGCATTCGGTCTCTCGGAGGTCACAGTTTTTGGCTGAGCAGTGTATTTTCGCAAATTAGGGAGAGGGTAACTGACAGTTTTTGTATCCCAAGGCCTCGCGCAGTCACCGAGAAAGAAACAAAGGGTGCCAGCAGGGTAATGCAGCGCAGGGGACGCGGCAGCTGTCGCGCGTAGAGCAGACGCGCACACACGGAGAGTGAGTGAGTGGATGAGGCGGCTGCCCGCGGCTAAAAGCCCCGCCAGCCGCCCCCCGGTCGTGAATTATTCAGCGCGGCCAAGTGCGTGCCGGAGCAAGAGCAACCTGCTGCCGCCGCCGCCGCACAACTTGCTGCGCTGATCAGCGATTCCTGGTGCGGCGCGCATTAGCCCGACCTGAGGCGCCTGTCATTAGTTTACCCGTGTCTAATGTGCGGCGTCTGCAGGAAGCTCGCTACCGACAGCCCTATTAGAATGGGTGAGGGATTTGTTGGGGAGGATCACCTCACCTCAATGTTGAGCGAGGGCTTCGCGCACAGCGTCTCGGTACACATCCATAACCACCTGCGCCAGTACCCACCCTTTTGTGTAAACGACTATGCCTCCTGTCCTAATTTCTCTTATAGCTGACGTTTCTCCAATCTCATCATCTACATAAAAGTAAATAAGCCGTTTTTATTTCCCTTGACACAGAAAAAGCTTACTAAAGTGTGTGGCATTACAGTCTCCTCTTCAAAATCCAGACTTGTGGACTTCCAGTTACATATGTCCAACTAATTACACTACTGGCCATTAAAATTGCTACACCAAGAAGAAATGCAGATGATAAACGGGTATTCATTGCACAAATATATTATACTAGAACTGACACGTGATTACATTTTCACGCAATTTGGGTGCATAGATCCTGAGAAAACAGTACCCAGAACAACCACCTCTGGCCGGAATAACGGCCTTGATACGCCCGGGCATTGAGTCAAACAGAGCTTGGATGGCGTGGACAGGTACAGCTACCCATGCAAGCTTCAACACGATACCACAGTTTATCAACAGTAGTGACTGGCGTATTGCGACGAGCCAGTTGCTCGGCCATCATTGACCAGACGTTTTCGGTTGGTGAGAGATCTGGAGAATGTGCTGGCCAGGGCAGCAGTCAAACATTTTCTGTATCCAGAAATGCCCGTACAGGACCTGCAACATGCGGTTGTGCATTATCATGCTGAAATATAGGGTTTCGCAGGGATCGAATGAATGGTCGTAACACATCTAAAATGTCCACTGTTCAAAGTGCCGTCAATGCGAACAAGAGGTGACCCAGACGTGTAACCAATGGCACCCAATACAATCACGCCGGGTGATACGCCACTATGGCGATGACGAATAGACGCTTCCAATGTGCATTCACCTCGATGTCGCCAAACACGGATGCGACCATCATGATTCTGTAAACAGAACCTGCATTCATCCGAAAAAATGACTTTTTGCCATTCGTGTACCCAGGTTCGTCGTTGAGTACACTATCGCAGGCGCTCCTGTTTGTGATGCAGCGTCAAGGCTAGCCGCAGCCATGGTCTCTGAGCTGATAGGCCATGCTGCTGCAAACGTCGTCGAACTGTTCGTGCAGATGGTTGTTGTCTTGAAACCGTCCACATCTGTTTACTCAGGGATCGAGACGTGGCTGCCCGATCCGTTACAGCCATGCGCATAAGATGCCTGTCATCTCGACTGCTAGTGATACGAGGCCGTTGGGATACAGCACGGCGTTCCGTATTACCCTCCTGAACCCACTGATTCCGTATTCTGCTAACAGTCATTGGATCTCGACCAACGCGAGCAGCAATGTCGCGATACGAAAAACCGCAATCGCGATGGGCTACAATCCGACCTTTATCAAAGTCGGAAACGTGATGGCACTATTTTCTCCTCTTCACACGAGGCATCACAAGAGCGTTTTACCATGCAACGCTGGTCAACTGCTGTTTCTGTATGAGAAATCGGTTGGAAACTTTCCTCATGTCAGCACGTTGTAGGTGTCGCAACCGGCGCCATCCTTCTGTGAATGCTCTGAGAAGCTAATCATTTGCATATCACAGCATCGTCTTCCTGTCAGTTAAATTTCGCGTCTGTAGCACGTCATCTTCGTGGTATAGCAACTTTAAAGGCCAGTAGTGTAGTTCCTTTCAGCCTCGCCGTCGAGATCTTATCACTTTTCATAATACCAACTTCCGTACCTTATATCGAACTGCAGGTATGTTCCGAGCTCTGTCCTCTCTAACGTCGTACACACACGCTGCTGACTTGTCTATACCACCACCTGCACTCCATCTCCTCCTGTATGATGATGATACCTTCCTCTCAGAAATGCCTACGCACCCTCCACATCTATCTCAACCAGTTCACGTCATGATGCAAACCGTTCTTTCTCAAGATTAATTCCTCTAAACCCCAGGCAATAATTATCTGGCAAACCACTCGAGTTTCCGCCTCCATGACTTATATTCTATCATTTGTGACCGTCCTATACAATTAACAAAAACACTATAATAATTCGGACTACTTCTTGATCGTAAACTAAGGTGGAAATTCCACCTACTAACCTTCTAACAAAAAGCCCACAATAGAGTAAAACTACTAACCAGAAGAACAAACGAATTGTATCTCGCCATCATTCTCCACACCTACAAAGCCATGATCCACTTATTCTTTACTACGTCATTCTCGCCTGTATATCTGCCCCATCAATATTCTGTCATTCTTTACGACTCGTTGAAAGCCACGAACTTGACCTAGCTTTTAGAATCCACACACTCTCCACATACCCTTCGTAAGACTCCTTTACCAGCCGCGCGGGGTAGCCGCATGGTCTGGGGCGTCTTGCCACGGTTCGCGTGGCTCCCCCTGTCGATGGTTCGAGTCCTCCCTTGGGCATCGGTGTGTGTCTGTGTTGCCCTTATTGTAAGTTAGTTGAAGTTAGATTAAGTAGTGTGTAAGGGACCGATAACTTTAGCAGTTCGGTCCCATAGGAACTTACACAAAAAAAAAGAACTCCTTTACTAGCACATGTACTTTTCCCACCTCCCTACTTTCCGTAAACATTACTCCAGCATACCCGTAGTTTCCCTCTAATCACAAATCATGGTGTACTACCGTGCATATATCAACACATCCCACCCACTCTATACTTACAAACTTCCGATATCCTTTCTCATCTCAAATTAAACGGCTCTCACTTTTCGACGACGAAATCCGCTCTGACATCTAACCTTCTTATTAGAGTTAACGCGCTTCTTTCCATTCCTTTCCGTTTTCGAGACTCCCACCCATCTCTCTCTTTTCTTTCCTCATTCTCTTTCCTCGTGTCCTCCACCGCTTGGTCTGGCCCTCATCATACACTCCTGGAAATGGAAAAAAGAACACATTGACACCGGTGTGTCAGACCCACCATACTTGCTCCGGACACTGCGAGAGGGCTGTACAAGCAATGATCACACGCACGGCACAGCCGACACACCAGGAACCGCGGTGTTGGCCGTCGAACGGCGCTAGCTGCGCAGCATTTGTGCACCGCCGCCGTCAGTGTCAGCCAGTTTGCCGTGGCATACGGAGCTCCATCGCAGTCTTTAACACTGGTAGCATGCCGCGACAGCGTGGACGTGAACCGTATGTGCAGTTGACGGACTTTGAGCGAGGGCGTATAGTGGGCATGCGGGAGGCCGGGTGGACGTACCGCCGAATTGCTCAACACGTGGGGCATGAGGTCTCCACAGTACATCGATGTTGTCGCCAGTGGTCGGCGGAAGGTGCACGTGCCCGTCGACCTGGGACCGGACCGCAGCGACGCACGGATGCACGCCAAGACCGTAGGATCCTACGCAGTGCCGTAGGGGACCGCACCGCCACTTCCCAGCAAATTAGGGCCACTGTTGCTCCTGGGGTATCGGCGAGGACCATTCGCAACCGTCTCCATGAAGCTGGGCTACGGTCCCGCACACCGTTAGGCCGTCTTCCGCTCACGCCCCAACATCGTGCAGCCCGCCTCCAGTGGTGTCGCGACAGGCGTGAATGGAGGGACGAATGGAGACGTGTCGTCTTCAGCGATGAGAGTCGCTTCTGCCTTGGTGCCAATGATGGTCGTATGCGTGTTTGGCGCCGTGCAGGTGAGCGCCACAATCAGGACTGCATACGACCGAGGCACACAGGGCCAACACCCGCATCATGGTGTGGGGAGCGATCTCCTACACTGGCCGTACACCACTGGTGATCGTCGAGGGGACACTGAATAGTGCACGGTACATCCAAACCGTCATCGAACCCATCGTTCTACCATTCCTAGACCGGCAAGGGAACTTGCTGTTCCCACAGGACAATGCACGTCCGCATGTATCCCGTGCCACCCAACGTGCTCTAGAAGGTGTAAGTCAACTACCCTGGCCAGCAAGATCTCCGGATCTGTCCCCCATTGAGCATGTTTGGGACTGGATGAAGCGTCGTCTCACGCGGTCTGCACGTCCAGCACGAACGCTGGTCCAACTGAGGCGCCAGGTGGAAATGGCATGGCAAGCCGTTCCACAGGACTACATCCAGCATCTGTACGATCGTCTCCATGGGAGAATAGCAGCCTGCATTGCTGCGAAAGGTGGATATACACTGTACTAGTGCCGACATTGTGCATGCTCTGTTGCCTGTGTCTATGTGCCTGTGGTTCTGTCAGTGTGATCATGTGATGTATCTGACCCCAGGAATGTGTCAATAAAGTTTCCCCTTCCTGGGACAATGAATTCACGGTGTTCTTATTTCAATTTCCAGGAGTGTAGCTACCGGTGACCCATATCCCACGTTCTCTACCAAGCAATACACCAAAACAACAACTCAACGCAGTAAATCCAGCGGCTCCATAAAGACTAACTACCTCGAAGGGATATTGCACTTTCCCTTTCCTCGTTACTACTCCTAAGTGCAAGTCCCTCCCATCAAGCGTCAGTGACGTATAATGCAATGCAGTGTTTATTTTTACTTCCTTGGAGCTGACTGTGTTTAAATTTCATATACGTTTTCCTTCGTGTCATTTGAAATGTTAGCGACTACACATGTTTCATCATTATACATTCAAAACCCTTTTGGGTAAAGAGCGGAATATTGTCCGGTGTTAGTAGGAAATGAAATTACAATAAAGAAGAACATTTACGAGATATTTCCAAAAGATGACACATTTTAGAAATACAGTGACAGAACTAGAAATATCTGATTTTCAGATTTAGCTAACGCAAATAAGTTCATCATTACCATCAATGGTCATTCGGCAGACACTGAGAAGTAAGGGCCTCCTCCACACTTCTCACCCTCAGCTCATGAAGGGCTGATTCACAATGAAAAGGTCGACCAGTTGCCGATGGCAGCCAGTGACCGTGGCCCGGTAGGGGACGTCTGCCTCCATTTTCAAGTTAAGGATACGGAAAATAGGCGAGGAAGAATGTCAGTTCGCCATAATGCTACGCTGCGATCCAGACTGTAATCAGCTCTTCCTGGTCTCGAAAATTTCAGGCAAGCAGGAAGCTGATAATTATCTTGATACGAATGCGCACCAACCATGTATGAACTTAGGATGTCAAACCAAACGCTTTTCAGCTGTCTAATTTCCAACTGTTATTTTACTTGGCTACCAGTTTCGGCCATTTACTACGCCTTATCAGGACTCCTAACCGACGCGTAGAAAGATTTCACAAGCTGCGGCATCATCGCAAATAAAACGGTGACCTGAATATAGTAAAAATTCCTTTACGTCTATAGTCAGAAATTTTTTGTCAACAGATTAAAGGTTTCGGTCTATAATGACTATCTTCAGATCTGTTTTATAAAAACAATCAGTTCCGGATTGACCAGTACAGTGGGCGGCGCCTTGATTGAAACGTGTTCGCCGTTGTGGCCGAGCGGTTCTAGACGCTTCAGTCTGGAACCGTGCAACCGCTGCGATCGCAGGTTCGAATCCTGCCTCGGGCATGGATGTGTGTGATGTCCTTAGGTTAGTTAGGTTTAAGTAATTCTAAGTTCTAGGGGACTGATGACCTCAGATATTAAGTTCCATAGTGCTCAGAACTATTTCAACCATTTTTTTTTGAAAACATGTTCGGATTCCGTTAGCTTGGCCAGCTACGTCTTGGTGACGCTCGGCGCCACTTGGCTGTTCCTGTGAGAGTCGCTGTTCGCGCCAGTAGTTGACAGAAGTTGAGTATTCTATCTCGTAATTATTTGGAGATTCCTCTCGTTAATGTGTTCGGGCTGCGCCAAGGTGCGTACCCTGTTCCGTCGTTTAGTCACTCTTGTATTAGGGTGGATCATCTGCTGGGGTGTGCCCGCTGTTACGTGGAACCTAAACTGACTATTAACATAACTGTCTTTTCTGCCTAAGTACTGTTGTTATATTGGAAAGGGACTTCACGAGTTAGTTCAGTGAAATAAGTCTGTATGTAACTGGTGGAATTCCGTTGTTCTATAATTGGTGTAAGGTTCCCATTGGGGAATTTGCTCTTCTACTTAAAATTTGTCATTTAATATTCTCTACTGTTGCTTGGTTTACCATTGGGGTTTAGTCCCGGTAAATTCCTGTTAAATTTGAGGGCAATTATGCTTGGCCTCTATATTTTTCTGGGGCTATTGCTTTTTGGTTAAGTAGAAGGATCTTTATTTAACTTGTTTCTTCCCATATTCTCTTGTAAATACTGCATAAGGTTTTTAATTATATTTGTCATTGGTTGCCATTGGTAGGCCAGTTTTGTAAAAGCTTTTGTAAAAATGTTTTTGGGGATATGCATAATAAATCTTTGTGAACTACAGGCCTGTAATTGCGTTTTCTTGTGGTAGCTCTTCGTGACTGGTTTGAGGACAGTAAATTTCACGTTCCAGTGAGGTATGAAGGTATCATCAATTTGGTAATGGAAGGAAGTCTCAAGGATAAAATTGTAGAGGCAGATTAAGATTTGAGAATGCTAAATAGGTTCAAATGAATCTAAATCACAGGGTGTATGGGAAGATGAAGCGGCTTACACAAATAGATTAACTTGGACAGCTCAAACCAGTCTTATGACAGATCAGAACATAAACAACAACAACAATAACAAGACATAAGAGGTAATATTAGCTGATAATGCTGTTTCTTTTCCAGGTATATTCGAGATTTAATTTTGGAACCCCTGTTTTAGGGACTAAAGACGATACAGGCATAATTTATGCCCTTGTTTATTCGTTGCCTTCAGCAGCTCTAAACACAAAACATTAATATTTTCAGCCGATGAGAAATGCGGAGGGGTTGCTTAGTTGTGATTCCACTGTGGATCATTTTATGTTGCTAGCACTAGTGTAGCATATATCAAGCAGACGCCACCTAGTACTGGTGTTCTGTTTGTTGATCAGTCGAGTTTTTGAAATAAGTTTTAAAAATGTAACTTGCTGTATTGAACAAACGAACCGGTAAACCTCATCACACGAGGAAACGTAAGGGCTGAACTGCGCTTGTGAGGTATTTTCTTATAAATGGGTATCATTAAGAATATTATTTCAAACTCAAAAAATACGCCAGTTATCCGCCCCTTCTAGTGACTAAAACTGCAAGTAAATGAAAGCAGTATGTAATAAACGTGATACTGTTATGCTTGGATATGTAAATAATTAGATTTTGCAGCATAACTGTATGTAGTACGTAGAAGTAATGTGATGTAAATTTTGCACACAAGGAAAAATTAAACCGCAGGTCTCACATCCAAAAATTGCATTTGAATGTGATTGATTGTGCAGAAATTCTGTTATACCTTGGTTGAGGATGAGTTAGGTAGCCACCATATCGTGGCCTATTGTGACTGCGGTTGGTTGTCCCATGATAATGTTGCTCGCCTATGCCGAGATCTCACGACTCTCATTATCGGAAATGGAATCGAAGGGTTAGAAGGGCCATACTCATGGCCATACAGCAGCTCGAGTGCTCCACACGACAGGTGCTATTGAGGGCAGCCATGTTGTTCACTCAGTCGTGCAAGATCGTACACCAACTTCACATACCTTGAGGCAAAATAAAGGCTTCACTGCAGAAATAAAAATATCCACACAGCCACCGCAACGTCGTTTGGATACCCCAGGGGGCCCACGGTTCTTTTGTGAGCTCGTGCCTGGCGCACACGGGTTCCCGAGCTGTTGTGGCCGTTTCTTCCCTCTCTGGCTGCGCTCCCTTCCTCGTGGCCGCCCCTTTTCTCGCTCCTTCCACTCTACCTCTTCCTTCTCCCCTCTCGGCGTCCTCGATTTCTGCTATATCTTACAATCTTGTTCTTATTTTATCATTGTCTTCCCTTTCTTGCGCTTTTGGTCCCTCTTTTGGGTTTGACCTCTTCAAAATGTTGGTTCCACAGTGCCAGCCAACTGAGGACAAACGATTTATTGTCTACAGCATATGGCCTTACCGCATCTTCCATCTTTCCCTCAACACAATTGTCTGGCTATATAGCCAGAACACTAGACAATCCATCATGTAGTGGAGTAGTTATGCACGCTTTTGGTTGGACCCACTGACAACACAGGGATAACACTTTTGATATCTCAGCTGCTATGTATGCCTAGGAGAGATTGTCTGTCATTCTGGTGTATCAGAACTCCCAGCAAAAGCCGCCATACCAGACCGCTTTTGATGTTGCTGGGTGGCGCCCATAGGGAGAGCCTGTCATCTTAGTAACTGGTATCTATGTGGATGATTTCTCTATCTAGTATAGTTTCTATCTGGAGTCCTCTACGGAATGAGAGCTCCAAGGTGCCACATGAACTCACACAGTTTTCATTCATTCCTTAAACCATCGGTGGTGCTTTTCCGTCACTGTACGCCAGTCAGTCCCGATCCAGAGGTCAACTCAATGTATAGCTGCTGACCATAATGCCCGGTTCCGTTTCCTGTGACTTCTTTTTGACAAGTTTACTTGGTTGCCTCATATTCACATTCCGAAGACTGATTGTTTCTGTAAACTCGATATCCTTCACTTCCTTGGCCACAACTTTTGGAGTGTGGATCGAGTTTTCTCTGGATTTATCGGGCCTCCATTCTGTCTTGTCTGGAGTAAAGTTGTCAGTTTTATGGACCAGCTGTCCCTTCCACACTGCCCCTCTTGGCTCTTGGACCCAGCCCACCATCGTGGTATCAGTTTACCTACCAGTGCGTTTTGCAGTAGCCCACTTATACTCTTCCTGTTGATGCTGGGAACTCCCCCCCCCCTCTCCCCCTCACTTCGGAGTCTCATCTCTTGGTTTCCTATTCCATCGTTATCCGCTCATTCTCTGCTCACCCCTCCTACGTTATTACTTTTCGGGCTTTGCAACATCACCTGCCCGACAAATGCAGAGAAAACTCGATCCACAATCCAAAAGTTGTGCGAAGGGAGTGAAGAACGTAGAGTTTACAGAAACAGTCAGTCTTCAGAATGTGGATATGGGGCAATCAAGTAAACTTGTTTTAGCAGTTGGATCTCTCCTTGCTTCTCTCTGCCACAATTTACATCTTCCCTCTTTGTCGTGTTCCTCACACTCCAATGGTGTTCCATTGTTTGTTCCAGCTGCTCTTATAAAAGTTTTGGGATGTTGTTGTTTTTTACACAGATGGCTCGAAATCTGCAGGGCATGTGGGATATGCCTTTACATCTTCTGTTGGCACTGAACACCATCTCTTACCTGTCAAGTGTGGGCTGTTCACCTTGGAACTGATAACTGTTTACTGGATTCTCTGCTTTATTAAACAGTCCTCCCTCACCTGAGTTCCATTTTGTATGGCCTCAGTGAGTGGCCATCCTGCTATTGCCCGCCTCACCTTGGTCTCAGTCATCCACGACTTTCTCAAACATCTTGACCATGCTACTTGTTTGGTTGGTTTCCTTTGGATTACCTTTGCCTCAGATTGCGTTCAGTGTATATATATATATATATATATATATATATATATATATATATATATATATATATATATATATAGAGAGAGAGAGAGAGAGAGAGAGAGACAGAAAGAAAGAGAGTAAAGTCTATCGGTTTAGATCGTACCTTACGAACACTTTCAGCTTTGGTGCAAATGAGATTTTTCGCCAAATTATATACATACAAAAGGAAACTGAATACGGCCACCACGATATCGCTTATCGCTTTCGGCTGCCTACGCACAGATCTGTCATCGCAGATAACCAGCAGTAGCTCTGTACTCCAGTGTCGAGTGTGCAGTGGCACTTGAATGGCAGCAGAACATTGGTACCGTCGTCTAACTCCTCCCCCACCCCCCTGCCCCCACAAGGAATTACTCCTTTGGCTTCAAAATGGTTAAAATGGCTCTGAGCACTATAGGACTTAGCATCTGTGGTCATCAGCCCTCTAGAACGTAGAACTACTTAAACCTAACTTACCTAAGGACATCACACACGTCCATGCCCGAGGCAGGATTCGAACCTACGACCGTAGCAGTAGCTCGGTTCCAGACTAAAGCGCCTAGAACCGCTCGGCTACTTCGGCCGGCTACTCCTTTTTGGAGTTACCTATGAAGTGCAATGCACTAGTTTCCTTTTAAAGCTCCACTTTCTGCCAAATCAATGTTTTTCCTTTTCATTATTCTGTCTCAATCATGTTTCGACATATACATATCCTCTCCAGTGGATCTCGTTTTATTTTTGTAGCTTATCATAAAAATTGTGGGAGGCTTCCTACTTTAGGCCGTTCAACTATAACCATACAGCGGCCTACACCGCTTGCTAAGTGTAGCATCAAGTATCTATGGCCGAACGACTTGTCTGGCTTAACGGTAATAAATTATGTGCACCAATCTTTCTCGTAAAGTAGTGTCTAAGTGAAAACCATATCAAAATCTCGACAGTAGTTAGAGATTAGTCTTCACACAGAGTTAGAAAAAGGCGGCGTGGGTCATTAGTTCATGTAATTCAGGGAATTTGCATGACATATAAAGTATATATGAAAACCTTCCTCATCTGTCAAACTATCTAGGAGTGAAAACCATATTAAAATCCCAAGAGTAGTACTTGAATCTCATCGTTGTATACAGGCAGAATAACATGACTGGGTACATTATAATCTGTACAGATGCCTTTTATTTTATTATGACAGCTCATCTGAAACTACAATAGTTTAAGCATTGGATTTTATAGACTGGACGCTTTCATGCGTTTCATGAGTTGACAACGTGTCATCTGCAAAGTTCGCAGGGTGTTACATTCATGTGACAACGCTCTGTTGCAAATATTGTTTCTGTCTGCAGGGAAAACGCTCCCTGTAGAGGCATGCTTCTTTATTTCTATTTTGCTTCTGCTCATCTGTATTTGAACACGTGTTGCCTATTAATTGATTTGGATAACACAGCATGCTTAACAGGCAGTGAGCTACATGCGTTGTTACTCCGCTGAGTAAACGCTACATTACCTTAATTTTTCCTTCCCTCCAGTGTACCAAACACTGTGCGCAGAAAGAAAAATCTTTGTTATGTGCCTAGATATGCCTGGTTCGTACGTCACATGTAGATTCGTGTACATAATTAACTTATTGTCAAACGACATTGGCACTGGTATACCATTACACTATTATGGCCGTCATAATTGTCTATCATTCGACATACACTGCTGCTCAATGCTTCCTCTCTACTTCACAATGGCTTATGATCATCGACAAATTTCACCCACGTTACTTCTGAATGTTTTGCAATGTCACGTCCCTCCTTCCATCAGGCCGTCGTCTCGATCATCTGCTATCTCTTTGAACCCAGAAGCGTTCTCCCTCGGTACATCTACTTTTTACCGAATAGTTACTGTAAAACCATTTGAGAAATATTGTACTGCGTGCGCCTAGATTGTACCATCGTAGTATATGACCAGACGGCTGATATCAGTCAAACAATGCTGGTCTCCCCTTCCGAAGAAAGGAATGAACTCGTCCAGCGCTTCGGACGAAAATTGGTCACTGTATCCCTCACGGACTGTAGCAGGCGCGCGTCTCTGTCGCTGCAGCCGCCTCAAAGGAGTCCGCAACAACGCTCGCCTTGGAGCTCCGGAGGTAGTCCGTATTTATATGAAAGTGGGGGAGCGCCGACCAACAAGAGCAGCGTGTGCCAGAATGATCGACCACCGTCTCGATACGTCACGATCTCACCGTTGTCGAATCCGGACTCGTGCTGGTAGACCATCCTCATAGATACACGATCTTCTCAAACAAACAACGTTCAAACGTGATCGGTGAATGAGAATACAACTGTACCTTTTTTTATATACAGAAGGTGTATGGCGTTTCTATCTGCTTTATGCAGCTATGCTGAAATACTGATCACTTGCATATTTATGCAGGCAGTACACTACGCACCAACATAACGTTTGTTACATGTCATCTTCATGTGGGAGAATTTTTATGGATACCATGGTAAAAACTGGTCCACGGGTTACATAATTTCATCGTTAAGTTGGGCTATTTATTTAGCTAACCCGAGGTCAAGGGGTAGCGTCTTTGACTACAAAACAAAATTCCTCATTCCCGGGTTCGAATCCCGCCAAATTTTGATTAATAATTAGTATTGGCCACCGAAGACTTCTCTCTCGTTCTGGTAACGGCCTTGTCAAAGAGGCGGAGGAGCGAAAAGACTTTCAGGACACTCTTTTTGTCCTTGGGGTGCGGAACAGCCCCTATAGACGGAAGAATCAGCAATGTCCAACGGCATGAGGATACAAAAGGCAATGGAAACCTCCGAGTTAAAGACACGCAACGTGTACCCATACGACATGTTGTCTGTAATTGACAAAGAGTCACCATGATCTTTCCATTGGCAAAAGAATCCGGAATAGCCCCCATTCGGATTCCAGGGTGGGGGCTGCCAAGGGGGAGATGACCGTGAGGAAAAGACTGAATAATCAACTAAAGGATAACGTTCTACGAGTCCGGTTGCGGAATGTCAGAAGCTTGAACGTGGTAGAGAAGCTACAAAATATGAAAAGGGCAATACAAGCCTCAGTCTGGATATAGTTGAGGTCAGTGAAGTGAAATGGAAAGGAGACAAGGATTTCTGGTCAGATGAGTATAAGGTAATGTGAATAGAAGCAGAAAATGGTACAACAGGAGTAGGATTCGTTATGAACAGGAACGTAGAGAACAGAGTATGTTACTGTGAACAGTTTAGTGATAGGTTTGTTATTATCAGAATCGACTGCAAACCAACACCGACAACGATAGTTCAGTTCTTATATGCCAACGTCGCAAGCTGAAGATGAAGAGATAAAGTAAACGACGATAATGAAAGCGCAATACAGTACGTAAAGGAATATGAAAATTTAATAGTCATGGGGGACTGGAATGCAGCTGTAGGGGAAGGAGTAGAAGAAAATGTTACAGGAGAATATGGGCTTGGAAGAAGGAATGAGAGAGGAGAAAGACTAATTCAGTTCTGTAACAAAATTCAGCTAGTAATAGCGAATCCTCTGTTCAAGAATCACAAGAGGAGGAGATATACTTGCAAAAGGCCGGGTGATGTGCGAAGATCTCAGTTACATTACGTCATGGTGAGACAGAAATTCCAAAATCAGATACTCGATTGTAAGGCGTACACAGGAGCAGATACAGACTGAGATCACAATGTAGTAGTAATGCAGAGTAGGCTGAAATTTCAAGACAAGAGTCAGGAAGCATCAACACGCAAAGAAGTGGAATACGGAAGCACTAAGGAATGACGAGATACGCTTGAAGTTCTCTAAGGCTATAGTTACAGCAATAAGGAATAGCTTAGTAGGCAGTACAAAGAGCACTATGGGACTTAACATCTGAGGTCATTAGTCCCCTAAAACTTAGAACTACTTAAAGGTAACTAACCTAAGGAACCACACACATCCATGCCCGAGGCAGGATTCGAACCTCCGACCGTAGCGGTCGTGCGGTTCCAGACTGAAGCACCTAGAACAGCTCGGCCACAGCTGCCGGCAATAGGCAGTACAGTTGCAGAGGAATGGACATCCCTAAAAAGGGCGATAACAGAAGTTGGGAAGGAAAATATAGGTACTAGGAAGGTAACTGGGAAGAAACCATGGCTAACAGAAGAAATACTTCAATTGATCGATGAAAGGAGGAAGCATAAAAACGTTCCGAGAAACTCAGGAATACAGAAATACAAGTCACTGAGGAATCAAATAAATAGAAAATGCAGGGAAGCTAAGACGAAATGGCTGCAGGAAAAACGTGAAGAAATCGGAAAAGAAATGATTGTCGGAAGGACAGACGCAGCACACAGGAAAGGCAAAACAACCATCGCTGACATTAGAAGGAAGACTGGTGACAAAAAAAGTGTTTAAGTGTTTGCTACACATTAATTTTACCTTATTATATTTTTAGGCGTGGTCTCAACCGTTTTCATTAGTGGCTGAAGTTCAGCTACCCTACAGGCAAAGGGCACAATGTGTCATTAAAATGAAGGTAATTGAGATATGTTGTACCATCACATAGTTCCTCTCCGTTGTTCAAGCTTACAGATGTGAAATCTTCAACTGAAGCCGCTGAAAACAATTTTGTTGATGTAGAATCTCTTGATTGAATTGTTTTACAATTCTGAGTTTGTCATGTACAGCGTGATTATAATTAAAGTTAAACTTTCAAATCGCTGTAGAAATAACACCAGTGGTCAGAATGACGTCAAATTGCAAGGGAATATTATCGGAGAAGGGGGAAAACTTATGGCAGAAGAAAAATAAAGTTACAGAATGTAGCAATACATGGCACTGAAAGCATCATAATTTATTAGTGGTCGACTACAAATGACAAATGAATCGTACAACAACATCTAAGGTGTACGTTTGACGTTAAATAAGCTATACTACTGAGTGTGTATGAGTGCACAGGTGTTATAATGTTAATTACGTAAGACCATCCACCACAGCAAGGACATCGGACGGGAAAAATCGGGTTTTAATTGTCCTGAGGCCAAAAACCGCATAAACGCATCAATCAAAATCAAATCGGATTATTAATTTCCATGTGACTGGCGCAAAATATGTTAAATATGCTGTCCCACTGTTTTATGCAACAGGTTGAAATTGAAATGCAGCATGTTCCACAACTGATCGAAATGTTTGCGGGGTCACGTTCAGGATGTACTGCGCAATGTATGCCTTCAAAGCAGCTAAGTTTGCAATCGGTACACTGAACAGAACATCTTTCAGATAGCCCCATAGCCAGAAGCCACACGGATTAGAATCAGGTGATTGGGACGGCCAAGCTGTAGGGAAATGGCGGCTAATAATTCTACCACTTCCGAAATGGCGCTTCAGCAGCTGCTTAACTGGATTTGCAATGTGCGGAGGTGCGCCATCTTGCTTAAAAATTATCCCATCCACACATCCACCCTGTTGGAGAGCTGGATTGCCGTGGTTGCGCAAAAGACACTCACAGGGCTTACCAGTGACGGTACTGGTTACAGGAAGGAAGCACCTGTCTCTTCGAAAAAATATGGCCCTATGATAAATGATGCCGTAAACCCGCACCACACAGTAACCTTTGCAGGATGAAGTGATACTGGTTGACTTGCGTGTGGATTTTCCGTTGTCCATATTCGACAGTTCTGTGTGTTGACATATCCTGTCAGAGGGAAGTGGGCTTCATCTGTCCACGAAATAGGACCACCTCCTTTTTTTCAAACCCTTCACTGTCTGGAACTTCTTCGGAGCGACGTGTGCACAGTCATCATTCTTGTAATACAGCCTTACATTCAGAGCGCAATCCTGCATTGAAACAGTCATGGCGAACGTCGCAGATGCGAAAGGAGGAAAAAGCGGTTTTTTTTTCTTTATTGATTTTCAATTCCCCCCGAAGGGGGCGGGCTGGCAGCAGCTTACTACGCTGCTCTACAGCCTACAGACTTTTTTTAAATAAAGGAAGAAAAAAGAAACAAGGAAAACAGGCGATAAAATGGTGATTTAAAGTGTAAAATGGCGTAAAATTGCGGAAAGTTAAAACAGAAAGCAAAAGGGGTTGGCAGTGTAGATAAAATACACAGGAATCAGACAAGTAACATAGTAGACACACAATTAAAAAAACATGGCAACAGTCTGGTTTCTGTTCGCAAGAGATAAAAGGCACACCCAGCGACAGTATGATGGCCGTTCGCAACCAGTCCCAAAAAACACAACACGGAACACTCACTGTAAAACACGCACTGTAGAACACTCACTGTAGAACACTGCACGAAAGTGGCAGCACAAAGATGACACTCCCGATCCAAAGGCAGATGGGGGGGGGGGGGGGGAAACCTGCAGGAGGGGGAAAAACAAGGAGGGAGGAGAGGAAAAAACGAAAAGTGGGGGAACCAAGGAGGGAGAGGACTAATAAAGGGGGAGAAGGGCAGATGCGAGGGGGAATGAGAGGAGGCAGAGGAGGGAAATGGAAAAGGACGCGGGGGAGAGAAGGGGGCAAAGAGAGGGGAGGTGGGGAAGAAAGAGGATGGAAGGGGGGGGGGGGAGAGGGAGCCCGGGAAAAGGACAGAGGAAAGGAGGGGGAGTGAGGATCAGAGTTGATAGGAGGGGTAAATGGAGGGAGAGAGGGCATCATCCGGGAGGGGGAAGAAAAAGCCGTGTACCCGGCGAGTTTATATCAACTTCAAGGGGCCGTGCGCATCACAGGTGTTCCCATTTACGTATTCTGACACATACAGCGCCATCTATTGATCAATTTTCACACTATTTTTTTTCCTTGTCATACGTTTTCCGCCTTCTCCGATGATACTTATTTGCAATTTGAAGTCTTTCTGACCAGTAATGTTATTTCTACAGCGTTTTGAAAGTTTAATTTTAAACATAATCACCCTGCATATAGCGGTAATTCTCACTGTTACAAAAGAAGTAGAATTTCTCAAAGGTTGTCAACAGAAAATGGAACAAATTTATGTCACAATCTATTAATTCCAAAGTGATAATTCGACGATTTTATCATTATTAATAGTCACAATCATGTACTACTGCGAAAATCAAAATGCTCCTTCCATTTCATGGTAACTGTATGCTTCTGGCTATGATATTAAAATTCAGGCTTTGTAGTAACCGTCAAGAGATTGTGATCCATAAAATCACGGGAGAACTGCCGGATATCAGTAACCTCCTGCCACGATATTTCGGCGCAGAGTCTTCTGGCCATCTTCAGGTGAATGCCACTGTATTAGTACTGGCGAGTACGCGCTGAGCTCCGCTATTCAAAGCCTTCTGAGGTGACATTGCGCATGCGCTGCTCAGCGTGCGCGTTCATAACGGCTCCGTGCGCTGCGCCTCGCGCCCTCCACTGCCAAAGCCTGGCGTATCGGTGTCAGGTCGATTTCCATCTTCATGCAGATAACTACGCCGACTACGAAGTTTCTCTATAACAGGATTCCAAGCAGAGTTCAGCTGGTAACCGCTATATCGATTGATGAGAGTATCGTTGTCAGACAATCTCATTTCCACAGATTCATTGATAATGGAGCTCCAAAAGTTTGATGTATGGGCCAAAATTTTTATGTCGTTGTAATTCATGGAATGGTCTGTGGAAATACAATGTTCGGCGATTGCTGACTTGGTGGGTTGGAGAAGGCGAGTATGCCGTTGGTGTTCCACAATGCGTTCCTGCACAGTTCGTGTTGTTTGCCCTATATATGATTTGCCGCATTCACACGGAATTTTGTAAACACCTGGTTTCCGCAGGCCCAGGTCGTCTTTAACGGATCCCACCAGTGATTAAATTTTGGAAATAGGGCGAAAGATGGCTCTCACTTGATGCTTTCTCAATATTCTGCCTATCTGTGAAGAAATATTCCCAATAAATGGTAGATAAACAGTCGACCTGAAGGCCTCTTCCTCTTCCTTGTTCCGTCGTTTGTAGGTCTTCGTCACTCTGTTCACTTGCCTAGGTGAAAAGCCATTCTTCAAAAATACTTTTTGCAGGTGTTCCAGTTCCGCTTGAAGACTGTCGGCGTCAGAGATAGTATGGGCACGGTGGATCAAGGTTTTGAGAACGCCTATTGTTTGTGCTGGATGGTGGCAACTAGTAGCTTGTAGATACAGGTCTGTATGAGTGGGCTTTCTGTACAACGAGTGACCAAGTGTGCCATCACTCTTCCGTCGCACCAAGACGTCTAAAAATGGCAGACAACCATCTCTCTCTATCTCTGTGGTAAACTTTATGTTTTCATGTATGGAGTTCATGTGACGTAAAAATTCTTGGAGACGGTCCAGACCATGAGGCCACACTATAGAAGTGTCGTCAACGTACCGCCAAAATACTGTCGGTTTGAAAGTGGCAGACTCGAGCGCTCTCTCCTCAAAATCCTCCATAAAATGATTGGCCACCAGGGGAGACAAAGGACTTCCCATGGTGACACCATCAGATTGTTCGTAAAATTCGTTGTTAAATATAAAATATGTAGAGAAGAGAGTGTGCTCAAACAACGCTGTAATGTCTGCACCAAACATATTGCCAATGAGGTGTAGTGAGTCCACCAGAGGCACCTTTGTGAACAGTGAAACCACATCAAAACTGACCAATAAATCACTACTTTGCAGTTGTAGTGACTGAAGTCGACTTATAAAATCACCAGAATTCTTTATGTGATGTGCACACTTGCCTATCATTGGTTTGAGCAAAGATGCCAAGAATTTTGCTAGGTTGTAGGTGGCTGCTCCAATGTTACTCACAATTGGACGTAATGGCACATTTTCCTTGTGGATCTTAGGCAGTCCATATAGCCTAGGTGGAATTGAACTGTTTGGTTTCAGTCTCTTGATGACCTCCTTCGGTAGAGAACTATTTGATAAAAGTTCTGCTATTTTTCGCACTACTCGACTCGTGGGATCCTTATAGATTTTGCGATACGTTGAATCACATAAAAAAACATTGATCTAATTAATATAGTCATCCCTTGGTATGAGGACAGTAGCGTTTCCTTTGTCAGATTTTAAGACTACTGTATCCACATCTGCTCGTAAGTTACGGAGGGCTATCCTCTCCATGGGCGAGATGTTATTCTTCATTGGTGCACCCCTGGTCAATACACGGCAAGACTCTCGACGAACTTCCTCCGCTTCATCTGTATCAAGACGGCGTACAGCTTCTTCGATGGCACTGATGAAATCCACTAGTGGCGGTGAAACAGGTGTGGGAGCAAAATTCAGTCCTTTTGCTAGCACAGACACAGTCGGGTCATCTAAAGTTTTCTCTGTCAAATTAACAACAGATCTTCGAGTTGGAACTTCCTGCTGTATCTGCTTAGAAAGTCTGTCAATATTGGCAGTTTGCCTCGTCAGAGCTTTATCATGGCTCTAGTTTGCTTTAGCCCACGTCACACCATCCACCCAACACGACACAACAAGAGATTTTGAAATTAACATGTACATTTGAGTACCAGTACGTTCTTTATACCATTTTTGAATATGTGTCTGAAATCTTATAGGACTTAACTGGTAAGGTCATCAGTCCCTAAGCTTACACACTACTTAACCTAAATTATCCTAAGGACAAACACACACACCCATCCCCGCGGGAGTACTCGAACCTCCGCCGGGATCAGTCGCACAGTCCACGACTTTATAGTATTGTTTTACACCATTAAAGGTCTTCTGGAGTAATACGTAACGTACTGTATCGTACTTCCGAAATCAGTAACATTGCACGTCATAGTATATTTCAAGAACATTACAGTTACTAATTGACCACGCAGCAATCTTCATGATAATACAAGGCATATGGTATGTTACGTCACCAAGAGGAAATATCATAAAGGAGTAGTAGGCAGTCAACAGTAAGACACAAAGACCAAAGATAATTCTATAACGATATCAGAATATCTTCGGCAGTTCAGGTGGGTTATTGGTAAAGGGATAAGTGGTATATTACCATTGTTGAGGGACACTTAATTCCGTTGCACGATTTCGTTCACGACGGGCAAGTGGTCCCACGTACTGTACAACTAAACCGCGTCCACAGGGCCTGCCGGTCATACAGATATCGACCGATCGCGTGTCTATCTTACGGAAATGGCGGCATTTGATGCGGTATGGAGGGGAGTGAGGTCAGCATACCTCTTTGGCGGCAGTTGTCAGTTTTCGTAACTTAGAACCGCTACTGCTCGGTCAAACGCCTCCTCAATTGGCCTTACGAGGTTCAGTACCCGCCAAACCACTCCTCCCAGCGAGGGAAAATCCATTATAGTGACGGGAATCGAACCGGGATTCTCCGCATCATAGTCAGACGCGCAGATGGACCACTTGACCACTTGTACTATATTGTTACTAAAATTGAAAGCGGACTGCTTCTGTGTTGGTAGCGCAGTGTAGCGCTTTGCATTGGATCTCTGAATGCACTTTCTGTGTAAGATACTCTGTGACTGGTTGAAATCGTTGTTGGGAGTTAATAGCCGGTAGTTTCGGCCAGTTGGAAGTTAATCGCCAGCAGTGATGGAAGTACTGTCGGGCAGTTGTAGGAGAACAGCCAGCAGTGATGGATGTTAGATGTGGGAAGTTAGTATTGATGGAGGGTAGAGGTCTGAAGCGTTAGCGTAGGCTAACGATCTGGAAGTTTCATATCAGCGCACACTCCGCTGCTGAGTGAAAATCTCATTCTGGAAGTATACGTCTTGGAGCTCGAAAATTATTCGTGATTATATATCTTTGTACTGGATGTCAAAGATGATTTATATTCGTGTTTAAACTGGATGTCACCTTATTAAGGTAAAAAATACATTATTTGGTTTGCTAAAAAATCTTTCCTTTGTTAACCATACGCCTATTAGTAATTAGTTGCTTTAGTAGTTATAATCTTTTATTTAACTGGCAGTATTGACACTCGCTGTATTGCAGTAGTTCGCGTAATGAAGATTTTTGTGAGGTAAATGCTTAACGAAATGTATAGGTTATTGCTGAGATTTCTTTTTAGTCAGGGCCATTCTTCTGAATTAGTTATTTGAAGTCAGGTTGTAATTTTTTTGAGCAGTCGGATTGCGTTGCTCTACAACGTTGTGGGTCAGTGTTGACATGATACGAAAAAGTAAAGAGAAAGTAGGCTGAGTACGTTCAGTTTTACGTAGCTGTTTCAGAATAAAATAACGTAGAAGTTTCATCTTCTCAGTCATTCAGCAATTTAAGTACAGAACGCACATTTAAATAAAGAAGTTTCAGAATGAGTTTATTCTGTTGCCTGCTTAAAATACAACTGCTTGCTTTTGCATGCTTAAGGGTAATTTTAGCAAATGTCTTATTACAAGGAGACGTTTGACAGGTGTACAGCTTTCATATCCGCTGCAAGCATATGTTGTTGTTGTTGTTGTTGTGGTCTTCAGTCCTGAGACTGGTTTGATGCAGCTCTCCATGCTACTCTATCCTGTGCAAGCTCCTTCATCTCCTATTACCTACTGCAACCTACATCCTTCTGAATCTGCTTAGTGTATTCATCTCTTGGTCTCCCTCTACGATTTTTACCCTCCATGCTGCCCTCCAACGCTAAATTTGTGATCCCTTGATGCCTCAAAACATGCCCTACCAACCGATCCCTTCTTCTAGTCAAGTTGTGCCACAAACTTCTCTTCTCCCCAATCCTATTCAATACCTCCTCATTAGTTACGTGATCTACCCACCTTATCTTCAGCATTCTTCTGTAGCACCACATTTCGAAAGCTTCTATTCTCTTCTTGTCCAAACTAGTTATCGTCCATGTTTCACTTCCATACATGGCTACACTCCATACAAATACTTTCAGAAACGACTTCCTGACACTTAAATCTATACTCGATGTTAACAAATTTCTCTTCTTCAGAAACGATTTCCTTGCCATTGCCAGTCTACATTTTATATCCTCTCTACTTCGGCCATCATCAGTTATTTTACTCCCTAAATAGCAAAACTCCTTTACTACTTTAAGTGTCTCATTTCCTAATCTAATTCCCTCAGCATCCCCCGATTTAATTTGACTACATTCCATTATCCTCGTTTTGCTTTTGTTGATGTTCATCTTATATCCTCCTTTCAAGACACTGTCCATTCCGTTCAACTGCTCTTCCAAGTCCTTTGCTGTCTCTGACAGAATTACAATGTCATCGGCGGACCTCAAAGTTTTTACTTCTTCTCCATGAATTTTAATACCTACTCCGAATTTTTCTTTTGTTTCCTTAATGATTACTCAATATACAGATTGAATAACATCGGGGAGAGGCTACAGCCCTGTCTCACTCCTTTCCCAACCACTGCTCCACCTTCATGCCCCTCGACTCTTATAACTGCCATCTGATTTCTGTACAAATTGTAAATAGCCTTTCGCTCCCTGTATTTTATACCTGCCACCTTCAGAATTTGAAAGAGAGTATTCCAGTTAACATTGTCAAAAGCTTTCTCTAAGTCTACAAATGCTAGAAACGTAGGTTTGCCTTTTCTTAATCTTTCTACTAAGATAAGTCGTAAGGTTAAGGTTATCCATAAACAGCATATACACTAACGGAAAAAATCGCAACACCAAGGACATGTGCTAGGTAAACGGGAGTTGGTCAGCACGTTTCTACAGCTGTAATATGATGTCTATTCAAATTTCGCGCCAGCTGCTGTACAGTGGCGATAATAGGGTTTGCTTTAAACACATGGTGAAACGATCATGAGCGTTAGTCACCTTTGTGACATGGTGACATGGTGAGCTGATGTTAGTCAAGAATGCCTTTAAGGCGACGAAGACACCATTATCAACATCTGAGTGTGAACGAGGTAGTGTAATAGGGCTACGAGAAGCTGGATGTTAGTTCCGGGATGCTGCAGAAAGACTTGGCAGGAAAGCAGACACCGCTCACGATTGTTGGCAGTGGTGGCTGCAAGAATCTGCAGTCGCAAGAAGACGGGACTACGGACGACAACCTGGCGCTACCGAGAGGGAAGACCGTCGTTTCCGGAGTATGGCTCTGACACCCCGTACTCCGTCTGCAGCGGCGATCTGACCTGCACTTGGCATAACAGAGACACAACAAACTGTTAAAAAGTGTTACTTCGACAGCTCCCTCCAAGACATACGTCCTGCAGCGTGCGTTCCACTATCGCCGTTTGTGACTTGAATCATGTCAAGCGCGAGCTCATTGGAGGGCAGGAAGGAGGTCTATTGTACGAGGGTTATTCCAAAAGTAAGGTCCGATTATAAAAAAAAAATCAAAACTAAAATGTTTTTTCAAAACAATTGTTTTATTTACATTCCTTACATCTTTATCTATTTTTCTACATAACTTCCATACTTATTTAAACATTTGTCACATCGTTCAACAAGCTTTTGAATGCCCATGTTATAGAAATCGGCCGCCTGTGACGATAACCAGTCCTTAACTGCTTCTTTCACTTCATCATCTGTGTCGAAGCGCTTGCCGCCGAGAAACTCCTTTAAGTAACGGAACAGGTGGAAATCACTTGGCGCCAGGTCCGGACTGTAAGGAGGATGGTCCATCTGTTCCCATCCAAATTTCTTGATCAGAGCTTGCGTTTCATTTGCAGTGTGGGGTCTGGCATTGTCATGCAACAACAAGATTCCAGACGACAAAAGACCACGTCGCTTATTCTGGATTGCACGTCGAAGTTTAGTCAGGGTAGCGCAGTAGGCGGCTTTATTAACCGTTGTTCCTCTCTCCATAAAGTCGACTAACAATACTCCACGTCTATCCCAGAACACAGTCGCCATAACCTTACGTATTGAGATTGTCTGCTTTGCCTTGACCTTGACTGGCGATGACGTGTGACGCCATTGCATTGACTGACGTTTAGACTCTGGAGTGATGTGAGAAACCCATGTCTCATCCCCTGTGACAACATTGTCTAAAAGACTGTCACCTTCCTTATGATATCGCTCCAAAAAATCAAGAGCAAAAGCCATTCTTTTCATTCGTTGGGGCTCAGTAAGCAGACTGGGAACCCAACGGGCACACAATTTGTGAAACTTCAAATGTTCAGACACAATTCTGTACAAAGTTGTTCTACTCACATTCGGAAAATGCATGTCTACGTCTGTAATAGTGAATCGGCGATCTTCACGAATTTTTTTGTCAACCGCATTGACCAAATCGTCTGAAATCACTGATGGTCGGCCACACCGTGGTTCATCGTGCACATTATCCCGTCCTTCATTAAAAGCTCGCACCCACTTGCGCACTTTACTGTCGCTCATTATGTTAGGACCGTACACTTCAGTAATCTGCCGATGGATTTCCGCCGCTGAATTGTTTCTTGCAGACAAAAACCGTATCACTGCCCTTACTTCACAATCGGCGGGCTGATCAATTGTCTTAAACATTGTAAAGTGACACTGTGAACTACACTCAGCAACAGTAACAAAGCGAATGGCGGCGTTTGACGCGCAAGGCTTGCCGGGAGTCGGCGCGCATGCGTGTTTTGTCATTGGCGCCAAATTTCAATAGTTACGGCGAATCGGACCTTACTTTTGGAATAACCCTCGTATTTTGTGATGAAAGCTGGTTCTGCCTTGTTGCCGGTGACGGCCGTGTGTTGGTTAGGAAGAGTCCAACTGAGGGACAGCAACCAAACTGTCTGTGTGCTGGACACACTGGATATAAACCTGGAGTGATGGTCTAGCGTGCAGTTTCTTATGACAGCAGGAGCCACTGAGCGATTATCCGACGTAACCTGACTGCAATTGTACATCAGTCTGAAGACTCGACCTGATGTGAACAGAATTCGAGGGGACGTTTTCCAACAGGATAGCGCTCGCCCACATAGCGCTGTTGTAATCAGACACTCTCTACAGAGTGTCCACATGTTTCCTTGTCCTGCTCGATCACCAAATCTGTCTTCAATCGAAGACATCATAGCACGACAACTTCAGCGTCATCCATAAACAGCTTTAACCGTCCCTGTATTGACCGCCTTGGATCTCATTCCGCCAGCCAGGGTGACCGAGCGACTCTAGGCGCTACAGTCTGGAGCCGCGCGAACCCTAAGGTCGCAGGTTCGAATCCTGCCTCGGGCATGGATGTGGGTGATGTCCATAGGTTACTTAATTTTATCCATTGTTTTTCAGTGTTTCGTCCGTGACTGTTTTACTTTCGTAAAATGAAGAACAAACCGCTTTCAGTCCCAAGTTGCGTTTATTTACTGCACTATGCATTACGAGCCTTGGTGGCTCATCTTCAGGTGCTTTTTAGTGATTTACATCAGGTTTTTTCAGTTGTTTTCCTGTTGATATTACATTTTTGTGTTACAACGTTGTATATTGTAGATATAAGTTTAACAGCGTTAATAATATGAAACTAACTTACAGTTTAACATTGTATGATGTCTGCTTCTGTTGTGCCGTTGGTATACACAATACACATCTTTAATTTTGCAGTACATACTGGGATATATACATAGTCACACACTTTTTCGCACATTGTATTAGCAGAACATAAACAAGCCAAAGATTCTCGTTCATATAGATATTCTGCTTCTAAATATAATCGCTTTTCTTGTACTAGTGTACTGTGTACTAGTAATACTATATCATATTATCTTCTGTGAAACAAGAAAATACGTTGTACATTTTTGTCAAGTATCAGAGATGTGTGAGAATAAGATTAACGTACCAAGACCAAAGGAACTTTAGATTGTCAATTGTAAATAGCATCCACAACCTATTTAAGCTATTTTTATGCTTGTTATTATTTTAATAAATGTGTGTAAAAATTAATCAAGTCCTGTTTAAAGTTGGTCACCGTCAATCTGCTACTCTAAGCGTGCTAGTGGCATTTCTATCGTCTGACCTAACAGCAGAAGATAACCACACCACGATAAGAGCACGAGACATATTGCTGACACCCGCCCACTTCGTTAGAGCGACAAGTCAAATAATCTGACCGAGCGAGGTGGCGCAGTGGTTAGCACACTGGACTCGCATTCGGGAGGACGACGGTTCAATCCCGTCTCCGGCCATCCTGATTTAGGTTTTCCGTGATTTCCCTAAATCGTTTCAGGCAAATGCCGGGAAGGTTCCTTTGAAAGGGCACGGCCGATTTCCTTCCCAATCCTTCCCTAACCCGAGCTTGCGCTCCGTCTCTAATGACCTCGTTGTCGACGGGACGTTAAACACTAACCACCACCACCATCAAATAATCTGATCATGTGTGTACCGAAGGTCTTACAGTACGCACACCACAAAATCACTAAAAAGCACCTGAAGATGAGCCTCCAGGGCTCGTAATGCATAGTGCAGTAAATAAACTCAGCTTGTGACTGAAGGCGGTTTGTTCTTCATTTTACGTCCTTAGGTTAGTTAGGTTTAAGTAGTTCTAAGTTCTAGGGGACTGATGACCTCGGATGTTAAGTCCCATAGTGCTCAGAGCCATTTGAACCATTTTTTTGATCTCATTCCCAAACACTGATACCTGGCACCTGTACAACGTATGCACGTTTACATGCTTGTATTCAACATTCTGGCTGTTACACAGGTTATTAGTGTACCAGCATTTCAAATTTTGCGATGGGGCTTATCTCGCGCTCACTTTAACCTGTGATCTCGCAATGTTAATCGTACGTTACCTAGACACACGTATACACTAAATTTCAGTAGAGTGATAAATTATTTTTTAGTGTAATTTTCCCGTTGGGGTATGTCAGAAAATTTTTCGTCATTTAATCCAGAAATTAACCACTTCCCTTCGTTTCCCCACACCCAAGCGTGTCATCCAGCGTTTGTTTGGAATGTTTAGAAACTCCCGCAAAGGGGTTAAAATTATCTGCTTTCCCTTTTGGCCTGATACCGGTTTTAGCAGCGTGCTGTCCCCCCTATCGGCATCAGACGCCCGCGAGATGCAGGTAGAGCGTGCGTCGGCTTTGTAACGACAAAAGCTGCAGCGGCTTTCGCAGTCGGGCGCGTTGTTCCGCTTTTGTGAGCCGCTCCGCGTCCCTTCCGCGCCTAATGCGCTGTTTTAATTCCGTAAATTGATTGGGCGCGGCTCGGTGACGCCGTTGTATTGTCAGAGCTCGCCGGGCCGGTATTTGTCCAGACTGCCGCTCGGCTAAACTAATTTGACGGCGAGCGAGTGCGTACTCGCTGTGAAAACAGTGCCTCCGCCGGCTGATCGGCACTCCCCGTGTGACGGCAGAGGCGAACTGAACTTCTATACAGCCGAGCGGTGTATCTCACTTACCGCAAGTCTCCAGCTGAGATGCTACACGGCGTTTCTGTAGACTGAGGTGACAACTCATGGGATACACCCTAATATCACTTCGGACCTCTTTTTGCCTCTCGTAGTGCAGCAAATCGACGTAGCATGGCTTCAATAAGTCGTTGGAAGTTCCTTGAGGAAACATTAAAAAAAATGGTTCAAATGGCTCTGAGCACTATGGGACTTAACATCTGAGGTCATCAGTCCTCTAGACTTAGAACTACTTACACCTGACTAACTTAAGGACATGCCACACAGCCATGCCCGAGGCAGTATTCGAACCTGCGACCGCTGCGGTCGCAAATGTTCGATGGGATTCATGTTCAGCGATCTAGGTAACGAAATCATTCGCTCAAATTGTCCAGAATATTCTTCGAAGCTTAGCCAAGCGGTCTAAGGCGCTGCAGTCATGGATTGTGCGGCTGGTCCTAGGGGAGGTTCGAGTCCTCCCTCGAGCATGGGTGTGTGTGTTTGTCCTTAGGATAATTTAGGTTAAGTAGTGTGTAAGCTTAGGGACTGATGACCTTAGCAGTTAAATCGCATAATGTTTCACACACACCTGATCATTTGATTCTTCGAAGCAATCACGAAGAACTATCATTCCGCGTTCAAAGTACGTTAATTCCCGTCTTGGGGCCATAATTACGTCGGAAACATTTTCACTGAATCACCTGAGTACAAATTACAGTTTCGTCAAAGCAGTGCCCTTTTGTACCCTACGTAAGCGAAGCTACCGCCATCTGTATATGTACTATCCAATGACTTGCGAAGTCAGCGTATCTCCACATTATAAGAAGCCACGTTACGGAGTGTGGAGGAGGGTACTTACAGTACATTTATCTTTCCAGTCGCGAATAATGTGCGAGAGGAGAAACTGGATCTCTGTATGAGCTCAATTTTATCTGGTCTTACAGGCATAGCCATTTCGCAAGTTGGAAATCGCTCAGTAAATAATTCGCCAATTACTTTTACAGCCGTTAATGTAGGAAACCGTCCTTTTACCTGCTTCAGAACTGATGTTTCGCCTGCACGTGTGGTGTTTGGAATAATTTTGACAACTGTCAGAGGCGTGGTGTACTATCAAAATTATATATACGTAAGACCCTCTTTGCAAGCGATGGGATGTAACTCAATAACTGAATTCTTGATTGCGGAAATAGAACGCACGGTAAATGTTCATAAACTTTTTTGTGATGTTTATGTTAATAAGGCGTGTACTGTTGGGCGGTTGTAAAAATAGGTAAAACGATATGATCGGTTGTTTTCAGGACGCACTGTCATTCAGTCATTGCTCTAGAGATGATGATCCGCGCGGATGTCACCATTCTGCACACTGACATACTGAAACTCGACAAATGGCTATATAGTAGTCGGCGAGCTTTGGAAGAGCTTTAGCAATGATTGGGAGTCTTTGCATATTCAAACGTTTGCTCAAGTTAGTTTCTACGAATGCTCGCAACAGACCATAAGATTCGAAGAAAAGTCACTTCATCTTAACTCTTGTTGCAGTATGAGGTCTGTCACATGGATAATCATTGGAGTAGCTCCACCCGAAATCATAAAAAGGAACAACCAGCTCTCTCTGCTGGCGAATTCATGATGACACTCATTTGGCATACTGACGGTATTATAATTCACGCGAATGTGTTACAAAAAACTGTTAACATAGTGGCATAAGGGAAGATCCTGAACAGATTCAAGAACTGTTTCTGTATTACTCTCCACCCCCACTCCCAGAAGTCTCAGAACCTGGGAACACCTTCCCACACCTGGATCAACATCATTGTCTCATCCATTCTGTACACCACAATTGGCGCCCTTGGATTTTCATCAGACTTAAGCGCCACTGAGTGAGGCAGGGGGGGGGGAGGAGGGGGAGGGGGGGAGGTAGCATTCTTTTTTGTAGATAAGAGTATAATTCATGAAGTGAAATCATGGATACGAGCAACAAGGAATACATTTTCTTGCACAATGCTGACGAAAGGATACAGAACGTCGTGTAGACTAGAACACGTAAAATATATGTTGATCATGTTGTCACCAAATTCTAACTCTTCAGAATAGAAATGTCCTGAGAAAAAAAAACTGTGTATGATTATTGATTGAACGAACCTCGGTAGCAAGCAATGCTTTTCTGGAAATGTCTGATTTCGGAGTTCCAACAATGCGGAACATAACGACGTGCTGCCTCCATCCTTGAAGCGGCTGCCACTCGAGCTGAATGAGCATTGTTGCGACGCAGAGCGGATCATTCATTCTGCAGTGGAGCGTACGCTGTTACGAAACTTTCCGATGCATTAAAACCGAGTATCGCACTGGAACTCGAAGCTGAGACTTTACGGGAAAG
Organism: Schistocerca serialis cubense; assembly: GCF_023864345.2. Classification (NCBI taxonomy): domain Eukaryota; kingdom Metazoa; phylum Arthropoda; class Insecta; order Orthoptera; family Acrididae; genus Schistocerca; species Schistocerca serialis. Next base: position 1,252,668,456 of record NC_064638.1, on the reverse strand, counting down.
GCAGTATTGGAGGGAAGTATCCCAGCGAAATACAGAGTGTTAATTGGCCAAGTTTCATCTGTGTGATGTTTTTCGCGGACGCAAAATAAGTGTCGAAACGCCGTCATCTACCTCGGATTTCGAATCTTCACAATAAATCCTACCTAATATGTGTCCCAGCCTGCAAAGACAATGCTCCAGAATCGGTCGAACAGTTTTGTAATCCGTCTGTCAGTATATTACAGGTCCACCCCCGATAGCTGAATGGTCAGCCTGGCGGACTGTCTATCCTCTGGACACGGTTTCGATTCCTGGCTGCGTCGAGTAATTTTATCCTCTCAGGGACTGGGTGTTGTGCTGTCCTCATCATCCTACCATCGTCATCGACTGCAGGTCGCCGAAGTGGCGTCAAATTGAAAGAACGGCACCCGGCTAACGGTCTTCCCGACGGGGGGCCCTAGCCATACGATTAAATAAAATAAAAGTGTAATACATATCGTTAGTCCTATTAAAAATGCTTCTACGAGTGCAGTATATGACCTGAACACTTATACTGTGTGTGTCCACCCTTAGACTTTATGACGGCTTGAAATTTGCTGGGGTAATTTTCAATGAGGCGTCTGATTGTCCGGGGAAGAGTGGCAGCCCATTCTTCCTCCAGAGCCGAAACCAGAGAAGGTAGGGATGTGGACGCTGGGGTCTGGAGCCAAGTTGCCGTTCTAAATTACTCCGGAGGTGTTCTATTGGCTTCAGTTTCGGACTCTGGGCGGGCCAGCCCATGTGGGGAATTTTATTAGCTACAAACAATTGCATCACAGAGGCTGCTTTATGACAGTGTGCCCTCTCATGCTCAGTCATCGCCTCCGAACTGTTCCTCTACTGTACGCAGTAGACTGTGCTGTAAAACATGCCCATATGTTTCCGCTTTAAGCATTTTCTTGAGCACAATAAGCAGAGCCACGTCGTTACACCAGCTCCTCCCTACTACCACGCTGGCATTACACGTGTTGGAAGACAACGTTCTCCATACAATTTGCAAACCGAAACCCTTTCATCGGATCGTCAGAGGGCTTAACGTGACACATCATTCCAAATCACTCGTTTCCAGTTATTCTCTATCCAGTGGCGTCCCTCTTTCCGCCACCTCAAGTGCCGCTTACCACTGGCTGCAGAGATGTTAACTAGCAACAACTCGACCTTGGCCATTGCACGTACTAGCTGGACTGCTGGTAGCCCTATGGAGATCGCGAGTGATTCCTTCCCCTCATTTCATGTGTTTGTTACAACTGCCCTCTGCAGGGGTCGGCTCTCCTGGCCATGTATACACGAGTTCCGGCTGGTCTTCGTGTAGCTGTCGTTGTTCCTTCGCGTTTCCCCTTCAATGTCACATTACGAACAGCCGACTTTGGTAGCCAGAGGGAGGTTTAAGTGTCAGTTTTGGATTTGCTGCTCAGGTGATCTTCGAGTAGCCCCGTCTGACGTCTCAGAGCTCTTCTGACCAACAAATTCTGCTATTGCTGCCTTTATACTGACATCAAAATACTTACCGCTTCCGTTATACTGCGTGGTCTGCTCCTCGATTACATCTAGTGGTCCATTCCTTATTACACAGGGGTATCCGGATAAGTTTGATCGCAAGTGTCTACTGTAAAGCCACTAAGAAAATCCAGATTCTCTTGTGTAGATAACTATAGCTACTCCTAAAAAATGGGTGCAACTTTGATGTTCCCCGTAGGTTTTTAGCCGCGCGGAGTGGCCGCGCGGTTTGAAGCGCCATGGCACGGATTGCTCGGCCCCAACAAACCGGCGGTTTAAGTCCTCCCTCGGGCATGGGTGTGTGTGTTGTTTTTAGCATAACTTAGTTTAATTTGTGTGTAAGTCTAGGAACCGATGACCTCAGCAGTTTGGTCCCTTAGGAATTCACACACACTTGATCATTCTGAAGACTGTTTTGTACGAATGTGAGTTGTGGGCAATGAAAAAAAAATGGATTGCATGAAAATCAATTCTTTTGAACCGTGAGCTGGAGAAGAATTCTGTTGTTTTCATGGATTGAAGAAATAAAAATCACAGAAGCCCTGTAAAAAAAGACCAGCAATGTCCTTGGATGCCAAAATACTGCAGATGAAATCAAGGCACTTTGGACGTATCATGAGAGCTGAAGATTCGTCAGGAAAACCAACCACAAAGTGGGCAGAAGACATCAAAGAAAGCGCCAAAATGTCTCGGGATGAACTCAGATCAACGCCCATGACGGCATGGAGGTACACTCTTTACCATGTCACAAGGAATCAGAGACGACTTGATAGATTATAACGACACTTCGTTTCCGATTTCAGTCAAACAATATCAAGGTTTTGCGCCTGCTCACGCGCGACACGCTCCGTGTATGCAGCGTGATTCAGCTGCCCCCACCGCAGAGTTTTATGCAACCCACAACGCCTTCATATAACATGTGAGAGATTTTATGTTCTCTCGCTCGCTTTGCCCAAACTATTCGTCCTGGAGTAAAAATGAAGACCTTTTTGTAGGAATTTTAATAGTTAACTTTTGTACTGCGATACGTTTCCCTTAGAGACCATAGTTCTCGAATTATTCAAGAAAATCGTACAAAAGTAACATTCATACGCGTTTTTCGCGAAAAACTCGAAACTCGTGGTCCCTTACGAAAATGTATGCCAGTACAACATATATCTACGTTAATTTTTCTTTAGGATTAATACTTTGCCCATAGCGAGCGAGAGAATACAAAAACCTTGCGCATGGTTTTTCAAGTCTTGTGGTTTGGATAAAACCGATCGTTAGGGGCAGCTCAATTACCTTATACACATAACAAAAAAGTTCAGCATCACCTCGGTTCCGAGAGTTCCAGAACCTGTACAGAAAATTGGAACAGAGATCAACATAAGCATTATTTCCGCCCTTTTTGTTAGCCATGAAAACCACACGTCTGTACCACCAGACCTTCAGAGGTGGTAGTCCAGATTGCCGTACACACCGGTACATATAATACCCAGCAGCACATCCCCTTGCATTGATGCACGCCTGTGTTCGTCGTGGCATACTATCCACACTTTAATCAAGGCACTGGTGGTCCAAATTGTCCCACTTCTCTACGGCGATTCGGAGTAGATTCCTCAGAGTGGTTGGTGGGTCACGTCGTCCATAAGCAGGCGTTTTCAATCTATTCCAAGCATGTTCGATAGGGCTGATGTCTGGAGAACATGCTGGCCACTCTAGTCGAGCGATGTCGTTATCCTGAAGGAACTCATTCACAAGATGTGCACGATGGGGGAGCCAATTGTCGTCCACGAAGACGAATGTCTTTTCAATATGCTGGCGATGTGGTTGAACTATCGGCGGGAGGATGGCATTCACGTATCATACAGCCGTTACAGTGCTCCCATGACCACCAGCGGCGTACGTCGGCGCCACATAATGCCACCCCAAAACAGCAGGGAACCTCCACATTGCTGCACTCGCTGGGCTGTGTGTCTAAGGCGTTCAGCCTGACCGGGTTGCCTCCAAACACGTCTCCGACCATTGTCTGGTTGAAGGCATACGCGACACTCATCACTCAAGAGAACGTGATATCAGTTGTGAGCGGTCCATTTGGCATGTTGTTGGTCCCATATGTACCGTGCTGCATAGTACCCTGATTGCAAAGATGGACCTCGCCATGGACATCGGGAGTGAAGTTGCGCATCATGCTGCCTACTGCGCGCAGTTTGAGTCGTAACACGATGTCCTGTGGCTGCATTATTCAACATGTTGGCGTTGCTGTCAGCTTTCCTCCTAGCCATAATCTGCAGGTAGCGGTCATCCACTGCAGTAGTAGCCCTTGGGGGGCCTAAGCGGGGCATGTCATCGACAGTTCCTGTCTCTCTCTGTACCTTGTATCTCTCGCTGTACCGCTTTGGTTCACTCCGAGATGCCTGGACACTTTCCTTGTTGAGAGGCCTTCCTGACACAAAGTAACAATGCGGAAGCGATCGAACCGCGGTATTGACCGTCTAGGCACGTTTGAACTACAGACAACACGATCCGTGTACCTCCTTCCAGGTAGGATGACTGAAACTGATCGGCTGACAGACCCCCCTCCGTATGGACTGCAGAGATACTGTGATACAGTATCCACAGTCAACGTCTGTCTTCAGGAGTTCTGGGAACTGGGGTGATGCAAAACTTTTTTGATATTTATTTATGTTGAAAGACCATGGGAATTTAGAAAACCACGGTAAACCAAATGGTCATTCAAATTAGTGTGTCGAATCCACAGGAACGGAGATATATCATCGATATTTCGGAAGAGTATCCTCTACAGAATCTCGAAGGTAGCAAGGGTGAATGAAATAGAGAACTGCCACACAAATATCGTGATCTCATTTACCCTTGTTACTGACTAGAATAATGTATGCAATAATGAAAAAAATGAGGATCTATTAGATGGCAATCAGTTTGGTGTTGGAAAGGTAAAGACACCAGGGAGCAAATTGTGACCTTACTCTTGATAAGGAAGACTTGAGCAGCTTCAAAGAATTTGTATGGTGGTGCAAGATATTCAAAATCTTCAGAAAAATAAATATATGATCTGCGAAAGACGGGTAATCAAAGATATGTAGAACTGCCGATTTGATGTATTCATTGACATACTTTTAAGACTTCATAATGCTTAACTGGAATTGCTAAATGCTCTTAGCAGCTTAGTCACAATAAAGTACCGAAACCGATCATGTGAACACGTAATTTTGGTGCGATCTTGGACATGACAGGTTATTTAAATAGTAACAGTATGGGATGGACTTTAAGGCAGGGATTCAGCCTTTATCCCCTAATGTTTAACCTGTACATCGAAGAAAGAATAACGGAAGTATATAAGAAGGTTCAGGAGTGAGAGAAATTCTGCATGTAGGGATATCATTCGCTCCTGACACTATTTTCCCTTGTCACAGTGGGAAAGAAAGGACCTGTTGAAAGAAATGGGCAGTCTTCTGAGAACGTAATATGGCAGAGTACACTAACGAAAAATGAGAGTACGAGCGTAGTAGAAATAAAGAAAACAGCACTCCGTTTTGAGGCCACAAGTGGCCTATCGGGACCATCGGAACGCAGTGTCATCCTCAGCTGAGGATGGGGATAGGAGGGTCGTGTGGTCAGTACACCGCTCTCCCGGTCGTTATGATGGTTTTCTTTGATCGGTCGAGCAGCTCCTCAATTGGCATCACGAGGCTGAGTGCACCCCGAAATAACAGAAATAACTGTGACGAATTTATGAAAATTAGGGATCATGTAATGGTGTATCAGGGATTCTACTGCCATGCAGCCAAAATAATGTATTACGGACGATGGAAGGAAAATATAAAAGGCAGAATAGCTCAGGCAAAGAGACGTCTCTTTTGTAAAAGACGTTAAGTGTCGAACAAAGGGTTTAATTTGGAGAAGAAATTTGGAAAAATTTACGTCCATAGCGTAAGGCGTGAGCAAGTGGTTCTTTGGTGGCGGTGGAGAACACTTGTAGCAGATGAAAGCAGCCATTGGTGATAAAACTGGCTTCTGAATTAGACTCTGTTGGTGCAGTGCCCACAAGAGGGAGGTGGCAATAGCGATCATGAATCTCTGGCAGGGACGCCCTAGCGATGGTGGACTTTTCGTCAGTACAGCTGGGTACCAAGTTCAATAGCAGTACCTCAGTGCCGCGACAGACGGCTGTGTGTCTGCTCTCGCAACTGCGGTCGCTACGAGTCGGGGTCGGGGCCTGGTGCCAGTCAGCGGTGTCAAAGCCGGACCAGTGGCTGAGAGGACGTTAGATCGACCCCCGGTCCATCAAGGACGCTGCTGGATTTACGACTGGCGGACCCATGAGAAGGGCGGAAGAAAGTTGCCGACCTCAGGGCAGCACCCAGCAAACAACAGAATTCGATTTGAAGTCTAGCTGTCGTAAGCTGCCCAGCGTGGCCGGATGGCCAGCCTTTATACGCGACAAAACAGGACTTCTTGTAAATGCTGCCAAGTACAAGGCCTGCCAAACGCTGCCGGCACTTCTCGAAACGGCGGTTACTATCCCGCGTGTGCCGGCCGGTGTGGCCGTGCGGTTCTAAGCGCTTCAGTTTGGAACCGAGTGACCGCTACGGTCGCAGGTTCGAATCCTGCCTCGGGCATGGATGTGTGTAATGTCCTTAGGTTAGTTAGATTTAAGTAGTTCTAAGTTCTAGGGGACTGATGACCTCAGATATTAAGTCCCATAGTGCTCAGAGCCATTTATCCCGCGTGTGGATCAAGTTGCACAGTTGCTGCCGTGGCGTAAATGCCGACCCAGCGGGTGTCGGCAGGCACCTGAATTTCGGCATTGGTCCTTGGCTCGAGCCCGTAACTTAAACCGGAAAGAAGACACAGAAAATGTTGTTCGGAGGGCGAACAATAGATTGCGTTTTATTGGGAAAAACTTAAACGACGGCCCCCTTCTAACAGCCGTGTACCGCAAGTCTCTAGAGGAACGGAGGGTTCCAAATGATTGGAAAAGAGCACAGGTAGTCCCAGTCTTGAAGAAGGGTCGTCGAGCAGATGCGCAAAACTATAGGCCTATATCTCTGACGTCGATCTGTTGTAGAATTTTAGAACATGTTTTTTGCTCGAGTATCATGTCGTTTTTGGAAACCCAGAATCTACTATGTAGGAATCAACATGGATTCCGGAAACAGCGATCGTGTGAGACCCAACTCGCTTTATTTGTTCATGAGACCCAGAAAATATTAGATACAGGCTCCCAGGTAGATGCTATTTTTCTTGACTTCCGGAAGACGTTCGATACAGTTCCGCACTGTCGCCTGATAAACAAAGTAAGAGCCTATGGAATATCAGACCAGCTGTGTGGCTGGATTGAAGAGTTTTTAGCAAACAGAACACAGCATGTTGTTATCAATGGAGAGACGTCTACAGACGTTAAAGTAACCTCTGGCGTGCCACAGGGGAGTGTTATGGGACCATTGCTTTTCACAATATATATAAATGACCTAGTAGATAGTGTCGGAAGTTGCATGCGGCTTTTCGCGGATGATGCTGTAGTATACAGAGAAGTTGCAGCATTAGAAAATTGTAGCGAAATGCAGGAAGATCTGCAGCGGATAGGCACTTGGTGCAGGGAGTGGCAACTGTCCCTTAACATAGACAAATGTAATGTATTGCGAATACATAGAAAGAAGGATCCTTTATTGTATGATTATATGATAGCGGAACAAACACTGGTAGCAGTTACTTCTGTAAAATATCTGGGAGTATGCGTGCGGAACGATTTGAAGTGGAATGATCATATAAAATTAATTGTTGGTAAGGCGGGTACCAGGTTGAGATTCATTGGGAGAGTGCTTAGAAAATGTAGTCCATCAACAAAGGAGGTGGCTTACAAAACAGTCGTTCGACCTATACTTGAGTATTGCTCATCAGTGTGGGATCCGTACCAGATCGGCTTGACGGAGGAGATAGAGAATATCCAAAGAAGAGCGGCGCGTTTCGTCACAGGGTTATTTGGTAACCATGATAGTGTTACGGAGATGTTTAGCAAACTCAAGTGGCAGACTCTGCAAGAGAGGCGCTCTGCATAGCGGTGTAGATTGCTCGCCAGGTTTCGAGAGGGTGCGTTTCTGGATGAGGTATCGAATATATTGCTTCACCCTACTTATACCTCCCGAGGAGATCACGATTGTAAAATTAGAGAGACTAGAGCGCGCACGGAGGTTTTCAGACAGTCGTTCTTCCCGCGACTGGAACAGGAAAGGGAGGTAATGACAGTGGCACGTAAAGTGTCCTCCGCCACACACCGTTGGGTGGCTTGCAGAGTATAAATGTAGATGTAGATGTAGAACAGATCTACTAGAGAGACAGCCTACACTACATCTGTACGTGTTTTTTTGGAGTATTGGTGCGCGAGTGGGATCCTTACCAGATTCAAAGAAGGGGGGCACGTTTTGTACTATCGAGCAATATGTGACAGTTTCTCGTTCACCAGATTTGTGGTGGAAGTCATGAAAACAAAGGCGTTTATCGTAGCGGCGGAATCTTCTCAAGAAATTTCAATCACCAACTTTCTCCTCCGAATGTAAAGGATTTTTGTTGACGTCGCGCACTGTTCGAGAGCGGAATAATAATTAGTTTGAAGGTGGTTCGATAAAAACACTGCCAGGCACTTAAGTGTGAGTTTCAGAGTAGCCATGTACATGTAGCCTCAGATGCATCACTGCAGTAGCGTAACATTCTATGGAAGTAAACTATTGGAATATCAGAAAAGACGACGGTAAAAACCCTATAGGTACGGTGTTACAGAATTACGAAAAAAAGGTTGCACTGATAGAAAACTCAGATGTTCTTCGCAGAATAGGAGCGGAAGGGAAGATATGAAAAATACTAACTGGAAGCAGGGACAGGATAACATGGTTCATGTGAAGAGCTAGTGAATAATTTACGTGGTAGTAGAGGGATTCGCAGGTGGCGATATCAGTAGGTTAAGACAAAGACTACAATATATCCAACAGTAATTAAGGTCATTTGGTGTAAAAGCTACTGACGTGAACAGGCTGGCATTAGAGGGTCATTGTAGTTCACATCGAACTACCTATGAAGAGACCACTTCTGCCCCAAGTCCCTATAGCTACGGCAGATTCTATGCGAACTTCCTAGATATACGATATTGCAGTGTCTGTTAAGAAGAACGCTGCAATGTGCCTTCAGACATGCATGCCTGCAGATTTACATGGTATCGTATTTATCCGCCGATTCCGGTCAGCAGCTTTCAATTAAAATATCCTCCCCTGTACAGGAATTACACGCTGTGTTTACGAGGGTGTGACGCATGAACGACGACATGTGGATGCTTGGGGTTGGTCGTAAGTCGTGCGAGGATAGCCAAAGCGGGAAATCCTTGTTCTAGTCCTGTACCGCCAGTGATCTCCATTGTCCTCATTCCCTTGTACGACTGATGGTTGTTCGTATTCGCAACTGCGAATACATTTTGTGAACTTCTTGCGTTTCACTACAACGTTTTTCAGGTTACGTATTGAAAAATTTCAGTGGATAATTTATTTGTGCAAACAATAAATTGCACTTTGACAGTTCGCAGTCGGTGTTCCTCGAAATCGACAAGGTCCGTGTCACTGCAGGTTGATGCACAGGCTAAGCCAAACAGGTTACCAAAAATTCTGCGCAGTGCAGCTAAATTCGCCACGGAAGAATCCTTGCACGTACCAGTAGCTCAGCGAAGAAATTCCTTTGCAATTCAACACCAGACGACGAACTGCCTGGGTATGACTGTCCGCTGGTGCAGAAGGCATCTTCCAATGACAGTCTATCACGTGAACATGACGTGCAGTCGAAGCGCCATCGGCGTGGATATCAGCGTACTTATCAACGAATTCTGTTGACATTGTCACGTTTACTTACGTGTGAGCGGTGGAACGATTAATGAGTCTCCACCATATTTTATACCTATATAGAGTGAAACAGACTCCACAGATAAAATTTCGGCATCTATATAGGGGCATTTTTTGGTATGGCGAACTGGTGGTTCGGTACAGAGTTTTTTCGTCTGATTTCTTACCCTCATGAATCTTTGTATCTCTATTGCACAGAGAACATCAGTAAATGTTGGCGGAGTGCCCTTTGTGTCGTTTAGAGACATTATTCCATTCGCTCACGGTAGACTTGCTGCTAGGAAAGGAGAAAAGATGAGAAATGGGCGCCCAGTCAATTTTTGATGGATGTGAGTTATTTGCGTCATACGATGTACAATGATAAGTAGTTCCTACCGATACATCACTGTAGGGACGTCATAATGTGTGGATGGTAAAAGGTTTGCTGTACTAAGATAATGCCAGGTGAGTCTCGACAAAAGTTAAAAGAAGCAGCTAATTCATAGAGTAAGCGACAGATGGCAACACACCTGCGTTATCACGCACCACAGTTGTTCTGAGGCTACAGAGGCCGTCTCTTTACAGCCCACATTATTCTATGCTCCTCGCACTGTAGTACTTTTTTGTCTTTCCTGTTAAAACGATATACTGTATTCATGATGGAAATGAGTTCAGACGAGAATGCAAAGATCGATGAACGGTAAAGGAAATCGCAAAACTAGTCAGATGCCTGATGTTACCTACAATACTGCGTTGTAATATCTAAAACAGAACTACAGCATTATTTCAACATTCTTGAATAACACAACGAACACAGTGTCTGGTAGCTTAATTACGTTGTTTCATGCTAAACACATGTGATGGCGATGTATTGGAGATGCTGCGAAACTCCGTTATGCTACGTTTTGGCACAGAGCCCCATTTGGTGATGGAACCAACACAAAATAAAACGTTCCTGTTTATGATGAAGTATATTTATTTATTCCGGTGTCATAAAACATAAGCTTGGATACAGATAAAGTTTCTTGAAGTATGGTTCACCATTCACCGGGTGCAGGTCTATCGATTGGACGCCACTTCGGCGACTTGCCAGTCGATGGGGATGAAATGATGATGATTAGGAAAACACAACACCCAGTTCCTGAGCGGAGAAAATCCCCGAACCAGAGGGGAATCGAACCCGGGCCCTTAGAACTGACGTTCTGTCACGCTGACCACTCAGCTACCGGGGGGCGGACTTGACGTATTGTGGCCATGATGAAATTGATGGAAGAAGAAACACACCGATAAGCCGAAACTCTGCCCACCGCCAATTTTGATGCTCCCTGGTGGCGTTGCAGGAACGTGACGCGTAAGGAAAGTTTGTAAGCGGAGCAAAGACGGCTGGGGTATCTTTCTAGGGACGATACGAACCACAAATGGGGAAAAACCACTGAGGTCAGTGACTTTGATACAGGGAAGATTATTATTACGCGAAGCCTGTGAAAGAGTATCTCGAAAACGGCGAAGTCTGAAGTTACAGTCGTGAGCATCTACTGAAAGTTCAAATGGTTCAAATGGCTCTGAGCACTATGGGACATAACATCTGTGGTCATCAGTCCCCTAGAACTTAGAACTACTTAAACCTAACTAAGGACATCACATACATCCATGCCCGTATCAGTCGCGCGGTTCCGGACTGAGCGCCTAGAACGGCTAGACCACCGCGGCCGGCTACTGAAAGTGATACGATAGTTTAACTACCACTAGAATGTAAATTGTTGTACCTCCACGACTCTTCAACGAATGTGGGGCTCGGAGACTCGCCTGCTCTGTAAGGTAGGGTAGGTGGCGACATGTGGCATCTCTGCCGATAGAGCACAATGTTGGTGCACGCACAAGTGTTTCTGAATCCACAGTTCAGCGCACAGTGTTGAACATGGGCTTAGCAGCAGGCGGCGCACTACGTGTTCACATGCTGTCCCAACGACGTCGTCAATTACGGTAGCAATTGGCACGGGATCATCAACATTAGAGCGTGAATCAATGGAAATGTTCAGCTCGTCGGATGACTCACGTTTCCTCTACACCTGGTCAATGGTCGTCTCCACAAACGCCGTCAGTGCCTCTAAACGTGCACCGCACCACGGACGCTGGCCACTGGGAGCAGGATTTTGCTATGAGAGACATTCCTCTGCGCTTGCGTGGGACATACGGTAACAATGGCAGACAAGCTGACGGCTTTTGACCACCTGCGTCGCTTCGCACTTGATGTCTTCCCCGATGGCGATGTCATATTTCAGCAGAACCGTGCTGCAGTGGTTTGACCTTCATTATTGTGAACACACGTTGATGTCTTTGCCAGCAAAGTAGCCTGATGTGAATCTAAAGGAACCCTTGTGGATCACTATCGGGTGCCATCACATCGTACACAAATCAGTGGCCATCTATCTAAGGTAATTACGTGGCTTGTGTTTTGGTTCGTCAGTGAAGTTAGTCATTTAGCGTGATGCTTCATCGGAATCGTTAGGCCTTGAAAGTCGCCAAACCCACTACAGCCTCAAAGAGACACTCAGTGTGTTTACTGGAAGTTTAGATTCTATATAAAATACACTTAAGTAATTTTATCTGAGAGTCATAGTTTCTTATGCTACATAAAGGCTAAAGTTCAGCAATAAGTTCAAGATTTCTTTTGGCACTTTGTAGCCGAAAAGCAGCAGCATGTTATAACAACCTACCCCACGATTAGAGAATTGTAAGTACCCTGTTAACTAATGCAATACTTAGCAGTAATTAATGTCTTATTGCAAAGCATCCTTAGCGGACTTACCTTGTTTTTTTCGATGTTAAGCAACTTACCTGGTTTTATCAAAGGAAAGCTGGGAAACTGAAAAGTTATTAGGTTTTTTACTCGGTACCGAGGAACAAAGGTGTCCCATTACGTTTCATTACATTTTATTAAACATTAAAACTCGGTTACTCTGTGTTTCATCCCACAACAGCTTTACGTTCCTTACCAAAGGTAGCCGGCCCGTGTGGCCGAGCGGTTCTAGGCGCTTCAGTCTGGAACCGCGCGAGAGCTATGGTCGCTGGTTCGAATTCTGCCTCGGGCGTGGGTGTGTGTGATGACCTTAGGTTAGTTAGGTATAAGTAGGTCTAAGTTCTAGGGGACTGATGCCCTGAGATGTTAAGATCCATAGTGCTCAGGGCCATTTGAACCATCTTACCAAAGGTTTTAAAGTTAAAAATAGTTTTCTTGATTGTGGCAGAACTCTTTATACGCAGAGTTAACGACAGACGTTCTTCCTACAGATCGTACATGCATGGAACAGGAAAGTACACTCCGTTACTCACAGTACGTTGGCTTGGCTTGTGCAGTACATCCAAACATTACACGTCATAAACATTTACGGGGGCGTGGCGTCAGGATGAAATGACACCCTACACGGTTGAAAAGGAGATGAAGTTTTGGCTTTAAGTATCCCTTCTACGACGTGGTCATTACAGATGGAGCAAAAGCCGGGACTGCCTAAGAATATGTCATTACAGTGACTGTGACCTGTCGAAGGAACCATTCCGGCATTTACGGTAGTATATTTATGGAAACCACGATAAACTCTAATTTGAATGACCGGACGGGTAGCTAAACTCCACTCCTCCCGTAATAAGTGCTTCAGCCTCTGTCTAAGGTATGCTCATTAGTATGTCGGTGGTCCTGGTGATATCCTAGCTCTTATTTTCCAAGTAAATATAAAGAAATCCAGCTCACGATTACTTGATCATCGAAGGCATATTAAACTATCCGGGTGAAAGATGAACTATTTCCTCGGCAAGATAAATATTCTGATCAAGTAATCACAATAACAGAGATGTTTTTGGAACTGTTTACAGGACAATTCTGTTATGAGTCGCTGCGAAGAGCTGTGGCGATAAACTTAATTTACGGAAATGACTAGAGGAGCCATATTTTATTTCCACTTGGCCTCCCTGGTTAGATATCAATTAAAATTTATTGGAGTAGCAGATTTTTATTTCACTTTATATTTTTAACCCTGATATTAATTTATTTTACTTATTTTTATTTGACGTATTCTGTAAACACATCTAATTCGATGAAAAGTTTCAGTAGTTCTATTGAGTTATCAGACTTCTAACTGGAGTATTTTAACATCCTTCTAGAGCACCACGTCGGATACCCTTTGATTATTTTCTTTTCATATTTATTCACAGTCCATGATTCACTACGATACTTAACTGAATTTTCTCGTTTTAAGAATACCGAAGGCATTATCTGCATTATTTGCTAAAAACATACATCAGCTAAGATGGCATACATATTTCTTTTTTTTTAAAATCAAAACAACCGGTTTCGACATACTCTGCTCTCATCTTTAGGTCTCAAAAAATCTATTATTGTTTATCGTGTTCAAATTGCGTTGGATCACATGTCAAACTCTCATGTTAATAAAAATCCTAAATCGTTTCATACACTACCATACAATGCTGTGCCCTGATGTACGTCCTCAGAAACTTATTTCTTAAACTAAGGTCTGTGTTAGCTATTAATACACCTATTTTGGCCATGATTTCCCTTTCGACTGTGCTGGTCCTCTTTTTATGTCGTCCTGCTTCGTTCTTCAAGTGTTGCTTGCTTCCTTAACTTCGTGTATTCGCGGTCACCAATTCCGAAATTAACAGTTCTTAATCTCATTTCTGATACTCCTCATTATCTTCGTCTTACTTACTCTCAGTTCACTTTCTATACTCTTTAGGCCATTCTATTCTGCACATCCTGTAATTTTTTCTTCTGCCAATGAAGGTTGAAATGTCATCAGCACTCCATCTTCAGGCCACAAGTGGCCCACCGGGACCATCCTCAGATGAGGATGCGGATAGGAGGGGCGTGTGGTCAGCACACCGCTCTCCCGGTCGTTATGATGGTTTTCTTTGACCGGAGCCGCTACTGTTCGGTCGAGTAGCTCCTCAATTGGCATCACGAGGCTGAGTGCACCCTGAAAAATGGCAACAGCGCATGGCGGCTGGATAGTCACCCATCCAAGCGCCGGCCACGCCCGACAGTGCTTAACTTCGGTGATCTCACGGGAACTGGTGTATCCACTGCGGCAAGGTCGTTGCCTGAAATGTCATCAGCGAATATTATAATTAATACCCATCCACCTCGTATTTTTACCTCACTCTTCAATATTTATTTCCATTACTGCTGCTTCGACGTGTAGATTGAACTTACACAATTTTTAATCCAAGCACTTCGTTCTTGATGTTCTATACTTACGTGTTCCGTTCTGTTTCTTGTACATGATGTACATCACCTGTCGTTATCTAGAGCTTACCCATATTATTCGGAGAATTTCGAGCTTTGTACAGCAATTTACATACCCAACGCTTTTTTATGTGGACAAATCCCGTTAACATGTTTTGATTTTTCTTAAATATTGCTTCCATTTTCAAGAGCAACGGTAGAGCTGCCTGTCTGGTGCCGTTACATTTCCGAGAGCCAAATTGATCGTCGTCTAAGAGATCCTCAAGTTTGTCTTCCATTCTCCTGTACGTTATTCTTGTCAGCAATTTGGGTACATGGCTGTCAAGCTTATTGCGTGGTAGTTCTCGCACTTACCTGATCTTGCAGTCTTCCAGAATGTGCGTGGAAGATATTTTTCCGGAAGCCTGATGGTATGTATTTAGTGTCAAAGATTATACTTGCCAACTTGGAGAAGAGTCACTTCTACAATATAAGCCCACAAGTCTTCCAAAGCTATTTTTGACTCTACTGTTGCATCTTCTGTGTGCCCCTCATCATCTCCCATTCCTTCTTTTATCACGACAACATGTCCTCCCTCTCGCAGAGGCGTTCAGTGTTCTCTTTCCATCCATCCTCTGTCCTCAGCGATTAACTCCTAATGTTGGCACTCTGATTGTTAATTGTTAATTTCGTCGAAGACCTTTCTATATGCTACATCAGTCTCTCCAACAAACATTTCTTCCACGACTACTTCCAATTTTTCTACAGGCATGTTCCCTTGGTTATCCTGCACTTCCTGTTTATTTCATTCTTAAGTGACATGTATTGCTTTCCGTAAACATTTTTGTAATTGCTTCACCTATCGGTTGAAGTATTTCTCCGGAAACCCAACTTTCTTCAGTTACCTATCTTGCTCCTACGGCTGTCCAATTTCTGTGACTGCCCTTCTAAGAGACGCCCAATGCTGTGCCCAGCATCGCACTATCTGCAGCCTCAGGGAACTTCAAACGCATTTCCTCATCCTCTGTATTGCAGTACTCCACTTCTTTCCACGTACGGTATTGGAGTGCCGGTTTGTTCAGAAGTACCTTACAATGTTCCTTTGGACACGTATTCATGAGCAAAGGAACAAGTACCGCGGCGACTATAGGCGTTATGAAATACTTCAAGTATATTCGCAATTACGAAAATGGACAAGCGTCAGCTGTATAATGGAATGACGGCAACAAAGATTTGTGCCAAATCAGGATTCGAACCCGGACTTCCCGCTTATCACGACGGACGGTGACTGCACTAGCCTATCCGAGTGCTACTCAGAGACACTCAAACGCCCATATGTCGTCAACCATGTGTCTAGAACACGCTCTCGTACATTAATTATGTATACCCCCTTACAGGGGAGACAGTCTCTTGCCCGGTGTCGCCGGATAAATACGATACTGCAGTGCCTGTCTTGTTCGAAAGTACGATGCAGTGTTCCTTTGGACTTGCATGCAGAGCTAGGTGGCGGCTCACGTGCCAGCAGCTTCGCCTAGTAACTGTGCTGCTTGACGATGCTGTAGCTGCGTAGCTGATGTTGTAGGGATGCACACAGCAGATGGAATGAAGCTACTGGCTGAAATGGGAACCATATTCCTTAATGATGCTACAAATTTACAGGGCTGATGGAGAAGGATAAATCTATCAATTTGAGGGACAGCACCCTTGACCAGGAACGATCAAGTCGAAAGTTATAAGCGAAAATCATTCTGATGCCTCTGACACGGATCTCTAATGTAAACCCTTTGTCCGCACCTCGTGGTCGTGCGGTAGCGTTCTCGCTTCCCACGCCCGAGTTCCCGGGTTCGATTCCCGGCGGGGTCATGGATTTTCTCTGCCTCGTGATGACTGGGTGTTGTGTGATGTCCTTAGGTTAGTTAGGTTTAAGTAGTTCTAAGTTCTAGGGGACTGATGACCATAGATGTTAAGCCCCATAGTGCTCAGAGCCATTTGAACCATTTTTTCTGCAAACCCTTTCCTTTCCATATTTTAGGAAGAGGTAGTATGCCAAAAACAGGAACAAAAGAAAAGGTCCAGTAAACTTGGGCTCGAAAGTGCATACCTTAAGAGGTATGTTCAGTTGTTAATATGTAATACCGTGAAGCACATGTCTTCTACTGAACAAATGCTCGAAGCTCTTAAAGTACACATTATAGAGTTCATGTGTACTAGACAATATTGTCTAGTTTTGGTCCATACTATCTCCTGCCAAAATAAGGAAGCAGAGAGCTTGCAACAGAAGAGGTCTACTATCAGAGGTATAAGAACGATTTTCGGTTATAAATTTCGATTCGATCGGTCCCGGACCAGGGTGGCTTACCCTCCACTGATACATTTACTTTTCTCCATCATTCCTGAAACTCTGTAACACCGTCACGATATCACCTGTGCACTTACCCCGACCGGGCGTGTTGTGTCTGGTGCGTCGCAGAACGCTACGCCAGCATTACTATGGCGCCGCACTGCAAAATTAAATAAGTGGCTGGCTCACGAAACCCTAGGCTGTCTGCTAGGACGTGCTTCAGACCGACTCCATAACAATAGCAGCAGCTTGAATCTGAAAGTGTAGTTCATCTCTAAAAAGAGACTTGTATAGACAACTTGTGAGACCCGTTGTTGAGAACTGCTCGAGTGTTAGTGGTCCCCACCAGGTCAGATTAAAGGAAGACATCGAAGCAATTGATAAGTGTGCTGCTAGACTTGTTGCGAGTAGGTTAGATCAAACTGCAAGTATTACGGAATGTTGTGGCAACCACATTAAGAAGGCGTTATCCAAGATAGACAACGCGGTACAGGATGATGACACTTTCGCGTATGTTTTAGGTGGATCTGGTTATTCAGAAACATCAATATTCTTTTGACTGTTCAACTGAAGCTACACTGAATAGGATAGTGGATGAAGGAAAGGAATTTATAGACGATAACATTATTAATAGAGTCCACGATTGTACTACTAGCAGTAATGACGGAAACAGTAGTCCTCAAAGATAAGTTAACAGTTCTAGTGACTGTAAACCTTCATTGGAAAAGAATCCAATATTGTTAATATTTTAACAAAATTTTCAGAAGAACGTTTTCAATCTTTTTTTGTTTATCATACACCTCTAGTTCCTCGAAGACTGCAGGACTGGTCTCCGATATCGTTTCATTGATAGTGATAAGATACGTCGAACATAATCGAAATTTCTAAGACAATTTTTTAAATATAAATGTTACACAACTACTATTCATTGTTCCTTTCTTACTTCACTTAAATTTCATTATTTGCGAATGATTTGGAGCTTTCAGTCCCATTCTCTAATTCCAATTCTTGTAATCATCCTATGTGTCTAGCATCACTCGTCAGATGGACAAACGATGGTCCAGATTCCAGGTTGACGGCATGGCTGACTAAAAGAGCGAGCGTTCGGGAATGCCGGCCGCTGTGGCCGAGTGGTTCTAGGCGCTTCAGTCCGGAACCGCGCTGCTGCTACGGTCGCAGGTTGGAATACTGCCTCGGGCATGGATGTGTGTGATGTCCTTAGGTTAGTTCGGTTTAAGTAGTTCTAAGTCTACGGGACTGATGACCTCAGATGTTAAGTTCCATAGTGCTTAGAGCCATTTCAACAATTTTTTTTAGAAAAAGTAGGCAAGAATAAGATTCTCTTTCAACAATAATGGAGAACATCACGATAAATTTTCAGTGGATGCACTGGTATGTTTCGGTTATTGTAACTGTGTCCACACTCATCTCGTGCTGAGTCTCCTGAACAGCTGTCGGATTACATAGAAGGCCTTGCACGACATAGAATGCCATACACGACTGTACAAAGTGTCTTGCATCGGGACACCGACGTCAAAGAACTGGTTTTACAATAACTAGACGTACCTCTTACAATGACAGTGCAGCCAGGGATCGAAGCTGTATGGAGAGGGGAACGACGTTCTACATAGTATGAAAGGAAAATAGAAAAATAAGTTTTGATTCCAAACATCCGGTCGAAGCAGAATCACCACCTCAGTTGCCTCTCCCAGCTCTTTGACCTATTATTATTACTGTCATTATTATTGTTGATACTACTGCTACTACAACTACTGCTACTGCTACTATTGTTATTATTCTCTCCGTTGTATCTGGCCCGTGAAGCACAGCACACAGTGTATGCTTAGCTCGCCAAGATAGCAGTGCACAGTGAAGTGCTACATTCCGCACGTGATGGTCCTTCTTAAACAGACTAATCTAATCTAGAGAAGTTAGACTGCATAGTAGCTTCCCAACGTCTACGGGGAAACAACTGACACTATAAAATTAATAGCTGACTGGAAGTCACTCACAAGTGATGCTCTCCGGGTACTTCTGATTGTAAACAGTTTTTTTGTGCATCCTAATTTTTGGAAATCACGGAACGCACCAAAATGCCGTCTTATTGTTCCAGGCAGGACAGCACGTATTTCGAACACAAGTGCGGCGTTGCGATGGGGAGCCTACTGCCTCCATCGACACCAAATGTTCCGACTTGTGAAACCAGCCACACTCACAGCCTACTGCGACATTTGGATGCACAAGACCTACATGCCAATCTGCTATTAACGGTAAGAACTGGAAAAAAAGACTAAGAAAATGGCAGTTCGTTTGTTCTTCAGTCTGAAGTATAGCTTGATGCAGCTCTCCGTTCTAGGCTATCCTCTTTGACCACTTCATGCTGCTTGTTCTACTCAAGTCTTCGTTTCCTCCTATACCTTTTATCTTTCACATTTTCTTCCACTGCCAAGGTGACTTTTCCTTCATGTGTCAGGGTGTGCTCAACACATCTTCATTAGTCCATCATCAAACTGGAACTGACCTGTCAGTCTCTCACATCACCCTCACACAACAACCGCTAACGTTTCCTTGATTGGACTTCTGATTTTTCAACATCCATACAACGCTACGCTGCAGGCAGATGCTGTCAGAAAACAATTTATCACCCAATTTATATTCGATTTAAACATGTTTCTTGTTTTCAAAAGAGCTTTCCTTCCTATTACAAGTATGTATTTTATATCCTCTTTTCATCGGTTAGTTTGCTGATTCTCGTTCTCTAATGTAACTCTCTTAGCATCTGCTCATTCAACTCAACTACATTACCATTGTTCCACTTTTATTTACTTTCGTCTTGTTAGCACTTTTCAACCATCTATCCAGCTGATCTTCCAAGTTATCTGCCGTCGCTCACACAACTAAATGAGCATCGACGAACAAAGTTTTTTTTTCTCTTAAACAATAATTCCTTTTCCTTTCCCACTTTTCTATTTTCTTTCCTTTAATTTTTGATCAATGCGCAGATTGAGTAACGTATTGGTTGGGCTGCTTCTCAATTACTGCCTCCCGTACATGTCATTCGCCCCTTATCACTGCAGTCTGAATTTTACACTAGTCCTGGACAGCCTTCCGTTCCCTGCATATCTCTGACGAAGTCAGAATTCCAAAGAACGAATGCAAAATTATCAAACATTCCAATTGCTTCATGTGTGTGTTCGTCTGTCTTCATCCTATCTTCTAAGACATGGCATAAAGTCACCATTGATTAGCGCATTTCTCCCGAACACAAACTGATCTCTTACGTCGGCTTCTGTTTCCGACCTTCAGAAGATATTCCACTTGACAGCCTTCCAGGCGCGTCAAGTGGTTAAAGTTCTTAAGCGTCTTGACGACAGACTAGGAAATTTAAGAACACGGATGGGAGTCTCAGAAAATCGTTGAAGGCTTATTGCACGCAGGGGGGAGACCATCTGTTGAAGCAGGCATACAGCCCACAACTACTGAAGCCTCACAGAAGCTGAAACGCAGAAGAGGAGGCAGAAGAGCCCCTCAGAAAGGATCTCTACCGAGAAGAAATTGCTGAGGTCATATGTTGAATTTACAGCGCCTAGAACCAAGTCGACGTCCTGGAAGTCCTCAGCGGAAGAAGGAAGTCAAACATAACCTAGGATTTTTTTCTGCGTAAGGTCCACAAATAGTCAGTACTGCTGACAAGATGTAGAAAACTTACAAGTGATATGAGCGAAGAAATACTACCCAAATAGCTTGCTAGCGGATGCGTAGATGTACCTGGATAGAGACTAGGGTCACTTCCACGTAATTCCAGAAAACTTTGCAGGAGAACCAAGTGATCAACGGGGAACACAAATGGGAGTTAGTGGAAGGAGCAACACTTAAGCGCAAGCAATGCAGACAAAAAATGATAATACACTGTCCAGTCGTATTAACGTGTCAGTCTATCAAAAGCCCGAAGAACCACCTTTTTCAGCGCGGGCCGCTGTGAGGCGTAGCAGGAAGAGTGTCTGCATCTACATCATACTCTGCAAGCCAGCTAATGGTGTGTGGCGGAGGGTAGTTTTTGTAGCACTAACTGAGCCCTCCAACCCTGTTCCACTCGCGAAGAATGATTGTCGGTGAGCCTCTGTACTGGCTGTAATTTCTCGAATTTCCTCCTCATTGTCATTACAGGAGACTCATTTGAGGGTGGGGGGGGGGGGGGGGGGGAAGCAATATGCTGTCCGACTCTTTCCGGAAAGTGCTCTCTCGAAATTTCAGTAGTAAATCTCTCCGTGATGCACAGCGCCTCTCTTGTAACGTCTGACAATGGAACTTCCTGGAAGATTAAAACTGTGTGCCGAACCGAGACTCGAAGTCGGGACCTTTGCCTTTCGCGGGGAAGTGCTCTACCAACTGAGCTACCCAAGCACGACTCAAGCCCCGTCCTCACAGCTTTAATTCCCCTAGGCTTTCGCTAAGCCATGTCTCCGCAATATCCTTTTTCTTCCAGGAGTGCTAGTTCTGCAAGGTATGCAGGAGAGCTTCTGCGAATTTTGGAAGGTAGGAGACGAGGTACTGGCGGAATTAAAGCTGTGAGGACGGAGCGTGAGTCGTGCTTGGGTAGCTCATTTGGTTGAGCACTTGCCCGCGAAAGGCGAGGGTCCCGAGTTCGAGTCTCGGTCCGGCACATAGTTTTAATCCGCCAGGAAGTTTCATATCAGAGCACACTCCGCTGCAGAGTGAAAATTTCATTCTCTGACTATGGAGTTTGTTTAGCATCTCCGTAACGCTCTCGCGACGACTAAACGATCCCGTGACGAAACGCGCCGCTTCTTCGTCGGATCTCCTCTCTCTCTTCTATCAGTTCTATCTAGTAGGAATCCGAGATAGATTAATAATAATCAAGAATCGGTCGAACAAGTGCCTTTTAATCCCCTTCCTTCGTGGATGAGTTACATTTCCTTAAGATTTTTCCTGTAAATCTGTGTCTCACATCTGCTTTTCCAACTATTTGTTTTGTGTGTTCATTCCACTTAAGGTCGCTCTCGATAGTTTCTCCTAGATATTTTAAGGCAGATTCTGTTTCCAGTGGTTTGTCATCAACGGGGTCGCTATACAGTAGCTACACAGTCAATTAGACTCTGGGAGGCAGCGATGAGGATAGGGAGCCATGCTGACGTCACTGCTTTGGCCAGCTGCGCTAGCTTTCTCGGTTGAGGATACGTGGCAGGAACAGCCCAATGGTGGTGGTCCCGCGGATTATCAACTGGGTTTAAATCCGGGGAGTTTGGTGGCAATATGAGTACGTAAAACCCATCCTGATGCTCTTCGAACCACGCACGTAATCTACGAACCGTGTGACACGTTGGATTGCCCTGCTGGTAAATACTATCGCGCTGAGGAATACCAAACTCTATACAGGGTGAAAAGTATTTAAACCGACAAACTCTGGGAGGTTGTAGGGGACATCAAAACTAATATTTTCCCTAATGTCATTTTTTCCTATGAGGTGTATTTAAACCGGTAGGGGAAGATATCTCTGCCGGCAAATTAATTAAACCGACAAACACTTTTCGATTTTTATATGATCAAGAGACAACACATTAACCCAACCTAATTTCAATTACAGTAGATTTTCAGAAACGCCTCCATTGACACGTAAACAAAGGTTACACCGTCGGATCATGTTCTGTCCGACACGGGCAAAAACCCCAGAAGTACCTGAATTGTTCCTGCTGCTGCTACTATCCGGGCAACCAGATCCTCTTCTGATGCAACAGGAGTTGCGCAAACAAGGTTACGCATCTCTACCACACAAAAAAGTTCAGAGGGGAGATATCTGGGGATCGAGCAGGCCATGGTACAGGACCACCTCACCACCTCTGCCAATCCACATTTCTGGGAACCGTCGGTCCAGGAATCGACGGACACGACGACTGGAATGTGCCGGCGCCCCTTCATGTTGGAACCACATGCGTTGTCTTGTATGGAGCGGGACGCCTTCCAGCAATTCTGGCAATGCTCTGGCGAGAAAATTGTAATAGTGCCTGCCATTCAATGGCCTAGGTAGCAGATACGGCTCAATTAGTCTCCAACAACACCGACCCACACATTAACGAAGAATACCACTTGATGAGCGCTAGTAACTGTGGCATGTGGGTTATCCTCACTACAAACATGCATGTTGAAGACTCCATCACGCCCGAACGTTGCTTCATCGGTAAAGAACACAGAGGATGGAAATGTAGGATGCATTTCATACTGTTCCAGGTACCACTGCGAAAACTGTGCTCTGGGTGGATAATCAACTGGTTCCAGGTTGTGGACACGCTGTAAGTGAAATGGACGTAACAATTGCTCTCGATGGACTGTTCTTACATTCGTCTGATTCGTCCCCATGTTACGTGCAATTGCACGAGTGCTGATAGAAGGATCCCGCTCCACATGCTGCAAGACAGCTTCCTCAACTTGCAGCGTTCTTACCGTGCGACGGAGTCCCTGTCCAGGTAATCTGCTAAATGACCCGGTCTCACGCAGACGTTGGTACACAGCAGCAAAGGTCGTATGATGCGGGATACGGCGATTAGGATATTGTTGTTTATAAACCCGCTGTGCAGCTCGTCCGTCGTGGTGCGCTACGTAGTACGCACCAACCATATCAGTGTACTCACTCCAGGTGTATCGCTCCATAAGTAAACAGAGACAATGCACTACTACACTGGTGGACAGCAGTTGCCTACAACTGAAGAGCGTAATACTGCCTCTAACAACCGAAGAGCGTAATACGGCCTCCACCGCTTTAAATAATCCTCATAGGAAAAAATGACAGTAGGGATAAATATTTGTTTTGATGTCCACTACAACGTCCCAGAGTTTGTCGGTTTAAATACTTTTCACCCTGTATAGGGGTGGACGTGCTCACCAACGCAGATGCGCACTTGCGTTGATCCATTGTGCCTTCCAGAATGACGAGATGACTCAGGAAATGCCACGGAACCATTCCCTTGACCGTAACGCTCCCTTCTCCGTCCTCTACCCTTCCGAAGAGTTGAAGAGTGTTGACATTCAGACTTTTCATGCCATGCACGCCAACGCCCGTCAGTCCGATGAGTATAAAACGTGACTCATCTGAAATGGCAACCCGTTCCCATTTAGTTGACGTTCATATGCGGTATTGGCGTGGTAATTCCAACTTTTCGTCGCCGGTGACCGGCAGTCATCATGGATCCACGAACAAGGCGCCTGCTCCGGAGGACCGAACGCAGCAACGCTCGCTGAACGGTCATCCTGGAGACACTGCTGGTAGCCCCTTGGTTCACATCGGCGGTCAGCTGCTCAACACTTGCACGTCTGTTCTCACGTACATCTCTGCAGTCGACGTTCATCACTGTCATCTACGGCCCTTGGTGCACCATGGCTGCATCGGAGGCGATTTTGCATAGCGCCATTTTGGCATTCACAATATACCTCCACATCTACAGCTACATGGTTACTCTGCAATTCACACTTAAGAGCCTGGCAAAGGATTCATCAAACCATTTTCATAGCAAAACTTCCTGGCAGATTAAAACTGTGTGCCGGACCCAGACTCGAACTCGGGACCTTTGCTTTTCGCGGGCAAGTGCTCTACCAACTGAGCTACCCAAGCACGAGTCACGCCCCATCCTCACAGCTTTACTTCTACCAGTACCTCGTCTCCTACCTGTAAAGTTTGGAAGGTAGGAGACGAGGTACTGGCCGAAGTAAAGCTGTGAGGACGGGGCGTGAGTCGTGCTTGGGTTGCTCAGTTGGTAGAGCACTTGCCCCCGAAGAAAAAGTCCCGAGTTCGAGTCTCGATCCGGCACACAGTTTTAACCTGCCAGGAAGTTTCATATCAGCGCACACTCCGCTGCAGAGTGAGAATCTCATTCTGGAAAGATCCCCCAGGCTGTGTCTAAGCCATGTCTCCTCAATATCCTTTCTTTCAGGAGTACTAGTTCTGGAAGGTTCGCAGGAGAGCTTCTGTAAAGTTTGGAAGGTAGGAGACGAGGTACTGGCAGAAGTAAAGCTGTGAAGACGGGGCGTGAGTCGTGCTTGGGTAGCTCAGTTGGTAGAGCACTTGCCCCCGAAACGCAAAAGTCCCGAGTTCGAGTCTCGGTCCGGCACACAGTTTTAATCTGCCAGGAAGTTTCATATCTACGCACACTCCGCTGCAGAGTGAAAATCTCATTCTGCATTTTCATAGTACTTCTCTACCATTCCACTATCGAATGGCGCGTGGGGGAAAGGAACACGTAAATCTTTCCGTTCGCGCTCTGATTTCTCTTATTTTATTATGAGTATCATTTCTCCCTACGTAGGTGGGTGTCAACAAAATATTTACGCATTCTGAAGAGAAAGTTGGTGATTAAAATTTCGTAACTAGATCTCGCCGCAAATAAAACCGCCTTTGTTTCAGTGACTGCCATCCCAACTCGCGTATCATATCAGTGACACTCTCATCCCTGTTGCGCGATAACTCGAAACGAGCTGCCCTTCTTTGCACTTTTTCTATGTCCTTCGTCAATCCTACATGGTAAGGATCCCACACCGCGCAGCAGTATTCCAGCAGAGGACGAACAAGTGTATTGTAGGTTGTATCTTTAGTGTGTTTGTCGCATCTTCCAAGTGTTCTGCCAACAAAGCGCAGTCTTTGTTTCGCCTTCCCCGCAATATTTTCTATGTGGCATTTACAATTTAAGTTGCTGGTAACTGTAATTCCAAGGTATTTAGTCGAATTGACAGCTCTTAGATTTGTGCGATTTATCGTATACCCAAAATTTATCGCATTTCTTTTAGTACCCATGTGGATGACCTCGTACGTTTCTTTGTTTAGTGCTAACTGCCACTTTCCGTACCATACAGAAATTCTCTCTAGATCATTTTGTAATTGTAATTGATCGTCTGATGATTTTACTAGACGGTACATTACAGCGTCCTCTGCAAACAATCTAAGGGGACTGTTCACATTATCACCTAGATCATTTATGTAAATCAGGAACAGCAGAGGGCCTATGACACTACCTTGCGGAACGCCAGATATCACTTCTGTTCTACTCTTTGCTTAACCACGGCGGCACGTGAATAGTTTACGAACTTAGCTGTTTCGGAAATCCCTTGTGCCCAACGGCCAACTATCATGCCCTTAGGGACGTCAGATAAATCACTCCGTTTTCGCATTATGACGACTGCAGTGTTTTCTGCATCCCCCTTGACAACATCCGCAGCTGGTGCTGCCACCTGCCATCTGTAAGTGGTTACTACACTCTGACGTCGAACATAGGATGTATTTATATTAATGTGAATGGACCGTGTAGCTGTCCTGGGTAAAGGCCGCAATGGACGGAATGCAAAAGCGTCTTTAAAATTTTGTAGATCATTCAGGCTCCGATGTATGACGCTTAGTCAGTAAAGAACATACTTTTTAGTTGAAATGAACACTCGGACATTTGATTATATTGTTGTTTATTTAATTACGACCCAGGTTTCGGCCTTTTTATGCCATTTTCAAGTGACGGAAAATGAGCAACAATACAGTCAAATGCCTGTCTGTTCATTTAAAAATTATTGTATGACTGTTGGTCAACAACATCAAAAACTGAAGATATCTATCTTGGATGATCGTTTCTGGATCAATTTACAAAGGCGATCTAACAGAAGCTGAAGAACTTACAGAAAATAGGGAAACTGAAATATTACGGCAATAACAGACGTTGACTGTTGCAGAAAGTTGGCTCACAAGTAAAAATAAAATAAAATAAAATAAAATAAAAGATTAACCCAGGACTAATCTCTTTTACGGCTACAACGACATTTGTAGTCCGCAAGATATCTTACAATGTGTAGCGAACGATTCATCCTGTATGACTTGCACTTCGTTCCTTCTTATACCCTGCGCGGACATTAATCTCCGTGTCTCTGCGATTTTCTGGCAGTGAACACTTTGCTAGCTACGTAGGATGAAGTAATATATTGCACAACGCCACTTCAAACTTACGCTCACAGAATTTTGGTATTAAACTGCTGCACAGCACCTCTCACGCAGCGTCCCTCACTGAAGTTTGTTGATCACGTCTGTAACGTTCTCGTACTTAGAAACGAACCAGACGCAATTCGTTTGATCTTCTCTGTCTATTTTTTTAATGCAACGTAGAATGTTTTAGTGAACGGAGGATGAAAAGCAAAGGTCAAAAAGAAGAGGACGAGAGTTTTGCAAGCCACTTCTTATTTACTGAATTACACTTCCTTCAGGCTCTTCCAGGACATGTAGCTTCCCATTTGTTTTTTCTGCAACGTATTTTATGTGGCCATTTCTTTTTATATAGCTTAAGGTGATTTATGCTAGTTATTTTATGGTTGATACCGGTTCGAGTGATTTATCATCAGTAGCGAAATCGTAAACTGATGCATCTCTTCGCTTACTTATGCGCAGTACTCCAAATTTATTTACGTTGAGGGTGAGCCCCCAGTCCCTTTGTCTTCCAGCATTTTCCTACGGTCTTCTGGCGTTGCAACCTTCCTGCAGATAATAATCCCACAGTGTTTTCGACATCAACAAGTGCATCATTTTTATGGGCCCTATAACAATCTGTTGAGGCGGCCTCCAGAAGTTACTCCTACATCACTCAACTTCGTCCCGTTAACAATGACGTGTTGAGCCCCACTGATAGCAAGTCGTGGTCCAGAAGCAAATCTTCGTCGGTAATCCGGAATCTCGCACTTTGTTCCTTTTTGGGGGAGACCAACACACTGAGGTGACAAAGGTCATGAGATGGCGATATGCACATATACAGATTGGCGTCAGTATCGCATACCCAAGGTATAAAAGGGCAGTGCATTGGCGAAATTGTCATTTGCACTTAAGTCATTCACGTGAAAAGGTTTCCGACGTGACACTTTGAGCGCGGAATGGCAGCTGGAGCAAGAAACGTGGGACATTCCATTTCGGAAATCGTTAGGGAATTTAATATTCAGACATCCACAGTGTCAAGAGTGTGCCGAGAATACCAAATTTCATGCATCACTTCTCACCATGGACAACGTCCGCCTCCGCAGCGTAGCTGTAGCGCTACCGCCTACCACGCAGGGGGCCCGGGTTCGATTGCCGGCAGGGGGCTGGGTGTTGTGTGTCCATCATCATCATCATTGACTCGCAAGTCACCGATGTGGCGTCAACTAAAGAGGACTTGCAATACGGCGGCCATACTCCCCCGCATGGGGCGTCCCGGGCCAACAATGCCATACGATCATTTCATTACCATGGCCAAAGCAGTGGTCGACGGACTCCACTTAACGAACAGCGGCGTTAAAGTAGAGCTCTCAGAGGTAACATACAAGAAGTGCGGCGAAATATGTCGTTAATGGGCTATGGTCTGCTCAGATCAGTCCCGATTGCAATTGGTGATAGCTGATGGTAGGGTTAGAGTGTGATGCAGACCCCACGAAGCCATGGACCTAAGTCGTCATCAAGGCAGTGTGCAAGCAGGTCGTGGCTCCACAATGATGTGGCTGTGTTTGCATAGAACAGATTGGGCTCTCTGGTACAACTGAGACCATTTGCAATCATTCGTGTTCCCAAACAACGATGGAATTTTATTGGGCGACAATGGGCCATGTCACCAGGCCATAGTTGTTCGCGATTGGTTTGAAGAACCACCCATCCCGTCCGACACGAATTCTATCAATCATTTATGGTGCATAATCGAGAGGTTAGTTAGTGCCCAAAATCATGCACCGGCAACACTTTCGGAATTATAGACTGTTGTAGAAGTATTATGGATCAATATTTCTTCAGGGCACTTCCAACGACGAATGTCGAGCTGCTGCACTACGCCGGAGAAATGGTTCAAATAGCTCTGAGCACTATGGGACTTGACTTCTGAGGTCAGCAGTCCCCTAGACTTAGAACTACGTAAACCATGTCCGAGGCACGATTCGAACCTGCTACCGTAGCGGTCGCGCGGCTGCCGACTGAAGCCCCTAGAACCGCTCGGCCATAACGGCCGTACCCCGGACAAAAGGAGATCCGACACAGTATGAGGAGGTGTGCAATGACTCCTCACCTCAGTGTACGAGAGCTGCGTCGTGGAGCAGCTGTGATTCTTAGAAGAAAGAATGGAGAGTAGGTCTTAACGTCCCGTTGACGACGAGGTTATGAGAAGCGGAGCTCAGGCTTATGTCATGGGAACGCCAGAGAAGGAACACGATCCCGGTTTATGCCTTTAGCTATTTAGGTAACGAATGGTGAACATAAAGCTAGATGTTCCGACGGCGATTTGAATCATTGTCCTCCCAAGTACGATGCACGTGTGCTAAACACCTCGGGCCTGTGATCAACGCAAATGAAAGTTGTAAGTGAACTGCAATGATGTAGAACATAAATAGTCCTGCGTTACAATGGCGTTATCCTCGTGTTAAGAGAGATTGATCATCTAAGAAGCGAAACTGCAGAGCTTGAAACATGTATGGGAGTAAGAGACCAAAACTGAAACAATGTTGCGACATCAGGACGTCCTAAGTATACACTGGAATACAAAGCGGAATACCGAGTAATTGTCAAAAGATACAAAGAAGCTGGCAGTGTTGTGTGCCCACACCTCCAAATATAATACAAGTAGAATTATAAATGCAGATAATGCTGTGTTGTAGAGATGGTGGATAAAAATTTGGAAACGCCATAAGTACAAAACATTTCCGTGTCTAATAAGGTGTAGAAAAAAAAGCTTAAAGTCGTCTCGGAAGTACAGGTCCTGTAAGGTTCCCGAATGAACATTATGCCATTCATTCTGCAAAACAGGGGCAAGGTTAGGTAAAGATGACGGAGTTGGGTAGCAAACACGCACGCCTCTCTCCGAATTAGACCACAATCATGTTATTGAGATATTTTGACTTTGGTTGGAAAATGCTGCAGTTCCTCCTTGGCTCTCTAGCAGGTCCTGGACGATGTGAGTTGAGTGAACAGCTGCCCTGTCGCCTTCGAACACAGCATCACCATTGGCGAACAAACACAATGCCATGAGGTGGACCTGATGACTAAAAATAGTCACATAATCCTTGTCAGTAAGGTGACCAGCGCAACCATAGGGCCCATAGATTACCAAGATTTGGCTGCCAAAATCATCATCGAACGCCCTGCCACGTTTCACTACTAGGACGGAAACTAGATCAGAAGGTGGAAACAGTATGCAACAAGACTCAATTGACCAAATGATTTTGTTCCGCTGCGCCACAATCCAGGTTATAAGACCATGGCACCACGATTTCTTGTTACGAATTTTTGAATGAGCGGTTTTGGGATTCCAGCAAACCCTTTACTGCCCTACCTGGAGCTCTCTTCGTGTTGATGACAGGGTCTGCGAGCGCGACATTCAGTCTGCAGCTGTCGAGCTCTCATTTTTCGTCACAATCGTCTTCAATGTCCGCCCATCACGATCTCTCGAGTCATATCTTCGACCGCGTTATGACTTAGCGGATGACGTTTTCCCGCTTTCCTCTTATGATGTAGATCATCGCCGCGGTGCCTCTGGAAACGCCGCACACTTCTGCTGCCTTGCTTACGGAAGCACCTACCGTACGAGCCCCAATAATTTGCCCGAGTTCGCATTCACTCGGCTCCAACATGGCGCACTGATGACTCCACAGAACACTGTTCTGACGACGACTGACACGTGCTGCGTACTGTGGACTTTGCACAGCAGCCGTTCGCGGTCCCACACAAGAGACCAACCAGCACTTTCAGCTAGCATCGCCATTTATATTCAAGCTTGGGTTTCTCGCGCTGTTCCCATGTATTTTTCCAGCCGCAGTGTATACCGTATAAAAATTTCTGTCGTGCCCCAGTAAAGCACTCCAGCCCAGAAATATGTATTATGGCAACAATAGAGGAAATAGGCAGTGAGTAAGACCCAAAACATACAGTCACCGGAGCAACCACAAAAGTGTCTTTGTTCCTATCTTGACGTTCCACGCGTTTGAGATGTAGAGCCTGTTAAGAATATGCCTGATGACCAATAAAAATTTCTCGTGCTAAAGAATCAAGTGTCTAAGTCATAAACTGAAAAATCTAGTTAATTCAGTGTGAAAACCGAGCGAGGTGGTGCAATGCTTTGCACACTGGACTCGCATTCGGCAGGACGACGGTTCAATCCCACGTCCGGTCATCCTGACTAAGGTTTTGCGTGATTTCCCCACATCGCTTCAGGCAAATGCCGGGATGGTTCCTTTGAAAGGCACGGCCGACTTCCTTCCCCATCCTTCCGTAATCCGTTGAGACCGATGACCTCGCAGTTCGGTCTCCTCCCCCCAAATCAACCCAACTCCTGGTGAAACTTGAGCTTCTGCTGGCGAATCTAATGTTATAATTACTTACCGGAAAGCAGCCAGGTAACTTCGTCTCAACTGCCGATATTTCGGGAGGTGAACACCCCATCACTTTCGAGGCACAACTCAAATCACAGGTCGATGTGCATGAAAATTTAAATATTCGACAGTGCTTCACCATTCAGGAAGCTGTCATATACTGGATCCTAAATTACCGGCAAAATCTTCAAAGACGCTTTTACATTCCCTTGATGGCAGATTTAGCACGGGGCAATTACACGGCCCAGTGATATTAAGGGGAGGTTTACTATCTTTTGGTTCAAAATATCGGTTTCTTAACTTGCATTTTTTGACCCATAAAAGTGCTTAGAATCCACTCCTGAAACGATTTATCCGAATACGGAACGGAAATGTTTATTATTCGCGGTTGAACAAAAAATGTACCTGCCTGCAATCGGCCTTTTTCACGCACCAGTTTTTTTCTTTCGGAGGACGAGTTATTGTACCGGTGCTTGGGAGGAAACACACAAAACTCAAATGAAAGTTTGAAAGCGTGTGTTTGGAAGTTAGGCCCCAAACAATTGCATTCTGGTGCGAAGACTGTGGAGATTGCGACTTTCCTGGCAGTGAGCAGCTTCAACTAAGGGAGTTCAGCAATTATGAAGACCATGACAACGATGGACGTCACCCTGGGACACCACCGGATTCAAGCGGTCGAACACCGCTTGTCACCAGCCGTGCGAGCGGCTCTCTAGCTGCGCAGGAAGGCCCAGATCGAGCAGAACGCCCTCTGTCAGGAAGAGGGAAGGCTAGTTTATTGACCCGGAATAGCAGGTTGAACGTACGTAGCCTAATATTGCATTTATGTGTAGTCAAAACTTCAAACACGTTTTTCTCGAAATGACGTTTCTTTATCGCGCGGTACGGTAATTTCAAATCTACTGAACCGATTGGTATGATTATTTGTTTCCGACGAAGCTAACTAAATTGTCTAGAAGTTGGACCAGTTTTATTCCTATCCATCAACTATAAATATTTTTACTTGGCCGACGAAATCGAAAAATCGACGAAAAAACCCTATTTTTTTCAAATGGCCGCCATTTTGTTTCCTACGGTCCAAATAACTTAAACGAGATACAACACCTAAAGAATCTTCTATACTTCGCTAACGTCGACTCAATTTTGATTTCAGACTAGCCGGCTTACCTGTGACATACCGCGCGTGGAGGTCTACATCGAAATTTTGTTTCGTTCCGACGGCATTTCCACCTTCGCTCTTCGACATTTCTGGTCGAAAAAATTCCAGTTTGTAGAGGAAATATCAATAAACGGTTCGACCAAATTTGACACTGATATCTAGAACACATCCCGAGAAAAAAAGTCTCAAAGGACATGCTTTTTTTTCGGGCCAAAGATAGTAAACCCCCCTTAACGTGACCACCGCCTATATTCGACGACAGCGTGCAATAACCACTCACAGACGGCAGCTGGACCAGCAGCAGTAAGGGTACATCAGGTGTTTCGGGGGGACGCAGAAAATAGTGCAGTCGTTGTTGTAATGCGGAAACGGAGGGATTATTCTGACGTTCAAAAGGGTATGATCATTGCCTTCAAGGCCAAGGGTGGAAGCATTTCACAAACTGCTTAGTTTGTGAACTTTTAGACTTCCGCCGTGATTAAAAACATACGGATCATGGCAAAATGGCACTATCCAAAAACGGTGCCGAGACAACTTTGTTGCACCACGGGTAATTAGTTACGCGGCTGAAGGACTGGTGCGGATACGTATATGGGCGAATGACGAGCAAGTGATGAGCAACTGACCACCAGAGGAACCAAGAGGCTACCAACAGCCTCCCTTCAACTCGTGTTCAGCGAACGTTGTCGCCTATGGGCCTCCACGATGGAAGCCCGTTTTCATGAACCCATACTGACTGATGTCCATCGATGACGAAGACTGTAATTTGCGTGTCAACACCACAACTCGCTGTCCACTGAGTGACGGCTGTTAGCCAGTTCAGGTGATTCATGTTTTATGCTGCAATGGGCAAATGGCCGTTGGCGTCTACGCCTCTGCGAGAATTGTCGGAACGGTCCAGGTCGTGGGAGGGTGCGTTTTGGTCTAGGGAATGTTTTCGTGGCATTCCCTGGGTGATCTCGTCATTCTGAAAGGCACAATGGATGAACACAAATATGTATCTATTCTCGGGACCTTGTCCACCCTTAGGTGCAATGTGTGTTTTCCTCGGCACGATGGCATCTACTAGCAGGACAATCCGACATGGCAAACAGCTCGCAGTGTACGTAGATGGTTCGAAGAGCTCCAGGATGAGTTTACCATACTCCCCTGGTCACCAAACGTCCCAGATTTAGACCCCATCGAGAATCTGTGAAATCATTTCGATCGGTCTGTTCACGCCATGCCGGCCGGTGTGGCCGAGCGGTTCTAGGCGCTTCAGTCTGGAACCGCGCGACCGCTACGGTCGCAGGTTCGAATCCTGCCTCGGGCATGGATGTATGTGATGCCCTTAGGTTAGTTAGGTTTAAGTAGTTCTAAGTTCTAGGGCACTGCTGACCTCAGATGTTAAGTCCCATAGTGCTCAGAGCCATTTGAGCCATTTTTTGTTCACGCCATGGATTCTCAACCGTGAAACATAGCGTAGTAGCCACGGCACTGAAGTCTACATCCCTTTCGCTACCTTCCAGAACCTCACTGACTCTATTCTTGCACGTCTGCGATGCAAAAGATGGTTATTCCGGCTTTTGACAGGTGGTCACGTTAAAGTGTTCGGGTCGTGTATATCAAATTTGTCTTCAAACATTAATAAATACTGTAAGAAAAAGAGTCGTTGTCGAAAATGGAACATCTTTAGTAAAGCGTTATCCGGTGTATAAATAGTGTCACAACTTGCTAATGGTCTACGTAAAATCCCGGAAAACATAAGATTCATTGTACCATGACTGCCATAAAAATTCTCCAAATCCACATGGTGGAGCCAAACTAATTACAGTCTTGAAACGCCTTCATAAGACAAACAGGAAAGCACTTTCAGCACAGCGGACGTCAGGTTTTTTTCATCCCATGCGAGATGTGTAGCTATAATCACCCGGTACTAGTGTGGTTACATGGTATCACAGAGGGGCATGAAGATGGAGTAATAGAACACCAACATCGTTTGCAATTAAAATAAGCTCCGTAACTACAGCGAAAGATGCCATCCTTACTACATACAGACTACAGAAAGCGTTTGATATCTTGGAACCTTAAAATCGTTTTTCTGAGAGGACGGAAATTATAGAGATTCCAATCCAGGTTGCCATCTTTCAAGGCGATTCGCTCAGTCCTCTGTGGTTCATTTCTGTAAGAGTTTCTCTAATCCACCAACGATTAATTTTATATAAAATATACTTATGAAATACGTTACACATTGAATCATCTGAGTTACACATATAATCTCAAGACATATGTAGCAAATACAACTACAGAGTCTGTTAAAAGTTATCGTTAGTTGTTCTAAGAAGAACTTCACAAACCGCAGTACTTAATATTAATAAAAGGGTGCTGCAACAGGCCTCATACCAGATGTAAAACGGCTATACCGCTTGAGGCGATGAGGGCATGTAAAACCTTCAGGTATTTCAGAATCAGTCAGCCAAATCATTGTAATCACATTGAGATGAATATTGACCTGGGTAAGTAATTTAAGCAGGAGAGTTCTGAAAATCCAGAACAACCTGAACTCGAAGAACATGGTCATGGTAACACACTGCTACCATGTTACTTACCTTTTCTCTCGGGCGCTGTTGTACGCGGGATGTTGTTTTAATTTGAGTGTCTCGCTGTGGTTCTATTAACGTGCATTAGGCGTTAACTGAGATAGCAGGCTGTATGAATGAGGAATTACTCCGCGGAATAGACAAAGAAATAAGTGGGTGGAAAAAATTAACTAGATGAAGGGAAATGACATGTCGTGCGTTCGGACCTTAGAGAATAAATTCTGTGATACTACGGGGAAAAATGGAGGGAAAAGATTTTACGAAGGAAGGAAGGAAAAGTAGTGTTTATCGTTCCGTCGACGACTGAGAAGAGAGGAAGTCCAATCCCGGAGAGGACGGAAAATCGACGGTGTTATTTCAAAGAAACCGTCCAGGCAGTGAGGGAAATCGCGGTAAACCTAATTAAGGATG
This sequence comes from Schistocerca serialis cubense, assembly GCF_023864345.2. Lineage (NCBI taxonomy): Eukaryota > Metazoa > Arthropoda > Insecta > Orthoptera > Acrididae > Schistocerca > Schistocerca serialis. The sequence continues at coordinate 1,252,632,998 of NC_064638.1, read as the reverse complement.
GCCGACCATGGATTTGCACTGCTTCCTATCAAATACGAGTCTAGTGTCTTACTACTACGTCGCTTCACTCGATAAAAAAAAAAGGTAATGGGGAGACAGTTTAGAATACCACAACATGTCATTGAGGATGTAGGTTGTGGATATTCTCTGGGATGAAAATATTCGTGCAGGAGACGAGATCGTGGTGGGTCATAAACCAGCCAGGAGACTATCGATAATGAAAAATAATCGTGAATTTTCGGATCGTGCGTGTAACAGTTGCCAACAATAAACCCCCGTTTGCTTCTTGGCTGATAGTTTATGAAACTTACCTTTGTAGCATTATAAGGGTGACTGATATACACTATATAGCAGGAGGTCATTTTGTAAAGCTAACAAGTAAAATGTTACTGACGATGCAGAAGGAGTAAAATAGTGTACTACTGCAATATTTACCTACAATATTCACGCTATACATTTACCGTGTTAATTTATTTTAGCGTGCTAAATAGTACTGTCACAATCACATACATACTGAATCATAACATTGAATACTATTTTAGTATAGAATTCAGGACGGTAATTTACACACAAGACAGTAATATAATAAAAAAGCTTTGATACCGTAAGCAAGATGACAAAATTTAACAATAGCAATAAAGTGGAACAGTTTCAAGCAAATGTTCTATTTCAGACAAACGAGCTTACTAAGTAAGAGAAACATAACAGAAAACTTTGGTGAAAAATATAGTACTCACAGGTGATCGACTCTTCAATTTGCCCCTCATGAAGTTGCTGTGCTGACGCTACTGTGAAGATTTCGTTGCGAGACGAAATTACTATTGCCAGCATAAACTTATCACGTATCGTTAGGATGGTAGATTGATTTTAAAAGATTAAACAATACGAAAGATTGTCAGGACTTTGTCAGAGGTATTCTACATAAAACGCGGTTTAGGACACAACTAATTTAGTTCTTTTTCCCCTAATAGAAATAGATTCGTAGGAAACAGAACGAAAGGTGTTATTTATATCACGCTAGCGCGGCATTTCTATGACTAAACCGAGAGCATCAACTTGTAGCTTTGCTACGATGGAGCGTCGGTGCTGTCGTGGTACGCCGAGCGGACGGCAGGTCCTGGCAGGCAGTCAGACAGAGGCGAGACGCCTGCGTGCAGACAGCTGGGCCGTCGGACAGCTACTGGCGACCGCCGCGACGCCCGGCGTCGGCGTCGGCGTCGGCGTCGCCAGCGCCGCCGCCCCCACCACCACGGCCGCCTCCCCCACCAGCGGCGTCCGCCAGGGACCAACAGGCAGGCAACAGACCCGCCGCCTCGGCGGAGGAAGTACTTGCAGCGCGGGGTCGGATGGGGTGGGGCAGGCAGGGGGGAGGGGAAAGACTCTGAAACGGGGCTTTTTGGTGGAAGAGAGTTGGTCAGTATCTTGAACTGTCATGACACAAGACACGGGAAGCTTTTATTTACCAGGTAACCAATGGTCGTCCGCTCACTTCTCGAAATGCATGAGAATTTCTTGATGAATAAAATTTCTTCCCTTTTGATTATTTGATTACAGTGGACGAGGCTGGTGACTAAAAGTGTCCCCTCTTTAGCCCCCTCCCCCCCCCCCATTTAAGGGGGGTAGGACGTCAAACGGGCCGACTTGGAGCAGGAGAGGCTATCTATATCTGCAATTATCCAGCAACCTTAAGGTCTGTGGCAAACTATACTTTCTATATAAATGCCACCCCCCTCCCTTTTCCTCTTTCCGACGTGAGTGGTACGCGGGAAGAAAGATTGTTGCCTGTGCATGGACTTGAATCTGATTCTGCCACGTGGCCTTTTCGCGAAATGCACACAGGAGAAAGCAATATATTAGCAGTCTCTTCTAAGAACGCACACTCACTGAACTTTAAGTGTAAGCACCATCATTATGCGAAACGCCTCTCTTGTAGCTTCTGCCACTGCAGTCGCATGCGCTTCTCCGTGATGCATTCACACGCTTACCAAATAAACTTTTAGCGAAACGTGCTGCTCTTCTTTGGATATTTTCTGTTTCGTCTATCAATCCCATTTGGTACGCATCCCAGACTGACGCCGGCCGCGGTGGCCGAGCAGTTTTGGTGCTTCAGTCCGGAACCGCGTGATGCTACGGTCGCAGGTTCGAATCCTGCCTCGGGCATGGATATGTGTGATGTCCTTAGGTTAGTTAGGTTTAAGTAGTTCTAAGTCTAGGGAACTGATGACCTCAGATGTCAAGTCCCATAGTGCTCAGAGCCAGACTGACGAGGAATGTTGAAGTATTGGTAGAACAAAAATTTTTTGACTACGTTCTTTGTAGGTGGACTACATACCCTGATGATTTTTCCGTTAACTGACTGGCATCTATGTTACTTGCCACCAGTTCCACTTTAAATCACTCCGCGTGCATCCTGCTAGCTGTTTGATGGATGTTAGTGTTTCCAATTGCTGTTCCAAAATCGTGTAACCATACAGTAACGAGTCTTACGTCAATTTATGTGTAGCATGTTATGCTTGTTTATGTTGAGAGGCAATTGCAAAAAATGGTTCAAATGGCTCTGAGCACTGTGGGATTCAATATCTTAGGTCATAAGTCCGCTAGAACTTAGAACTACTTAAACATAACTAACCTAAGGACATCACACACACCCATGCCCGAGGCAGGATTCGAACCTGCGACCGTAGCAGTCGCGCGGTTCCGGACTGCGCGCCTAGAACCGCGAGACCGAGGCAATTGACAGCCACACCTTACAAGCACCGATTCTGTGGATACGGCATCTCTGCATACAAATCTTCCGCTAAACATTTCATGGAACTTAGAATGTTACCCGCAAACTCACTTAACTATTTTGCCAAAAGTAACGTTGCTATAACAATATGTAGAGGCTACGTACAAATTTACATTTACGTGTATATATTTTTCTCCGTTAAGAGTGACATGTTGTGTTCTGCTTGATGCAACTCGATAGTCCACTCACACGGCTGATTTCACATTGTTCGATCGTATTTTGTTCCTTTTGTGGCGGCGATGCACAACCGTATGGAACGTATTCTGGAAGTCAAGGAACACTGCATAAATAACGAGAGTACCGGTATCTACTGCTTTCTGAGCCTCGTGGACGTACAAAACGAGCTGAGTTTCACACGACCATAGTTAACGACCACCGTATTAATTTCTACAGAGGAGATTTTCGGTCTCCAGAAATGTTATAAAACGTGAGCATTCAAATAACTTCCGGGAATTCAGCCAGGTAACACTTTCACCGACCGCCGATATTTCGGCGGGAGAACACCCCGCCATTTTCAAGGCAAACTGGCGGGGTGTTCTCCCGCCGAAATATCGGCGGTCGCTGAAAGTGTTACCTGGCTGAATTCCCGGAAGTTATTTGAAAGTTGTGTACGCCAGGAGAAACTCAGGTCTCACAACGTGAGCATGTTCCAAGACTATACAATATACTGACGTCAGTGACACAGACCAACAGTTCTGTGCGTCTGTTCGACAAGCTCTCTTGAAAACGGGAATGATCTGTGTTTTTTTTTCCTATCACTGGAAATTCTTCGTTTCTCCAGCGACCTATTCTGCAATTCTGTTAGAAAAATAGCAAGTTCCTTCGCACACTCTACGTAGAATCGTGTACGTATTCTGTCCGGTAGGATCAGCTTTACCACTTACGATAGCCGAAAACACCATGAAAACTGTTGAACGACATTGTACAATTAGGCGAACTCCAAAAAAAAACTTTAACTTGTATGTTGAACTGCACTTCATGTACCACTATCATTTCCTCCTTCCTAGTCCACTCTTGAGTGGTGTTCAGGAAGGACGGTTGTACATTCCTGTTGAATGCACTCATTTGACGGCAGACTGGCTGGACTCCTCCAGCTAGCAGTACACCAGTCAGAGACTCCGACTCGCACTGTCGGCTCCCACTGTGTTGTCATTTCTGCCTACCTGTTCTCAAGCAACAAACTTTCAGGACTCGAAAATTTGCCTTTTCCAAGAAATTTCGTTAAAAATTAAGAACCGATATTTGGCATGCCTGTAGATAAACGATTCTCAACCTCTCTGACCATTACCTCTGAGTGCAATCAGATATAAGCAATTACCTCCCTTCTCCCTCCCCCCATCAGCAACATTAATGCCTAACCAAACTTTGGACACTTTCATTTTTTAAATGACGAAAAATCAATGGTATTTGAAACTTCCTGGCAGATTAAAACTGTGTGCCAGACCGAGACTCGAACTCGGTGCCTTTGCCTTTCGCGGGCAAGTGCTCTACCATCTGAGCTACCCAAGCACGACTCACGCCCCGTCCTCACAGCTTTACTTATGCCAGTATCTCAACTCCTACCTTCCAAACTTTACAGAAGCTCTCCTGCGAACCTTGCAGAACTAGCACTCCTGAAAGAAAGGATACTGCAGGGACATGGATTAGCCACAGCCTGGGAGATGTTTCCAGAATGAGATTTTCACTCTGCAGCGGAGTGTGTGCTGATATCAATCTTCCTGGCAGATTAAAACTGTGTGTCGGACCGAGACTCGAACTCGAGACCTTCGCCTTTTGCGGGCAAGTGCTCAACCATCTGAGCTACCAAGCACTACTCACGCCTTGTCCTCACAGCCTTACTTCTGCCAGTACCTCGTCTCCTACCTTCCAAACTTTACAGAAGCTCTCCTACGAAAGGCGAAGGTCCCGAGTTCGAGTCTCGGTCCGCACACAGTTTTAATCTGCCAGGGAGTTTCATATCAGCGCACACTCCGCTGCAGAGTGAAAATCGCATTCAGAAATCACGAATTAATAAGTCAGTGATACAATTGGTACTGCGTATTTCTAATAACCTTTCTTTGAGGACTGTTGAGGCAATTTTCAATGCATCGTGACCGCTAGTTACAACTCCTTCTCAGAAAATACAGCTAAGATTCACATTGAGGGTAGAAACTTGTTACAAAATTTGCTTCCCCTGCACCTCTCCTATGCCTATCGATACTTACATCATCCACACATTGCACCCACACTTAAGATCAATTAAATTAAAAACTACGCAACATACTTAGGCATAATGGTTGAAAACCATTTGAGTGCTTGATTGCTGAACTGTCATAAAAGTGGAAGATTTCAGGCTGTCAGTACTTTGCGTCTTATTATTGCCAATAATAGTAATGATAATAATAATAATAATAATAATAAAACAATTTTCCCCGTGGAGGCCCGGGAAAAGAATAGGCCTCCGGTATGTTCTGGCAGTCGTAAAAGGCGACGAAAAGAACAAACCACTAATAGGGCTAACCCCCCTTTTAGTGTGATTAGTTGGTTCAGGACAGAACTAAAGAAGCCTCGGACAAGCGCCGTCATGGTCGGGGACGACGCTTGAACCCTATGCCCGCCCACAATAGTAACGACACTGCTAGCCGACTGGAAAATGATTTAAATCCAAATAGAGGTGTTTTGCAGGATATGCTTCCTGCAACCACCCTAGAAGGAAAACAAAGACAGAGGATGAGATGGTCAGATGAAGTTAATCGACACCTCATGTTCTGTTATTACTAAGCAACAAACCTAGGAACCAACACAACTGGATACAGATCACAAGTATACACAACATTTATTACCAGATACCCAGAATTAAAATTTTTAGCAGAACAACGACTAGCTGATCATATCCTTGTAATAATAAAAAATAACAGGATACCCCAGTCAGAGTTAGAAAACATCAAACAACAAGTACAACAAATACTGGAACAAAATAATGTGCAATCAGAAGAAGAAGAAAATACAGTAATGGACTCAAACATCCCAGAGCAAACAAACAAAGAACAACACGCACCAATTAAACAATCAGAGGAAAACGAAATCTTAAGACAGCCACCAGAACAAGCACAAATAGAACACGAAGTGACACAGATGTTAGATATAGAAGAAAAATTTCAGCTAACATATATAGAATACAAAGACACAAATACAGACATTAGACCATTCTTGCATAGACCACCAAATAACCCACAAGTCGAAACAACAATAAAAGCTATCAACACAATCATACACAACAAAATAAATGAAAACACAACTATGGAAGAGTTACAACTACTGGTTTATATAGGAGCACTCACTACACTAAATATAAACACTAGGCAGAGATCAGAACCAACCAACACACAGAAGAAACCCACAAAACCAGCATGGCAACACAGGCTACAGATCAAAATAGAAAAACTGAGAAAAGACATCGGACAGCTAACACAATTTATAAGAAATGAAATCTCGGAAAAAAAACGAAAAAGGTTAGGTAAAATCTCACAACAAGAAGCGACAGAGCAATTAGACGAAAAGAAGCAGAAATTACAAGCATTAACCAAACGACTCAGAAGATACAAAAAAAGTGAAAATAGAAGGAAACAAAACCAAACATTCAACACAAACCAAAAGAAATTTTACCAGACAATAGATAACACACACACTAAAATAAACAATCCACCAAACATAACAGACATGGAACACTTCTGGAGCAACATATGGTCAAACCCGGTACAACATAACAGGCATGCACGATGGATACAAGCAGAAACAGACACATACAAGATGATACCACAAATGCCTGAAGTGATAATTTTGCAACATGAAGTCACCCAAGCAATTAATTTACTCACAATTGGAAAGCCCCTGGAAATGATAAAATAGCAAATTTCTGGTTAAAGAAGTTCACCTCAACACATTCACATCTAACTAAATTATTTAACAGTTACATTGCAGACCCATACACATTCCCTGATACACTTACACACGGAATAACATATCTGAAACCTAAAGATCAAGCAGACACAGCGAACCCAGCTAAATATTGCCCCATAACATGCCTACCAACAATATACAAAATATTAACTTCAGTCATTACACAGAAATTAATGACACATACAACACAGAACAAAATTATAAATGAAGAACAAAAAGGCTGTTGCAAAGGAGCACGAGGATGTAAAGAGCAACTGATAATAGATGCAGAGGTGACATATCAAGCTAAAACTAAACAAAGGTCGGTACACTACGCATACATTGATTACCAAAAAGCTTTTGATAGTGTACCCCACTCATGGTTACTACAAATATTGGAAATATACAAAGTAGATCCTAAATTGATACAGTTCCTAAACATAGTAATGAAAAATTGGAAAATCACACTTAATATCCAAACAAATTCAAATAATATCACATCACAGCCAATACAGATTAAGCGTGGAATATACCAAGGAGACTCATTAAGTCCTTTCTGGTTCTGCCTCGCTCTGAACCCACTATCCAACATGCTAAATAATACAAATTATGGATACAATATTACTGGAACATACCCACACAAAATCACACATTTGCTATACATGGATGATCTAAAACTACTGGCAGCAACAAATCAACAACTCAACCAATTACTAATGATAACAGAAGGATTCAGCAATGGTATAAGTGTGGCTTTTGGAACAGACAAATGTAAGAAAAATAGCATAGTCAAGGGAAAACACACTAAACAAGAAGATTACATATTGGATAATCACAGCGACTGCATAGAAGCGATGGAAAAAACGGATGCCTATAAATATCTAGGATACAGACAAAAAATAGGAATAGATAATACAAATATTAAAGAAGAACTAAAAGAAAAATATAGACAAAGACTAACAAAAATACTGAAAACAGAATTGACAGCAAGAAACAAGACAAAAGCTATAAATACTTATGCCATACCAATACTGACCTACTCATTTGGAGTAGTGAAATGGAGTAACACAGACCTAGAAGCACTCAATACACTTACACGATCACAATGCCACAAATATAGAATACATCACATACATTCAGCAACAGAAAGATTCACATTAAGCAGAAAGGAAGGAGGAAAGGGATTTATCGACATAAAAAACCTACATTATGGACAGGTAGACAATTTAAGAAAATTCTTTCTAGAACGAGCAGAAACTAGCAAAATACACAAGGCAATCACTCATATAAATACATCGGCTACACCACTGCAATTTCATAACCACTTCTACAACCCTTTAGATCACATAACATCAACAGATACGAAGAAAGTAAATTGGAAAAAGAAAACATTTCATGGCAAGCACCCGTATCATCTAACACAGCCACACATGGCTAAGAAAAGGCAATATATACAGTGAGACAGAAGGATTCATGATTGCAATACAGGATCAAACAATAAACACCAGGTATTACAGCAAGCATATTATTAAAGATCCCAATACCACAACGGATAAATGCAGACTTTGTAAACAACAAATAGAAACAGTAGATCACGTCACAAGCGGATGTACAATACTAGCAAATACAGAATACCCCAGAAGACATGACAATGTCGCAAAAATAATACATCAACAGCTTGCCTTGCAACATAAACTTTTAAAACAACACGTTCCTACATACAAGTATACACCACAAAATGTACTGGAGAATGATGAATACAAATTATACTGGAACAGAACCATTATAACAGATAAAACAACGCCACATAACAAACCTGACATCATACTCACCAATAAAAAGAAGAAATTAACACAACTAATCGAAATATCCATACCCAATACAACAAATATACAAAAGAAAACAGGAGAAAAAATTGAAAAATACATCCAACTGGCTGAGGAAGTCAAAGACATGTGGCATCAGGATAAAGTTGACATCATACCAATTATACTATCAACTACAGGAGTCATACCACACAATATCCACCAGTACATCAATGCAATACAGCTACATCCAAACATATATATATATATACAACTACAGAAATCCGTAATTATTGATACATGTTCAATTACCCGAAAGTTCCTAAATGCAATATAACACATACCGTACAGTTAAAAGGAAGTGACGCTTGATCAAGGTCCGCGTCACTCCATTTTTAACCGGACTTCACGTCTGAGAAAGTGAAGGAAATAATAAAACAATTTGAACCATAAGCTGGAGTATATTAGGAAGAATTCGGACCAAGCTGTTTGCATCCAGAGATAATTTTTGAAATAAAACTTGTAAGTAGGCTGTTTATGTTTTCTCTATGTAAGTAGGCTGTTTATGTTTTCTCTATGTAAGTAGGCTGTTTAGGTTTTTTTATTGGTAACGCCACCTCTGTATGAAAATCACTGGCTGTGCTGTGTGCAGTCTGTGGCTGCTTTGCATTGTTGTAATACTCGCCATTGTAGTGTTAGGCAGCTGGCTGTGAACAGCGCGTAGCGTTGCGCAGTTGGAGGTGAGCCGCCAGCAGTGGTGGGTGTGGGGAGAGAGATGGCGGAGTTTTGAAATTTGTCATGAACTGCTATATTTATATATGATGATATCAAGGTAAATACATTGTTTGTTCTCTATTAATATCTTTCATTTGCTAACTATCCCTATCAGTAGTTAGTGCCTTCAGTAGTTTGAATCTTTTATTTAGCTGGCAGTAGTGGCGCTCGCTGTATTGCAGTAGCTTGAGCAGCGAAGATTTTTGTGAGGTAAGTGATTTGTGAAACGTATAGGTTAATGTTAGTCAGGGCCATTCTTTCGTAGGGATTTTTTTGAAAGTCAGATTGCGTTGCGCTAAAAAATATTGTGTGTCAGGTAAAGGACAGTCGTGTATAAATTGTTCAAAGGGGACGTTTCAAACTAATCTTAATAAGACAGCAGAGAATTTCTATCAAAAAATTAGTATGCTCATTTGTAGATTTCAAAAGAATTGTGACTCAATTGACTGCAAACCAGTCTTCCAAATTTTGAAAGAACAAGTTCGCATGAAAACACTTGCAGTAACAAAACAAATATTGACATACAAAATCCACAGTTAAATTAATGGGGAAACTTCAGATCCTTTCGATATCAAAACAGTAGTAAGACAAGGTGATCGGGTGTCTCCACTATTCTTCAACTGTCTAATCGAGAAAGTAATACAGGAACGGCGAAGAAGGAAAACATTTCCCAACTTTTGTAGTCCTGTCTTCCTCAGTTGCGTGTAATATTACGGTATATCGTAACATTTCCTAAATTTGACCAACCAGTCACTTTGGGCAGACGCAAGTTATCTATACTTTGTCTGTCATATACAGCAATATTAACTCGCGACATTTGATAAGCCCAAAATCACACTGAATTCTTGAAAGGAACTGCAGAAAAAGTCGATTTCCAGATATCTTCCGAAAAGACACATTACGTAACATGCAACAAACAAGCACATATCTTCACGGAGATGAAATATGGCAGAATTAAATGAGTTCCGCAATTTAAATATCTCGGCGACTTCATTCAGGGAGACGGAATGGAAACAGAGACGAACGAAATCATATGCTAGAAGATGGAAACTGCATGCCGATTTATCCAAACTACGTACAACAAGAAATGTATCTCCAAGCGACAAACCTAAGACAGTGTGTACCTTAATATCACCCATAGTGAATACCAAAGGACCAAAGGAGACGCGTGTGCGTACTCAGTTTTGACGTCACAAACACACCTCATCAAAGCCCCACCCTGTAGTGTTGGTTTACGGACAAGCCAAACACCTCTCTGCTTCCATAGAGCACCTTCAGTTCCACTGCACAGGTGGAAGCTGAGCTATGTAACGTTCACCAAGTGCGAACATACTGGCTTATACGAGTATTCCGAAAGTGTTTTATCCAGATTAGTCATTTTCAGTTTTCAGAAACCTCTAGAATGAACTGGACAGGACAGAACGTTGGTAAACATTGGAGTTGTAAGCCTTGCATATTACGCGATAGTTACGTGAGGTTCTATTTTTAATTGCTGAAATTCAGTCCAGACGCGACTGAATACACATTTTAACACGCTTTTGTTAGGTAGCTTTCTTCGGTCTATAAGTTAGGTAAAAATTTTGCAGCTCATTTTAAACTAACGTCCCTGTGAACTAGAGAACTAAAATATCAAATATAGCCCAGAACTGGCGCACAATGGAATACTGACTCGTTTTCGTTTTGGTCTGCTCGCGTTGGTAATTCCCGACATCTCAGATCCCCTGCTGGACTAACATAATGTGCGGGTACATCTACATCTTCACGGCTACTCTGCAATTCACAATTAAGAGCCGGGCAGAGGGTTCATCGAACGATTTCTCTAGCGTTGAACTCCCGAAAACCACGTGGCAAGAACATACAGTTAAATCTTTCCCTGCAAGCTCTGATTTCTCTTACTTTAACACCATGATCATTTTTCTCAAAGTAGCTGCAGGTCATAAGTGTTGCCGCGTTTGGAGGGGAAAATTGGTGACTGACATGTCGTGAAAAGATCGCAATAAGAAAAGCCTTAGTGCTGTTGATTGCCACGACAACTCGGATATCATACACGTGACACTCTCTCTCCCATCCTAGAACAATAATGAACGAGGTGAACTTCTTTGAGCTTTTTCGATAGCGTCCATCAGTTCCATCTCGTATGCATAAAACACCGAGCAGCAGTATTATAGAAGAGGACGGATATGCGTAGTGTAGACACTCATTAGATCTCCTGTGTCTCGGTGATCTGGTAATAAATTGTAGTTTCCCCTTCACCGTCCCGACAACATTGTTTATGTTATCGTTCCAATTTAAACAGTATATAATTCTAAAGTCTAGGTACGACGACTGTACTGGGCACTACGCATTGAAGTTTGGATAGTTTGGCTTGGGCTCCCACCTGCTATGGCATATTTACACTCAGCTTGGTTGAGAGGACCAGGAATGTGGCTGGTCTCAGTGTTTGGCTATGTCTTTCGTGATAGGGTGCCAGCTCACACCTGTCGTAAACTCAGCTTTTAAGCTGAAATAAAATATAAAAAAAAAAAAAAAAAAAAGGAAAATGCAGGCAGGCATTGTGGTGAAATTTAAAATATTGAGTCAGTCACATTGATTTATAGTTTGAATAAGTAGTTTATTTTTCTTCAATATATTCACTAAACACTTAAAATGCAGTCTGAGGGACTATTACATAAGGGCGGCTTTTAATACCTGATGCTACAATACTTCACTTTAAAATTCATATGCCGCGGTCACGGCACCCGACAGTCTGTTCACAATTCACAAAATACACTCGTGTCTGCTGTCCTAAACCAATTTATTGTGCTCCACTTGATGGCTTTCGAGCGTCGATACATACATACTTGTCTCCTGAAGGGGCTGCCAACTCACTACTACCCCCAGATGCGCGGCATGTCCGGCTCTTAGCGTCGCTGACAAGGGAACCTGCCCATCGCACCCCCTCAGATTTAGTTATAAGCTGGCACAGTGGATAGGCCTTGGAAAAGTGAACATAGATCAACCGAGAAAATAGGAAGAAGTTTTGTGGAACTAAGAAAAAAATAAGCAAAATATACAAACTGAGTAGTCCATGTGCAAGATATGCAACAAGAAGGAGGAGATTAGTTCAGGAACGCCGTGGTCCCGTGGTTAGCGTGGCATCATAATGTAAAGAGACACCGGGTATGACTTCAAGTTACTGTTGATAGTGACTAAGGACACACTGACGGAACAGCGGTACGTGGCCAACGTCCTGCGTCTTCGCGTGTTACCTCCCACGCCATATTTCAACAGCAAAATGCTCGTCCGCACATGGAACCCTTGTCTATGAGTTTCTTGTGTAATATAGGGGTACTTCGGTGGGCAGGAAGATCATCACTACAGTCACAAATAAGACATGCGTGAGACCATCTCGGACTTCAACGTCGTGCCAATGTCAGTATCCAGGCTATCAAAGATTACAGCGGTGGGCCAGCTTGCCTCGGGAAAGGATAGAACAGCTTTATAACATTCCCAATCGAGTCAGTGCACGTATTCAGGCTGGGATGAGGTGCTGAAACGTGGAGAAATATTGTCAACTCATTTCTAAATCCGACTCGATTTGTTAGTCACTGAAATAACACCACATACCCACTCAATCTGTGTAGATTTATATCGTTTCCTTCTATCCTTATGTGGGCTTTCTTTTTTGTCAGTCAGCGTATCTCCTCTAATGAGGCACTTTGTATTCCGCAGATCTTATTAGAGTACACCCACTTGTGCACTATCAACACTTTAAAATCGTACATGGCACCAGTAGTAATGGTTGTATACGAGGGTGAATCAAATGAAAACTTTAAATATTATTTTTAAATGTTATTTATTGTGCAGAAGTGGTACAAAGCTGTATCACGTTTCAACATACTCTCCCCCACGCTCAACGCAAGTCCTCCAGCGCTTACAAAGTGCATAAATTCCTTTATAAAAAATTCTTTTGGTAGTCCGCGCAACCACTCATGCACCGCGTGGCGTACGTCTTCATCATAACGGAACTTATTTCCTCCCATTGCGTCTTTGAGTGGTCCAAACATATGTAAATCACTTGGAGCAAGGTCTGGTGAGTATAGTGGATGAGGAAGACACTCAAAATGCAGGTCTGCGATTGTTGCAACTGTTGTACGGGCAATGTGGGGACTTGCATTGTCATGTTGCAAAAGGACACCTGCTGACAGCAATCCAAGTCGCTTTGATTTTATTGCAGGCCGCACATCTGGAGATCTGTGTATGATTCATTGGTGACAGTGGTCCTTCTAGGCATGTAATGCTCCAAAATGACGCCTTTTTCGTCCCAAAAGAGAGTCAGCATAACCTTCCCTGCTGATGGCTTTGTTCGAAACTTCTTTGATTTTGGTGATGAGGAATGACGCCATTCCTTGCTCGCTCTCTTCGTTTCCGGTTGGTGAAAGTGAACCCAGGTTTCGTCCCCAATAACGATTCTTGCAAGGAAGCCATCACCTTCTCGTTCAAAGCGCCGAAGAAGTTCTTCACAAGCATCAACACGTCGTTCTCTCATTTCAGGAGTCAGCTGCCGTGGCACCCATCTTGCAGGCACTTTGTGAAACTGGAGCGCATCACGCACAATGTGGTGTGCTGTGAACACACTGCAATGTCAATCAGTGTTACTCGGCGGTTTTCCTTCACTATGGCTTCAACTGCTGCAATGTTCTGTGGAGTCACAACTCGTTGTGCCTGACCTGGACGAGGAGCATCTTCCACTGAAGTCACACCATTTGCGAACTTCCCACTCCATTCATAAACTTGCTGCTGTGACAAACATGCATCATCGTACTGAACCTTCATTCGCCGACGAATTTCAATAGGTTTCACACCTTCACTACGCAAAAACGGAATAACAGAACGCTGTTCTTCCCTGGTGCAGGTCGCAAGTGGGGCAGCGATGTTTATACTGATACTGCGACGGTATGTGTGCATCTGCACTATGCTGCCACCTACAGGCCATTCTGCATGCTGTTTGCAGCACACTTACCAACTTACAGGATAATGGCGCGAAATTTCGATTTGTTATTACAAATTTAAGGTTTCCATTTCCCTCGTACTATGACCGTCCATCGGCAAGGCATATACGTCTAATCACTCTGCCCCAAACTGGGGCGTAGTCGGCGACAAAGCTAATAATGCGGCGACAACACTCAGCTCTATTTAAAAGTGTATAGCAGAATCAGAATAGCAGAGTGCTTCATTAAAATCGTCATGGGGATTTTGTCACAAAAGATCGCAGTGCGATCGCTACGTTTCGTAGCCTTCCTTCCCTAACGTCATGTTGATACTGCGGCCTTCGGCAATGAGAAACCCGTGTAGATTTCATTTCACTGACGCCCCACGAAAACGTGCACATACATGAGAAAATAATTGTCACCGAAGCACAGTCGAAGCACGAGTGTGGGAAAGACGACGTTAGCGGTCCCCACTACGAGCGTGCACAATCCGGCTGCGGTAGCAACAGCTGTGCAGCTCCATACTGAACGTCTTCTCACCCTCCCCGATAACAAGCAGTATTCCGTTTATCTTCCGAAATCATGAACTTGTTACTCAAGGATCGCATTCCCGTTGATAACATGATACCGATTTCCCATTATTTGCACACGTGTATCTCATTCTATCATACGGTGTCATTCGGGGGCAAATATGTGTTCAGAACACCGCTCTTCCGTCCGTGGTTGGCTTTTCACTCGATGGAGCCGCTGAGGCGTAGCGCAGTATAACTATCCTGCCTTAGAGGCGGTTAAGTGGGAGATGTGTCTCAGAGTTGGAGGGTGACAGATGGTGACGCTAGAGTGGACACACACGTAGCTTATGTATCAGCCGATAGAGGACAGTATTGGATAGGGGACTCTGATTTAGTTTCGATTGTGCCCACTAGAGTGCACTATAGTAATAGAATGTTTTTCGTAAACTTTTCTAGTATTTTCGCAAAGTGTTATTATGTCTTTTTGTGCGTGTAAAATGCTATAAATGTGATTTAGCAGTATGAATGATGCGTGAGTGTGGTTTAAGGTTAATATGAAGGTAATTGTTTAACGAGTTATGTAGTGGGATTTAGTGTGGGAACATTTCGAAGAAGTATGGATGTTGACAAAGGGGATTTTTGTAGAATAGATTTGTAAAATAAGTTTATGGTAAAGGGAAAGTTAATTCAGGTATAAATAACGATAGTAAATAACTTTATGCATAAACAAAACTTCAGCATATTAGATAATTACGTCGGTAAAAAGTGCAGTCGTTAGGTTTACTATTTTGCGATTGGTTATTGATGAAAAGCGCGGACTGATGCGGGAGAGTGTTGTTTTGCTGTTGGGTGCTGAGTAAACTGACCAATGGCAAAGCAACATTCTCCGCGCGCCTTTCTCTGCTGGTAGAGAAGGTTTGGAGGATTCTAGAGAGGAGTCGGAGCCTAGCCATGAAACAGTTCGGACGTGTGTAGCAGTAGTTCAGATAGAAATGATAAGTTGACGGATCTAGCAGTGTTTCATACATCAAAAGTGTTGTTAAAGTGAGGACATAATTATTCCGATGGGTGTGTAGAAATTTTGGAGTTTTTAAGTGAATTTTGTGACGAAAAAAGACATAAATTCCGCGTGGCGTATTGAGCAGGTCGGTGGCTAAAATCTGTGACTGCGTTAGGTACCGACAGACTTCTCAATCAAAAACAATCCGCATTTTTGTAGCTATTACGTTTTCGGGAAATGCAACACCATAAACTTGCTAATGTGAGTGAAAGGGATTGTGAGTGACTGTGTTAAGACTAACACGGGCTTGGCAGTGATACTTGTTCACCTAAGTTTCAGAATATATTAAGGACAAAATTTCCAACCTTACATTTCGTGTGAAAATTTTCTCCCGAAACGTAGATTAGTGACTTTAATTGCATCCTGCTTCACGTCGACGTACAGTAGGTTTCACTCGGCTTTCCTACTGATGATCTGCTGAGACATTGTTCACAGGTAGGTGCAGGTCCGTCGTAAAGGGACGGAAAGCACCGCGCCCCCGCACCGCTACTTCTCATTCAAGCAGTTCTTCAGCGGACATCTTGAGGCTGCGTGGACCCCATCTCGCCCACCAAGTAAACATACCTGGCAGCACCGGGAACTGATACAGGATCCTCGTATGGCAGTAAGACACGCCGAATATTCTGTTACGGAGGAGGACAAATAGAACACTTACCAACATTACAATAATATAACCTAAGTACTCACCAATCAGTGTTGTGTGCATGTATGACGTCATGCTTATGCAGAGGAGTATTCCTTAATAACGAGATAAGTGTTACCGAAGTGCAATGAACGTCTCTCACACAAAAAAATTTCTGCAAACACTCATGAAACACGGATTACTGCAAAGGAAATATGCCATATGCCCCTTAGATCAGTCACTTCCTTCCTCTACGCTGCCGTTATAAGTGATATGGTCCGTGGAAGAGTCTGTGGATTTTCCTATGGATATAACTATATATCTTCGATGTTATTTTGTCACTTCACTTTTACAGGCTGCTTTAGCAGCTTTGCCTTGTGACACACAACATTAATCCACTTCTCTGGAGGTATTTGTGTGACTGCTTTCAATAATAACTTTTTAATCTCAGCCACAGTGAAGCTTTTCATATCTTTTGGCACTTAATTAGTCGTATGTACCAAAATCCCTTCAATGGAGTCAAAGTGACAGTATTACAGTGTAAGAATACCAAACATGTGATCGTGTTCATATGGCATCCATTCAATGACGTAGTCCTAGTCTTGAACTAGTGGATTATTTTGTTTTATAAGATCCGTTAATTCCACAACACGTAAATCGTCCGGATTTGTATACTGTTATGTTTTAATCATTCTACATCTACATACATACTCCGCAATCCACCATACGGTGCGTGCGAAGGGTAGGTCGTACCGCAATTAGCATCTTCTCTCCCTGTTCCACTCCCAAACACAACGAGGGAAATATGACTGCCTATATGCCTGTGTACGAGTCCTAATCTCTCTTATCTTATCTTTGTGGTCTTTCCGCGAAAAATAAGTTGGCGGCAGTAAAATTGTACTGCAGTCCACCTCAAATGCTGGTTCTCTAAATTTCCTCAATAGCGATTCACGAAAAGAACGCCTCCTTTCCTCCAGAGACTCCCACCCGAATTCCTGAAGCATTTCCGTAATACTCGCTTGATGATCAAACCTACCAGTAACAAATCTAGCAGCCCGTCTCTGAATTGCTTCTATATCCTCCCTCAATCCGACCTGATAGGGATCCCAAACGCTCGAGCAGTACTCAAGAATAGGTCGTATTAGTGTTTTATAAGGGGTCTCATTTACAGATGAACCACATCTTCGCAAAATTCTACTAATGAACCGAAGACGACTATCCGCCTTCCCCACAACTGCCATTACATGCTTGTCCCACTTCATATCGCTCTGCAGTGTTACGCCGAAATATTTAATCGACGTAACTGTGTCAAGCGCTACACTACTAATTCAAACATTACGGTATTCTTTTTCCTATTCATCTGCATTAATTTGGATTTATCTATATTTAGAGTAAGCTGCCATTCTTTACACCAATCACAAATCCTCTCCAAGTCATCTTGTATCCTTCTACAGTCACTCAACGACGACACCTTCCCATACACCACAGCATCATCAGCGAACAGCCGCACATTGCTATCCACCCTATCCAAAAGATCATTTATGTAGATAGGAAACAACAGCGGACCTACCACACTTCCCTGGGGCACTCCAGATGATACCCTCACCTCCGATGAACACTCACGATCGAGAACAGCGTACTAGGTTCTATTACTTAAGAAGTCTCCGAGCCACTCACATATTTGGGAACCAATCCCATATGCTCGTACCTTAGTTAGGAGTCTGCAGTGGGGCACCGAGTCAATCGCTTCCCGGAAGTCAAGGAATATGGCATCCGTCTGATACCCTTCATCCATGGTTCGCAAGATATCATGTGAGAAAAGGGCGAGTTGCGTTTCGCAGGAGCGATGCTTTCTAAAGCCGTGCTGATGCATGGACAGCAACTTCTCTGTCTCAAGGAAATTCATCATATTCGAACTGAGAATATGTTCGAGAATGCTGCAACAAACCGATGTTAAAGATATTGGTGTGTAATTTTGAGGATGCGTCCTTCTACCCTTGTTATATACAGGCGTCACCTCCGCTTTCTTTCCAGTCGCTCGGGACTTTGCGTTGGGCAAGAGATTCGCGATAAATGCAAGCTAAGTAAGTAGCCAATGCAGTAGAGTACTCTCTGTGAAACCGAATTGGAATCCCATCAGGACCCGGCGATTAATTTATTTTCAACCCATTCAGCTGCTTCACAACCCCAGGGATGTCTATCACTATGTCCTCCATAAGGGAATCTGTACGAGACTCAAACGGCGGTATATTTATACGATCCTCCTGCATGAAAGATTTCTGATCTGCTAAATTTAAAATTTCTGCTTTCGTTTTGCTGTCTTCCATTGCCAGGCCAGACTGATCAGTGAGTGACTGGATGGAAGCCTTCGACTTTCTTACCGATTTTACGTAAGACCAGAATTTCCTTGGGTTTTCAGCAAGATCTTTTGCTAAGGTATGACGATGGTAGTGGTTGTATGCTTCGCGCATCGCTCTTTTTACAGTAGCACGAATCTCTACTAACTTTTGCCTGTCCCCATTGTCCCGATCCACTGTCTTTGCTTCCTGAGCATTCTCCGAATTGCGCTGTTAAACCACGGTGGGTCTTTTCCGACCGTAGCCCACTTTTTCGGCATATACTTCTCCAATGCGTGATTTACAATGTGATTAAAATTTGCCCATAATTCTTCCACGTCCATCGTACCGGAAGTAAATGAAGTCTATTCATTTACTAAGTGGGATGCTAACAACTGCTTATCTGCTCTTTCTAGTAAGAATACTCTCCTAGCCTTCTTGACTGACTTTTTAACTTTCGTAACCATAGTCGTAATGACAACATCATCATCACTAATCCCTGTCTCTACACTGACAGGTGTCGGTTCATTTCATTGGCATCGTTAGAAGCTTATAGCTGCTGCTTGGACCACTTAAAACCCTCTTGTGTTTCATCTCTTAGCGGTAGTCGATTGTTTTCCTCTATATGTTAGCCAGGAGACACTACGGTGCGGAACCAGAGGAAGTTCCAGCGTGCTAGATGACAACTCCAGCGCCCTTTCCCACGGGAACAGCAGCACTTCCATTTTTTTGGCGTCATCTGCCAAGTATTTTCTGATGGAATGACGGAATTCATCCAGCCACACAGTGCATTCAAACTTAAAAATCGAAAGCGTCACTTAACGCTATCACTTCTTTCCATTACAATTTTTTTGTACTCAATCCCACGCCTCTGACAACTGTTCACAAAAAAGTACAGTTGCCAGATAATAATTATGCTTCGCCAAAGCAACGTACTGTATTTTTCATTGTGGAATGTTCTTTTCGTTCGTACTATCCATATATACCACGACGAGTAGCGTGCTTTTGAAATGTGTACAGCTTCGGTATTCGTTCCTTTGTCTTCATCTTTCCACCGGCTGCCTGTATCTTCGACAAACTAACCTCTTCATGTTCCACGCAGTATTTTTCCATGCAAAGTTTCACAGCAGTGTTTGGTGAATATTCAAAGCGTTCGCAGTTGCTCTGAGTACCATGGTTAGCTGCAATAAAGTCACACCATTTTCTCTCTCCTTCTCGGAATATTCCCGCTCCGAACACACGAGCAGACCGCTAAACTTTCCGTATAGAAAACACACATTTCTGCTGCTAGCTTCAGACTTTCCGTTGCGTAGAATAATCACGCCGCGCAGGGAAACAAAGCAACGCAACAAAAACGAATCACACCGGTTACGTGGCCGCCGCCGCAAGCCTCGCCTGGGACTGGCTAGTAACCGCTGCCTGTCGAGGCAGAGTGGTTTGACAATGCCGAACAGAACAGAAGGCGTGACTCAATACATTCTCTGATTCGTAGGTACCATGATAGTAGCCCTGTAGAAACCTAGACGTACATCGCGTTGTTATTCTGATAGCACTTTGCTCCATTTCGCTTATACCGTGAGTTTTCGGAATTATTTTTTTTATTCTTCATTTTTTTTAATCTCAATCTCTTCGTGATGCACGAAAACTCTTAAGAAGCGTCTGTTCTTTCAGTTTCATGAGCATCTCTATCACGTTCTCTTGATTTGCAAACGAATGCGCGACAAAAACTGCGTCTCTTCTTTGAATCTACCCTGTCTTCTCTATTAAACCCGCTGGGTATTAGCCCCCACATTTTTGAGCAATATTCAAAATGCAGTTAAACGAGTATATCTCTTCTCTACCTTCGAAAGAGGTATCTTGTAAAACACTCGCTTGACTAAATCTTTTCTTATGATATAAATATCAATCTATGCAGCTGTTTTTCCAATAACTGATTTTACATATTTTGGAGGGCAGGCAAGAGGAATCCGTACGGTTTGATGTAAGTACTATCACCCAACCAGTATTTGGGTTCCCACACACTGGAGGCAGGTTACTGGGGAAGAAGAACCGGTGGCTGTTTCTTCTTACACCCCACCCCCCCACACCAACCACATATCTACACTGTATTTTGTCCTCAAGCAAAAAGTATGGAGGGAAAAGTTCATCCGTAAATAATTTTACCGCAACTTTGGTGAAGACTGCCTATATTTTCATACCATAAAAAAATTGGTCTGCATTTATCACAGTTTGAGATATCCTTTACGTTGCAGTGATATTATACGTTCTATTAATTTTACCATACCCAGAACTATCAAGTCTAACGAACTTCGATTCCATAAACCAACTGAATTTCGCATACACACTGCTCTTTCAAACAAACTCGATTGTAACAGTAACAAGTACGGCTTACATTTACTTCCACGAATTATTCTCTCTTTCCGACAGCTCACAACTAACGACGCAAGGTTTACACGGCGCGTTCATTAATCGCTACATACAACTGTATCTCAAAATCCGACATTATACACTTCTCCATAAGGGAACTATGCTTTTTCGATATATGTTACGACATACGCAGAGAAACGTACTTCTGTACTAACGCGTTTTGACGATACACAAGCGTAGTTAGGTTCTGTATCAGGAACTGTCCACTTCAAGTATGTTTGTTTCCAAGCTCTACATTCGCGTTGATCAGAAACACAATAACAGCAGTGTACGTACACCCTACGTGTTCTTTTAATTTAGTTTACTACCAGATGTTTTGCGATTGTTTCCATTTTCAATGATTAGTCTTATATAATATAAACGAATTAAATCAGATCTTTGTATCTACATATTCTTAACACTTTACATTTTATTATGTTCAGTATCAATTGCCATTCAGTACAAAGACCTCGCTGTACACAGTGTCATCATTCTCCCATAATCTCAACTAGCTTCCGACATTACTCAATAAATCATTTACATAAATCGCGAAATGTTACGAGCCTGCAACACAGCCTTGGGTATTCAGAAATTCTACAGCCACACACATACTTCGTAGGCCACCTTACAGTTTCGTGGCGAGCGTTATTCTAGTGTCAGTATTACTTGCTTACTGCCGCGACCCATTAACGACAGTCTCTAATGACGTCGTTGGAGCGTTAAACACTAATTGCCTCCTCCTCCTCCTCTATTAACGAAGATCCTTGGCGAGCCTCCACTTGAGCCCTAATTTCTCTGATTTTCTCATTTTCATTTCGCAATCTGTATGTAGGAGTACCAAAATTTTGCATATTCAATGAACATTCGGTCTAACATTTTAACAATAATATCATCCGCGATTAACACCTCCTCTCTTCTAATGCCTGTCACTGGGGTTTTACGTGCTTCTACTTCACACTCTGGCGCTTACCGGATGACAAGTTCTACTCTTCTTTTGATGTTCCGTCTACTAATCCTACTTCTTATGTGCTCTAGACTGAGGAGCGGCCCCCCTGTGGGTCCGGGGGTTAGAATAGGCCCTAGGTATTCCTGACTGTCGTAAGAGGCAACTAAAAGGAGTATCCAACGCTTCGGCTTTTACGTGATAGTTCCCTGTCGGGTTTGACCTCCACCTTTTCCAAATTTCTGTTGATAGTGCTTACCGTTTGGGGAAGGACGCTTTACAGGGTGTCGTTTGTTTGCCCTTTCGTGCACCAAGATATTGCATGCTACTTATCGTCGTGTAGTAGGCTATGCACCCAATTTTATGGGTTGCCTACTTCTAGTCTCCTGCACCGTACCATCCTTCACGCCCGCGACAATTCTGGACCATTTCGGCACCCAAAATCCAGCGTGGTAGCCAGTCCGTCATGGTGGGGTTGTCATGTACCCTCTTGGTGGTAGCCCCCTGATAAAACAGGGATCGCACTGCTTATTCCACAGCTGAGACCTCCTCACGTATGCCAAGGTGTAGGTGCTCATCCTTCTGGGGCATCAGGACTCCCAGTTGGACCTTCTTGAGGCTGGGTGGCGCCTGTGGGGAGAGCTCGTGGTCGGAATCGGTGGCATCAGGGCGGGTGACCAGCAATGAAACGGGTTAAACTGTATCAAGCTGGTGGTCGCTCGGCCCCAGCAGTCTCAAGGCGAGTAAGGAACGATTTTGATACTGCGACCTGTGATTCATGATCGTTCCCCTCCCTGGCTACACCTTGGGAGGACCGTCGTGAGACCAGGTCTCAAGAGCCATATTCGCCTCAGTACCTAGTTTGCAGCAGGACTGATGAAGGGACCTTTCAGGCAACGAAACCCCAGTTTTTTGTCGACCATCTTGAAGATAGGTTTGGGGAAGTGGTGGCGTTGTCCAAAATGTGCAACGTGTCGATATTGACCCAAACGGACTCCCCAGCCCAGTCGCGGATGTTGCTCGCCTGTAACAAGCTGGGTGACCTCACTGTCTCGATTACACCCCATAAAAGCCTTAACGTGGTCCAGGGTTTCATTTTCCGTCGCGACCTCCTTTTGCAGTCGGATGAGGAGCTATGCACCAACTTAGAGCCCTGGGGTGTCCACTTTGTCTGTGCATGCATAGTGGACCCAAAGAGAACAGGGTTGCTATTGGTGCCTTCATATTGGCTTTTGAGAGTGACTCATTACCTCATGTCCACTTCGTCTGGTGTGTGCATAGTGGACCCAAAGACAACAGGGTTGCCACTGGTGCCTTCATATTGGCTTTTGAGGGTGACCCATTACCTGAAAAGGTAAAGGTGATGGTTTACCATTGTGATATGAAACCATACGTCCCTCCTCCTATGCAGTGCTTCAAGTGCTGGAAGTTTGGCCACATGTCATCTCACTGTAACTGTGAGAAGCACCACTCCCCCTGCTTGCCAAACTGCCCTGTTCTCCATAAGAAGCGGCGAATAATGGAAATAAAATCCCCTGACAGGCTCACCTATCAAGATGCAAAGAGGAAATACGAATGACTTCATCCTGTTCCAATGACTACATCTTATGCTGCGACTGCGACGACCTCTACCTCAGACGCAATGGTTCTTGGTTCAGGCTCTCCTTTGGTGGTGGTAGATGACCCGGTGGTGTGGTCTGCCTCCTCAGGCCCGTCACGGCTTTTTTGGCCATGAACAATGTCATTCTCAAGTGGAATTGCAGCGGTTTTTTCCCACCACCTGGCTGAGCTCCGACAACATATCAGCCTTCACCCTTTCTTCTGCATTGCTCTCCAAGAAACTTGGTTTCCGGCTATGTGAGCCCCCACCCTCCGAGGCTATCGGGGTTATTATAAGAATTGGGCAGCTTATGAGAGGATATCTGGTGGAGTCTGCATCTACGTACTTGACTCTCTTTACAGAGAGTGTGTACCTCTTAAAACGCCTTTAGAGGCTGTCACGGTTAGGGTGAGTAGGTCACAGGCTGTTACTGTCTGCAGTATCTATCATCCACCAGATGGTGATGTCCCACAGCATGTACTGGCTGCGCTGATAGCCCAACTGCCGCCGCCTTTTCTGTTACTGGTAGACTTTAACGCCAATAACCCTTTGTGGGGTAGATTGGTGGCAGCAGGCGCAGACACTGCCGTTGAGCAAGTGTAGGCACAGCTCGAACTTTCTCTCTTCAATAATGGTGCCTCCACAAATGTCAGTGTGGCGCATGGCACATACTCAGCCATCGACCTTTCGGTCTGCAGCCCTGGCCTTCTCCCATCAATCCACTGGAATGTGCATTATGACTAGTAAGGTAGTGACCAGTTTCCGATCTTTCTGTCACTGCCACAGCATCACTCTTCTGGGCGCCTCCCCAGATGGTCTTTGAATAAGGCTGACTCGGACTTTTCGCCTCTATTCCCACTATTGAGCCTCTTTTTCAAGCCACCATTAATGTGGTGGTTCACACGATAACCACTGGCATCATTTCTGCAGCGGAATCTGCAATTCACTGTTCTTCCAGGTCCCCTCGGCAGAAGACTGTGCCTTGGTGGTCACCAGAAATCGCTGAGGCGATTACAGATCGCAGGTGGGACCTTCAGCATCATAAGCATCACCCATCAATGGAACACCTCATTGCCTTTAAGTGGCTCCATGTCCGAGCCCGACGCCTTATTCGCCGGAGTAAGTAGAAGTGCAGGGAAAGGTATGTCTCCACCACTGGCGTCCGTACCTCTCCCTCGCAGGTTTGGACCGAGATTAGGCGACCGTGGACCTTGCCGTTGGTGGGGAGGCTTGCATGCCTCTGAGATACAGATAGCCGTACCGTAGGTACAACCACAATGGAGGGGTATCTGTTGAGAGGCCAGACAAACGTATCGTTCCTGAAGAGGGGCAGCAGCCTTTTCAGTAGTTGCAAGGGCAACAGTCTGGATGATTGACTGATGAGGCCTTGTAACAATAACCAAAACGGCCTTGCTGTGCTGGCACTGCGAACGGCTGAAAGCAAGGGGAAACGACGGCCGTAATTTTTCCCGAGGGCATGCAGCTTTACTGTATGATTAAATGATGATGGCGTCCTCTTGGGTAAAATATTCCGGAGGTAAAATAGTCCCCCATTCGGATCTCCGGGCGGGGACTACTCAAGAGGATGTCGTTATCAAGAGAAAGAAAACTGGCGTTCTACGGATCAGAGTGTGGAATGTCAGATCCCTTAATCAGGCAGGTAGGTTAGAAAATTTAAAAAGGAAAATGGATAGGTCAAAGTTAGATCATAGCTAACACTTGGTTTAAGAATCATGAAAGAAGGTTATATACATGGAAGAATCCTGGAGATACTAAAAGGTATCAGATAGATTATATAATGGTAAGACAGAGATTTAGGAACCAGGTTTTAAATTGTAAGACATTTCCAGGGGCAGATGTGGACTCTGACCACAATCTATTGGTTATGAACTGTAGATTAAAACTGAAGAAACTGCAAAAAGGTGGGAATTTAAGGAGATGGGACCTGGATAAACTGAAAGAACCAGAGGTTGTAAGATTTTCAGGGAGAGCATAAGGGAACAATTGACAGCAATGGGGGAAAGAAATACAGTAGAAGAAGAATGGGTAGCTTTGAGGGATGAAGTAGTGACGGCAGCAGAGGATCAAGTAGGTAAAAAGACGAGGGCTAGTAGAAGTCCTTGGGTAACACAAGAAATATTGAATTTAATTGATGAAAGGAGAAAATATAAAAATCCAATAAATGAAGCAGGCAAAAACGAACACAAACGTCTCAAAAATGAGATCGACAGGAAGTGCAAAATGGCTAAGCAGGGATGGCTAGAGGACAAATGTAAGGATGTAGAGGCTTATCTCACTAGGGGTAAGATAGATACTGCCTACAGGAAAATTAAAGAGACCTTTGGAGACAAGAGAACCATTTGTATGAACATCAAGAGCTCAGATGGCAACCCAGTTCTAAGCAAAGAAGGGAAAGCAGAAAGGTGGAAGGAGTATATAGAGGATCTATACAAGGGCGATGTACTTGAGGACAATATTATGGAAATGGAAGAGGATGTAGATGAAGAGGAAATTGGAGATACGATACTGCGTGAAGAGTTTGACAGAACACTGAAAGACCTGAGTCGAAACAAGGCCCCCGGAGTAGACAACATTCCATTAGAACTACTGACGGCCTTGGGAGAGCCAGTCCTGACAAAACTCTACCATCTGTCGAGGAAGATGTATGAAACACGCGAAATACCCTCAGACTTCAAGAAGAATATAATAATCCCAATCCCAAAGAAAGCAGGTGTTGACAGATGTGAAAATTACCGAACAATCAGTTTAATAAGCCACAGCTGCAAAATACTAACACGAATTCTTTACAGACGAATGGAAAAACGAGTAGAAGCCGACCTCGGGGAAGATCAGTTTGGATTTCGTAGAAATACTGGAACACGTGAGGCAATACTGACCTTATGACTTATCTTAGAAGAAAGATTAAGGAAAGGCAAACCTACGTTTCTAGCATTTGTAGACTTAGAGAAAGCTTTTGACAATGTTGACTGGAATACTCTCTTTCAAATTCTAAAGGTGGTAGGGGTAAAATACAGGGAGCGAAAGGCTATTTACAATTTGTACAGAAACCAGATAGCAGTTATAAGAGTCGAGACGCATGAAAGGGAAGCAGTGGTTGGGAAGGGAGTAAGACAGGGTTGTAGCCTCTCCCCGATGTTGTTCAATCTGTATATTGAGCAAGCAGTAAAGGAAGCAAAAGAAAAATTCGGAGTAGGTATTAAAATCCATGGAGAAGAAATAAAAACTTTGAGGTTCGCCGATGACATTGTAATTCTGTCAGAGACAGCAAAGGACTTGGAAGAACAGTTGAAGGGAATGGACAGTGTCTTGAGAGGAGTATATAAGATGAACATCAACAAAAGCAAAACGAGGATAATGGAATGTGGTAGAATTAAGTCGGGTGATGCTGAGGGAATTAGATTAGGATATGAGACAAAGTAGTAAAGGAGTTTTGCTATTTGGGGAGCAAAATAACTGATGATGGTCGAAGTAGAGAGGATATAAAATGTAGACTGGCAATGACAAGGAAAGCGTTTCTGAAGAAGAGAAATTTGTTAACATCGAGTATAGATTTAAGTGTTAGGAAGTCTTTTCTGAAAGTATTTGTATGGAGTGTAGCCATGTATGGAAGTGAAACATGGACGATAAATAGTTTGGACAAGAAGAGAATACAAGCTTTCGAAATGTGGTGCTACAGAAAAATGCTGAAGATTAGATGGGTAGGTTAAATAACTAATGAGGAAGTATTGAATTGGACTGGGGATAAGAGAAGTTTGTGGCACAACTTGACCAGAAGAAGGGATCGGTTGGTAGGATATGTTCTGAGGCATCAAGGGATCACCAATTTAGTATTGGAGGGCAGCGTGGAGGGTAAAAATTGTAGAGGGTGGCCAAGAGATGAATACACTAAGCAGATTCAGAAGGATGTAGGTTGCAGTAGGTACTGGGAGATGAAGAAGCTTGCACAGGATAGAGTAGCATGGAGAGCTGCATCAAACCAGTCTCAGGACTGAAGACCACAGCAACAAACAACAACAGATATCGGACCCCCATCAGCGTCCGTGGGCTTTCCCTGAATGGAGCAGTCTGTACTGGATCAGACACGATTGCAGAATTCTTAGAAGAGCATTATGCTCAAAGTTCCACTTCTACGAATTACCCACTGGCCTTCGGCTCCCTGAAAGAGCCGTTAGAATGTCAGAGCCTTTCATTCCCTGTGCACCACCCAGAATCGTACAATACTCCATTCAGTGAGTGGGAATGCCAAAGTGCCCTAGCCGCTTGCCCTGATACGCCTCCTGGGCCGGATCGCATCCACTATCAGATTATCAAACACCTCTTGGAGGACTTCCAGTGACACCTTCTAGTCCTTTTCAACTGTATCTGGGTTGAGTCCCCATCAAAGTGGCGGGAAAGCATCATCCTACCAGTGTTGAAACCTGGCAAGAACCCACTGGAGTTGGACAGCTACCACCCCATTTAATCTCTGTGCAGGTTGCTCGAATGGATGGTGAGCCAGAGGTTGAGTTGGCTACTTGAGTCTCGGGGCTTTTGGCTCCATCTCAGGGTGGGTTCCATAAGGGCCGACTGCCACCGATGATGTGGTCTGCCTGGAGTCTTCCATCCATATGGTATTTGTCCACATCAGCATCTGGTTGACACGCAGAAGGCATGCGCTACAACATGACGACATCACATCCTCATGACGCTTCATGGGTAGGGTCTTAGGGGCCGCTCCCGATTTGTATTCAAGATTTTCTGTCGCTTCGTCCCTTCCTCGTGC
This sequence comes from Schistocerca serialis cubense, assembly GCF_023864345.2. Classification (NCBI taxonomy): domain Eukaryota; kingdom Metazoa; phylum Arthropoda; class Insecta; order Orthoptera; family Acrididae; genus Schistocerca; species Schistocerca serialis. The sequence goes on along the minus strand of NC_064638.1, from coordinate 1,252,604,481 downwards.
AAGTTGTTCCCTCCCATAGTTTCTCCCGAGTCCAGGACAATGTGGTCCCACAAGGTTCTGTCTTGAGTGTCTGCCTCTTTTTAGTTGCTATCAATGGTCTCACTGCAGCTGTGGGAACGTCTGTATCACTTTTGCCTGTACTACTGCTCCACTGGATTTGCAGTTGCTGAATGGCGGCTGCAGGGCGCTATCCACAAGGGGCAGTCTTGGGCCATAACGCGCGGCCTCCAGTTTTCGGCTGCCAAGACTTGTGTCATGCATTTCTGCTGATGCAGCACTGTTCACCCTGAGCCATGGCTTTATCTTGATGGCGAACCTCTTGCTGTGGTGGAGATGCATCGGTTTTTGGGATTGCTTTTGGCACCTGGTTGACTTGGCTCCCTCATATTCAGCTGATTAAACAAACGTGCAGGCGGAATCTTAACGCTCTTCATTGCATGAGTCACACCAGCTGGGGTGCCGATCGATCTACGCTTCTACGACCGGTTTTGGCCTTGATTCAGTCCCATCTCGGTTGCGGGAGCCTGGCTTATGGTTTGGCATCACCTTCCGCGTTGCAGCTGCCTGACCCCATTCTTCACTGTGGGATCTGCCTCGCAACTGGAGCTTTCTGCACGAGCCCTGTAACCTGCCTACTTGTGGAGGCTGGTGTCCCTCCACTGCGGATCAGGCGCCAACGACTGCTGGCCGCTTATGCTGGGCATCCAAATTACCATCTCCTTTTCCCCCAACTCGGTCGTCCATCTTTGAGAACGGCGTCCTCAGTCAGGGTGTACAATTGCGGTTCGGGATTGTTTGGGGAAGGAGACCAGACTGCAAGGTCATCGGTCTCATCGGATTAGGGAAAGGCAGGGAAGGAAGTCGGCCATGCCCTTTCTAAGAAACCATCCTGGAATTTCCCTGGAGCGATTTTAGCGAAATCACGAAGAACCTAAATCAGCATGGTCGGACTGGGATTGAAACTTCATTCTCCCAAACGTGAATCCAGTGTGCTACCTACTGCGCCACCTCGCTCGGTGTACGATTGCGGTTCGCGTTTGGTCTCTTCTCTCTCTGGGCTTGAGTTTTTCCCTCTCCCACCTCTTTTCCGGGCCCATCTACGTATACCCCCTTTGTGTGTGCCTCGCCCATGCCTTCAGCTGGATGTGGTGCAAGACCCGAAAGATTCAGTCCCTCCTGAGTCCTCCACCGACGCATTCTTTCCATCCTTCTCGCGTTTCACGGCTTTGACGTAGTCTATACCGATGGTACGATGGTTGGTGGTCGAGTTGGTTATGTTTCACTCTTGGGGATCAATCTGAATAACGCTCATTTCTGGATGGCTGTAGTGTTTTTGCTTCAGAGCTGGTAGCCATCTCTCGCGCCCTAGAGTATATCCGCTCCTGCTCAAGTGAATCCTTCGTCATCTGTAGTGACTCCCTGAGCCGTTTACGAGCTGTCGACCAGTGTTTTCCTCGCTCTCATCTTGTGATGGCTATCCAGGAGGCCATTCATACTCTTGCCCATTGCGGCCGCTACATGGTTTCTGTGTGTACCCCAGGTCGTGTCGGCATCCCGGGTAATGAACGTGTTGACAGGCTGGCTAAACAGGCTATCAGTGAACAGGCACTGGAGATTAGCCTTTCAGAATGTGATCTCCAGTCAGTTTGCGGCAGAAAGTCCTTGATACATTGTAACCTCCCCCTCACTTATCGACCTTAATGACAGTGAAAAATTAAACCGTGTGTACCTAATGGAAATTTGGGAAAAGCAATCGTCACCGAAGTTAATCTGTAGGTAAAGAGGGAGGAAAGGGTTACATCTAAATGAAAGGAAAAAAGCAAATGAAATTGGTGGAAATTAATTTTGAAAAGGGGTAAAGTTAATAAAGACAATAAATGTGCGGCCGTTACGTTAACAATTAACTAGCGGTAATTAGATATTTGAGATTTGGGGGAAATTACGGTCGCCAGTCCTAAGGACAATTACTATAGTAACTGAAAAAGAAAGGTTATTACACATATAATTAGCACTAGAAGCGTGGCAACTGGAGGTTGACACGTGTAGTGTGAAAACTGAAAGTTTGTCAGAAGTAATAAATTTCGCTACACTCTGACTTAATTTAGCAAAAGAATTAACAAAACCGGGAAATCGAAAGTTAATTTAGTGACTGAAGTTAATAGTGAGCTTTCTTTCTGAAGCATATCGAAATTCAGTAAAATACGGTTAGTCTTGGACTACTTCAACAATCATTTCAAAAGCAACTTGACTCTGTGCGATTTAGAAATAAGAGATTTAACTATGAACTTGAATTAAATGATTCTGAACAATTAACAATAGTAAAATTTTGTACGTACCAAGCTGAGCTGCAGTCACAGGTAAGCTAAAATATGGTAACAAAACTCGCACTCTTAATGTGTGCTTGTGTAATCTAAATATTTTAGCCAGCTATGAATAATTTAACTGAACTTTGAAATTAAGGCAGTGAAATCGAATGATGCTGGCGTTTGAATTTCAACGACACTCAGGTTCATTCCGGAAAAGGAAGGGACCCTGCTTGGTAATGCAATTGGGACAATGAGCAACAAAAGTTCATGCTAAGTTGATGTAATGTTGCGAGGCAAATGGAACAGTTTGAAAAGCTGAGGTCTGCCATACAGTTCTGAAACTTTACGTGCATTTAGTCTTCCTTGTTGGTTGATTGAAGGTTTGAAGTCGTCGATCGAGGAGGTGGCGACAGTCACTCATTGTCGGCCGTCGCTGTTGCAGAAGCTGGATGTTGGCGCGCCTTCTTCTCGACACGGTCACCAGATGAAACGGGCTCTTGATGTGCGCCAGCTAATGCTTCCCGTCCGCGACACCATGTCAGAAACTATCATCGCAAGTCGAGCGCAATTACATGCTGCCAAACCCCGAAAGCGCGGCAACTCGCGGGAGCGTCACACAACACACCTGCTCCACTGCACTACTCCAGCCAGACTCTCTCATGCTCTGCCCGCGCTCCACGCGGCACAGTTAACACTACCAAAGAGCCTACACACTTTGACTCTTCACACAACCTATCGATGTAATCGTTCGATAGCAGTTTTCCCTAGGCAAGACCCAGCGTATAAATACAAATAATCTTTACATAACAAATCAATTATACATCGACATAAATGCATAAATATATATATATACAAATAGTAAAACAATTACAATGTATAAAGGCACAGAAATGTCATATATTCAGGTAACAAAATAGGAGGATATGCATTTCCGGCGTTACACGTGCCCCACATTGTCTGAGGATGTTCGTGTAACCTAAACAGACTCAGAAAATGTCCCAAAAAAGAAACAGCGGAAATGCATATGCTCAAAACATCAACAAAATTTAGCATTCGTCTAATTAAGCATAAATCAATTTTTAGACCATAATAATTGAGTGGAGACACTCCTAATCTTATTCCACTCTGTCATCTTGCACAAAATAAAACAGGTTGACAACATATTAAAATTCATAGAAAACATAGAAAATGGTTCAGCTATTCTAAAATTGTCAAAATTCCTAACAGTGTCAAGAAATGGAATACTATTTACAAAATTAATCAGAGTACATGGTCATAAAAAACTGGTATATCAAATATGCAAATTAATAATTAATTACATAGAATACACATTTTATATAACCTTTTCATAATTAATACTCTCGCCATGAGAGTCCACTTAAACGGTAAACGAGAAAATGATACACATCAGATCGAAAAAAAACATAAATATTGAGAGCAGAATTCCTTCACATCAGCTGTCCGGGAAGAAAAACTATTCCGCCTTTCGTACTCGCAAGTGCAAAGAATGCCGACAGCGTCACATGAGCCGACAGCGGCACAATAGCCGACAGCGGCTCCGCCTCGCCGGTATTGTTGCGCCTGCCCGTGCGGCACGCTTGATCTCACTCGCCCTGTGTAACGGCATTTCCAGAACGTCCGTTTCACTGAATTCTTTCGGAAAAACTCACTCCCGAGTAATCTCAAGGAGTCCATTAACACTATCACAGTGGATAACTCAACACTGTTCATCATCACACGCATGTACTAGCCTGAAACTTAAAACAGCGTCTAAGTACATCGGCAATGACTAGTGAAACACACATTCATGAAATCCTACAGCTAGTTACAAAATCATATTTACAATGCTTCATCTACTGTGACTCAGCTGAAAACTTAATCTAGCAGCTTGGATTTTCGATTGATTAATACTCACTCTCTCTTAAATCATTTAGTAAAATTTAATTACTTATTAATTACAACTTCTTTAATGTCCTCTTGGTCAGGCAAAAGCATGACAAGCTAGAAAATCGTTTAAATCTTACACTCTATATTCACATACTGTACAAATTACCCATTCTGTGGTATTAATCAATCCTAGGTTGGTACAATTTCAAGTCTACAATGTTCCGTATACCTAATAGTTTGGATACTCTAAGCAATAAGCATTTGTGTGAGGTATACCAATGACTTTATATGGTCCATTATAAACAAACTTAAATTTAGAGATTTCATTGTCTATCTCGCTCGATTTCTCATGAGCTTTTACAAGTACTAAGTCTCCGATTGCAAACTTAGCAAAACGCGCTTTAGCGTCATGACGACGTATGCGAGCATCGGCTTTAAGCTTCATTACTTCTCGCAAACGATCTTTTTTCACACCAATACTAATGTCAATCTGTGGAGGGAATTTGATTATCTCTTCCACTAAACTTTTACTTCTGTCATCCAACAAGATTTCCTCTGGAGAAAATCCCGTCGATTCATGTCTCAAGGTGTTCATAATTCTCTCAAATACTGCTACATATTTGCCCCATGCCCTATGGTTGTGATGGCAATAGGTACGGCAAAGACGGCCTAGCTCGCGCATATACCTCTCAGCGGGATTCCCAGCCGGACAATAAGCTGAAACATGGATCACCTCGACCCCATTACTTTCCATGCCTTCATTCCACAACTTAGAAGTAAATTGTGCCCCATTGTCTGATAGAATCGCCTTGGGCTTACCAATATGAACAAAATAATCGTTCACAAGCTTGCTATAGACCGCTTTGGCTGTAGCTTTCCTAATCGGGTGTAGTTTGATGAACTTGGAAAAAGCTTCTAGCACTACTAAAATGTAGGCAAAGTTTCCTGATGACTTGGGCAAAGGTCCGTACAAGTCCACGCACAGTAACTCAAAGGTGTCGTTAGGCCTTATACTTTGCATAGGACCACGACTCGTACAGTTGGTAACCTTCACCTTCTCACATAAATCGCAAGTTTTCACTCTGTCAGTAACTCGTTTTAACACGTTGTTAAAATGCACTACTTCACTCATCTTTTCCGTACATTTCTTTGGTCCACAGTGACCATACGCCAAATGGTAGTAGTCTATTATTTCCGTGACGTACTTGGTGGGCCAGCATACCCGCCAAATATTACTATCTTCACCCTTACGTATGTACAAGATATGATCGTATATCTTGTAATACTTCCTTAATTTCTCTCCTTCTGGACTCCTTTCGTCATATCGGGTTTTCACCATATTTAAACAACCATCCTCGTTCTGATGACGACGTAGATTCTTACAGTTGTTCATTATTAATTTACGTCCCTCAACTTCTTTGAAATAGTACAATTTGACCACTCCATCTGCCTCATCTTTCAATAGACCTTGATTAGACTCGGGCAACCGCGACAGCGCATCCGCTACGCAATTGTCGGTCCCTTTTACGTAACAGATGTCATAGTTAAATTGCTGTAAATACAGCGACCACCTAGTCAGTCTTTCGTGAAGTAGTTTACAATCCTTCAGATAAGTGAGCGCCTTATGGTCCGTATGAATAATCACCTTACGGTCCCATAGGTAACCCTTGAACTTCTTGAATCCCACACGATAGCGTGACACTCTTTCTCAGAAATCGTGTAGTTTCGCTCACTTTTTGATAAAGTTCGACTCGCGAACGCTATCGTCCGGTGTTCCTTATCCTCTCCTTTACCAACTTCTTGGAACAGTTCTACCCCCACCCCGTAATTCGACGAATCCGTTTCCAGATAGAAGGGTAGCGATAAATCAGGATGAAATAGTATGTTAGATCTTAACAAGTCGTCTTTTAATCTCTCGGAAGCGGTCTGACACCCGTCAGTCCACACAAACGGAACATTTTTGCGTAAGAGGTTATTCAAATTTTCATCATTAAACACTTGTCCTTTTACAAATTTATGGTAAAATCCTGTGAGCGCTAGAAAACTTTTTAACTGTTTCCTAGACTTGGGTGGAGGACAATTCCTTATTGCCTCTAGTTTCTCTGGGTCTTTCGTAATACCAGCAGTGGTAATTACATGCCCTAAAAATTTCAGTTCCTGCTTCACAAATTCGCATTTCTTTAGCTTTAGAGTCATTCCGCCACGGCGCAATGCTCTAAAAACTTCATCTAATAGGTTACAATGGTCATGCCAAGTGGCATTGGCCAACAATAGGTCGTCAACATATACAGTTAATCTTGAACTCAAAGCCGGTCCTAGCACTTTATCTAGGGCCCTGATGAATACGGACACAGATATATTAAGTCCAAACGGCAGTACTCTATACTGATAACACCTGCCCGCAAACAAGAAGGCGGTGTATGGCCTAGATTCTTCTTCGTGTTCTATTTGCCAGTAACTAGCCGTCAGATCGAGGCTAGTCATGAACTTAACGTCATGAAAACGTTGCAAAATCTCCTCCATACTCTCTGGTCTGTCTGTTTCACGTTAAACGACCCTATTCAACGTGCGTGCGTCAATCACAATACGCACACTACCATCCCGTTTTGCTACAATGACCAAACCGTTATTGTATGGACTTGTACTTCTTTCAATCACTCCCCATTCGATCATCTTATCTATCTCCCGTTGCACTGCTTCCTTTTTGGACAGCGGTATAGCATACGGTCTCACGAAGAATGGTTCGTGCGGAATTACATGCGACTTGCATTTATATCCTTCCACAAGACCCGGTTTGTCTGAAAACACACTCTTATTCCTCACTATTACTTCATACAGGCCTCGTCTTTGTTCGTGTGTTACGTTTGACATACCGTCTACAATACTTTCCAATTCAGTTTCTACACTATTGTCAATGCCGAGATCCCTCACATTACAGTAGTTCAAATTCATACCTACATCAATACCATTCGGCCAGATAACAATGTGTATAGGCTGGTATTGCCTATGCACACCGTCTCCTGCCTCGTCAAAGCTAACTACTATTGTTTTATGTTGTGACGTACATGTCAAAGTTTTGCTTTCGCAATTAATCACTGCACGGTACTTTAATAGCCAATATAACCCGATAATTACTTCCGTAGTTAAGTCTGGCACGACGACAAACTCTTGCTCAAATCGTGCCCCACATATCTCGAAGTTGACAAAAATCTGTTTTGTGACCGGTTTACTGGCCTTCCCAGTAGCACCGATAATTTTCACTCCTGTTACTGGCATAACTACGATGCCAGGTCTGTCTTTCAGTAACTCAAATATTTTCCCAGATACAGCACTCAATTCTGCACCGGTGTCAATCAACACGTTTAGTTGTAGTTCGTGCATATTAACAGACACTACTATCTGTCTACACTTGTCCTCGACTGTTTCTTTATTTTCCCACAGTAAATCCTCGTCTATATCCAGGTCATTCCAGAAAAAACCATCCGGCTTTGATCCTAAATCCGGTTCATCTGGCGGCTTTTTCAGCCTCTGTTCACATGCAGTTTTAATTTCAACACGTTTGTCCTGAGGCTTAGTCTGTAGCTTCGCCTCCAATACCGAAACCTTTTCCTGTAACTCGTCAACTAGTGAGTGTTGCTTTGCTATCACTTCACTAATTGTCACCTTCGTTGATTCCTCTTTGGCTAGATTGATCTCATCTGCCAATCTACCTGGAGGAATGTGCCCAGTAGTCTCTGCAATTACTTCCGCTAGATCTGCGCAACCCACACTGCTATCGTCTGACTGCATAATGTCAGCTCTAACCTCATACACGCTGTAATCCACATGCTTTTCTACCAATCGTGTCCGGCTATCACTAAAATTCTCGTAATCTTTCTCCTCAATACTTTCGCAATGTTTAAACTGGAGGTTGGCTTCGGATGGGTCGGCTACTTCTACCACTATAACTTTCGGTAAAGTCTGCCGGTTAGGGCCAGAACTTTCCGTTACTACTTCAACATCTAACTCCTGCGGGACGAAACACGACGAATCTTGCTCGTGCTCCCCATTAACATCAACTGTTTCTAGTAAAGTCTGCCGGTTAGGGCCAGAACTTTCTATCAATTCACAAATACTATCTTCCTGTGGGACGAGACGCGACAAATCCTGCCCACGCTCTCCATAACCACTTATCCCGTACAGGCCCCCATAATCTCTTAGTTCGTCGTATAAGCGACCGAACTGCCTTAACCAGACCTCATCCCTCTCTGCATCCCCTCGCTCAATGACGGACGTGTTATTCGACATCTGATCTTCTCTCAACAATTGCGAATCATTCTTAAACTCAATCTCCAGTTCTGCTGTGGGTATTACAGCTGCCACTTTATAATCGATTTCCGGAACACTAGTTAAATTGTTCTCACTGACAGTGAATGTATTTTCTACTGCCGCGTCTACAGCTGATCTACTACTTGTGGGCGCACTCCTTTCTCCTAATACTGGCACACTCTACCGCCGTTGATTATTCCATACGGAATTTTCATAACGACGACACCTCGGTTTTCTACTATTATTGGGCCGCCAAAATTTCTCCACGCCCGGTCGGCCTCTCACCGGCGCGGCTAATGGTTTCCCTGTCTCGTCCCAGCAGATACGCTCCCCGGATGCTGCTGAGGCGGCTGATCACACCCTCTGACGTTATTACTATTCTGTGAAGCCCGTATCACGTTAGTATGATACTGGTGTCCGTCATTCCTGTTATTATTTGCAGTGTACCGATTGTTATTACAGTCCGAACCATTATTGTTATTGCTGCCATGGTTGCGGTATGCATTATTCCCATGGTTATTGTTGTTGTGGTTGCTGTGGTACCCGTTGCTGTTACCACGGCCTCTACCACTGTCGCGATTATTGCGCCAATAGTCCTCGTCCTCAACTCTTCCCAGGAAATCATTGATTGTCCTGTGATTGCTTCCTACATAGCGTTTTGTATCATCTGGAAGCTTCTTGTAGAGTTCCCAGACTATTTCGGATTCCGTGCGGCGATCACGCAAATATTCCAACTTGCGGATCCAGCCCTCACAAAACTCCTTCATGGAAACGCGCGAATTCGCATCGAAAGGCCTCGATACGACAAATTCGCGCCAGACACCTTGCTGTTTCTGCTTTGACCAGTATTCAGCCAGAAACAAATTTTTAAACTCGTCAAAAGTCAGGTTCGTAATGTTGAGGTTTAAGCCCCAACGCTTGGCATCACCAGCCAACACATCAATAACCGCATTAATTTTTCTCTCATTAGTCCATGATCTGGGTAAAACTCTTTCACAATTTTTAATGAAATCCGTCGGGTGTATACCGCCTTTTTTCAAGGGGTCGAACCGCACCTCTTTCGTCAACAACTCCGAACTATGTGCACAGATTGGCACATAGCTCTGTTTTTCGTCAAGTTTCCTTTCTAATTCCGACACCCTCGTAATCACTTGGCAAGTGGTTGTCGCAAGCGTTTCCACTTCCCTCTTTTTCTCTTTGCAGGTATTAGCCTGCTTCGTCACTTTGGTACCTACTTCGGATACTAAAGCCTTTAAAGTTTCCACCTTCTGTTGATCCTCTTTTCTCACTAATTGAATTTGTTCCGTCACCTTATTCTCGATGATCGGAGCAACTGCGTCTCCTACACTTTTCTCGATTCTGCTAATTTCGGAACCAAAACGAGTATTAATGCTCGCAATTTCCGCCTGAACGCCTATCATTTCCTGTTTAAGATTACCGATTTCGGTATTAATCACGACAATATCGTCTTTGATTTTATCAACTTTTGTGTTAACAACTTCAACATTGTTGTTAACAACATTAATAGCTTTGTTCTGATTGTCTAGCATTCGTTCAATTTTTTCAGACTGAGCTACTTGCTTGGCAGCCTGAACTGCTTGCTTGGCAGCCTGAGCTTCTTGCTTGGCAGCCTGAGATTCTTGCTTGGCAGCCTGAGCTTCTTGCTTGGCAGCCTGATCGTCTTGCTTGGCAGACAGAGCTTTAATTTCTGCCGATTGACTCTTGATTTCGTTAATCAAAACATTCAATAAATCAGTTAAATTCCCGGAAACTACCGGTTTTACTTCCGCAGCGGCTTCCTCTTTAATTGTCCCCCCGTATTCGTCATCAAGGGATTCAGATTTGATTTTCACTTCCGATTCCGAAACAATTTCTAAAGTTTGGAATTCCATTTCTGCTCTTTGTTGCGTTTCGGCGGTCGCGTCTTTCATGCTAGCCGCCTGCCCCTGAACAATGGGTACCGTGGTGCGCGTTTCCCACTGTTCGACCGATTGTTCCGTATCCAAGTCTACCAAATTTTGGCAATTGTTGCCTTCACTCATTTTAATATTTTTCAATATAAATGCCAAATCACAAATCTAATTAGGATTCCTCACACTAATATTCTCGCCGACGTATCGACCATTTCGTAACCAGTACTTTGTTACGAGATTTGCACAATGCAAAATTCGTGTCCAGAACAACCTCAAATTTGAAGATTGTCCTGTCACCAGGTCGCCACGTGTAACCTCCCCCTCACTTATCGACCTTAATGACAGTGAAAAATTAAACCGCGTGTACCTAATGGAAATTTGGGAAAAGCAATCGTCACCGAAGTTAATCTGTCGGTAAAGAGGGAGGAAAGGGTTACATCTAAATGAAAGGAAAAAAGCAAATGAAATTGGTGGAAATTAATTTTGAAAAGGGGTAAAGTTAATAAAGACAATAAATGTGCGGCCGTTACGTTAACAATTAACTAGCGGTAATTAGATATTTGAGATTTGGGGGAAATTACGGTCGCCAGTCCTAAGGACAATTACTATAGTAACTGAAAAAGAAAGGTTATTACACATATAATTAGCACTAGAAGCGTGGCAACTGGAGGTTGACACGTGTAGTGTGAAAACTGAAAGTTTGTCAGAAGTAGTAAATTTCGCTACACTCTGACTTAATTTAGCAAAAGAATTAACAAAACCGGGGAATCGAAAGTTAATTTAGTGACTGAAGTTAATAGTGAGCTTTCTTTCTGAAGCACATCGAAATTCAGTAAAATACGGTTAGTCTTGGACTACTTCAACAATCATTTCAAAAGCAACTTGACTCTGCGCGATTTAGAAATAAGAGATTTAACTTTGAACTTGAATTAAATGATTCTGAACAATTAACAATAGTAAAATTTTGTACGTACCAAGCTGAGCTGCAGTCACAGGTAAGCTAAAATATGGTAACAAAACTCGCACTCTTAATGTGTGCTTGTGTAATCTAAATATTTTAGCCAGCTATGAATAATTTAACTGAACTTTGAAATTAAGGCAGTGAAATCGAATGATGCTGGCGTTTGAATTTCAACGACACTCAGGTTCATTCCGGAAAAGGAAGGGACCCTGCTTGGTAATGCAATTGGGACAATGAGCAACAAAAGTTCATGCTAAGTTGATGTAATGTTGCGAGGCAAATGGAACAGTTTGAAAAGCTGAGGTCTGCCATACAGTTCTGAAACTTTACGTGCATTTAGTCTTCCTTGTTGGTTGATTGAAGGTTTGAAGTCGTCGATCGAGGAGGTGGCGACAGTCACTCATTGTCGGCCGTCGCTGTTGCAGAAGCTGGATGTTGGCGCGCCTTCTTCTCGACACGGTCACCAGATGAAACGGGCTCTTGATGTGCGCCAGCTAATGCTTCCCGTCCGCGACACCATGTCAGAAACTATCATCGCAAGTCGAGCGCAATTACATGCTGCCAAACCCCGAAAGCGCGGCAACTCGCGGGAGCGTCACACAACACACCTGCTCCACTGCACTACTCCAGCCAGACTCTCTCATGCTCTGCCCGCGCTCCACGCGGCAGAGTTAACACTACCAAAGATCCTACACACTTTGATTCTTCACACAACCTATCGATGTAATCGTTCGATAGCAGTTTTCCCTAGGCAAGACCCAGCGTATAAATACAAATAATCTTTACATAACAAATCAATTATACATCGACATAAACGCATAAATATAGATATACAAATAGTAAAACAATTACAATATATAAAGGCACAGAAATGTCATATATTCAGGTAAGAAAATAAGGAAAAAATTTACAGTACACTAGATGGAAATAGGAGGATATGCATTTCCGGCGTTACAACATGAGGTAATGAATGGCGCACCCCGTCTTCACCCAACAATCTTGAGGTTATCAAGGTGTGTGGCGCTCCTCCTTGTAGGCCTCTCGTTAGGACTCCATTGTACTCTGCCGGCTATGCATTGGCCACACCTGGTTGACGCATGGTTATTTATTGCGCCGCGAGAACCTACCTCTATGTCGCTGTGGATCAACATTGATAGTGGTCCACAACTTGTTGGCCTGTTCGCCTTTAGCTGTGCTCAGGCAGACGTTTACGCTGCCTGATACGCTTCCTGCACTTTTAATGGTTGGTTGGTTTTGGGGAAGGAGACCAGACAGCGTGGTCATCGGTCTCATCGGATTAGGGAAGGATGGGGAAGGGAGTCGGCCGTGCCCTTTCAGAGGAACCATCCCAGCATTTGCCTGGAGTGATTTAGGGAAATCACGGAAATCCTAAATCAGGATGGCCGGACGCGGGATTGAACCGTCGTCCTCCCGAATGCGAGTCCAGTGTCGAACCACTGCGCCACCTCGCTCGGTCACTTTTAATGGATGACTCTGCAGTGGCAGGATCAGTTTTGAGTTTTATTCGAGCAGGGGATTTGTCTCTTTTGTGTGTTGAATGTGGCCTTTGGCCAACGATTTTCGGTTGGGGTTTTTAGTGTCTCTTGGTGGTTGGCTTTCCCCCCCTTTTTTTTTTGTTTCCATGGTCGGTCAACCACTGTAACACTCTATGTGCTTTCAATTCCTTTTTTCTAGTCTTTATCTGTGTCTTTCTTGTTTTGTGTCGCCCCTTGGCATCTCTGTTGTTTGTTTTTATTCCCTGTGGGTGTCTGATGGTCGCGGAAAAAGGTAGTGATGACCTTTGCAGTCTGGTCCCTTCAACCCCACAAATCAACCAATCAACTGACGAGCAGTAATCTTGAATTGGGCGAACGAAAGTTTTGTAGTCACATTTCTGTAGTCACTTCTTTCGAGAATGAATTACATTTTCCTAGTATTCATCGAAGGATTGTGGACCACTTTAGCAACCTAGGAGCCAGATGTAAAATATACGAGGCCAGCAAAAACATAGCACTTCACCTAGAAAGGAAAAAATTATTTAAGAAGTTGTTTACTTTAACAATGTGAAATGCATGTAAGATAATTTTTAATAAATATTTAATATTTGAAATTCGAGTAATTTTCACTTGACGTTTGACAGCATGTCTCAAAATATTTTCAGTAAAGCACAGTATGAATTCAAGAACTACTAAAACATAGAAAATATCTTTCAGTTGGTGCACGTTAAAAAAAACCAGCAAGCATCATTAAAAATTTAATTAATAATACTTCAAATAACATCTATAAGTACAGCAGATCAGAACACTCAATGATCAGATATAAAATATAATCTTTAGGTAAATCAGAGAAATATTATTTGAACTGTTTAAAGAGAATGAAAGTAACTCAGGCTGGTCCTATAAAATAATCTATAAATAAAATTTGAACACCAACGCCCACATAGCTCCAACTGACACAGCTGGTAGTGAAACCAGCATCACCAATATGATAACGATAAATTACCAGCAGAGTACAAACCTTATAAACAATTTTAGCAATGTCAGTTAGCCAAATGGGAACCAGTGAACTCTTAAAAAATAAAATGAGGGTTAACTCAAACTTAAGCAAATAGTTTAAAGAAGCCTGCTGCTCCACGGATATTGTTATGGCTGTGCCATTTTGTAATGTTTTGTGGTTCCTGGTTGGATGAGGAGAGGGTGGTATGATAGGTGGGTGGCCGGTTTCCTCTCACTACAAAAAAAAAAAAAAAAAAAAAAAAAAAAAAATAAAAAAAAAAAAATGCACATGTGATTAAAATTCACTTTATTACAGGAACCAGTTGAGTACTAACTTCAATGACGTCCAGTCTGAAGTTCTGTGCTTAACAGCAATAAGCTAACGTGTACTCATTCTTGAATCTTGTCCGTGTCCATTATCACTACTATATGCCATGAGTAACGTTCCCCCACAGCTAGCTAGGGTGCAAGGCGACGACTATCACTGCGGAAGGCTAGAGCACAGTGCGACGTACCGAGGTACTAAGATTGAGAGATAGAGGCAGCTCGGTCGGCAGCGGCGGCCTACATACATTATCGGCGCGCAACCGTCGGGCGTGTCTTGGTGTTCTCTTGTCATAGGCACGTCTAGTTCAGCGCCTGCTATACAATGTTTCTAGCACCGACCGATGTGCTGGCGAAGGCGTACGCCAGCACAGATAGCTCCGCATAACTGTTCATATAGTCTGCGCACTAATGTGCTCACTAAACAATTCAAACAAACGCCGATGACTAGGACTGAGTAATCCACTTTGCCCGTGAATTCTGTAGACACCAGACTGCAGCCCAAGTTCCTAGGCCGTCTTCCATAATATCCGAGCGATTGACTTTTCAGGCGTGTAATTCGGTAGAATAAAAAACCAGACATTCGCTGGAGGTAATATTCAACTGCTGGCGTCCATGTCTCAAGTGGTTGGTAGCACCCGTGAAACGTATGAGAGTGAGCGCAGTCGCATCCCCTTTGAGTCGGCCCAGAAGAAGCTCGACTGAGGCGGCACGCGAAGTAGGCGGTTGATTAGCTACATGCGCAAATGGACAATCTTGCTGAAATGCGCACAAATCATAATCTTAACCTGGAATCTTCGTTTTAATAACACGTTATCTGTGCTCGTCCGCTCTAGGTCGGTGCAGACGATTACGGCTAGATGTTTTACGTTTGTTACTCTTTCCAGTCATTTACTACTAATAATGTCATCGCGTAATACCGGGTTTATCTGCCTTTTATGTGCGTAATACGTTACATTTATATATACTGATAGTTAACCGCTGAATCTGCACTAAGTACTAATTTTCTACGAGTCTTCCTCCAATTCGTTACAGTTTTTCTTTTTTTTTTCACGTTAAAACTTTCCTGTACCCAACAAAATTTCACGCGAACAGGCGCAAGCAACTTCCGACTCTGACCAGCAGATAATTTATGAAGTGGGACCAGTTGGAATGACATATGTAGTTCTGCCTCTGACAAACCACAGAACTCACTATCCTGTTTGGTTCGATGTCCCATTATACTCATACTGTCTTCTTCTTCTTTCGATTTCGGCCATCTTTGGACCACGTTCAACAATTCACTTGCCCGGCTTTTTGATCTTTTTTTCTCTCTTCCCAATATTTCCTCATCATTTTCGAGTGGTTCCTCCTCCGCTCTTCCGACCATTTCCTGTTATTATTCTTTAGTTTCGTTTCTTCTGGAAAACACTTAATTTCGTTCACTATTTGTCTAAACTTTTCCCTGTCCCTGATTGACTCACGGGTGACATTAAAATAGGCCAAATCCTTTTTCACCATCTGTATCCATTTATTGTTGGTTTTTTCGTTCCTGTTACTATGTTCAAACACTTTTCTTGTTAGTCTGTTTCCATCCATCCTCGACAGGTGACCATAAAACGTTAGTCTGCGTTTACGCATTGCCTCACTCACTTTCTCAATAGTTTTGTATATTTCCTTATTACTCTTTAGCTTGTACTCTTCTCCAATCTTTCTCGGTCCTAATATTTTTCTCAAAATTTTCCTTTCTTTCTTTTCCATGTTTTCTATTTCCCCCTTTTTGTTAAGAGTTAGGCACTCCGATGCATACAGGCATTCTGGTCTAATGACAGTTTTATAGTGTCTTAATTTAGCTTGAATCGAAATGTTTTTTTTGTTATATATGTCTTTGGTTTTTTGAAAAGCAAATTCCATTTTCCTTGCTCTCGCCTGGTTTGCACTCTTGTCTAAACCATTCACTTGAATTATTTCACCTAAATACTTAAATTTTTCTACTCTCTTAATATTGCCGTATTTAGTAATAAGATTTTTCTTGTTATTTCTATGATTAGACATATACACGGTTTTTTCAAATGAAATCTGCAGTCCAGCTCTGGCCGAAACTTCTTGTAGTTTCTCCAGGTAGTTCTGAGCTATTTCTTCGTTTTCTGTAATTATTGCCAGATCGTCTGCAAAAGCTAAACAGTCCACTTCTATTTTTTCTTTTTTTGTTCCAATTCTGATGTCATTCTTGGTGCCTTTGAGTTCTTCTTTCCATATTCGCAATATATTTTCCAGTACGCAGTTGAAGAGGATTGGGGATAAACCATCACCTTGTCTAACACCTGTTTTAATTTCGAACTTCCTTGAAATTTCACCCATAAATTTAACTTTGGCCTTACTGTTTGTTAGCGTCTGTTTGATAATTTGAATTGTTTTCGTATCGACCCCAAATTCTTCCAATACTTTCAGTAATGTTTCTCTATCTACCGAGTCGTATGCTTTTTTGAAATCTACAAATACTATTGCAAATCTCTGGCCTCTTGAGATTCTGTAACGAATTAGTGTTTTCAGGTTAAATATTTGTTCAACACAGGATCTACCTTGTCTAAAACCTGCTTGATATTCACCTATTTTTTTATCCAGAACTGGCTCCACGATTTGAAGTAATTTCCTTGACAAAATTTTGTATCCTACTGGTAGTAGCGAGATCCCTCTATAATTATTAACATTCATCTTATCCCCCTTTTTGTGTAGTGGGTGTATCAGGGCACACTGCCAGTCTTCAGGAATTCTTTCTTCGTCCCAGATCTTCTTAAACATATGTTCCAAAACTTGTGGGAGGTTGGTATCCATTATTTTTAGGATTTCTGGTACTATGGAGTCTTCACCTGGGGCTTTATTGTTTTTTAGACTGTGTATTATGTGTTTTATTTCTTCAGCGTCTGGAGGTTTTGACTCGGTATTAGTATTTCGGTGGTTTTCAAAACTCATTTTATCTTTGGGTGGTTCACAATTTAGTAGATTCTCGAAATATTTTGCTAATATTTCACAATTAGTCTTGTTTGTCAAACCTAGCTTGTTCTCTTCATCTTTAAAACATAAATTTGGGGATTGGTATTTGGTTAGCTGTTTTCTAAAAGTTTTGTAGAAATCTCTAGAATTATTTCTTTTAAAGTCTTCCTCAATCTGTTCTAGGTTATCCTGAAATTGTCTTCTTTTTTTATTACGGAAAAGCTTAGCTGTTTCTCTTCTCTGGATTTTAAAATTGTCAAGATCTTGAGGATCTTTTGTGGAGTTCCATTTCTGCCACAATTTCTGTCTCTTCTCCAGGTTCTCATCACATTCATTGTCCCACCATGGATGTCTTATTACTCTTTTCACGAGACAATTTTCTTTTGCTATTTCAACTATTTCGTTTTTGATCTCCTCCCATCCCGCTTCCTTATTTATTGTGGATATGCCATCGCTATCTTTGTGCAATGCTCTTTGAAACCGTTGTTTAATTTCTTCATTTTTTAACGTTTCTGTGTTATATTTTGGAATTTTGTAAAAGGTTTTCTTCTGTTTTCGAAATGGGAGTGGTCTGAATTTAATCGTAGTCAAATAGTGGTCTGAATCAACATCAAGGCTTTTCAGCACTTCAGTGTTTTGAATTTCTTCTTGACAATGAAGTGAGATAGCCACATGGTCAATTTGGAATTCTCCGAGAAGTGGATTTGGTGATCTCCATGTTTTAGTTTTTCGGCTCAGCTTTTTGAAATGTGTTGTCATTATTTTCAAGTTGAAATGCCTACATACCTCTATAAGCCTTTCTCCATTTTTTGAAGTTCTTTTGTGACCTGGGAAGAGGCCTACTGTTCCATGGTATTTTTTCTCCCTTCCTATTTGTGCGTTAAAATCGCCTACTAACATTTTTATGTTCTTCTTTGAGCATCTATCCAGTTCCATTTCAAGTATCTCCCAAAATTCTTCAACTTTCTCCGGGTTATTTTTGTTGTCCTGGTTTATGGGTGCATGGCAGTTGATTATAGAGTATCCTTTGTTTTTACATTTAATCTCAAGAATGGATAGTCTCTCAGAACTCGAGTAGAAGTTAGTAACTGAATCTAAAATTGAGTGATGTACCAGAAATGCTGTTCCCAGGTATGGCATTTGTTTCATTAAGATTTTACCTGGTTTTCCTTTAAATAAACGATAGTTTTCAAAATCTAAAGCAGTTTCATCTAAAAACCTTGTTTCTTGTAATGCACATATTAAAATTTCTTTCTGGTTCAGCTTTTCAATCAATAATTTCAATTTTCCTACTTTAATTAGAGAGTTTACATTTAGGGTTGCAAACATAGTTGCTATCTTAAATTTCAGTGTTGAGGGCTGCATACATGTTGGTTGGGGTTCTCCAAAATCCTTTGACCCCTTTGCATTGTTTCTACGAACAACGGAGGATTTGCCATTCGGTCTACCTCTTGGAGTAGTGTCTATCTTTGACGACGTTCCCATCATGCTTCGCAGTAATTGTTGGATAATAAATTGGGGGATCGGGTTGCCCCGAATCCGAAATTGAAACCAAGGTAGTAAGCCCTGGAGTTAGCTCTTCCGCTCTCTCTGCCGTTGGGAAATTGTTCCTCTTCCGCCATTGAGACCGTTGGCTGGGTTTCACCTAGTAACCCTAGGCAGGGGCCCTATGACAGGGTGCTACCATCTGGAGCCGGACGGACCCTGGTTTTTTTACGAGGTTGTTACTCCTCCCCCTCCACACTTCCCCATCCTCTTGTTTTTAGATGGGCCCGGGCTTGGGACCGGCTTGCGGCGGTGTTATACTCATACTGTGTTTATCAAGTTTCGGTAGGAACAATATCGAATGCTTTTCAGAACCGAAGGAACACTTTCACATAGGAAGATTTCACGTTACAAACGTTGCCTTGATTTATAACATTCAAAAAATCGTCAGTGCAGTCCGCAACGCTGTTCCTCTATTCTGCAGATGTTTTGTTCACCAGTCGACAGTGAGAAACTATCGAACGCTTTCTCTCAGACTGAAAAAGCAATCAAGCTGGGCGCTGCTTTCTACGCAAATATACACTCCTGGAAATGGAAAAAAGAACACATTGACACCGGTGTGTCAGACCCATCATACTTGCTCCGGACACTGCGAGAGGGCTGTACAAGCAATGATCACACGCACGGCACAGCGGACACACCAGGAACCGCAGTGTTGGCCGCCGAATGGCGCTAGCTGCGCAGAATTTGTGCACCGCCGCCGTCAGTGTCAGCCAGTTTGCCGTGGCATACGGAGCTCCATCGCAGTCTTTAACACTGGTAGCATGCCGCGACAGCGTGGACGTGAACCGTATGCGCAGTTGACGGACTTTGAGCGAGGGCGTATAGTGGGCATGCGGGAGGCCGGGTGGACGTACCGCCGAATTGCTCAACACGTGGGGCGTGAGGTCTCCGCAGTACATCGATGTTATCGCCAGTGGTCGGCGGAAGGTGCACGTGCCCGTCGACCTGGGACCGGACAGCAGCGACGCACGTATGCACGCCAAGACCATAGGATCCTACGCAGTGCCGTAGGGGACCGCACCGCCACTTCCCAGCAAATTAGGGACACTGTTGCTCCTGGGGTATCGGCGAGGACCATTCGCAACCGTCTCCATGAAGCTGGGCTACGGTCCCGCACACCGTTAGGCCGTCGTCCGCTCACGCCCCAACATCGTGCAGCCCGCCTCCAGTGGTGTCGCGACAGGCGTGAATGGAGGGACGAATGGAGACGTGTCGTCTTCAGCGATGAGAGTCGCTTCTGCCTTGGTGCCAATGATGGTCGTATGCGTGTTTGGCGCCGTGCAGGTGAGCGCCACAATCAGGACTGCATACGACCGAGGCACACAGGGCCAACACCCGGCATCATGGTGTGGGGAGCGATCTCCTACACTGGCCGTACACCACTGGTGATCGTAGAGGGGACACTGAATAGTGCACGGTACATCCAAACCGTCATCGAACCCATCGTTCTACCATTCCTAGACCGGCAAGGGAACGTGCTGTTCCAACAGGACAATGCACGTCCGCATGTATCCCGTGCCACCCAACGTGCTCTAGAAGGTGTAAGTCAACTACCCTGGCCAGCAAGATCTCCGGATCTGTCCCCCATTGAGCATGTTTGGGACTGGCTGAAGCGTAGTCTGACGCGGTCTGCACGTCCAGCACGAACGCTGGTCCAACTGAGGCGCCAGGTGGAAATGGCATGGCAAGCCGTTCCGCAGGACTACATCCAGCATCTCTACGATCGTCTCCATGGGAGAATAGCAGCCTGCATTGCTGCGAAAGGTGGATATACACTGTACTAGTGCCGACATTGTGCATGCTCTGTTGCCTGTGTCTATGTGCCTGTGGTTCTGTCAGTGTGATCATGTGATGTATCTGACCCCAGGAATGTGTCAATAAAGTTTCCCCTTCCTGGGACAATGAATTCACGGTGTTCTTATTTCAATTTCCAGGAGTGTACAACTGGTGGACAAATAAGGGGAATGAGCTCAACAAAACTGCTATTTTAGGTGTTCATGTAGCTTCATACAGAGGAGATTTTTCACTACCCCATAGAGTTTCGATGTTTTCCTGTACTATTCTTCATAGTGATAAATCCATACAGATGCTCCAAGCATGAAGTGAACCGATAATTTCCGTTCCGATGGAGACCACCTTCTTTTGATAAAATTAAAGTCCTATGACAGTGTAGACTAGGACACTCGACTTATAATGATCTTGCACATCAAAACAGTTGGTACGATGTGTTGACGCGAGTCTGCCCTCATGTGCTAGGAGCAATGTCGGCATCATGCTAGTTTCAGAAGTCATGATAGCCACATGTCCTTTAACAGTGACCCTAAGACACATTGAAAACGAAGTACCCAGCCTAAACCAAAAAGACCTTCACCTTGCTTGGAAGTTGATAGCGCCACGAGTAAGCTTTGTAATTAACTGTAGGCTCCTGTGCTAGCAGTCTGCTCACGAATTAAAAACAATACCTATGAGACACGAATACAGTTTGAGTCTAATCAATACTAAAAAGAAAAGAAAGAAAACTAGAAGAACTTGAAGTTATAAGTGTAGATAAAATTTGGATATGCAGTTAGGAAAAAACTTAGAAAATGCCAACATAATAATTCAGAAAGTAAGATATTCCGAGAAGCACTTACGCAACAGGCTGATCTTATCAGACTGATAACCAACTGTAAGCGTAGGATTCCGCAGCCATTGCCTCAACCAATAAAATTCTTCTGGGTTCAGCTAGCGAAAAAAAAAAAAAAAAAGAATTCACCTTCATGGACGCCACTTCCAACAGTTACCGAAACGTCAGAAGTTTTACACAAAGACCCAGAAGAATTGTTGACTGTGATAACCAACTGTTGTTCTGAAATATTTCGTTTCCACTGTTCACTCACCAGTAAACCGGTTGTCCTATCTCTTTTCAGCTCGATTCTCACAACTTTACATCATGTGTGTTCCCGTCACTTGAGAAAATTTTGTTTATATTTACTAGTATTCAAAGAACTGTGACTGACGCCCGAACAACAGGGAAATGACATGTATCGACACCAGAAAATAGTGCATTGATAATGGCTAGGCGCTAGCCGAAATCCAGATTTGCCAAATAAAACCTACAAAAAAAAAGACGACTGATTGCTACGCTCTATAATTTATAAATTTATGAATTATATTTACTACTTTTTTGCTTGGTAAGAGTGATGTTTATAGCGCCACACATCACTTGCAGTAAGGCGATACTGAGACGTTCGTTTTGGTGATAGGGTTTCGGAGTTTACTAAACATATCAATTTTGTGTGACAATAGACTTTCCTGTCGTAAGTTACTGATGAAAAGCACCCTCCCCAGCTGCATTGTAGTGTTGACACACTGCAACTTTTTTTTACGAATTTCATACTCAGCAACTTTCCACGAACTGTTGAAAGATTTGGATGTCCCTATATTTGCACACATGGGACGGGTGAGGGTAGCTGCGCGATTGTCTCTGTTTGGGCGCTCTTTATGAGCCCCGCTCGCTGGCCACTGCTGGGCGCAACTCGACGCTTCGGGAGAGAGACTCTCGCTGGATTCCTTCATTGCGCTCTCCCCTTTGTCGCTGCCTCGGCACCGCAACTTGATGTTCCTAAAATTTAAAGTCTGTTCATCAATTGGGTCGCGCTCTACTACTACTGATTTCTCCGCATGTCCCAAACAGAAGCACCTCACGTATTCTTCGCAGCATTTCGAGGTTTGCCCGATGCACTGGCAGCGAAAGTCACACTGGGTGATATGAAAAGGTATCCATTATTTTGAGAGGTGCTAACTATATCTGTATTATAGGGACCTACGAGCTACAGTCGATGACGATACCTAGCCCGATCTTTTAGATTCCAATCTTTTTTCAGCCACATTTTATCTGTTTTTCAAAAATGGAGCTTACGATATCAACATTTAGTGTGAGAACATTATTTAAATTTCATTCTTTACCCTGTTTTCTGTAATAATTTAAAACTTCATACCTATCATCGATTTTAAGGAAGCTCCATTTGTTTAATTTGATCTTAATTGCGATATATGTAGCACTGAGCAGTATTAGGTACAAAATTATATGATAACATTTTTTTCCGTAATTTAAGAACTGTTATAATTTTTCGTGAAAGAAAATCTCATGGAAGAAAGTAAGATATTTGTTATTTAAGTCATATGATACACTTCGTAAACTTTACAAAATCTCCATTTCAAAATTATGTTCAGTAATAGATAATTATTTTTTATTTCTATAGATGTGCCTTATCACAAGAGTCATATTTTCTTCCTAACTCACGTAGGCAGAAAAATATACACAAAAATTATTTTGATTAACAACCGCTTCTAGAACATTCTAGAACTCCACGCTGTGCTGCAACATTGGGCTACTCGCCAAAAGTCAATCAATCTTTGCTCAGGCGAGACTTCGTACTGCCCTCAGTGAGGGCACTCCTTGTCTTAGATCTGCGTAGTATGTTTGGTCCGGTCATTGTGTAATAAATTTGCATCACCTATATAATTTTTATTGAAACTTGGGGCATTTTTTGAAAATACCTCTGAAACGTAATATAATCGTATGTTTGTGGACAGTGTTTATTATAAAGGTGATGTGGTAGGCTCTCTTTAGCAGAGTGCGTAAATCTAAGGCATTAAGTTGGTTGTTCGCCATATGTCAAGTGGAAATAGACCTTGATGTCTTGAAAATAAATTTCTTCATTTACATTTAAAACCCTGGACCCTAACATCATGGTGTAGACAACAAGAACACGTCGATTGGAGCCAGAAAAGTTCCATGAAACAAGATGACTATTAAAAAAGTCTTCCTACTCCTTGTAACAACAACTTAGAAGTTGTTCTCTGAATTGCTGTTTACCTTTCTGTTCAACAAAGCATTTACGTAGCAAATCCTATTGCTGAAGAAATTAAAATACATCAATAACAATTTTTACTCATTTGGCTCCGTTGCGTCACATATGTCATATAAGGACATTATTATATTGTAAGGTGGCGGTAAAATTCTGCCCCTTAACATACTGTTTTAAATACAGAAACGTAATCTACTCAACAAGTCGAGGAGTTTGATACCATGCAAGACCTACTTCTAGTAAAGTTATACTAATTTGCATAATCATTCATACGTTGCCGACATGAAATCGATAGTACAAGCATTCCCTGGCCACGTATGAAAGATTACCTTCAGCACTATGCAAATTAGTGTCACTTTACTTGAGGTAAGGCATGCGTGATATCGAATTCCTCGCCATGCTGAGTAGATTACGTTTCTATACGTAAAATAGTATGTTAAGCGGCAAAACTATACCGCTACCTTACTGACTCTCTTACTGAGCGCCTGAGAAACGTGATATTTACTGTGCATTGTCGGCGGCTGATGTGATCAGCAGTGGTGTATGGCGGCGGCAATGCGTCGACGCTGTGCAGACCTTATAACACTCCTGTCTGCTACTTCTGTACCATAACCTTAAAGTTGGAGGCATGTTGTGAAATAAAACTATCTTATTAAAACAAATATGGTTTAACGCAACTGAGCAATGTTACCCTCTGAGAGGAACTTTGTTATGTTGGCAGTGCTGTGCCTAACGCAGATGGCTTATCGGAAGTGAAAGTCAGAATTACGTAAATATTTAAACAGTAACAAACAATATTTTACCTATCTACACTGTTCAAAGAGTAAGGAAAACGGTCGCCAGCCTAATTAGGCAAGATAATTATTAACATTCTTGTTTAAGAAAATAGGTATGAGTAATTTCAACGGACAAACACAACCTATATTTTGCCACACGCGAGTACAATGAACTCTGACACCTGCATATTTTCACGGTTAAGATTGGGAGCTGACAGAGCAGGACAGACTATTTGCATAAATATAACAGATAACGGAACACACTATTACATCAGGGCTTATTCAAACCGAATAAGTTTTACAACATTACTATTAATATTCACTGCAGAATCATAAATTGGACACAGGTTAAGTATTAATTTGCAAACACTTTCCTAGTTGACATAAAATTATAAATGTAGTTCACTGCAAAATTATGAATTGGTCACAGGTTAAGTCTCTCTCAGTCACATACTTTACTACTTAAAAATTGTCGTTATTACCACAGTCCTCTACTTTCAAGTAAATGATTATATAGGTAACTTTGAAACTCCACAAAACTTTAAATTGGACTGTTTCCATCACTGGGAGGCTTTCACAAAACTACATTTACTACCTCCCACAATTTCACTAAATCCACAGTAAATCTGAACACTCCCTTCTTACCAAAGATCAAACAACATTATTTAATTAACTATTTGGCTTTGAGGCTTTCATTTTTTCCACAAACTAGGACACTCGGTAATCATAGTACAAATGGAGAGGAACCTGAGAGGTGTTGTGATAGGGAAAAAATCGAGGTAGGTACATAAATTCAGTTATAAGTTACCTTATATTTGTGCACACTACAACATCCAATAAGCTGATCCTTCACTGTACATGACTATAGTGCTCCATTACAGTGATTGCGCAATGTGGTGGCAACTGCATGTTGGTAGGTGGGTTTTCAGGTAGAATTGCCGGACTCTGTCATTTCTTGGTGGCGATGATAGACATCAATTCCAGAATAATTCCAGCTCTTTATCCATCCATCCGAGGCATTGGAAAGCGGCAGGAAAAGACTCTGTCGGAACCAGCACAATATATAACTTTTACATGGCAGTGCACAGTTTGGTAGCTCGTTCCCGACTGACTCTTGTTCCACCTTTTCTACCTATGCCAACCACTACTTGCGCACGCTACACAGTTCCGTTCCCGAGGGGAACGACAACACCTTTTACATATGGCATAATTAAGAACCCCAAGTGAAGGTCAGCTGTTTACATAACAGCAAACAAACTTTTTAAATAAAACAGAACATCTGCACATATTAGTATTTCTACAAAAAATTATTCACTCAAAATCCAAATGTATACAGTAAGTTTTGTCTCCCCCCAATTGAGACAAAGAATTTAAATGACAGATACACTACATTGCGTAGAATCAAACCATGACATCAAAATTTTTACAAAGAAAAGAGTATACGATTTCGTGTTATCGATTCAGTCCAACAACCTTTACAGATACTCAATGTTATAGCATTAAACCAAAACAAAAGGCAAAATAAATCCGTACAGCATTAGAGCTATGGTGTTACAACCTGTAAACCTCGACAGTGTTATGGCCTTCACTGTATTAGCAGTCGGAAATTGGCGTTTCGTGAGGCGAAAAACAGTGTTTTTTCCTAGCTAAAATATTGGCAATTTCCACTCGCTCTTGCTTAGCGATGTGTACACCACTGCCCTCTGTAATTGTTCCGCAGAACGTATCTAATTTGGGTCGTTGCCGCGCGGAGAGGCCGAGCGGTTTGAGCCGCCATGTCGCGGACTGCGCTGCACCTCCCGCCGGAGGTTCGAGTCCATCCTCGCGCATATGTGTGTGAATGTGTGTGTGTGTGTGTGTGTGTGTGTATGTGTGTATGTGTGTGTGTGTGTGTGTGTGTGTGTGTATCTGTGTGTGTGTTGTTCTTAGCATAAGTTAGCTTAAGTAGTGTGTAAGTCTAGGGACCGATGACCTTAGCAGTTTAGTCCCTTCGGAATTCACACTCATTTGAACTTTTTTTTAACTCGGGTCGAAATCCGTAATCTCCACTCCTGAGATGTTACTAGATTTTCGAATGCTGTGAGCGCAAATGTTCAGTAAAATGCTCTTCAAGGCCGACAGAACAGATATGACACCAAAGACGCTGCTGCGTTTTGGCCTATTTCGGCGTGATTCCCACTTACAGGTTATCTGTGAAAAGTACTTTGAATTTTATGCTTTCAATTAATTTAATCATTTTTAGCTTCAAGCACATAAATTGTAAGAATTCCCCATTATACCGTACGACATTAATGTGAACAGTTTGCACTCATAACATAATATTTGGTTTCATAATATAATTTTGTCCTTACATGACATATTCAACGCAGTGGGCTCAGGCCCTCAGGAGTTCAGGATTCGTTTGCTGGGAACGCGCTTGGCGACTCCGGGGTTTCTGAGGAAGGGTCAGATAAGCGCTGCCAAATGTCTCTCATTATGAGCGTGTTTCAGCGACCACGCTGTGGCGCGAGGGTGAACCGTTGTGTGTCACACCGAACGGGGATGTTGGTTTGACCGCCTGGATCTCGAGGACGGTAAAAACCTCTATAAAAAGACCCTCAGTCTCCAGGTGTGCTGCGCGGTGATATGATGCATGGCCATTGAAGTGGAACAGTCGTTAGCGAGCAACCTCTGGGGAACCTGCCACACCACAGTTGTATAAGGCTCTGTCTGGATGGACTTTCTTCCCTAGTTGCTAGTGGAAACACCAGGATGCCTAAACCTCGTGCTCCTACTCCCAGCGCCTTGGGTGGGCCGTTGGGCAGTGTTAAGACCCAAAATCCTTAGGGATACCATGTGGCTAGTCCATCTGGGTTATGTCTGTCCGTCAACGACAGTAGTCAAACGTTTTTGTTGTGATGAAACGTGAAAAATTGTTGTCATTCTGTATCCATAAAGGTTTAGAGCGACTTGCATGGAAACTCACAAAACTATCAAGAGGTTGCGGAGTGCTACTCTCCCGCTGGAGACTACGAAGGTTCCCCAAGTAAGGAAGCTGTTAAATGCCAAGCTACTTGGAGAATACTCCATCAACAGTGAGCTGCACGCTGAGTTAAAAATGTTAAAGGTACTGTCATATGTCGGGACATTATGGATGTGGGTACAAAAGAACTGCAACAGGAATGGGAAAGTGCAACACTGACTGAAGTCCAAAATTTTATGAAAATCGTTGATGGTAAAATCCAAAATCAGCATCATTTATACTGACATTCAATCTGCTGATGTTGTCGGAGTATACTGCAGCAGGATTTCTCCATCTTAAGGTAAGACCATATGTCCAAAAACCAATGCGCAGCTTCAAGCGCTGACGCTTAGGTCACACTAGTATGGGTCGACGATGTGGCAGCGTGGCAGTTGAACAAGGTTTTCGATGCACTGCTCCACCCAGGTGTGATAACTGTTCTCAGACCTATCCTGTTTGGAGCTGGAACTGTCCTATATTCGCTGCAAAAAAAGAAGAAATTAGTCATCCAACATATCTCATACTCTGACTTTTGCCTCGGCACTGAAACGGACTGTACAGAATGACTACGACGTTTAGGCAGAGCACATCCAACTGCATCTGTCGGTGCAGCTGCCAGCCTGTGCTGCTGGTCCTGTAGACGAGTTATCCTGTCGCCGAAGCTTTGGGAGTTGCCGAACTTAATGTCAGCGTAGAGAGGAAACCCTCACACAGAAGAGAGTCAGCAGAGTGCTTCTGTTACATCAGCCTTGCCACCATCCCCAAAATCGTAACGGGAGACGAAGGCTAAATGGCGAAAGCGGTCCACTCCTAGGCCATCAGACCATGCGACCTTGTTGCTGTCTGATGGATCTGACGATCATAACATCGCTTGTAAGGACGTCTAGGTTTGCTTGAGGGAACCAGTGAGCCGTCAGGTGACCCCTCTGATGCCGTCTCGCCACCATGGTGAAGGGGGAAATACAGAGTAAAATTTGACCATTAAAATCGCTTCCATTCTTCAGTGGAACATTAATGAGTTTAGTACACATGTAAAGCAACTGAAGCTGTTAGCACAGAAGCGCCCATTGTGCTTGTGTTTGCACGAAACGCATTAAAAGCGTCTGAGGCCCCTGTCCTAGGGGCTATACACTGTATTGCAAGGATGATGGCCGAGCGGTTCTAGGCGATACAGTGTGGAACCGCGCGACCGCTACGGTCGCAGGCTCGAATCCTTCCTCGGGCATGGATGTGTGTGATGTTCTTAGGCTAGTTAGGTTTAAGTAGTTCTAAGTTCTAGAGGACTGATGACCTCAGAAGTTAAGCCCCGTAGTGCTCAGAGCTATTTGAACTATTTGCAAGGATGATCTGATCGGAAAAAGGACCAAGGGAGGCGCATTTTGTCAATAACACGCAATGCTTCTATGCCGTCCTCCTAGGTACTGACCTGCAAGTAGTTGCAATTGATGTTCATGCATGTTAGAGGAACATTGTTTGCTCGCTATAGCTACCTCACGATACGATTGACTCCCACAGGCACTAATAGGTCTTATACAACAACTACCCTGACCATTTATTCTCCTGGTAGACTTCAGTGCCCATCCTGCACTGTAGGGCTTGATCTCTGCTTGCCCGCGGGAGCAGGTTTTGGAGAGCCTAATAATGTCTCACGAGCTATGCATACTCAACACACTCAGCCCCGCTCATTTCTGTGATGCTACTGGGCCATTCACAGCCATCGACCTCTCTTTCTCCTCTCCAGCCCTTGCGGAGTCTGTTCAGTAGGAAGTCACTGACGACTTGCGTTGTAGTGACCGTTTCCCACTCCATACTCACCTACTGGATGGATCTCTCCGTGAAAGGATGCTGCCACAGTTGATGATTAGCAGAGGCAACTGGACAATGTTCAGCCAGCTGGCTGTATTTGAGTTCCGCAACAGCATCCAGGATTGGATGAGCCACATCGCACTAGTAATCTACCAAACCTCAGACCTATCCATCCCAAATTCCTCTCATCACCCTAGGAAGCCATCTGTGCCTCAGTGGACTAATGAGAGCCTTTTAGACATTCAGTTCAGGCATCCTGCTCCACGACTTTTTAAGAGCTATGCAACGTGGGAAACGTCGACGTCTTTCGATTAGTGAGGGCAAAGGATCGATGCATCATCAAGGAGAGCAAGGAAAGATCATGGGAAATATTGCTGGACTCTGTCAACCGCGCCACTTGATGTGCTGCAGTATGGGAAGCCATAAAGAGGATTTCTGGTGAAGGCAGTCGGTTACCTATAGCAGCTTTGTTGAATCAGGGGTATCTCCAAACGTCACCTGGAGACACAGCAGAGCATTTTGGGGTGACTGCTCCCACTGCCAGTCAAGATCCGGCATTCCGTCGTTACTGTGCCACCATGGATAGAGCTGAGTTGGACTTCACGTCTAAAAATTTGGAGTCCTATAACTGCCCATTCTCTATGTGGGAACTGTGTTGTAACCGCAACCGGAACGGGCTCGGGGCTCCCGAGAACGGAGCGTGGCGGGACCAACCGGGGGTGGTCAGCAAATAAACAAAGAGGAAAATACGGACGCGAACATCGACGGACGACCGAGTAAGACCTTACGAACAACAACACGCAAGAAGGAACGGGGTCACAAGCGACAATCTAACGAATCCACAACGTCCACTCGTACACGGAATCAAAGTAAATGCGCTGTCTGTAGGCGAGATGTCGATAGACTCACGTGAATATCAGACTGCCTTGACGAGCTTTGTTTATTCTTCCGTTATTGTATTTCGACTCCCCCCGAAGGGGGCGGGTTGGCAGCAGCTTATTAAGCTGCTCTGCAGCCTACAGACTTTTTAAAATGTAAGGAGAAGTTAAAAAAAATAAAACCAGGCGATAAAATGGGGACTTAAATTGTAAAACGGCGGAAAATTGGGGAAAGTTAAAACATAAAGCAAAAGGTTGACAAAGCAAATAAAAATACACAGAATGCAGACAGGTAACTAGTAGACAGACAATTAAAAAACATAGCGACAGTCTGGTTTCTGTTTGCAAGAGATATAAAATCACACCCAGCGACAGTATGATGGCCGTTCGCGACTCTTTGGAAAAGACACTCAACACTGAATACTCACCGTAAACGCTGCACTAAAATGTCGGCACAAAGAGGACGCACCATAGCCTAGGGCAGATCGGTGGGGGGGGGGGGGGGGGACCTGGACAGATGAAGGGGAAAACAAGGAGGGAGGAGAGGAAAAACGAAAAGGGGGGGGGACCAAAGGAGGGAGAGGACCCATAAGGGGGGGAGGGGCAGGGCAGACGCTAGAGGGAATGGGAAAAGGCAGAGGGGGGAAATGCAAAAGGACTCGGGGGAGAGAACGGGGGTAGAGAGAGGGTAGGCGCGAAAAAAAGAGGATGGAAGGGGGAGAGGGAGCCCAAGAAAAGGATGGAGGAAAGGAGGGGGGCTGAGGATCAGAGTTGATAGGAGGGAGAGAGGGCATCATACGGGAGTTGATGGAAGCCACCTTGGGAAAGGAGATGAAGGGTGTAGAGATGGAGGGTAGGGGGGACACAATAGTGAAGATGTGGCTGGGGGCGGGGATGGGAGAGAAGAGGAGCAACCAGGAGGTGAGGGGGATCAAGGCGGCGGGAGGTGTATAGTATGCGGATATGTTCGACGAATAGGAGCAGATGGGGGAAAGGAATGAGGTCGTAGAGGATCCGCGTGGAGGACGGGAGGCGTATACGGAAGGCGAGGCGGAGTGCATGACGCTCAAGGATCTTGAGGGACCCTAGCTGAGCGAGAGGCAGGCGCTTAAATACAGGGTAGGGTACGTCGCTACTGGCCGCTGGGACCACGTGCTCCACCGTGGAGCCCTCACATTATACGAGGGCCAGGAGCGCGCGCAGGCACTGCTCATGGTGTGACGTCTGCAGAGACCTCTGGTGGTAATCGAGGTCCATGCCGTCTGGCGCGGAATCGAAACCCGCGGCGCTCGGTACCAGAAACTGTATTCGGCACTGTCTGCAGCTCTTGATACTGCACCCGGTCACGTCCAAATCCGATACCGCATGCTGTGGAACTTGAAACCAGAGGCCGAGAAAATCGTCTTACAATGTTTTAATCCTATATGGTAGACAGGTGACTTTCATAATTCATGGATGGAGACAAGTCTGATATCTGAAACTGCGAAAGGACGAAATGTGACCCAATAGTTACAAGAGCGTCGCCTTAACGAGCTGTATAGGAAAGATCATGGAGCGAATGCTTAACTGTCGTTTCGTTTGAATTTTGGAGACCAGGCCGCTCCTAAGTCGCTCTCACTGTCGGTTCAGGAGATTTCGATCCACTGTCGGCACCTGACCTTTCTGGAGGCGGCTATTCAGTAGGTTTTCCTATGTAAACAGCATTGTGTAGGAATATTTTTTGTATCTGTTACGTGTATGATACTAATTGGAGACATCTTTTTCTGGGGAATCTTCACCAATGGGACCATCTCCCAATCTTTATTCTGTCCTTTTTATCAAAGCGCTATTTTCGGTACTGAGTTGGTGGCGTGCTGTCAGATTGTTTTGAACAGCACAATGGTGTTCCTTAGGGCACTGTTCTAAGTGCTTCCTTCTTCGCCCTAGCCATCAACAGTATCACGTCTACGTTAAAGAGTCATTTACAATGCTGCTTATTTGCGGACCTTTTTTGCACTTTTCTGTTCTTCCTCCAGTATTGCTACAGCAACTTGTCAGTTACACCTTACACTGAAGAGGCTAGAGGAGTGGGCAGCGAAGACTTGTTTTGCGTTTTCTACAAAGGAGTTGGTGCGTGTGTTCATTTTAGACGTTCAAGTTGTATTTTTAATTTATCTTAATTGTGTTTGTGGAACATCATTCTTAATTTTAAACACTCTGTGCAGTCGTTGGGCCTCATTTATGACTCAAAGCTGCTGTGGTTGCCACACCTGAAGGACCTAAAGCTAAGGACTGAGAAGACATTGAAGATTTGGAAGTGACTTAGCCATAGGTCTAGGAAAGAGGACGCGGCGCGTCTGCTACAGTTTTATAGGGCTTTCGTTCGATCGCTGTTGGACTATGGCTGCACGGTGTACAGGTTACCAAGGCCTTCGTACCCGAAAATCGTTGACGTTCTACACCATGGGGGGGACGAGGCAGTCCAAGGGTGCTTACAAGACCAACCACATGGCCAGTGTTTGTACTGAGGCTGATGAACCGCCACCTACCAAACGGGGTCAGCCCTCATGGTGCGTCAGGCGTGTCGGCACATCGCTACTCCCACTTTTCTAGCATACCATACCGTTGCTCGTCCAGCTATAGAAGGCCTCTTCACGAATCGTCCACGGGCAACAAGTCCATTTCGGATCTGTGCGAAATATGTACTGGATTCCCTTGCTGTGAGACATGTAAAGGCTCAAATACAGTGTTTTAACCGACAGCCACCCTGGTTTCTGCGGAGGCCCAGAGCAATTTTAGATTTAGTGGAGTAAAGGAGTGATTGCACTCCTGCTTTGGGTTTTAATGCGACACTTTTAAATTTAGCTGTCTTCAAACAGGGGTCTAAACAGGGGGACTCCGTTGGTTGCTCTGTTGTTTTCCAAGATCGTGTCGTTAAGGAATTCACTGTATTTGATGTCGAACTATCCGCGATCTTGAGGGCGCTGGAGCAGATGAGGTGAGCCATTTCTTCCAAATTCCTCGTCTTCGCTGACTCCCGAAGTGCCCTTCAGTCTCTGCAACGCTTGTATCCAGCTGATAGTCCAGGATATCCAGGACGCACACCTCCGGCTACAACGGCAGCGGAAGAAGGTGTCCTTCTGCTGAGTGCCAGGTCACATTGGCATTTCAAGGAACTACATCTACATCTACATCCACATTTATACTCTGCAAACCACCCAACGGAGTGTGGTGGACGGCACTTTACGTGCCACTGCCATAACCTCCCTTCCCTGTTCCAGTCGAGTATGGTTCGCGGGAAGTACGACTGCCGGAAAGCCTCCGTGCGCGCTCGAACCTCTCTAATTTTACATTCGTGATCTCCTCGGGAGGTATAAGTAGGGGGAAGCAATATATTCGATACCTCATCCAGAAACGCACCCTCTCGAAACCTGGACAGCAAGCTACACCGCGACGCAGAGCGCCTCTCTTGCAGAGTCTGCCATTTGAGTTTGCTAAAGTTCTCCGTAACGCTATTACGCTTACCAAATAACCCGTGACGAAACGCGCCGCTCTTCTTTGGATCTTCTCTATCTCCTCCGTCAACCCGACCTGGTACGGATCCCAGACTAATGAGCAATACTCAAGTATAGGTCGAACGAGTGTTTTGTAAGCCACCTCCTTTGTTGATGGACTACATTTTCTAAGGAGTCTCTCAATGAACCTCAACCTGGCACCCGCCTTAATAACAAATAATTTTATATGATCATTCCACTTCAAATCGTTCCACACGCATACTCCCAGATATTTTACTGAAGTAACTGCTACCAGTGTTTGTTCTGCTATCATATAATCATACAATAAACGATCCTTCTTTCTATGTATTACAAATACATTACATTTGTCTACGTTAAGGGTCAGTTGCCACTCCCTGCGCCAAGTGCCTATCCGCTGCAGATCTTCCTGCACTTCACTGCATTTTTCTAATGCTGTAACTTCTCTGTATACTACAGCATCATCCGCGAAAAGCCGCATGGAACTTCCGACACTATCTACTAGATGATTTATATATATTGTGAAAAGCAATGGTCCCATAACACTCCCCTGTGGCACGCCAGAGGTTACTTTAACGTCTGTAGACGTCTCTCCGTTGATAACAACATGCTGTGTTCTCTTTGCTAAAAACTCTTCAATCCAGCCACACAGGTGGTCTGATATTCCGTAGGCTCGTACTTTGTTTATCAGGCGACAGTGCGGAACTGTATCGAATGCCTTCCGCAAGTCAAGGAAAATGGCATCTACCTGGGAGCCTGTATGTAATATTTTATGGGTGTCATGAACAAATAAAGCGAGTTGGGTCTCACACGATAGCTGTTTCCGGAATCCATCTTGATTCCTACAGAGTAAATTCTGGGTTTCCAGAAATGACATTATACGCGAGCAAGAAACGTGTTCTAAAATTCTACAACAGATCGATGTCAGAGATATAGGCCTATAGTTCTGCTCATCTGCTCGACGACCCTTCTTCAAGACTGGAACTACCTGTGCTCGTTTCCAATCATTTTGAACCTTCCGTTCCTCTAGAGACTTGCGGTACACGGCTGTTAGAAGGGGAGGGGGGAGGAGGACGGACGGATGTTGCGGCCAAGGAGACCTGTGCTGATCCTCAGTTAGTTCAGCACGCCATCCAGCTGCATGCTGTCGTCTCTCTGTTGAGGTGCAGCATCATGCGTTAATGGGTGGCTGGAAGTGACAGAGAATAAACTCCGTTTAGTAAAGTCTACAGTGCTGTACCTTCTTCCAGCCAGTCAGACGGGATGAGATTCTCCATACACGTGTTCGCATAGGCCACAGCCCTAAGACGCATGGCTTCTCGCTCTGACGAAAGAATCCCCCAACGTGTGGTGCTTGCGGGAAAGATCACTGTGCGCCACATTTTATCACACTGTGTTTCATTTTCTGACCAGAGGACGGCAGCAGATTTGCCGACAGATCTTAGCTCTATTTTAGGTAACGTTCACCTGAACGGTTTGTGATATACCCAACCTCCTTCCTAAAATTTTAGGTAGCTGTTTTTAAACAGTGTGACTGGCTCACCCACGGTTTTTTGTTAGTGGTCAGTCAGTCACATTTCCCTGTGCCTTTCTTTTAAATCTATTGTTTTACTTCTGTTGCAACCATAGAAGTGGCGCTTTTCAGCATTTATCAGTGGCCTTCCGGCATCTGAGAAGAGTGACTGTGTGGCTCAACGTGAGTGACATGGGAGTGAGTGAATGAGTGGCCTGTTATGGATTTATTAATGCACATTTGTCTCTCTCTCTCTCTCTCTCTCTCTCTCTCTCTCTCTCTCTCTCTCTGACACACACACACACACACACACACACACACACACACACACACACACACACATAACAGTTTACGTAACAAAGATTTTTAATTGGACTTGAAGAACGAGAGCGTTAGATAGTACGGTCCAAAACAAGGAAAAAAACTCCCGTAAAACTGGCGCTAAAATGCATACCTTGCGAGCTGTGAGCATTTGCTCATCGTCACTACTGCAAGCCCTCTGCTATAAGACGATGCAGTAGACAAATGAGTAATAGGCTTCCATTATGCTGGTAAGTGCTAAGAACACTACGATGATAAAACAGTTCGAAAACTTATCAGAAGACAAACTATTTCGATTTGAACTAATGTATGTGCTGCGTTTGCCCATAAATATGTATACAGTTTACAGTAATAATACAAATAGGTATTTACTGAACGCTGCATCCAAGAAAAATAACAGAGGAATGTGTCCTCATTTGTTTACTGTATTTTGCAGCACGTAAGAGCAAAGAGCTTGGAATAGGAGAGACGTTGTTCGCAGTAGCGAAGATGAACAACTTCTCGTAGCTCGTATGGTATGCATTTTGGAGTACTCATTTACTGGATATTTTTGTCTGTTTTTTAGTTCATACTACCAGCTCTCAAAATATCGAGTAGTTTTTTTTTACGCTCTGTATATCTCCGTTAGAGGAATTGTCGATGGAATATATTCTTGGCTCTGAGAAAGTCCCATTCCAGTGAATTACTCTGATCCAGCGCTATTAATTGATAAGCACACGACCGGGCTTTGTTAAAACAATCTTGGCCCTTAGGATTACACAAAATCCAAAAACACAGCAAAAAGCGCGCTTCTGTGATGATTAACGTGACTGAAAGCAACATAGTTATTCACACACAGCTTTCCCAGAATTGCGACATTAACAAAAGCTACTTGAAAGTACCTTTCCAATTTCGTATTAAAATTGAGTGGAAAATGTCTTGTAGAGAATTTTCTCGCCGTTCTATTGATACAGTCACAACGTATATAGCATGAAGTGATTCTGAATCATAGAGGACTTTCTATCCTTAATTACAAAAATTCTCGGTTAGCCTAAAAATATATATTACACGAGAAATGTGCATAATCAGAGGTGTGTGAAATTCGTATATCTGCCATATGCTGATCTGTTTTTATGTACATTATGTATTATGTGTTGTTTAGCTGAAAATGATTGGCTGATTAGCTTCTCAGCTAAACTTAAAATTATTACGCCGTAGTACAATTTGAGTGTATGATACGATATGTTATGCTGACTATGATCGTAGCTCAGTGTCCTGAAAAGTTGTTTATTTTACAGTGTTTCTGGTCATCTGTCGACTCCTGTGTAAGCTCAAGAGGTTCATCCCTCGATATTCTTTATCAAGGCTCTTAATCCTACACTGTGTCTCTAATACTTGCCGTATGATTAGCGCGTATCCGTACTAGAAAGGCTATTCTGTCCCATTAAGAATCAACCCGTAAATATCTCGTTCTTCCCGTCCCTTGGGCAGAAACAGCCTAGCCCATGGCGACCGCCGTAACAGCTCCGGTTATCGGAACGAACGCGCGCAGCCCACGTGCTGCAGAAAACAAACTACGAGTGAATCACACCGCTGTCACCCGACGCGCTAAGCTGCTGTCAAACGGCTACCACGGCGACATAATCCACTGAGCATTGGAGCCGTCCGACCACAGGGTCACAAGTTTTACTATATACAATGTTACAAAATTACAAGAGAGAGAAATGCACGCGAATATGCCAGGAGACACAGGAAGATACCAGTTAGATTACTTCATCACGAGACTGTGCATTTGACTCTGGATACTGCAATGTAAGGCATAACCAGAAACATACTGAACCGGATCATGATGTAATACTGATAAAGAGTAGGCAAACTATTAACGAGTTCGTTAGAAATAGTCGATGTGTAAGACACGTCTACATAGATACTCCGCAAGCTACCGTACGGAGCGTAGCGGAGGGTACCCCGTACCACTATCAGTCATATCCTTTCCTCTTCTACTCGCAAATAGAGTCGGGGAGAAACGACTTCAGGCTGTTTCCGTAGTAGTGCGCAAAAATGTAACAGGACATAGAGGATGCTCCTGTGAGCAATTTGAGGTAGGGAACTGTAACCGCTCAATGTCATTCAATAAAATCACGACGACACCCCTCGATCGACGTTAATACTCGTGATGTCACACGCCTTCATACATGGCAGTGGATGTTTGAAAATTCGTGACGCTAGCTCAGTGGTTGTCAGTTGATTTAAATGTATTTCCCGGCAGACTCTTAATTCAATTACTGCCAGGGGAGTGAGGAGAAAGAACACATCCTGGTTGTACAAGCATTATGCGTATTTAGATGTTCTATTATTTTGAATGGTTTGCAATGTTCCAGCGATTCTATTCAAACTCTATGGTGATGTAACGACAAGGACCATTTTCGCAGATAAACGTGCAAGTACGTAATGTGTGGTGTCACCGCCAGACACCACACTTGCTGGGTGGTAGTTTAAATCGGCCGCGGTCCATTTAGTACATGTCGGACCCGCGTGTCGCCACTGTGTGATCGCAGACCGAGCGCCACCACAAGGCAGGTCTCGAGATACGGAATACCACTCGCCCCAGTTGTACGACGACTTTGCTAGCGACTACACTGCCGAAGCCTCGCTCATTTGCCGAGAGTCAGTTAGAATAGCCTTCAGCTAAGTCCATGGCTACGATCTAGCAAGGCGCCATTAGCCTTACATAGTTTGATAGTTATCGTATGAAATGTCTCAACAAGAAGAACGATGTATACAACAAGGACAAATAAAAGTTAAGTATTCGAGGAGCTGCATACTTTTCTTATTAGCATTCAATACTTATCCTGTTCCAGACTTCACGCCAGTCGGCGTGTGTGTACGCGTACCTTTCTTTCGGCTACCCGTCACTGTGGACTGGCTGCCTTGTCAATCCACTACATAATGGATGTTCGGTTTCTCAATGTAGTTCGTCGCACTCACACATTATACATCCGCTATAAGAACAATTCCATGTATTTACATTTTTGGCGTCCCACAATATTGGTTGGCTAAATATTATGACGATACGTTGCATACAACTTCCACAAATATCGTTTATCATGTGGTCAAGACTACGTAATGAAGCCAAAATCGTGGATAAAATTGGAATTTAGTTTGTTTATTAACACTTTTCTTTTCACTAATTAAATATGAAATATGAATCGGGATTGGAGGTGATGATCCTATCCTTCTCGTTTAGTATTTTAGGTCCCCGTTAATAAATATCTGGTAGTTAACAAGCGAACTATTTTTTAAGCTGGCGCGTTGTTTGTATCAGTTACCCCCGCAACCGTCCAAGGATAAGATTCTATAAATGTTCCGCGCACAAGCATTTCACCATTTTATAAAATGCAGAATTATGTTAACTATAGCTTACCGTTGCGCACAACTTTCGTAGGTTCCACAACCATAATAGTTTCCCAAGAGTATTTTTCCAAGCTAACATAAAGTTCGAATTATGTTGTCGGATTCATTTTCACTTCGCCCGGCAATAAACGTCTCTGATCACTTCGTCACACGTAATGTAATTTAAACGTGCTTGAAGAGTCTTTAAATAATCTCCTTAACGAATTTCGCAGTCGTGTACCACGCTTTCGCCGCCTATCCTGATCGCGATATCTGAAGGTAGAGATTATGTTTTACATGTTCTTTTATATGTATTAAAAAACAAACGCGGCCCTAAATCTTTCTGTCCCGCTTGGTCTTTGCTACTGTGCTTTTTATTACTTTTCATTATATTGCTTCTTACAAGGGAACCTCCCCATCGCACCCCCCTCAGATTTAGTTATAAGTTGGCACAGTGGATAGGCCTTGAAAAACTGACCGCAGATCGATCGAGAAAACAGGAAGAAGTTGTGTGGAACTGTGAAAAAATAAGCAAAACATACAAACTGAGTAGTCCATGCGCAAGATAGGCAACATCAAGGAGAGTGTGAGCTCAGGAGCGCCGTGGTCCCGTGGTTAGCGTGAGCAGCAGCGGAGAGAGAGGTCCTTGGTTCAAGAGTTCCCTCGAGTGAAACGTTTAATCTTTTATTTTCAGACAATTATTATCTGTCCGTCCGTTATGTTTTCATCACTTTTTTGGGAGTGATTATTACATCCACAAGAAAACCTAAATCGGGCAAGGTAGAAGAATCTTTTTACCCATTCCCCAAGTGACATGCCGTCACCAGTGTCGTATAGAATATATCAGACGTGTTTTCCTGTGGAAGAATCGGTTGACCTATGACCTTGCGATCAAATTTTTCGGTAATCATTGGAGAGGCACGTCCTTTCGTCTATTAATCGCACGGTTTTGCGGTGCGGTCGCAAAACACAGACACTTAACTTATTACAGTTAACAGAGACGTCAATGAGCGAACGGACAGATCATAACTTTGCGAAAATAAAGAAAGTAAAATTTTCAGTCGAGGGAGGACTTGAACCAAGGACCTCTCGTTTCATAGCTGCTCACGCTAACCACGGGATCACGACGCTCCCGAGGTTACGTTCTCCTTGATGTTGCCTATGTTCGCATGGACTACTCAGTTTGTATATTTTATTAATTTTTTTTCATAGTTCCACACAACTTCTTCCTGCTTTCTCGATTGATCTGTGTTCAGCTTTTCAAGGCCTATCCACTGTGCCAACTTATAACTAAATCTGATGGGGGTGCGATGGGGAGGTTCCCTTGTTAGTAATACTGTGCAGTTATTAAAGTTTCGTATTACTTTCCCCTTTTTAATTCTTCCCCGACTTTAATTGATATGATGCTAATTGACACGCCTGCCCGCAAAGTACCGTTATACAACCTGGGGTCGGAGAAACCAGCTCCAGGAGATAATAGAAATAAAATCAGATTACTGTGTCCTGTTTTATTTACGTAAGATAACTGCAAGGTATCTCCACTGACATAATGAACGTACCGATTGTACTGCATCTTACAAAAGTGCTGAACCTGTCCGCCATCAACATCACTGCAAACATGACATCGGCGACAAGATTCTGACACACCGTGACAAATAACCTAGGTGTGTTTCGAATCACATTACATGCAGGTACAATTCTGGCAACTAATCTCATTTCCATATCCACAGGGGTCTCATACACAGGTGACTTTAGATTCCCGTAGGAAATAATGATGAGCATTCAGGTCAGGTGACCTCGTAGGCCGTGGAATAGGACCACCCCTTCCAGTCCAGCGACCAGGAAATTCTGTACCGTTACTGCTCCATCATAATGTATTGTACGTCTGTCACTAGCACTGAGTAGACGGCCACTGTGGCCGAGCGGTTTCTAGGAGCTTCAGCCTGGAACTGCGCGACGGCTACGGTCGCAGGTTCGAATCCTGCCTCGGGCATGGATGTGTGTGATGTCCTTAGGTTAGTTAGGTTTAAGTAGTTGTAAGTTCTAGGGGACTGATGACCTCAGATGTTAAGTCCCATAGTGCTCAGACTGATTTGAACCATTTTTGAACTGTCACATGAGTAGTTGAATCATAGCACATTCTGGCATGGGACAATGTAAATACGAAACACCAGAGCTACCTTGTTGTTGTTGTTGTGGTCTTCAGTCCTGAGACTGGTTTGATGCAGCTCTCCATGCTATTCTATCCTCTGCAAGCTTCTTCATCTCCCAGTACCTACTGCAGCCTACATCCTTCTGAATCTGCTTAGCGTATTCATCTCTTGGTCTCCCTCTACGATTTTTCCCCTCCACGCTGCCCTCCAATACTAAATTGGTGATCCTTTGATGCCTCAGAACATCTCCTACCAACCGATCCCGTCTTCTGGTCAAGTTGTGCCACAAACTTCTCTTCTCCCCAATCCTATTCAATACTTCCTCATTAGTTATGTGATCTACCTATCTAATCTTCAGCATTCTTCTGTAGCACCACATTTCGAATGCTTCTATTCTCTTCTTGTCCAAACTATTTATCGTCCATGTTTCACTTCCATACATGGCTACACTCGATACAAATACTTTCAGAAATGACTTCCTGACACTTAAATCTATACTCGATGTTAACAAATTTCTCTTCTTCAGAAACGCTTTCCTTGCCATTGCCAGTCTACATTTTATATCCTCTCTACTTCGACCATCATCAGTTATTTTACTCCCTAAATAGTAAAACTCCTTTACTACTTTAAGTGTCTCATTTCCTAATCTAATTCCCTCAGCATCACCCGACTTAATTCGACTACATTCCGTTATCTTCGTTCTGCTTTTGTTGATGTTCATCTTATATCCTCCTTTCAAGACACTCTCCATTCCATTCAACTGCTCTTCCAAGTCCTTTGCTGTCTCTGACAGAATTACAATGTCATCGGCGGAACTCAAAGTTTTTATTTCTTCTCCATGGATTTTAATACCTACTCCGAATTTTTCTTTTGTTTCCTTTACTGCTTGCTCAATATACAGATTGAACAACATCGGGGAGAGGCTACAACCCTGTCTTACTCCCTTCCCAACCACTGCTTCCCTTTCATGTCCCTCGACTCTTATAACTGCCATCTGGTTTCTGTACAAATTGTAAATAGCCTTTTGCTCCCTGTATTTTACCCCTGCCACCTTCAGAATTTGAAAGAGAGTATTCCAGTCAACACTGTCAAAAGTTTTCTCTAAGTCTACAAATGCTAGAAACGTAGGTTTGCCTTTCCTTAATCTTTCTTCTAAGATAAGTCGTAAGGTCAGTATTGCCTCACGTGTTCCAGTGTTTCTACGGAATCCAAACTGATCTTCCCCGAGGTTGGCTACTACTAGTTTTTCCATTCGTCTGTAAAGAATTCGTGTTAGTATTTTGCAGCTGTGACTTATTAAACTGATTGTTTGGTAATTTTCACATCTGTCAACACCTGCTTTCTTTGGGATTGGAATTATTATATTCTTCTTGAAGTCTGAGGGTATTTCGTCTGTTTCACACATCTTGCTCACCAGATGGTAGAGTTTTGTCAGGACTGGCTCTCCCAAGGCCGTCAGTAGTTCCAATGGAATGTTGTCTACTCCGGGGGCCTAGTTTCGACTCAGGTCTTTCAGTGCTCTATCAAACACTTCACGCAGTATCGTATCTCCCATTTCACTTTCATCTACATCCTCTTCCATTTCCATAATATTGTCCTCAAGTACATCGCCCTTGTTTAGATCCTCTATATACTCCTTCCACCTTTCTGCTTTCCCTTCTTTGCTTAGAACTGGGTTTCCATCTGAGCTCTTGATATTCATACAAGTCGTTCTCTTATCTCCAAAGGTCTCTTTAATTTTCCTGTAGGCAGTATCTATCTTACCCCTAGTGAGATAAGCCTCTACATCCTTACATTTGTCCTCTAGCCATCCCTGCTTAGCCATTTTGTACTTCCTGTCGATATCATTTTTGAGACGTTTGTATTCCTTTTTGCCTGCTTCAGTTACTGCATTTTTATGTTTTCTCCTTTCATCAATTAAATTCAATATTTCTTCTGTTACCCAAGGATTTCTACTAGCCCTCGTCTTTTTACCTACTTGATCCTCTGCTGCCTTCACTACTTCATCCCTCAAAGCTACCCATTCTTCTTCTACTGCATTTCTTTCCCCCATTCCTGTCAATTGCTTCCTTATGCTCTCCCTGAAACTCTGT
The DNA here is from genome assembly GCF_023864345.2 of Schistocerca serialis cubense. Lineage (NCBI taxonomy): Eukaryota > Metazoa > Arthropoda > Insecta > Orthoptera > Acrididae > Schistocerca > Schistocerca serialis. The sequence goes on along the minus strand of NC_064638.1, from coordinate 1,252,561,488 downwards.
ACAACCTCTGGTTCTTTCAGTTTTCCAGGTCCCATCTCCTTAAATTCCCACCTTTTTGCAGTTTCTTCAGTTTAACTCTACAGGTCATAACCAATAGATTGTGGTCAGAGTCCACATCTGCCCCTGGAAATGTCTTACAATTTTAAACCTGGTTCCTAAATCTCTGTCTTACCATTATATAATCTATTTGATACCTTTTAGTATCTCCAGGGTTTTTCCATGAATACAACCTTCTTTCATGATTCTTAATCCAAGTGTTAGCTATGATTATGTTGTGCTCTGTGCAAAATTCTACCAGGCGGCTTCCACTTTCATTTCTTAGCCCCAATCCATATTCACCGACTATGTTTCCTTCTCTCCCTTTTCCTACACTCGAATTCCAGTCACCCATGACTATTAAATTTTCGTCTCCCTTCACTATCTGAGTAATTTCTTTTATTTCATCATACATTTCTTCAATTTCTTCGTCATCTGCAGAGCTAGTTGGCATATAAACTTGTACTACTGTGGTAGGTGCGGGCTTCGTATCTATCTTGGCCGCAATAATGCGTTCACTGCTACCTTATAGACAAATAATGAAAATGAAACCTGCATAATAACATCCAGGTAATCAGACTCGTCCTCCTTGTTTCCTCGCAGGAAATAAAGAATGTACATGTAAGTAACCAGCACAGTACGTGCAGACTTGTACTGTTAGCTGTAAAGAAGCTCAAGACAGTAATGCTACACAAAGCGGTATACAAGTTTACTTCCACATCTCTTCAAGCTGGCTTCTCGAACCCCAGGTTGCCTAATTAAAATTGTTCAGTGGAGCATTCTCTACGTCCTGTTACATTTTTGCACGCTCTTACGGAAACACCCTGTATCTGCCTCTGTATGAGCCCTAACTTCTCGATGTTATCTTCATGATTCTTACGCGCAGTGTTTATTGGCGGCAGTAGAATCGTTTGGCAGTCAGTTTCCAATGTGGGTCCCTAAATTTTCTGAACAGCGTCCTCGAAAAGAACCTCGAATTCTCTCCAGGGACTTTCATTTGTGCTCGCGAAGCATCTGCGTAACGTTTGCGTGTTGTTCGAACCTTCTGGTAACAAACTAAGCAGCCTGCCTTTGAATTGCTTCAATGTCTTCCTTCACTCTGACTTGGTACAGATCGTAGACACTCGAGCAGTACTCAAGAACAGGTCGCAGCAGCGTCCTATATGCGGTCCTGTTTACTGGTGAACCTCTTTTTCCTACCACAATTCTCACATGTTCGTTCCATTTCATATTCCTTTCCAATGACTTGACTGTGTCACGGGGGACACTAAAAATACTGTGTACGAACATTACAGGTTTGTACTTCCTACTCATTCTCATTAACTACTTAAATACTGAGGAATGTCGAGGCGCGTTTGAAGTTCTCTAAGGCTGTCGATGCTGAAATAAATACCACAGTAGGCAGTTAGGGTTAAGAGGAAATAACATCGACAAAAAGGACAGTCACAGGAATATAAATCCAAGGAATAGAATTGTGAAGAAATCATTGGTAACGGAAGGAGTATTTCAGTTTCTCGAAATAATAAAAAACTAGAAAAAAATTCAGTAAAGGGCGAGTAATATAGAATATATGTCACTTCGGAATGAAGCAAAAAGGAAATGCATGGAATTTAAAGTGCAATAGCTGCAGAAAAATGTAAAGAAATAGAAAAAGAGATTGTTTTCGGGAGGCTAGATTCAACATACAAAAAATCAAAGTAAGTTTCGAAGAAGGTAAAACAATATGTAACATCGAGAATACTTAAAGAATTACATTGTTAAATGCAGAAACGAGTGTGTGTGTCGGAGGACTATGTTAAGGACCGCTGAACAGGAGAGTAACTACCTGACAACTTGGCAGACGAAATGGATGTCGATTAATTACGCCCACCTCCACCCACAAAAGACATCAGGTGTTTTCATCAGCCTGCACATGGATCCCAGTGCCCTTCCCCCTCCTAACCCCTCCCTCTCCCACCCCTTTCCTATTGGTGGGAATTCCGAATTTCAGCAGGGACAGAAAAATGGTGGGAATTTAGAATTTTGGCGGAAAATTTCATTTTCCCAGGGCTGTGCTGACGTACCACCCCATTCCCCACACAGGAATTGGCAGGAAATTAAAAATGGTGGTGCCCTTCCCAGAATTCCACCCCCTGTCTTTCTGGATAGAAAGCCCAAGTGCACCTCTCAACACATGGAAACTGCCCAGATGCAGGAGAGGAAGATTAGGTTAGGGTACTTTATTTATTTTAGTTGCGAATCTCAAGTAAAGATCGGTCCTAATTGCGTAATGAATCATACAGATTGGTCCTCATTTCACAACTAAATGCCTAGTGCTACACAAGGACTGCCTGAAATCGCAATACAGCTGATAAATTGGTGATGACACAAACTGGTGTTATACTGCTGGGAAAAGAAAATTCATAATACCACTCGAAACCAATGGCAGGTACACTCAAACTCTACCCTTCACCTACAAGCTGACGGGAAACAGGATGGAGTGCAAGGTACTATCTTTATTTTCTTTTTGGTTGGAAATATATATTCAACTGACGAAATGCTGGTGTTGGACAGAGAGTAGTTTATTAACTATATTACTTGTAAGCATACTGCTGTGGACTATATCACTGTTTAACATCAGAGTTTGCTACAGACGCCTGCTCAACAATCGCTCTACAGCCCAGGTAATCAAAGCAAATACACACTATCACAAGTGCTGCATCACTCTTCGAATTACTCTTCGAAATTGTCGTGAAAAAATCAGCACTTGTAAGGAATAGGTCATAATGCGACACATGTACTGGGGAAAATCGTTGTCATAAAAGATTGCAGAGGGGGTGCTATTTCAACGTGCATACTCCTCGGTGTACTATGACCACTAACTGCCGAAATTTGAGGCCCTCTTATCTTCCCTCATCCCTAGCCTACCTCCCTTCCTCCCTCCCTCCCTCCATTCACCTACGGGGGTTACACAGGCTTTTTCAAATGGTCAGCTGCTATCACAGAGCACCTCGTGGTTTTTTGTGGCCAACAGCCATCCCCTCGTGGTTGCTGGACAACCTGGCCTTCCACCGTACCCCAATGGATGATGGATGCACTCAGTCTGCCTTCATGTGACGGGCCTACACCAACACGAAAGGAAAATTTACGACATCTGTGTTGGGAGACCACACACACACACACACACACACACATTGATCAGTCCCCCACACTACCATTCGGCGACGGGGAACAATTCTGTTCAATGTCAACACATCTCTTATAATCAAGCAACTACTGGAAAGAGAACACATTTGCGATGGTAATAAATATCCTCTTTCCACAAAAATAGGCACAGTCCATCTTCTTGTACGTAGTTTTCCGAGCAAAACTGGTAAGGACTTTACGTTCGACTACAGGATGCAATTTGACCCACACATGTCCAACATGCTAAGAATTTTGGGAAAAACTTCCACAATTTTGCTGCGAAATCTAATGATGACTGCAGAATGTCCTAATTATTTTGAAATCATCATTTAAGTAAAGGAAAACCAGAATTTAAACTCCAAAGAAAAAAGCATATATGTTAAGCAATTTATTTCAGCTTGATGGACAAATTACATGACCAGAGAGTGTCTCTGATGTTCAAATAAGTGTCTGTAAATAAAATGTCATATACATGTGTATTAAAAACATTTCAGACACATAACAGTAAACGATCCTTCCCATCATTGGCTCACATGTCAGAAAAGACAATCATTTTCACATTCGATAATGACATGCTATAATTTAAGATGATGATACTGTTTTGTACACTATTGCAAGTCCCAATTTACCAATGCAAAGCTGTATCACACAGGCGTTAATGGAACAAATCGTGAGAGCTTGTCTTGTAATATAATCTCCTATGAGATTTTACCAAATCTCTCTCTCTTCTGCTACATCAAACTAATTATCGTTTGTATGCTTAAAGTTGGCATTTTTGCTGCATAACTCCCCTCTACAGACATGTATGTCAAGTTTCTAATCATATACTATCTTCTTGTGTTCTAGTTTTTGCAAACAATTTGATGGTCACAGCCAGTTACACACAATCTACTCACGTGTGGGGATAATATGATCATTTCTAGGTTTCACAACGAGCTATAATTCAAATGGTGTCTACTTTATAATTACAAGTTAGGAAGTATGAGATGACACAGGAATTGCGGTACCACATGTTTTTTAAACACACAATCATGATAATAATAAAAACAGTAAAGATTTCATGAGAATAGATGCAGCTGAGTTCTATTAGTTTTATGAGCAAAATCGGCCTAGTTTTGAAAGAACTGTTATACCATCCTTACAATGGAACCTGCTATAAGATTTTGTCGCACCTCTCTCTTCTGATACATCAGAAAAACAAATACCGTCTGTATGTTGACATATATATATATTGCCCCATTTGAACATATGGGCAGTGCTCGAAGTCACTTGCACAGATCTGAGTAGAGTTTTGTGGATTGTACTGGAGAGGACAATATCCAACAGACTATCGATAGCAAGAGAGAGTTCCTGTATTGATACTTCGTAACAAATTTAATACATTGCTCTTCAGCTACCACATTCAAGCAATGTACGAGCACAGCTTTGAACATCACCATACACTTTGTTTTTCTACCATGACTTCAAGGTCTGTGTCAGGTGTAAAATGATATTAATACATTTCGATCCTTTGCCTCTCACAGGAAGCTGAACATCGTGTGGTGTAAACTATACGACTCCCACAACGCACAGGTTGACAGAAATAAAACACAGAGGAGATGTTTCTTATTGACAAAACTGTGGGAGACATCGCGAGATATAGAAACTGGAAGAGTGTGTACAGTACATAAGAATAATACTCACAAAGGACACTAATCCAGCAAGTGGATTCACTTCAGGTGGGACAGACGTCATCATCAGTAATAGTATAGAGACAGTGAGTAGTGATCATGATTTTATCATAGAGATGAAGGTTATTAATGTTAGCAAGAGATACATTTACATCTCCATCTACGTGGATACACTGCAAAACACATTTAAGTGCCTGGCAGAGGGCTCATAGAACGACTTTCACAATAATTCTCTATAATTCCAGTCCTGCACAGAGTGTGGTAAAAATGAATACGAAAGTCCTTCCGTGTGATCTCTGATTTCCCTTATTTTATTATGATGATCGTTTCTTCCTATGTAGGTTGGCATAAACAAAACTTATTGCAAATAAACTTAAATTAGTGGAACAAAAAAACGTGAGTGTGCACGTGATTTTGCATAGCAAACCCTACCTGCATTTATATTTAATACTTTTGTGGAACATAGGATACATTGGGAAGAATGTGAATTAGTGCCCCATAGATGAAATGTAGCCAAACTCGTAAGGTGAACCACATTTATGGGGACCTATTGATGTGTTTGTGGTGTGTAGGTGTGTCGGTAAATCGTGCAATAGTAAGTGGGGGCTCCAAGCTGATCTAGAACTTCTAAACCATTTAGAACAAGATTTAAAGTGAGCTGATGAGCGAGAGAGTATTTTATTTCGTCATCCACACCACATGCACATTCCCATACAATGAGTATGGTCACAAAATGACAGTTTCTAAATGCATGTTGATTTGTGGCCAGAAACTCTTCTGCGTCAAGGAAATTTATTATATACGAATTCAGAATGTGAGCAAGAACTCTACAACAAACCCATATTAAGGTGGTTGTTGTTGTTGTTGTTGTTTTGTTGTTGATGATGTTATGGTCTTCAGTCCAAAGACTAGTTTGACACAGCTATCCATGCTCCTCTATCCTGTGCAAGACTCATCACTATCGAGTAAATGCTGCACATGGCTTGCTGTATCAATATCTGGGTCTCTCTTTATAATCTTTGCCCTCCATACTTCCCTCCGATACTAATTTGGCAATCCCTTGGTGTCTCGGAATGTGTCCTATCAACCACTCCCTCCTTTTGATCAAGTTGTGCCAAAAAGGCCTTGTCTTCCCGTTTGTATCCAGTACCTCCTCATTAGTAAGATACACTCCTGGAAATTGAAATAAGAACACCGTGAATTCATTGTCCCAGGAAGGGGAAACTTTATTGACACATTCCTGGGGTCAGACACATCACATGATCACACTGACAGAACCACAGGCACATAGACACAGGCAACAGAGCATGCACAATGTCGGCACTAGTACAGTGTATATCCACCTTTCGCAGCAATGCAGGCTGCTATTCTCCCATGGAGACGATAGTAGAGATGCTGGATGTAGTCCTGTGGAACGGCTTGCCATGCCATTTCCACCTGGCACCTCAGTTGGACCAGCGTTCGTGCTGGACGTGCAGACCGCGTGAGACGACGCTTCATCCAGTCCCAAACATGCTCAATGGGGGACAGATCCGGAGATCTTGCTGGCCAGGGTAGTTGACTTACACCTTCTAGAGCACGTTGGGTGGCACGGGATACATGCGGACGTGCATTGTCCTTTTGGAACAGCAAGTTCCCTTGCCGGTTTAGGAATGGTAGAACGATGGGTTCGATGACGGTTTGGATGTACCGTGCACTATTCAGTGTCCCCTCGACGATCACCAGTGGTGTACGGCCAGTGTAGGAGATCGCTCCCCACACCATGACGCCGGGTGTTGGCCCTGTGTGCCTCGGTCGTATGCAGTCCTGATTGTGGCGCTCACCTGCACGGCGCCAAACACGCATACGACCATCATTGGCACCAAGGCAGAAGCGACTCTCATCGCTGAAGACGACACGTCTCCATTCGTCCCTCCATTCACGCCTGTCGCGACACCACTGGAGGCGGGCTGCACGATGTTGGGGCGTGAGCGGAAGACGGCATAACGGTGTGCGGGACCGTAGCCCAGCTTCATGGAGACGGTTCCGAATGGTCCTCGCCGATACCCCAGGAGCAACAGTGTCCCTAATTTGCTGGGAAGTGACGGTGCGGTCCCCTACGGCACCGCGTAGGATCCTACGGTCTTGGCGTGCATCCGTGCGTCGCTGCGGTCCGGTCCCAGGTCGACGGGCACGTGCACCTTCCGCCGACCACTGGCGACAACATCGATGTACTGTGGAGACCTCACGCCCCACGTGTTGAGCAATTCGGCGGTACGTCCACCCGGCCTCCCGCATGCCCACTATACGCCCTCGCTCAAAGTCCGTCAACTGCACATACGGTTCACGTCCACGCTGTCGCGGCATGCTACCAGTGTTAAAGACTGCGATGGAGCTCCGTATGCCACGGCAAACTGGCTGACACTGACGGCGGCGGTGCACAAATTCTGCGCAGCTAGCGCCATTCGGCGGCCAACACTGCGGTTCCTGGTGTGTCCGCTGTGCCGTGCGTGTGATCATTGCTTGTACAGCCCTCTCGCAGTGTCCGGAGCAAGTATGGTGGGTCTGACACACCGGTGTCAATGTGTTCTTTTTTCCATTTCCAGGAGTGTAGTTTACGCATCTAATCTTGAGCTTTTTTCTGTAGCATCACTTATCGAAAGCTTCCATTCCCTTCTGTCTAAACTGTTAAGTGTCCTCGTTTCACTTTCATATATGGGTACACTCCATACAAATACCCTCAGAAAAGATTTCCTAACATTTAATTCTATATTAAAAAATTTACGCTTTTGGAACGCTTTTCTTCCTCCCATGACCAGTCTGCATTTTATATCCTCTCTTCTTTGGTCATCATCAGTTACTTCAAGTGTCTCATTTCCTAGTCTAATTCCCTCAGCATTACCTCATTTAATTCGACTACATTCCATTATCATTGTTTTGCATTTTGTTGGTTTGTTACACCTGCCTTTCAAGGCACTGTCCATTCCGTTCAACTGCCCTTCCGAGTCTGACAGAATTACAAACTTCAAACGTCAAGGTTTTTATGTCTTCTCCCTGAACTATAATTCCTGTTAATTTTTTTTCCTTCACTGCTTGCTCAATGCACAGATTCAATAACATTGAGGATAAGCTACAAGCCTGTCTCACTCTTTTCTCGACTGTTGCTTCCCTTTGACACCTCTTGACTCTTATAACCACTGTTTGGTCTCTGTAAAAGTTGTAAATAGCCTTTGTCTTTCTGTATTTTACCCCTGCTACCTTCAGAATTTCAAAGAGAATATTCGAGTCTGTAGTAGGGATACGGGGGCCCTGGTCGAATTTTGATATCAAATTGATATGCAAATTAATTAAGTTGATCAAATAATTACTAACCCTGAGATGACACCCTCTCCCACCCCCAGATAATGTCATCTTTTTTTGTCAGCCTGTATCATGTGTCCCAGCCCCTCGTCACTCCCCACTCTCCCAGGAATTACATATTTTGGCAGAATTTGGAATTTTGACAGGAATTTCGAATTTTGACAGGAATTTAAAAAATGGTGGGAATTTCGAATTTTGGCGGGAATCACATTGCCTCAGGGCTTTGCTGACGTTCCACCCCAACCTCTTCCAGGAATTGGCAGGAAATTAAAAATGGTGGTGCCCTTTCCGGGCATCAAATCGTGGTCCTCTTGGGCAGAAAGGTCAAGTGCACCCCTGTAACACATTATACCACCAGTGGCGCTTGGAAAAATGGCAGTGCCCTTCCCATGATTCGAAACCTGGTCCTTCTGGATGGAAAGCCAAAGTGCACTCCCCAACATATGGAAACTGCCCAGATGCAGGAGAGGAACGTTAGGTTAGTTAACTTTATTTATTTTGGTTGGTAAACTGAAATAAAGATCTGTCCTAAGTATGTAAATAATCATATAGACCAGTCCTAATTATACAACTATATGCCTAGCGCTTCACAAGGACTGCTTAAAATCGCAATACAGCTCGAAAGTTGACGATGCCATGCATCTGGTGTTAGCCCACTGGGAAAGAACTACACAATACTGTTCGAGACCAGTGGCAGTCGTACTCAAACCCTACCCTTCACCTACAAGCTGGCGGAAAAAAAGGCTGGGCTACAAGGTACTATCTTCTTATTTTCAGTGTGAAATACATTCAAATGCTGGTGTTTTACAGAGAGGAGTTTAATAAGTGTATTACCCATAAGCATACAGCTGAGGATTGGCAGTTAAGCAGCAGCAACTGGCCGAGAAAGAAGCAGCAACAGGAAAGTAACAAAGTTTCATAACCAGGAGCGAAATGTATAATTTTATCTGTGTGCTTTGAGAGTTTAGTTTCTTGAGTTCCTGCATATTAATGTAACATCTAATATACACACTTCTAATAGGCACATTGTGTTGGAAATTGGTTCAAATGACTCTAAGCACTATCGGACTTAACACTGTCATCAGCCCCCTAGAACTTAGAACTACTTAAACCTAACTAACCTACGGACATCAGACACATCCATGCCCGAGGCAGGATTCGAACCTGCGACCGTAGCAGTAGCGCGGTTTAGGACTGAAGTGTCTAGGACCGCTCGGCCACAGCCACCGGCTGTTGGAAATTAACCGATTTTGTGAGATACTACAAGTTCCTCTTCAGGGGCGATTTATTTAGTCTCACCTGAGTGCTTCGGTAGTTCTGTTTTTGAATCTCTGCATAATAATCTAATTTATAAGATACAGTTCCTGCGTTTTCGTCAGCATCTACAGTAGAGCACTACAGCATGTACCGATAGTCCGTTTATCTGGATAGTGCAGTTTCCCATGTTATTAAGTATGGATAGGGACTGTGATTGTTGTGTGCAGATGCGAGATGTGTTGGTGAGACTTCGCTCTCAGCTCCCGGCTGTGATGGCTTTGGTTGCACAGCTTGAAGCTGCAGTGGATGGGCACCACTGTAGCAAGCCGTGGGGATCCAATGGACGTCCGACACGTCTGAGTACTCCGATCGGTCCGCAATGGTGTCAGCACAGTTATTGCTCACACCGAGGTTCATCCCTCACCCATGGTCGTGTGGGAGGTCGCCTCGGAGCATGGCAGGCAGCGAAAGACATCCCAGGGGGCCACACGTAACGCCTCCCAGGTTTCTCTGACAAACTGGTTCCAGGTGCTGTCTGTGGCTGACTTTGTCGCTGGGCCAAATGCAGTCGCCTGTGCTGCTTCAGAGGAAACCTCTCAGGCTTCAAGATCTGAGCGATCATAGAGGATGGGTTTACTGGTAGTTGGGAGCTCCAATTTTAGGCACATTATGGGTCCTCTTAGCAGCATGGCTGCCAAGTCGGGGAAGAAAGCCAATGTGCATTCTGTGTGCACACCAGGAGAAGTCATTCCAGAAGTGGAATGGGTCCTTCTGGATGCCATGATGAGCACAGGGTATATTGGTACCAATGATGTGGGTCGCTTTGGACATGAAGAGATTCCCTCTTGAGTCGAGAGGCTAACAGAAGTGGTAAAGGCTGCCAGTCTGGCTTGCGAGATGAAAGCAGAGCTGACCATTTGCAGCATAGTTAACAGGAGAGGTTGCTGACTTCCGGTACATATCCTAGAGGAGGGTCTGAATCAGAGGCTCTGACGGTTCTGCGACCGTGTAGGCTGCAGATTCCTCGACTTGCGCCATAGGGGTGAGTTTCAGGTTCTGCTCAATAGGTCAGAGTCCACTGTAGCAGGGGGCGACACAATGCCATCGGGGGCTGTGTGGCGTGGACTGGGCAGCTTTATAGATTATAGTGTTTCGGGAAAATACGAAAACGGCTTCAGTCACAAAGGGTGCAGGCCGAACACAGGAAGAACGTAGACACAGGAATCCTTGTATAACAGTTGCAGTTTGTCGTAACAGTGTTGGGAAAGTGTCGGAGCTCCAAGCGCTAATAGAAAGCACAGATGCTCAAATCGTTGTAGGCACTGAGAGCCGGTTAAAACCAGAGATAAGTTCAGCCGAAATTTTTGCGATGAACCTAACGGTGTTCCGAAAGGATAGGCTAAACACAGTTAGCGGTGGCGTGTTTGCTGCTGTTACAAGTAGTTTACCTTGTCGCGAAATTGAAGAAGATAGTTCCTGTGAGTTAGCATGGGTACAGGTCATTGTCAGTAAGCGGAACAAAAAAATAATTGGATCGTTTTACCGAACTTCCAATTCAGATGATACAAATGCTGAAATGTTCAAAGAAAACTTGAATTCAATATCAAACACGGACCCGACTCATACGATTATATGTGGCGGTGACTTTAGTTTACCCTCGACATGATGAAAATACATTTTTAAATTCGGAGGCACACATAAAAAATCGTCCGGAATTGTGCTAAATGCATTCTCCGAAATTTATTTGGAGCAGTTAGTTTATGAGCCCACGTGAATAGTAAAGGTTTGTAAAAACACACTTGACCTCTTAGCAACAAATAATCATGAGTTAATAACGAGCATCGAAACAGATACAAGGGATCAGTGAACACAGGGTTGCAGGGTTGTAGTAGCGAGATTGAATATTGTAATCACCAAATACTCCAAAAATAAACGAAAAATATACCTTCCCAAAGAAACAGACAAAAATTCACTTGACGCCTTCCTGAGAGACAATCTCCAATCCTTCCATATTAACAATATAGGTGTAGACCAGATATGGCTCGAATTTAAAGAAATTGAATCGGCAGCAATTGAAAGATTTATACCAAATTAATTAACAAACGATGGAGCCGATTCTCTTTGGTAGACAAAACGGGTCGGAACTCCGTTGCAGAAACAACGAAAAAAATATGCCAAATTTAAACGGACGCAAAATCTCCAAGATTGGAGATGTCTTACAGAAGCTCGAAATTTAGCGTGGACTTCAATGCGAGATGCTTATAATAGCTTCCACAACGAAACTTTCTCTCGAAACCTGGCAGAAAATCCAAAGAGATACTGGTCTTATGTGAAGTATGCTAGCGGGAAGAGACAACCATGCCTTCACTGAGGAATGGCAATGGAAATACTATCGATGACAGTGCTGCCAAAGCAGAGTTACTAAACACAGCCTTCCAAAATTCCTTCAACAAAGAAGACGAAGTAAATATTCCAGAATTCGAATCAATAACAGATACCAACATGAGTAACGTAGAAGTAAATAAACTCGGAGTAGTTAAGCAACTACAATCACTTAATAAAAAGAAGTCTTCCGTTCCGCACTGGATACGAGTTAGGTTTCTTTCAGAGTATTCTGATACATTAGCCCCATACTGAAAAGCATATACAACCGTTCGCTCGACGAAGGATCCTACCCCAAGACTAGGAATTTGCACAGGTCACACTAACATTGAAGAAAAGTAGTAGGAGTAATACACTAAATTACAGGACCATATCATTACCGTCGGTATGTAACAGGATTTGGAACATGTATTGTGTTCGACCATTATGAATTACCTCGAAGAGAACGGTCTATTGGCACGGAGTCAGCACGGATTTAGAAAACATCGTTCTTGTGAAACACAACTCGCTCTTTACTCACACGAAGTGTTGAGTGCTACTGACAAGGGATTTCAGATTCATTCCGCATTTGTAGATTTGCAGAAGGCTTTTGACACTGTACCACACAAATGGCTTGTAGTGAAATTGCTCTCGTGGTCGTGCGGTAGCGTTCTCGCTTCCCACGCCCGGGTTCCCGGGTTCGATTCCCGGCGGGGTCAAGGATTTTCTCTGCCTCGTGATGGCTGGGTGTTGTGTGCTGTCCTTAGGTTAGTTAGGTTTAAGTAGTTCCAAGTTCTAGGGGACTGATGACCATAGATGTTAAGTCCCATAGTGCTCAGAGCCATTTGAACCATTTTTTAGTGAAATTGCGTGCTGATGGAATATAGTCTCAGTTATGTGCCTGGATTTGTGATTTCCTGTCAGAGAGGTCACAGTTCATAGTAACTGATGAAAAGTCACGGAGTAAAACAGATGTGATTTGTGGCGTTCCCCAAGGTAGTGTCATAGGCCCTTTGCTGTTCCTTACCTATATAAACGATTTAGGAGATAATCTGAGCAGCCTTCTTAGGCTGTTAGCGGATGATGCTGTTGTTTATCGACCAATAAAGTCGTCAGAAGATCAAAAGAAATTGCAAAACGGTTTGGGAAAGATATCTGAATGGCGCAAAAATTGGCAGTTGATCCTAAATAATGAAATGTGGTAGGTCATCCACATGAGTGCTAAAAGGAATCCGTTAAACATCGGTTTCACGATAGAATCTAAAGGCCGTAAGTTCAACTAAATACCTAGGAATTGCAATTACAAACAACTTAAATGGAAGCAACCCATAGAAAATGTTGTGAGGAAGGCTAACCGAAGACAACGTTTTATTGGCAGGACACTTAGAAAATGCAACAGATCTACCAAGGAGACTGCATACAGTGCGATTCCCCGTCCTCTTTTAGAATACTGCAGCGCGGTGTGGGATCCTTACCAGGTAGAATTGACGGAGTACATCGAGAAAATTCAAAGAAGGGCAGAACGTTTTGTATTATCGAGAAATAGGGTAGAGTGTCACTGAAATGATACAGGATTTGGGATGGACATCATTAAGCCAAAGACGTTTTTCGTTGCGTCAGAATTTTCTCAAGAAATTTCAATCATCATTTTTCTCCTCCCAATGGAAAAATATTTTTTTGGCTATGAACTACATAGGAATAAACGATCATTAGAATAAAATAAGGGAAATGAGAGGTCGCACGGAAAAACGTAGGTGTTCCTTTGGTCCGCACGCTGTATGAGATTGGAATAGTAGAGAATTATTGTGAGGGTAGTTAGATGAAGGCTCTGCCACGCTCGTAAATGTGATTTGCAGAGCATCCGTGTTATGCAGGTGTAGATTAAGGAACTGATAAGCGGATGGAATGCTTTAGATTATTAATACATGAAACGTTTGCTTTTCTTTGTAGTAACTTATACAAAATTATTAAATCTCAAGGTAGATTTGACTGGGCATGGACACGACTCAGTTATTAAGTAGAAGGAGGGAGGAAAGAATCATCTCACCATTCGTCTTAGTCATTTGTCATGACGGCGGCAAACGCTGGGTTGGTGTAGTACGTCTGTCCTTGTAATTGATAGTCTGTGGGACTTTGGCCGTTCACTTACGTAAAAGAATGAAACACCTGCAGCCGTCATTTTGATACTTGTATTATATAGCAACAACTTTTGGTGTGTCAACATACCATCTTCAGGCGTTAACTGACGCTGACGGAGTGGCCCTCAATCATATCCACTGGTGAGACTGTAAGTTCCCCTTTTTGTCAGTTAAGACGTGAAGATGGTGCACTGACAAGGGAACCGCCCCATCGCACTCCCCTCAGATTTAGTTATAAGTTGGCACAGTGGATAGGCCTTGAGAAACTGAACACAGATCAATCGAGAAAACAGGAAGAAGTTGTGTGGAACTATGAAAAAATAAGCAAAATATACAAACTGAGTAGTCCATGTGCAAGATAGGCAACATCAAGGACAATCTGATCCAAGCAGCGCCGTGGTCCCGTGGTTAGCGTCAGCAGTTGCGAAACGAGACGTCCTTGGTTCAAATCCTCCCTCGAGTGAAAATTTTACTTTATTTATTTTCCCAAAGTTATGATCTGTCCGTTTGTTCGTTGACGTCTCTGTTCACTGTAATAAGTTTAGTGTCTGTGCTTTGCGACCGCACCGCAAAAGCGTGGGACCGTGCGATTAGTACACGAAAGGACGTGCGTCTCCGATGGGAATCGAAAACATTTGACCGCAAGGTCATATGTCAACCGATTCCTCCACAGGAAAGCACGTCTGATACATTCTATACGACACTGGTGACGGCATGTGCGTCACATGACAGGAATATGTTGTCGTCCCACCTAACTTGTACACTTGGCGAATGGGTAAAAAGATTCTTCTTCTACCTTACCCGATTTAGGTTTTCTTGTGGATATGATAATCACTCCCAAAAAGTGATGAAAACATAACAGTTTGTCACATAAACTAAAAATGAAGAATTGAACTTTTAACTTGAGGGAAGACTTGAACCAAGGACCTCTCCTTCCGCAGCTGCTCACGCTAACCACGGGACCACGGCACGCCTTGGTTCACACTGTCATTGATGTTGCATATCTTGGACATGGACTACTCAGTTTGTATATTTCGCTTATTTTTTTATTGTTGCACACAACTTCTTCCTGTTTTCTCGATTGACCTGTGCTCAGTTTTTCAAGGCGTATCCACTGTGCCAACTTATAACTAAATCTGATGGGGGTGCGATGGGGAGGTTCCCTTGTGAGCCAGCAAAACAGGCTGCAGTATAATAACATAACATTAAAGAGACGGCTACAAGTGTTTCATATTTTACTTATCTGGTCCGATATGGCTAGTCACCTTGGAATTGTGCAGTGGTAAGTCGGTAGGTCTCTTCGGTGTTCCCGGCATTTGCCTCGAGGCCCAGGAAAGGTCTCCGTATTGACCGCCCACCGTGAGTTCCCGTAGCCTCTACAGCACTATCACGGTATCCTAAAGCGAATGTGTGACAAGGAAATTGTAATGCTCAGTCGAGTGCTGCCTTCCCAAGCAAAGATTTGTCCATTTAACGGGCAACAGGAAAAGAATAAGTCACAAAGTGCCTACTAACATTAGGATAGGAGCAATACTTACAATCAAAGTCAGCACACTGATTTAGGTGATTGGCTGAAGAGCGTTCTTGTCCTCTAGATTTCACTCTGTTTCATCGACTGTCTTCTCACTTCTGATCACTCTCGTTAGCTCACAGATTCCTCGAATTTTTTCCTCATCTTGGAGTTGTCAACGGTGGACTAAATTTGCAGTGCCACCCAATGACTGATCACTATTTCTTGACCGCACCTCTCAGTGACAACTGGCATTTTTCTCACGTGTTCTCTGTTGACGGTGTTTCAACGTTAGTCGCACTGTTCCGATATACTTCCACATTCTCTAGTTGTTGAGAAACTAGCCACACAAAACTCGTTTGTACTGTCCAGGGCTCACACAGAGAGGATCATTATGCTTTGTCTAAGGATCGACTGGCTATAGTAATTTATAAACAATGTTCTTACTGTCCAGCAAACATGTTTCAAGTGGGCTGACTTCTTCTGTAGTTCCACTGTTTCACAAGCATCTTTGAGTGAATTCTTGTCGCTTTTGTCCCTACATTCCATGTCAGTGCATGTAGTGTCCATGAAATATCCGCATGTTTCTCGCTTTTTAAGACAGGCTTAAACTGATGCGACACATCGGAAGTCTCGCTGGCCTCCTAGTGCGAACTCTTTTTTGGCTGTGCTCTACCTTAGTGCATACAGGGATCCACGAATTAACAACACGCTTCTCATTGTCCGACAGATCCTTCGCAAGGTATCCATTCTCAAGCTTTCTGAGGGCATCCGCCAGCCTATCCCCTGTGTGCTTGGAGAATGTCCATTTCTCTAGCGCTCACTGTATGAGATCCCACTTGCCCCTCGTCCTGGGCTACTGACAGTGGAAGTCGGCAGGTGTCCACCGGTATTGGGAACTGCAGTGTTCTGCCGCATTTTCATGATGAAGAACTCATATCTCGAAACATGTTGCAGTATTAAAATTAATGAAGCACGCTAACAAGAAATTTATGGTGGTTGGCTGTCTCTGAACGTCCTATCCATAAAATACACTCTAAGCCAAAGAAACAAGTGACGCTCCACAAAAGGAACTATCCGAATGAGACGGAGATCGACAGATGTGATGCATATGTACATACAAATAAATGATTACAATTTCAGACAAATTGGATGATTTATGCAAGAGAAAGAGCTTCACAAATTGAGTGAGTCGATTACGCGTTGGTCCATCTCTGGCCGCCGGCCGGAGTTGCCGAATGGTTGTAGGCGCTGCAGTCTGGAACCGAGCGACCGCTACGGTCGCAGGTTCGAATCCTGCTTCGGGCATAGATGTGTGTGATGTCCTTAGGTTGGTTAGGTTTAAGTAGTTCTAAGTTCAGGGGACTGATGACCTCAGACGTTAAGTCGAATAGTGGTCAGAGCCATTTGAACCATCTCTGGCCGTTATGCAGTTACTCGGATTTGCACTGATAGATTTAATTGATAATTAATTGAACCCCTCAGCTGCCGACAGGTGTTGTTGATATACCTCGATGGAGGACAGCTAAATGTGTGTGCCCCGATCGGGACTCGAACCTGGGATCTCCTGCTTAAATGGCAGACGCTCTATCCATCTGAGCCACCGACGACACAGACGACAGCGCGACTGCAGGGACTTATCCCTTGCACGCTCCCTATGAGACCCACATACCCAACTGTCCCCGATCTACATATGTAATGTACCTAATAGGTATTTGACCATCTTCTTTTATATAGTTAGAGGCTACCCAGCCATTGACATTCGGCTCTGCGAATGCGCACAGTTTGCCCAAACTCTTACGGGAACCGTCACCTTAGTGTGCGCGAGTAATGAGTGGATGGGCAAATACAGACTAGGAACATTACGTATATAGATTGGAGACAGTTGAGAATGTGGGTCTCACGGGAAGCGTGCAAGGGATAAGTCCCTGCAGTCGTGCTATTCATATGTGTTCTCAGTGGCTCAGATGGGTAGAGGGTCTGCCATGTAAGCAGGAGATCCCGGGATCGAGTCCCGGTCGGGGCACATATTTTCAGCTGACCCCATCGAGGTGTATCAACAACACTTGTCGCCAGCTGAAAGTTTCAATTAATTATCATTTATTCTAGAGAAGCTGCACTGTCATCAATGGTATCTGTTCTTTCGAGAACAGTTACTATCTTCATATATACCGATAGAGTTATTGGATATTATTGGATATCCTGAGAGATTTCAGCCCAAATTCTATCCAGTTGGAGCTTTAGATGGTCAAAATCTTGGGTAGTTGTCGGACCCTGCTCATAAAGCTGCAAACGCTGTCAACTGGGGAGAAAGCGGCGACCTCGCTGGCCAGGGCATGATATGGCACGCACGAAGACAAGCAGTAGCGACTCTCGCAGTGTGTGGGCGGGCATTATCTTGCTGAAATTTAAGCTCGGTTTGACTTACCATGAAGTACAACAAAATGGAACGTAGAATATCGTCGATGTATCGCTGAAGGATGCCGCGGATGACAACGTCTTCGGCTTAGAATCTCATTTACTGGAGGAGAATTGTCTTGAGTAATAAGTCTCTCTTCGAGCTGAGTCCCGATGACCACCGAAGACCTGTCTGGAGACGCCCCGGAAAGTGTTGAGTCACCAACCTGACTGTCGCCAGCCATACGGTTCGGAAAGATGATGCAAGGTGTTTTTTATGTTGTTGTTGTTGTGGTCTTCAGTCCTGAGACTGGTTTGATGCAGCTCTCCATGCTACTCTATCCTGTGCAAGCTTCTTGATCTTCCAGTACCTACTGCAACCTACATCCTTCCGAATCTGCTCAGTGTATTCATCTCTTGGTCTCCCTCTACGATTTTTACCCTCTACGCTGCCCTCCAATACTAATTTGGTGATCCCTTGATGCCTCAAAACATGTCCTACCAACCGATCCATTCTTCTACTCAAGTTGTACCACAAACTCCTCCTCAATTCTATTCAATACCTCCTTATTAATTACGTGATCTACCCATCTAATCTTCAGCATTCTACTGTAGCACCACATTTCGAGAGCTTCTATTCTCTTCTTGTCCAAAGTATTTATCGTCCATGTTTCACTTCCATACATGGCTACACTCCATACAAATATTTTCAGAAACTACTTCCTGACACTTAAATCTATACTCAATGTTAACAAATTTCTCTTCTTCAGAAACGATTTCCTTGCCATTGACAGTCTACATTTTATATCCTCTATACTCAGACCATCATCAGTTATTTTGCTCCCCAAGTAGCAAAGCTCCTTTCCTACTTTAAGTGTCTCATTTCCTAATCTAATTCCCTGAGCATCACCTGATTTAATTCGACTGCATTCTATTATCCTCGTTTTCCTTTTGTTGATGTTCATCTTATATCCTCCTTTCAAGACACTGTCCATTCCGTTCAACTGCTCTTTTATTTTATAGCAGAACCAATTTGGTAGTCATCCGCGACACCCATACAGTACAGCGGTACGTCGACGATATTGTAATCCCGTCTTGTTGCCCTTAACGGTAAGCCATTCTGTGCTTACATTTCCGTCCCATTTGGGTAATTCCTTCATGATCCGTTTTTTTTTTCCTTAGAGTGTACATTAATATTGCTGACAAATATTCCTCTTAAAGGTACTAGTATACTTAATAATCGTTGAGAGAAATAACCGTTTTACAATGCAGTGAAAAATCTGTTGTAAGAGAAAAAGAGAAGAGCGAGTGAAAGGATAGAGAGGAAACGGGAGAGGGAACAGATAGGGAGCATAGCTGTATTTCTGCACTTAAAAGGAGGATCGGAGTACAAAAGGTTGCGAGGACACTTGTCGCTGGTTAATTAGGGGCTAACTGGCCGTCTGCCGGTGTCCGCAGTTTACGCGAAATCAAAGCAAGACTCGACGGCCCCGCCGGAGTGAAAGCAAACAGGTGCAGTCGTTAGGGGCTGCGCCCTCTTTGATCATCCCTGGCGTTTCCCGTTGTAGTGGGGCGCCAATTAGCCACGTCGAGCCGAGGGGGCAGCAAAAGCGGCGACGAGCGCCGGCGTCACCATCGGCGCTGTCGCACACTTCACTCCCTTAATGAGCAACACGTAACACGGCTTTAGGAAATTGTTTTAAGGATAAGGGCTTCTTACCGAGAACACGAAAAAAAATAAATTACGAGGGGCCTTAGCCGTGAGGATTACTGGATCATATTCCCTACGTGATCTGCCAGACGGCAAATTTATTAGACTTAGTTAATGAAATTTGGTCCGACTGTCAGCTGTCCAGCTCACAGCTGAGGCAAACACTGCGAAAGACGTGCACTTCGTTCAGCATTCAGCGCTCGTATTTCATATTTCTAATCCCAGCATTCTGGTATTCGGTAATATAATAATTCAAGCACTATTAATAGTTTCTATGGGTTGCCTAATTTATTTGACGATGTTTACTGTTTATCGCACACTGATCTGTGAGAGGAGCTTGGCGCTAGGAATTTATTTACGGACGAAGGCAGCAGTCTTTCTAGCAGCCATGATGGCCTCCCGCTTCCCACCCTTTTTTCCGATCGCCAGGGTAGCACGTGGTGTCGTTTGAACGTTCAGTAGTGGGCTAAGCTTCTCCTGTTCTCAGTTCCCCAACCTGCCCTTACCAAACTTGTAACCGCTATTTCTGCTCGATTCTAACGTCGCGAGGTCGCCTCCCTGTGAGATTCCGGCCCTCTGATTGGCCAGTACAGGTGCGAGCCCGTCTTTCGCGGGTGGGTGGTGGACAAAGGGGCAGTAGGGCAGTTCTAGTGTGACCATGCCGGAGACCGGAGGTGTCGCTTCCAGGAGATGAAGTTCTGTAAGCATGAGCGCCGACATGCACTGTAGCTTCGCGCCCTGCGGCCCAGAGGGAACCTTATAGGTCATTTTACTGATGTGCGTTCCTTAAATTGCGCTTTACGCATTTTTTCTGGGTTATAAGACTGTAGGTTTTCCTTGTAGAGTTGGGCATAATGTGCGAGATGTGTCGGTTAGTCACAGTAGCTTGCAGTACGGCACTAAAGTACATACTTTCATGCTCACTTTTGCCGGCCGGTGTGGCCGTGCGGTTAAAGGCGCTTCAGTCTGGAACCGCGTGACCGCTACGGTCGCAGGTTCGAATCCTGCCTCGGGCATGGATGTGTGTGATGTCCTTAGGTTAGTTAGGTTTAAGTAGTTCTAAGTTCTAGGCGACTGATGACCTCAGAAGTTAAGTCGCATAGTGCTCAGAGCCATTTGAACCATGCTCACTTTTCCGCTTCGTCTGGCAGTAGCTCTTTCAGTTCTCCCGTGCAAAATTCGACTCAGAATTTAGGTCCTCCTAGCTTGAAAACTCCCCCAAATGAACCATGGACCTTGCCGTTGGTGGGGAGGCTTGCGTGCCTCAGCGATACAGATAGCCGTACCGTAGGTGCAACCACAACGGAGGGGTATCTGTTGAGAGGCCAGACAAACGTGTGGTTCCTGAAGAGGGGCAGCAGCCTTTTCAGTAGTTGCAAGGGCAACATTCTGGATGATGGACTGATCTGGCCTTGTAACATTAACCAATACGGCCTTGCTGTGCTGGTGCTGCGAACGGCTGAAAGCAAGGGGAAACTACAGCCGTAATTTTTCCCAAGGGCATGCAGCTTTACTGTATGATTAAATGATGATGGCGTCCTCTTGGGTAAAATATTACGGAGGTAAAATAGTCCCCCATTCGGATCTCCGGGCGGGGACTACTCAAGAGGATGTCGTTATCAGGAGAAAGAAAACTGGCGTTCTACGGATCGGAGCGTGGAATGTCAGATCCCTTAATCGGGCAGGTAGGTTAGAAAATTTAAAAAGGGAAATGGATAGGTTGAAGTTAGATATAGTGGGAATTAGTGAAGTTCGGTGGCAGGATGAACAAGACTTCTGGTCAGGTGACTACAGGGTTATGGCAAGGAAAGCGTTTCTGAAGAAGAGAAATTTGTTAACATCCAGTATTGATTCAAGTGTCAGGAAGTCATTCCTGAAAGTATTCGTATGGAGTGTAGCCATGTATGGAAGTGAAACATGGACGATAAATAGTTTGGACAAGAAGAGAATAGAAGCTTTCGAAATGTGCTGCTACAGAAGAATGCTGAAGATTAGATGGGTAGATCACATAACTAATGAGCAAGTATTGAATAGGATTGGGGAGAAGAGAAGTTTGTGGCACAACTTGACCAGAAGAAGGGATCGGTTGGTAGGACATGTTCTGAGGCATCAAGGGATCACCAATTTAGTATTGGAGGGCAGCGTGGAGGGTAAAAATCGTAGAGGGAGACCAAGAGATGAATACACTAAGCAGATTCAGAAGGATGTAGGTTGCAGTAGGTACTGGGAGATGAAGCAGCTTGCACAGGATAGAGTAGCATGGAGAACTGCATCAAACCAGTCTCAGGACTGAAGACCACAACAACAACAACAGCTTGAAAACTTGTGCCCTTTGTTCTACGCCACGTGGTGAGTGTCTGGTGCCCCTTCATGTTTCGTTAACGTAGTCGGACCGCGAGCCAAAGTTATCTAGTATCGCCTGTATGAATAGTTTCGCGGCTTGCTGGTTGTATTCCCTTAATACAGGAGGCTACCTAGCGATTCACCCGCAGTAGCATCTTTCTTAGTCTTTGGCTGATTCCTGGTGGTGGTCGTTGCATGCCTGCAACCCCTTCCTTTAGTAAATTGAACTCCAGTTGATAATACGGCGATCTTTCCTAAAATTCCTTTTCTCCTGCTATCGTGGCTTATTATGAACGTACGTTGGGCAGCTTGCTGAACTCAATTCTTTCTCCCCCACCCCCATTTAATTGTATAATTGTTCAATATTCAACTGTTAAATAAATGAGTCCTTTAATCTGTACATTCTCCCCTTCATTACGTAAAATCGCCCCTAGTGTCACAGTAGAATGACGCAGAACTATAGCGGTTGCTATAAGGAAACAGAGCCACGGCTTTTAACTGTAACCGTCTTACTATCGAAATTATTGTATTGTCTTGGCAGATTTGTGACTGAGAGTATGAAGAATAGTTTGAAGTTCTTTGTATGTCATCATCAGATGTTCCGCTTAAAAAGAAACAGAATGTGGATAGTAAGGTAGTAGGAAAATAAACTAGAAATCGAAAATAAAATCAATGCACAACTTTTCACATTCGAATCAGGCCAAAAGAGCAGTTCATTTTGTAAACGTATCTGCTCTCTCATTTTTGGAAATGGAGGCTGCTATATTCAACGCCTAATGGTACAAAGATGGTAACTTAAATTGTGAATACAAGAGTAAAAGTATTCAATATAAAATTAATTATGATAGAAGACTTTCTCCAAATAAAAACTGCTAAAACGCTACGTAACGACTTGTGCAAGATTACTAGACGTTGTACTATCACTTCGAGAGAATTTGATATTTCATTGTATTCTCTGTCTTACGACGCGTGTGCAAAATGGTGAAAGTTCAACGCGGTGGAAATGCTTCTTACTTTTGTAGTGGCCAAATGTTTACGACCGATCAGGACAAACTATAAAAGCTACACACTGTATTATATGTTAAAAACTACGACGGTAATATTGACACTCAAAGATATAGTGGATGTCAGTGACAGCTGCGATTCTAAAAAAATACTGTTATACATTGTATCTCTGGCTTTGTTAGCCGAATTGGATGTAGTTCAAAAATGGTTCAAATGGCTCTGAGCACTATGGGACTTAACTGCTGAGGCCATCAGTCCCCTAGAACTTAGAACTACTTAAACCTAACTAACCTAAGACGTCACACACATCCATGCCCCAGGCAGGATTCGAACCTGCGACCGTAGCGGTCGCGCGGTTCCAGACTGTGGCGCCTAGAACCGCTCGGCCACCCCGGCCGGCTTGGATGTAGTTTCTAATATCTTTTTTTGTTGTATGTTGTCTTCCTAGCGATAGTATAGGGAGGTATATATTGTTGTATGAAAGGAATAGTCCGCCATTGCAATCAGAATTGTGACTTTAATGTTTGGTGTCTATATAGAAAAGGTGGAAGGATTAAAAGCCATTGTAATTCGAAACAGCTCATTTTGACGAATGACCGGCGAATATAATAATCGTCAAAGACAAAACAGGAAAAGGTAATTCATTAGTTTAAAAACCCGATATTTCACATTGGACATTATATACGTTTAAGTTTTACCAGCAAGATTTACATCCTGTGACGAAAATAATTCCAAGAGCCTACATCTAATTTATAGTAACACGGATGAAAACCAACGATGAACAACACTGCCATCTTTTCTCGAAAGTAACAATCAGTAGGCCGTACGTGGATTTATTCTCGCTACAATGATTAAGGATCTGCTGCATTTTAATTCCCCTCCTGTTTTTCTTTGAGATTGTACAGGACCATCAGTACTAAATCGCCGATCGCCGCAGCTGTAGAGTCCCGGGATCGACATGGCCGAGATTTAGAAGAAGAATACTTCCTCGAGCGAGTCTCTATTGCTACGTATAAAAATAAAAATAATAATTATTATTATTTTCAGAAAACCATCAAGGTATTTGTTAGGAAAAGTCCTGCTATCAACTTCACAAGCATTCATAATATTCTTTTTTCTTTTCATTTATTTTTACCTGCACAGTCACCAAGTACAGTACACATTCATTCAAGAGAGAGTTAGTACATTATTGCAATTAACTTGGGGAAGGGATATTATAACGTATACTAGAGGCTGAATGGGTGATACTTGTCTGAACACACCTCTTCACGTTTCGAGTGCCTCTCTTGGCCTGTTCAGTCGACGAGTTACAGTGCAAAGCATTCGAATGTATATTGTTGTGTATAGATATTACTTTTTGTTAAATAACAAAAAGTAATATCTTTCTAGTCTTTTACTAGTCCCCTTTCTCTTTTTTTAAAACAGAACAGGTGACAACTAACTAAGAACCCAAAACTGGTTGTGATACTGTTTGTGTGACCCACTTCTCTAAAACATCAGGGTACCTGGTACTGCCGGAAGCACTAGCCGAGCGGTTCTAGGCACTGAGTCCGGAACCGCGCGACTGCTACGGTCGCAGGTTCCAATCCTGCACGGCGAAGGATGTGTGTGATGTCGTTAGGTTAGATAGGTTTGAGTATTTCTAAGTTCTAGGGGACTGATCACCACAGATGTTGAGTCCCATAGCGCTAAGAGCCGTTTGAACCATTTTTTTGTTCCTGGTACTATCATCTAACGGCACAGTAATCCGGAAGTGGGCACAATTTTTTTGGCTCATCACTTTATGTGAAAAAATATAATTCCAAGTTTGACGTGCTCATGGTAGTGTGATTAACCTTGCTGTATAAAAATAAAGCACTACTTTTAAATAACAAAATTAATAAAGCAGTATCAAATTCTACAATCATAACTGATATTTATGTGCGCAGTAGGTTTTAAACGTTCTGTTTCGAAGTATGAAAGACTTTGGTGAGCACCATTTTCAATTTTCATTAGTTAGTTTATTGAAATGAAGCGTTGGCAATTTCACAGCTACAATGGAAGATGATCATCCACCCAAACTGAAGTGTGCATTTAGAAGAAGTCCGTATGGGTACTGCGTAACCAGTTTAACATCTTCGGAGAGCCTAGATACGTCTATACGAGCGCTGCAGATAGCTAACACAGTCTCCGTTAGCAGGCGCAGTATATCTGTCTCGGTTAGTTGTCTCGGTGAAAGATTCGCGACCCTCAGTGAGAGAGGTTGTATGAGTCGAATAACTAACAGTACGTTGTCATGTCGCAGAAAAATAACTTTTTTATCGGCTAGAGTAGTTGCAGGAGTTGAGATCGTAATAACTAAGTTCGTAATTTCTTTTTTACTGCGTTCCGTCGTAATTCCGTTTTAATGACCAGCGACGTGCTTCTCGGGTCTTCCTGCCAGGCCGTGTCACCCAGCCGCAGTACAATATCTCGTTCTCACCCGCAGCAGCTGAATGTCGCAGTCTGCAACAAATGGCGGCTGCCGTCATCCGATACAAATAAATAAGAATACATTATAAAAATTTTCGTAACAAGAATATTTCGAAAACAACAATTTTACATGATAAAATATATTCACAAATAATTCACATTTTTATGAAGAGAAACAAGCCGATAAGTGTGAACAGTATTTCCATTGGAAACAAATAACAATTAATGAAACAGAGAATAAAGTCGAATCAGAACAGATATTTATAAGTTATTAAAATTTGTGTTTCTGAAATATAAGAGGCGATGAAAAAGTTTCCGACTGGGGGCGTTGTTGCAGCTTATATGCGTCGTTGCGCGTCTCCGATGATGTTATACAGGGTGAAAAGTAATTAAACCGACAAACTCTGGGAGACTGTAGGGGACATCAAAACAAATTTTTTTCCCTATTGTCATTTTTCCCTATGAGGAATATTTAAACCGGTGGAGGCCTTATTACGACCTTCAGTTGTTAGAGGGCGTATTACGCTCTTCAGTTGTAGGCAACTGCTGTCCACCAGTGTAGTAGTGCATTGTCTCTGTTTACTAATGTAGCGATACACCTGCAGTGACTACACTGATATGGTTGGTGCGTACTACGTAGTGCACCACAACGGACGAGCTGCACAGCGGGTTTATCAACAACAATATCCTAATCGCCGTATCCCGCATCATACGACCTTTGCTGCTGTGTACCAACGTCTGCATGAGACTGGGTCATTTTGCAGATTACCTGGACAGGGACGCTGTCACATGGTAAGAACGCTGCAAGTTGAGGAAGCTGTCTTGCAGCATGTGGAGCGGGATCCTTCAATCAGCACTCATGCAATTGCACGTAACATGGGGACGAATCAGACGAATGTAAGAACAGTCCTTCGAGAGCAATTGTTACGTTCATTTTACTTACAGGGTGTCCACATCCTGAAACCAGTTGATTATCCACCCAGAGCACAGTTTTCGCAATAGTACCTGGAACAGTGTGAAATGCATCCTACATTTCCATCCTCTGTGTTGTTTACCGATGCACCAACGTTCGGGGGTGATGGAGTCTTCGACATGCACAATTCGCGCGTTTGGAGTGAGGATAACCCACATGCCGCAGTTACTAGGGCTCATCAAGTGCGGTTCTTCGTTAATGTGTGGGTCGGTGTTGTTGGGGACTGTTTAATTGGGCCATATCTGCTACCTAGTTGTTGTCTCTTGGTCATAAAAAAATGGAAAAGAGTTTGTTGGTTTAATTAATTTGCCGCCAGAGAAATCTTCCTCTACCGGTTTAAATACTCCTCATAGGAAAAAATGACTTTAGGGAAAAATATTTGTTTAGATGTCTCCTACAACCTCCCAGAGTTTGTCGGTTTAAATACTTTTCACCCTGTATAAACACCGACGTGTAGGCAAAGGATTAATATGATTAATGCGACGCTCACGCCTATCGGACGCGCGTGCAGTAAATGCAGAATCATGAAATGTGACGACGTTATCGCCAGATGCGTCAAAACAGGACGAGCGTGCTGTTATTATTTTCTCGGCTGCCGAAAGGCAAACGTGGCTAGACATCCATCGGAAAAGGAATACAGTGTACGGAGCGGCATACTTTTGGGAATGGTGCAACAAAGGATGCTGCTGCTTCATGGTACGCCCACTCAATGGGAGACACTGTCCCCGCGCGGTTATCACACCTTTGGTCCCTTGAAAAAGGCCGTGGAGGGTCGACGATTCCTGTGTGACGAGGATGTGCAGCAGGCATTACGAACTCCTTCGCGCAGCAGAAAGTGGTGTTTCATCAAACCGATATCTTTAGTCTGGTGCCTCGATGGGATGATTGCCTCAATGCTCAAGGCCGTTTTGCCCGACTGGCATACCGATTGTGGACAGTACGGCCTGCAAACAGAAACTTTTGGCCTCCCCTCGTACAGCGAGGTGATAAAAGTTGGAGGATTCCTCCTAATATCGTGTCGAACTTCCCTTTCCCGGCATAGTGCTGCAGTTCGATGTGGCAAGGACTCAACAAATCGTTATTAGACCCATGCAAAGAAATACTGAGCTATGCTCTCTCTACAACCGTCTGTAATTGCAAAAGTTTTACCTGTGCAGGATTTTGTGCACGAATTGACCTCTCGATGACGTCCCATAATTGTACGATAAGATTCATGTCGTGCCATCTGTGTGGCCCAATCACTCTCTCGAATTGTCCAGAATGTTCTTCAGCCCAACTGCGAACAACTGTAACCCGGTGACAGGGCGCATCAGCATCCATACAAATTCTATCGTCGTTTGGGAACATGAAATCTATTGCTGGAAAAGGTCTCCCGCCTGCCGGGGTGGCCGAGCGGTCCTAGGCGCTACAGTCTGGAACCGCGCGATCGCTACGGCCGCAGGTTCGAATTCTGCCTCGGGCATGAATGTGTGTGATGTCCTTAGGTCAGATAGGTTTAAGTAGTTCTAAGTTGTAGGGGACTTATGACGTCAGACGTCAAGTCCCACAGTGCTCAGAGCCATTTGAACCCTTTGAAAAGGTCTCCAAGCAGATAAACATAGCCGAGGATTGAGTTTATTCCATGTAAACACGGCCTACACCATTACAGAGCCACCACCAGCTTGCACAGTGTCTTGTCGACAACCTGGGTCCTTGGGATCCGGAGGTCTGCGCCATGAACTGAAATCCAGACTCACGGTTTTCCAGTTGTCTAGGGTCCACCCGATATGGTCAGGAGCCTAGGAGAGACCTATAGGCGATGTCGTGCTGCTACCAAAGCCACTCGTGCCAGTTGTCTGCTTCCACAGACCATTAAAGCCAAATTTCGACGCTCCGTCGAAACGGATACGTTCGTCGTAAGTCCCACATTGATATCTGTGGGTACTTCACGCAGTCTTGCTCGTCTGTAATCACTGACTACACTACGCGAACCCCGCTGCTCTCGGTCGTTAAGTGAAGACCGTCGGTCACTGCGTCGCCCGTGCTGAGAGGAAATGCCTGAAATCTGGTATTGTTGGCACCGTCTTGACGCTATCGATCTCGGAGTACTGAGTTCCCTAACGATTTCCAAAATGGAATGTTCCATGCGTCTAGCTCCAACTAGCATATCGCGATCAAAGTCGTGCGACCATAATCACACCGGAAATCTTTTCACGTGAATCACACGAGTACAAAAAAAAAAAAAATAATGACACTTGGCGCTGCCCTTTTCCACCTTGTATACGCGATATTACCGCAATCTCTATATGTGCACATCGCCATCCCATGACTTGTCACTTCAGTGCTAGCAATGTAGAGCGACTCCTTTGCGGGTATACAGGTTGGTCCATTGATCGTGACCGGATCAAATATGTCACGAAATAAGCATCAAACGAGAAAACTGCAATGAACGAAACTCGTCTAGCTTGAAGGGGGAAATCCGATGGCGCTATGGTTGGCCCGGTAGATGGCGCTGCCATAGGTAAAAAAAAAAAAAATGGTTCAAACGGCTCTGAGCACTATGGGACTCAACATCTTAGGTCATAAGTCCCCTAGAACTTAGAACTACTTAAACCTAACTAACCTAAGGACATCACACACACCCATGCCCGAGGCAGGATTCGAACCTGCGACCGTAGCGGTCCCACGGTTCCGGACTGCAGCGCCAGAACCGCACGGCCACCGCGGCCGGCGCCATAGGTCAAATGGATATCAACTGCGTTCTTTTTAAATGGGAACCCCAATTTTTTATTACATATTCGTGTAGTACGTAAAGAAATATGAATGTTTCAATTAGACCACTTTTTTTCGCTTTGTGATAGATGGCGCTGTAATAGTCACAAACGTGTAAGTACGTGGTATCACGTAACATTCAGACACTGTGGACGGTATTTACTTCGTGAAACACTACCCGTGTTAAAATGGACCGTTTACCAATTGCGGAAAAGGTCGATATCGCGTTGATGTGTGGCTATTGTGACCAAAATGTCCAACGGGCGTGTGCTGTGTATGCTGCTCGGTATCTTGGACGACATCATCTAAGTGTCCGAACCGTTCGCCGCATAGCTACGTTATTTAAAGAAACAGAAGGTGTTCGGGCACATGCGAAACCTCAACCACGACCTGCAACAAATGGTGATTCCCAAGTAGGTGTTTTAGCTGCTGTCACGGCTAATCCGCACATCAGTAGCAGAATCTCAAAAACGTCGGTGTTGAGAATGCTACATCAACATCGATTGCACCCGTACCATATTTACATGCGCCAGGAATTGCATGTCGACGACTTTAAACGTCGCGTACAGTTCTGCCACTGGGCACAAGAGAAATAACGGGACGATGTCAGATTTCTTGCACGCGTTCTATTTAGCGACGAAGCGTCATTCAACAACAGCGGTAGCGTAAACCGGCAGACTATGCACTATTGGGCAACTGAAAATCCACGATGGCTGCGACAAGTGGAACAGCATTGACCATGGCGGGTTAATATATGGTGCGTCATTATGGGAGGAAGGATAATTGGCCCCCATTTTATCGATGGCAATCTAAATGGTGCAATGTATGCTGATTTCCCACGTAATGTTCTATCTATGTTACTACAAGATGTTTCACTGCATGACAGAATGGCGATGTAATTCCAACATGATGGATGTTCGGCACATAGCTCGCGTGCGGTTGAAGCAGTATTGAATATAGCATATTTCATGACAGGTGGATTGGTCGTCGAAGCACCGTTCCATGTCCCGCAAGTTCACCAGATCTGACGTCCCCGGATTTCTTTCGATGGGGAGAGTTGAACGATATTTGCTATCGTGATCCACCGACAACGCCTGACAACATGCGTCAGCGCATTGTCAATGCATGTGAGAACATTACGGTAGGGGATCTACTCGCTGTTGAGAGGAATGTCGTTACACGTATTACCAAATGCATTGAGATTGACGGACATCATTTTGGGCATTTATTGCATTAATGTGGTATGTATAGGTAGTCACGCTGTAACATCATGCGTTCTCAGAAATGCGTTGCTACGTTCTGTATTTCAGTTTAAAAAACCTACGTGCTACCAACTTTTCACTAAAATTGTGAGCCATATGTTTGTGAGTATTACAGCGCCATCCACCACAAAGCGAAAAAAGTGGTCCAACTAAAACATTCATCTTTCTTTACGTCTACTTGAATATGCAATAAAAAAGGGGGTTCATATTTAAAAAAAAAACACAGTTGATATCTGGTTGACCTATGGCAGCGCCATCTAGCGGGCCAACCATAGCGCCATCTGGTTTCCCCCTTCAAGCTGAACAAATTTGGTTCTTTGTAGTTTTTTCGTTTGACGCTTATTTCTTGAGATATTTGGCCCGGTCACGATCAGTGGACCACCTTTTATAAGCACCATCATGTAGTGTCTTTCCGACTTGGATGCAGTAAATATGGAAACGTGTACTGTATGACCGTTGGGAAATAGGAGACTTTTATTCCATCTGCTGTTGATTGTGGTGCCCTCTGCAGCGTGTGTTTCTAACTGTGACTGATACTGTATTGGACAGTGTGATTAAAATTAGCTGATGTTACTGTGTGTTGAATTCCTCTAAACACTCGTGAGTAGCAACAACGGCATTATTACCAGATGCGTCCAAACCGCTGCTGGAAACAAGCACTGGTAGACATTCATCGGATTGATTGATTGATTGATTTGGGGCAAGGGACCAAACAACGAGGCCCTCGATCCCATCGGATTAGGGAAGATTGGGGAAGGAAGTCGGCCGCCACGTCCTTTCAAAGGAACCATCCCGGCATTTGCCTGAAGCGATTTAGGGAAATCACGGAAAACCTAAATCAGGATGGCCGGACGCGGGTTTGAATCATCGTCTTCCCGAATTCGAGTTCAGTGTGACATCCATCGGAGAATTAAGAATGTCTACCGCTTCTTCTCGAAAACCACGGTTGTGAAACGGCACGACAAATGGTGCTTCTGCTTGATGATAACGTACGTTGATACATCGCATTCAAGTGGGAGAAGATCGGAGACCAGTCTAGTAGTCCTGACGTCTCCATATGTAATTATCACGCCTTAGGTAGCTTAAAACCAGTTTTTAAGTGTGGACGATTCTGGTTGGGCGAGGATGTGCAGCCGGTAGTTAGGCCTTGTTCACACAGTCGGGCAGGGAGTTTTACCAGACGGTATTTTCAATCTCGTGAGTCGGTAGGGCGATTGTCTCAGTGCTCACTGCGGTTTTACCTGGTTGGACTGTGAGGTTCTAACAATATCACCACTTGCAAAGTAGGTTAGAAATCGGATTAATAATGTTGCTCACGCAGCATATGTTCGCTTTATCGGGTAACAACAAAGTTATTGACTGTGGATGGTATCGTCAGAATGGAAAAAATGAAGACACTGTAAAAAAAGTCATTAATTTTGGCACTTATCTTGAATGGATTCCAACGTAGATTTCGTCGAAGTTGTTATGGCTCATCTTCTTGATTCTAGGATGATTCCACTTTGACTGCTAGAATGTCCAGATCTGTATTTTAGCAATATTTGAACACCTAACAAATGCGTTTTTCAGCAAATTCTTAATGATGAAACAGTCCCAGATCAGAACAATGGTATGCTAGAAATAACTTTGGACTTGGTGTTCACGATCCACATTTTTATTAAACTTCTTGTAAATTCACATATACTTCTTCTTAATTGTCACATCATCAGGAAAACAGTTTTGTATCAATCTTCATATATTTAATTTCCACATTAACCAAACGCAAGACTTGACTGTTCTTTTACAAAGCGAAATAACAACTTAACTTCTGCAAAGTGAAACAAAAACTGCTCTGTGCGCATTCGCGCCAAAGCGGTTACAAGTAAGTCAAAGGTTTCGACAGTCTCACAGAAATGAATACACACAAGAGCCATATCACTGTAATATATCGATACATCGGAGTACCTATACATTAATAAAACCAAATGTGAATATTGTCGCCGGCGGAAGTGGCCGTGCGGTTAAAGGCGCTGCAGTCTGGAACCGCAAGACCGCTACGGTCGCAGGTTCGAATCCTGCCTCGGGCATGGATGTTTCTGATGTCCTTAGGTTAGTTAGGTTTAACTAGTTCTAAGTTCTAGGGGACTAATGACCTCAGCAGTTGAGTCCCATAGTGCTCAGAGCCATTTGAACCATTTTTGAGTATTGTCACAAAAATATGTCTGTTACTTCGCACAAAAGTAGTACGATATTACTGGTATCGAGAACTGGGCTTGGAGTGCCGTAATGGTCACGTAAATAAAGAACCATTACACGGTGAGTGACCAGAAATTTTTTGATCGCCGCTTGTACATTATTGGCCAGTTTCTACCTGCGGCCATCTTCAAATGCCATTCTGTTGGTGAAAAGTGTGTCATTTTTAAAAACTAAACAGGCGAAATTGGCCAGTAAAGTAATACACGACGCAGTGAATTTCATTTTTATGAATAAAATGTTCTGTCTTTTATGGTGGGTATTTAAAATAATTTTATCATTAGAGCTGTGAACCCACACACGAAGAAACTAATAACTTCATCGATTGGTCAGAACGGGATATTTCCAAACACACCTGAAGCCAGGCCAAAAGACGGCTTCGCGAGTAAAGCAGTCAGATACGGCATTATCCTCGCCCTGGGCCAACTGCAAGTCGTTGCAGTTTGCGGCGACTCCAGCGCTTGTCGGATTAGCGCGGCCCCTACAACGCCAAGGCTGTCGGCGCGCTGACCTTCTGTGCGGCAGGAATCGCTTCTGCTAATGAATAGCGCTCGCCGGTCTCGAGTGCTTCTGCTGAGGACAAAGGGCCGGGACGGACGCCTTCAACTCTGCCGGCTGCCTCCTCCAGCCGCGCTTGGCGGCGTTCGGTTTCTGCTTAGCGTCGCCGTCTTAGGGGCTCGACTTGGCCTGCGGGAATGCGGCGGCAGGAGGAGTATTACCACAGGCGTCGTGAACCACTTTTCTTTTTTCTTTATTGTATTTCAATTCCCCATCGGGGCGGGCTGGCAGCAGCATATGCGCTGCTCTTCAGCCGAAAGACATAGAACAAAACAATAGAAGACATTTAAAAACAGCAAAGGAGAGAATAAGGTGAACATGGAAGGCAATAGACAAAAAAATGGGGTTACTAAAATGGAGATAAAAAACTGTTTAAAAGTAGCACACACAAAAAGCCACACACTGCGACGATTAAAAGAACACAAGGCACAGTATAAAGGTATCGACGGATGGCATAGCACATAACATAACACTGACGGCGAACCTCAAGGCAGTACACAATTAAAATCACACCTCTTGACGCACAGGAGAAACAGCACTAGACAACACTGATGTGGCACACTGATGATGATCAATACAGAGGATCTGCCAGGCGCAAGGAGATGAGGGGGACCTGAAGAAGGGAGGGAGGGGAAGGGATGGAGGAGATGAGCGGGGGGCGAGCTGAAGAAGGCCAGGTAGGGAGGGATGTGGGAAGGAAAGAGGCAAGTATGGGGTGCAGGGTCTCAGGGGAGGGGGGGGGGGGGAAGCGTGAACCACACGAGGTAGCTAGTTATATTGTAAAATCTGCACAGCGGACTTTGAGTGTACTCACAGGACATATTCTTTGCTATGTATGTGTAAAAAGGGATGTGTGTGGGTGTGTTTTACACACACCACTGGAGCAGTTTCAGTCTATATAGGCATCTGCATCTATACAGGGTGGTCCATTGATCGCGACCAGGCCAAATATCTCACGAAATAAGCGTCAAATGAAAAAACTACAGAGAACCAAACTTGTCTAGCTTGAAGGGCGAAACCAGATGGCGCTATGGTTGGCCCGCTAGATACCGTTGCTATATATCAAACGGATATCAACTGCGTTTTTTTAAGAAGGAACCCCCATTTTTATTACATATTCCTGTAGTACATAAAGAAATATGAATGTTTTAGTTGGACCACTTTTTTCGCTTTGTGATAGATGGCGCTGTAACAGTCACAAACATATGGCACACAATTTTAGACGACAAGTTGGTAACAGGTAGGTTTTATAAATTAAAATACAGAACGTAGGTACGTTTGAGCATTTTATTTCGGTTGTTCCAATTTGATAAATGTACCTTTGTGAACTTATCATTTCTGAAAACGCATGCTGTTACAGCG
This sequence comes from Schistocerca serialis cubense, assembly GCF_023864345.2. Taxonomy (NCBI): domain Eukaryota; kingdom Metazoa; phylum Arthropoda; class Insecta; order Orthoptera; family Acrididae; genus Schistocerca; species Schistocerca serialis. The sequence continues at coordinate 1,252,526,967 of NC_064638.1, read as the reverse complement.
TCATTACCTGTAAATACCACATTAATACAATAAATGCTCAAAATGATGTCTGTCTTCTTCAATGCATTTGGCAATACGTGTAATGGCATTCCTCTCAACAGCGAGTAGTTCGCCTTCCGTAATGTTCGCACATGCATTGACAATGAGCTGACGCATGTTGTCAGGCGTTGTCGGTGGATCAAGATAGCAAATATTCTTCAACTTTCCCCACAGAAAGAAATCCGAGGACGTCAGATCCGGTGAACGTGCGGGCCATGGTATAGTCTTCGACGACCAATCCACCTGTCGTGAAATATGCAATTCAACACCGCTTCTACCGTCGCGAGCTATGTGCCGCACAGCCATTATGCCACTCTGTCATGCAGTGAAAGATCTTGTAGTAACATAGGTACAACGTTACGTAGGAAATCAGCACATATTGCACCATTTAGTTTGCCATCGATAAAATGGGGTCCAATTGTCCTTGATCCCATAATGCCGCACCATATATTAACCCGCCAAGGTCGCTGATGTTCCACATGTCGCAGCGACCGTGGATTTTCCGTTGCCCACCAGTGCATATTATGCCGGTTTACGTTACCGCTGTTGGTGAATGACGCTTCGTCGCTAAATAGAACGCGTGCAAAAAAATCTGTCATCGTCCCGTAATTTCTCTTGTGCCCAGTGGCAGAACTGTACACGACGTTCAAAAGTCGTTGCCATGCAATTCCTGGTGCATACAAATATGGTACGGGTGCAATCGATGTTGATGTAGCATTCTCAACACCGACGTTTTTGAGATTCCCGATTCTTGCGCAATTTCTATTTCTGTGCTACTGGTGTGCGGATTAGCGGCGACGGCAGCTAAAGCTACTTCGGCATCATCATTTGTTGCAGATCGTGGTTGAGGTTTCACATGTGGCGAAACACTTCCTGTTCCTTAAATAACGTAACTATCAGGTGAACTGTCCGGACACTTGGATGATGTCGTCCAGGATACCGAGCAGCATACATAGCACACGCCCGTTGCGTATGTTGATCACAATAAACATACATCAACGCGATATCGACCTTTTCCACAATGGGCAAACGGTCCATTTAAACGGGTAATGTATCACGAAGCAAATACCGTCCGCACTGGCAGAATGTCACATGATACCACGTCCTTATACGTTTGTGACTATTACAGCGCCTACCTATGACAAAGCGAAAAAAGTGGACCAACTAAAACTTTCATATTTCTTTACTACACGAATATGTAATAAAAAATGGGGGTTCCTATTCTTAAAAAAACGCAGTTGACATCCGTTTGACCTCTGGCAGTGCCATCTAGCGGGCCAACCATAACGCCATCTGGTTTCCCCCTTCAAGATAGACGAGTTTCGTTCTTTGTTGTTTTTTCGCTTGATGCTTATTTCGTGAGATATTTGACCCCGTCACTATGAATGGACCACCCTGTATACATACTCCGCAAGCCAGTATGTGGGGAGTGGCGGAGGTTCCCCTGCACTAATTTTTTCTTTTTCTGTTCCACTCGCAAATATGGCGAAGGAAAAACGACTGTGTATGTGCCTCCTTAAGAGACCTAGACCCTCTAATCTTATCTTCATAGCTCCTAAGCGAAATGTACGTTGGCGACAGTAAAATCGTTCTGCAATAAGTCTCAAATGGCGGTTCTCTAAATTTTCTCAATACGGTCCTTGGCAAGAACATAGCCTTCCATCCAGTGATTCCCAGTTTGAGTTCCTGAAGCATCTCCGTAGTACCCGCTTCTTGTTAGGAGCTCACGGTAACAAACCCTGCTGCGCGCCGCTTAATTCCTTTGACGTCTTCCTTTAACCCGACCTGCTGCGGATCGCAAACACTCGAACAGTACTCAACAATGTCACTAGTGTCCTAAATGATGTCTCCTTTACAGATGAACTACACTTTCCTAAAATTCTACTAACAAACCGAAGTCGACCATTCACCTTCCCTACAACTACCCCTGCATGCTCATTCCAGTTCATGTTGGTTTGCTATGTTAGCCCAGATAGTTAATGGACGTGCTGTGCCGAGCAGCTCACTACTAATACTGTATTCGAACATTGTGGATTTCTTTCTTTTCATGATCTGCATTGTGGTGTCACCGCCAGACACCACACTTGCTAGGTGGTAGCTTAAATCGGCCGCGGTCCATTTAGTACATGTCGGACCCGCGTGTCGCCACTGTGTGATCGCAGACCGAGCGCCACCACAACGCAGGTCTCGAGATACGGAATAGCACTCGCCCCAGTTGTACGACGACTCTGCTAGCGACTACACTGACGAAGCCTTTCTCTCATTTGCCGAGAGACAGTTAGAATAGCCTTCAGCTAAGTCCATGGGTACGACCTAGCAAGGCGCCATTAACCGTATCTGAAGATAGTCTTATTTGTATTATCAAGAGCGATGTACCACAAGGATGGAATAAAGATAAGTATTCGAGGAGCTGCATACTTTTCTTATTAGAATTCACTACTTATCCTGTTCCAGAATTCACGCCCGTCTGCGTTAGATAGCGTGCATCGGCCTCCTCTGTCTACAAGGTGTTGGCACAAATTTACCAACATATCATGCATAAACTTATATATTTTTACATAAAGAACTAGCTGCCAATCATCACATCGACGAGAAATTTTGTTTCAGTCGGCCGGCTGGAGTGACCGAGCGGTTCTAGGCTCTTCAGTCTGGAACCGCGCGACCGCTACGGTCGCAGGTTCGAATCCTACCTCGGGCGTGCATGTGTTTGATGTCCTTAGGTGAGTTACGTTTAAGTAGTTCTACGTTCTAGGGGACTGATGACCTCAGAAGTTAAGTCCCATAGTGCTCAGAGCCATTTGAACCATTTTTTTTGTCTCAGCCGTCTTTTATCCTCCTGCAGTCACTAAGCGACGACGCCTTCCCACACACCAAAGCATCGTCATCAAATAGCAGCTTGCTGCTGCTTACCCTGTCCGCCAGATTTTTTACGTATGTGTAAAATAACGGAGGTCATATCACACTTCCCTGGGGAACTCCTGACGATATCCTTGTCTCTGATGAACACTTGACATCGAGAACAGCATACTGAGGTCTATTACTTAAGTAGTCTTCGAGCCTCTCACGTTCCTGGGAACCTACTCCATATGCTCACACCGTCGTTAACAATTGTCAGAGTGGTATCCAGTCAAATGCTTTTCGGAAATCTAGGAATATGGAATCTGTCTGTCGGCCTTCATCCATCGTTCGCAGAATGTCATGTGAAAAAAAGCTAAAGTGAGTTTCGCACGAGTGATGCTTTCTAAAGCCGTGTTGGTTTGTGGACAGAAACTTCACGGTCTCGAGGAAATTTATTATATTCGAACTGAGAAAATGTTCAGGGATTCTGCAGCAAACCAATGTTAAAGGTATGTAATGTTGCAGGTCGGTTTTTTACCTGTCTCATATACATGAGTCACTTAAGACAGATACAAGCTACGTAAGGGGACACTGCTGTACAGTGGTCTTCGTAAAACCGAACTGGAATTCCTTCAGCACCAGCAACTTATTTCCTTTCAACTCTTTGTAACGTCGCTCCCTTTGGACGCAAAATTAAAAATATAAAATAGTACCTGATACCCAATAAAAGTCCCAGAATCCAAAATCTAAATTTCAAGTCCCACTGGAATACATGACTTGAATAGTAGCAAGTACATAGAAAAGAAATCCAGTATAAACTAACTTAATGTTTTGAAAAGGGAAAGAAAAGAAAAGGAATCCATTAGTTTGAAATTAAAGTAACAGTAGATTGCAACGTAGTGTACTTAAAGATCACGGAGCAGAACGAGTAAACTCAAAGAATACTCTTTGTGAGTACTCTTTTAGGACACTGCGTAATACAGAAGAAAAAAGTCATACATTGTTAATGTGCTACTGGCGCTTGCTGGATCAAGTCGTATGTCAACGTATGCTCTTGCACGTAGGCGCGACGAGATTGTTTTTGTGCATTTTTGGAAATTTTGGGATCTGCTAGGAATCATTAACCTTCAAATAGGTAGATCAGCAACCTTGAGTATATCACTACGTAAAGGCAGGAGAGGAAAAGATTCGGACTTGTCTTAAATTGATTATCATACAGGGAAGACTGAACGTTGCCCCAAAGTAATGAACTGTTCGCAATTTACCGACATAGGAACTGAACATTCGTACTGAATTGTGAGAAAGTACTGAAGTTCCGTTAAAGTAGCAAATGAAATCTCGATATCGTTACAAACTCTTTAACGGAAACCTAGCTAATTCCTCCCAGCTTAGGGAAAGTCACCTCCTTAATACAATAATAGGACGGGAATAGTATAGAATAAACCAGCATAAAGTGGATTTACTGGGTGACATTTCTTTCAACCCATTTAATATTGTGTGCACATTTAATTGTGCGAGGACATAGATTAATAACAGAGCGCAGCGTTCATAAATATTCTTTGCCGCGTTAGACAATTATTGTACCGTCTCTAACTATTAAGATTACGTAAACTGAAAACTTTAGTTGAGAAACTATTGCCCTACATGGACTGTAGCCATAATTAGTACAAGGATAGCCATTGATGTTCAACTATGGGTAGCTGTGCTCGTACACGTCGGGGAGCATATAACTATTTGAACTGGTCGGTATCACTGATACGCACTCGGCGTGAATGCAGTGCGGCAGGGCAGATTTTTGTATGTAACGTCCCTCATCAGACAATATTATCGCTAGTTGGTCGGAACACGAATATCATCAACGAACGTTTCCAGTACATCTTAAGAGGAGCACTTACATCTTTCAGTTGCTTCCCTGTACCAGCGATGTCTATTATGTCGTCCACACGGGAATCTGTGCGATGGTCAAATGATGATATGTTTGTACGATTCACCTGGACCAAAAATTTTTTAAATGTGAAGCTGAGATCTTCGGCTTTCGTTTTGCTATGTCTAGTGCCACACCAGAGTGGTCAACGAGCGACTGGATGGAAACCTTACACCCACTTGATGGTTTGCCCGCATCTCGTGGACGTGCGGTAGCGTTCTCGCTTCCCACGCCCGGGTTCCCGGGTTCGATTCCCGGAGGGGTCAGAGATTTTCTCTGCCTCGTGATGGCTGGGTGATGTGTGATGTCCTTAGGTTAGTTCGGTTTAAGTAGTTCTAAGTTCTAGGGGACTGATGACCATAGATGTTAAGTCCCATAGTGCTCAGAGCCATTTGAACCACTTGATGGTTTTTTCTAGCACCGAATTCTCTCAAATGGTAACGGCAAACATATTTCAATGAATGAATTGACCATGTTTTCGCACTGTGGGAAAAGTGGATTAACAGTTACGGCGATTACTTACATTTTCTATTTGCCCCGTTTCCATCGGTCTGCCACTTATACTAATTTAAAAAATGGTTGAAATGGCTCTGAGCGGTATGAGACTTAACATCTGAGGTCCCCTAGATCTTAGAACTACGTAAACCTAACTAACCTAAGGACATCACACACATCCATGCCCGAGGCAGGATTCGAACCTGCGACCGTAGCGGTCGCGCGGTTCCAGACTGAAGCGCCTAGAACCGCTCGGCCACCGCGGCTGGCCCGAATTTTCTCGGGCTCGCAGTAAGATCAGTTGCTAAACTATGACGGCGCTTGTTGTCATAAGCATCACGCATCCATCTTTTTACAGACGCACGAATTTCTGTTAACCTTTCCTGACGTCATCTGCGCGTCCTGTTTTGAATCGAGAATGAAAGAACATTTTCTTCCTCAGTATTTTTCGAACAATCTTTTTACACGTACACTGTACCATGAACACGTCGACTGAACGCTACCAAATTGAGTCTCCAGTATTTCCATGCCTTTGGAATTTGTTTCTATAAAATCTCATCCTTACGTGAGCTCCCTATACAGATGAGGAATGACGTTAGTGCATGATGACTATTCGGTGTGTCCAATGTTTTAGGAACTTTTTAGGTGGAGACTACACACATCATTCCTGCGCATCCAGCTTGTCACTCTCTTTCGGACACTGAGAAAGTTCGAGTCATTGGCAGTAGTGACACCGCAGTTTCATGCCGACTGATCACGCAGACATTTGGCTGTAGCGGAATTACCGCTAAACGAGTGCTGACGAAATTCATTCAGGACAACAGCGTGTCAAGAATAACAGGCCCATTTCCTTCCAGAACGACTACACAATGAGATGCTCGTGCGATTGTTAGAATGGTTCTGACGACCAGACCAATGCCAACGGCTGAAATTTGGGCAAAGTTTACAGAGAAAATGACACCACGAATCGTAGGAACAGGTTACAGATCTCTGGTTGTCATCTTACCACAGGCAACACAAACTTGCGCGATATAGAGCCAGACTTATCTGGAACATCTACTGAACTTGGTTATGTTTAACTAAGAGCCTGTCTTATGTTTGAGGTGGTCAGACAGGAAGCAGTGATTTCCGACACGCATAGATCTCCAACACCTGGAGTCGTGTTGTCGGGAACTATTGACAAATGGTTCAAATGGTTCTGAGCACTATGGGAATTAACTCCTGAGGACATCAGTCCCCTAGAACTTAGAACTACTTAAACCTAACTAACCTAAGGACATCACACACATCCATGCCCGAGACAGGATTCGAACCTGCGACCGTAGCGGTTCCAAACTTTAGCGCCTAGAACAGCTCGGCCACAACGGCCGGCAGGAACTATTGACTATGACAGCAGGACTGAATATTAACTGTTGAAGGAAGGCTGAATGTTCGCTAGCACGTGGCCAGAATGTTTTCAAGCATTCATAACCAAAGTACAGACTCGAATATTCCGGGAGGACAATGCAAGATCTCACACTGTGATCCATACCACAAATGCCGTGTGACATGTACGAATCCTTGACTGGTCAGAAAGCAGAAACTGGTAAATGCCAACGCTGAGAACTGGGACGGCTGTCGCGCATGGCCCTTGTGCGACCAATAATGCGCTAGGAAGTGGCGGAGTGTCATAGAATCTTAGCTAAGTTACAGCTCTCTAAACTTTCACAATAAGTCACAGAAATATAATAAAGCAAATCTTAATACATCCGCTATCTCAGAAAAATTAGGCACATCCGATGACACAATCATTTCAGTATGTTGAAGACAACAGTAGTTAATATTTCACAGTAAATAAACATTTAATCAATGAACCTCTGAATTAACAACTATCAATCGCTTCATGCAATTTCAACCCGATATCTCAGATGATAGTACTGCATTATAGCTATCTTCCCTGAAAGCTACATAGCTGTATCTATTTTATTTTTTGATTTAAGAAATCTCTTATATCTGTTTCGTTATGCAAATGTTTGTCAGAACACCGTATTCACCACATTTACACTGCAAAGGAACATAGCATCAAGACCACATATTTTGACATACTTGTGTTATTATTTAATGAAAAGTTTAGTACTTTGCCAGTAGCTTTATTTAATTGTTGATCGCAAGAACTATTTAAAAATTCTTCCTATTTAAAAGTGGTCAATCACATGCATTAACGGACACCACAGTTGAAAAGAGAACCAAAATACGCTTCTGTCAAGAAGGCCTAAATAATAGTTTAAATAATGTTTAATGACAATTTGTCATTCATAACATTTATTTTACTTAGACATTTACGTAATGTATAATTTTAGTGCGGGAACGTGGTCAAGATGAATAAAATCATGTCTGTAGCGTATAAGAACGATATAATTCTGGTGTGGATGGCCTGAAACCAATGGAAAAGCAGACAGTAACGGAACACCGTGGGTGTCAAATGGAAACTGAGACTTTTTGAGTGAAGAGCTCAAGGGAGCTATTGTAAGCACTGTATGTCGAGTTCTCGAAGAAGGCACACCTGCCTGCGGTGATTAGATTGTGGAGATGTTTGATTCTGGGCGGTGAACGGCCGCTGTCACACTTCTGAGGGGACTTCATATTTCGAGTGGTCTGAATGTACTCCAGAGCAGGACTCTAAATTCTTCTGCGTGTAGCAACGGAACTGAGGATCGACATAGTATGAGTTAGCATTCTTTGTCTTGGGTATGTTGATGTGTGAATCAACATGTTGCCCCTCAACTGTTTTGAGTTGATGATTATTTCAGGTATTGTCATCATTAAGTGGGCTTACTTTTTGCGTATGTTTGATAATAAGTTAGTTTTCGGAATTTGCTTTCAGCGCTCTCAATGTAACTTTATTGCATTTTATAATGCCATTTTATATCCATATGTTAAGTAAATATCGTAGGCCCACTTCCTGTTTCTTTGAGATGTTTTTTCTTGAATAAAAATTATTCAGCATAATTCTCTATCATCTACATCAATTACAGATGTTAGAATAGAAACCGTTTTATTAAATTATTGATGTATCTTTTATTTTATATTTCTGTGTGTTTCATTAACTCGCAATTGTAGCCAATGTAAAGACTATTTGACTGCAGGATCACAGCTGCAGGTTGTTATTTGCAACGAATTAGATGCAGGGCACAGTCTTAGTGGACCGACACAGCATGTGTTCTAGTCACGACAAGAAACTCCTCGAGACGACATTCGGAGCTTGTTTGTTTCCCTGTCACAGTGAATACAACAATGTATTCGTTCCCATTCCTGGGTGGCTGGCGGATCATACCACATTCTGATACTGACAATGAACGTAAGTTCCACGTAGAATGAAAGTTTAATTATTCATGAAACTTTATGCGAGGGACATCTCCACAATTTTGGTAAATACGAACTTAGGTACTGCTTGACTAGGAAAGTCCTAGCATCATAGAGATGGGGGTACGAGAAGGGCAGGGAAATGGTTACATGTAAGCATAACGACAGAGTGCCTTAAGAATTTTCAACTGGTTTTTATGCACATGTGGATTCTATCTAGAAGAAAAGTGCTGTGGGAGTAAAACACGCGTAGCACAGCAGGTGTTTGAGACGATGACATGTAAAGGTAGCTGGTTAGTTAGTTGCATGTTTCATAGATCGTTTAACGATTCTTTAATCGAAATGATGTGGACGAGTCAGTTTACGGGATATTACTGAACGCATTTTTTATTCTTACTCGTCCAACCACACTTAAACATAAGTTTCTTTCCTTCTTTTAACTGGCTACCAGTTTTTAGGTAGAAATTAGTCAAAAGAATGGAAGGAGTTGTCCAATAGAAACTATTTTAAAATAGACTTAAACCTTGCTACTCAACCTGTCAGATATTTTATGTTAACGGACAAATGATCAAAAATTTTAGTGTTGCATATTGAACTCCTCTCTGAGCCACTGGCAGCTATAAGAATGGACAGAAAGCATCATTTTTCACTTTAGTGCTGTAGATGTGTACATCACTCTTCTTCTCAAATTGTGATGGATTATTTACGACGAATTTTAGAAGCGAAATTATGTATTCTGATGACGCAGTTAAATGTCTAGTTCCTTAGGAGGTGCCTATATGATGTACATGGATGGACATCAATTATTCTTACTGCTCGCATCTGTGTAATCAATACTTCCTTCCTAAGTGATAAGTTATCCCAGAAAATTGTTCTATTTGACATTATTGAGTAGAAATATGCAACATCCGTGTCCAAGATTAGCAATTATACGAAAGCAAAAGGAACTGATCTTTTGTTTGAGAAGCTCAGTAAAACGGTTCTTCCAGTTCCTGTTTTCATCAGTATGCACATCCAAAAAATATAGCGCATTCTGCCCTACTTACTGACCTCTGCTTATGTGCTATATCAGTTGTTGGTATTACTATTTCTTGTACAGAACTGGAGGTAGTGTGTTTCTGTTTTTCAAAATTTAGGATAGTCAATTTTCAGAGAACTACTTAATAAGTCTTTGGAAAATATCTTTTACTAATCCTTCTGTTCCTTTCTTTTTAACGGCATTTATTATTACACTAGTACCATCTACAAAAAAGTACGAAATTCGCTTATTGAATGTTAAGTGGAAGGTCATTCACATATATAAGAAACGCGAACGTACCGAAAATTGAACCCTGTGGAACTCCCTTTGTGATTTTTTTTTGATCCCAATCACTAAAATCTTCTACCTTTCCGATACTGCCTGAACTCTTCAGCACTACCTTTTGAATTCTGTTTGTCAAGTATGGTTCAAACCAGTTGTGCATAAAGCAACCAATTCCATAAAACATGAGTTTTTCTAAGTGTGTGTCATGAAAAATAATCGAGAATGGCCACTATTAACATCGAATCTTCAGATTTCTGCTTTACCCTTTTCAGTGTTACTGTACTGATTTTTATATCTCAGTTGAGATTTCATCCGTGATAAAGTGAGTAGAGAAGGAAAATGATTTACATGTAAGATTAATGACATTCAAATGACAGTAGAGATATATGAACAATTTCTTTGTTGCCAGGCTTATTGGTGACAGCACCGATGAAGTTTCACCTCCAAGGTGTGGTTGCGTGAAGCAATTTCAACTAAACGTGAACGTACATATCACTTGCCTCGAAAAGACACTGGGTGTAAGTCATGCCTAGCCACCTCTAAAAACACCTAAATAAGTTTGGCCTTTGTTTTACTACGACTGATAGATTTAAACCTTTACAAAGTAAGACTGGGTATCTAACTACGCGGATTCCGATGAATAATTGTCTACCTTTTGGCACAATAACGTTTAAAACTGAATTCTAAAAAATCTCCCTGTCTACATAATCTCTATAATTTGCAAATGACAATAGAACGTGGTGAATCATACGATTAATTATATCATTTAGCTAGGTTTCTTGCCGTTTACATATGGAGCACGAAGTCAAATTATTAATCAAATTCCTAAGCTTTAACAAATGTCTGGCAGGAGTAAGAGAATTTGTAAATAATGCACTATGGTAATGAAATTTCGGTTTATTCACCAATGTTTTATACAAAAATGACGGAAACGAAAGTGTCTTGGTGATACAAATTCTGATGTCAATGAGATTTTTGTCTTTACTGTTTCTAAAATGCAAAGAGGCTATAGGAGACAAATCCAAAAACTTTCTTCGTTGCTTTTCATTCATTCCTTTTTTAAAGTATGCTAACAACCAATTATTACTAGTGCTTCTGTATTTATACTGATAATTAAGGGAATTATTGTATGTATATTCAGAGTCTCTTGAGGTGTAACACTCATTTCATTTCGTGAACGGTTCAAGATATCGAAACGAGGTGCTCGTCAAGTAAAGGGTAAAGGACATAGGTCGTTTCTTATTTTCACATACTCATTGCAGCGTTCCTGTGACCTTTCCCACGTTCGAGCATCTGACGTCATGCTTATTGTCCACCTAGCGTTACCAAGAAAAGCTGTTGCGTCACATTTTTCACCAGACCGGCCAATGACTACTTCTGATATGACCGCCCTCTCACCTTATCGGCCTCTGGCGTACGTGGGCTGATGCTCTTAAATTTTCAGGTTTTCAACTACCTTGCAGATTTTTCTAACCTGAAATTTGCATCTTATACAATTCAGCTTATATGATCGAATTCATATTTGACCGAATTATTATTTCCAAGTATTTCTGACATAACATAAGAAAGCAACGCAGTTGAGAAAATAAGAAAATGGTGCGGCACATTGCAAATGACGAAGTCAAACAAATAAAATATACAGAAGTACAAAATCCAATACAGAAATTTAAACTGGAGTAGTACAACATATTAAATGAAACAGTTAATTTCATGCTGAAACCAAGAAAATTAAAACAAGTTGTGGAATAGGTTGAATGCGAAGACAAGAATGGGGAAATGATCGTCCAAGTGGTATGTATATATATATATATATATATATATATATATATATATATATATATATATATATATATAACTATTGACAGCAAGGAAGATACCTATCCAAGTCACAGAAGGGAAAGAAGACCACAATGTGGTTTAGACACAGGAAAGAAGAACACAAACAAAACTGGAGGTCGGGAGACACAAAAACACAGACGAAGCACCACTCTACGCAGGAGCAACGTTATCGAAGAATTAAAAATAAGAAAACCGCAATCGAACATGAAAGAAGAGGTCATAATCATCATGATTTAACAGTTCCAATTTCAAAGGTCCTGGTAATGTGTCTCTTCCACTTCGTCCTCTCCAAATACACCTGTTCGCGGAGAACATCATCCACTGTCCATCCTCTGGTCACTAGATTACCCTTAATCAAGTCCATCCACCGGGTTCGAGGTCTTCCTTGATGTCTTTTCCCATCCACATGTCTTTCCAAGTTTATTTTGGGTGTTCTAGTTTGCTCAATTCTCACTGCATGCCCATACCACCGACGTCTAGATGCGCCAGTTCGATCTGGATGTCTTTATTCCGGCTTCTTTCCTCTCCTCCTGTTTCCTTAACTTGTACATCTTGGTCTTCTGCATGGTGGATCTAAGAAATTTCAACTCTGATGCTTGCAGCCTTGATGATTCTCTTTTTGTGAGGGTATATGTTTCAATACCATAGGTCAATATTGGTATGAATTAGCTATTAAACATCATCAGTTTGGCCGGCTTTGGAATCAAGTCAACCCATAAAAGTGATTTTACAGGTTGGTAGAATTCAGATCCTTTTTGCACTCAGTTGGTGATTTCATTTCTGACAAAAATTATCACTGGAGATTCCACTTCCAAGGTAAGGAAAACTGTCCACGCACACTAGTTGGTGGTCTCCTAGTTTTACACTTGCTGGCTGTCCATCTCTGTTGGCTGCCATCAGCACTGTCTTAGTCTTACTGACGTTGAGGTTATATTTATGGAACTGAGATTTCCATTAATTGAGTCTGATCTGTACTTCCTCTTCAGTTTCACCCCATATCATGATGCCATCAGCAAAGGCAAATGCATTCAGTTCACCTGACTTCTCCTTGACGTTCTTCGTTATAGTATCTATAACAGTGATGAACAGTAGTGGAGACAGTGCACTTCCCTACTGAACTCCACTCATGGTCTGAAACCACGATGATCGTCTTTCCCCAATTTGTTCACAGCAAGTACAGTCTTTGTACAATATCTGAATTTTTATTATTAATCCTTCAGGCACATTGTTTTTCCTCAGGAATTCCCAGATCTTATCTCTTATAACACTATCTTTGGCTTTTTCTATGTCCAAGAATACAATGACCAGCTTTTTGCCTTTCTCCCAGCACTTTTCCATCAACATGTGGGTGCTAAAAATTAGATCTATTGTTGATCTGTTACTTCTGAAGCCATATTGTTCCTCCTCTAGCTGTGGTTCTATGATAGTTCTCAGTCTCTTTTCTATGATATTCTCAAGTATTTTCAGCCCATGAGACAACAGAATTATTCCCCTATAGCTGGTGGGTTTCCGCCTGCTACCTTTCTTCAACAGGGAAATTATTATACCCTTGCTACAATCCGCAGGTGTTTTGTTATCTGCCCATATGGCATTGAGTACTCGGTACAGCTATTGTATGCCTTGGATATGTGCTGCCTTTATCATGTCTGCGTTTACTTCATTTGCACCTGAAGATTTTCCTTTAAGCGTAGATTTTAAGGTTGCCTCTGTTTCTGTCCAGGTGATGGGAGTTTTCTCTTCGTAAGTATAGATCTCAATTTCTGTATTTGTTTCTTCAACTGATCTATTTAATAGGTGGTCAAAATGGTTTTTCAGGACTTCTCTCATGTCACTTTCTGTCCTAACCAGTTTTCCATTTTTATCTTAAAGTGCTTTTATGGTATTCTTTGGTTCCCTTTTACCTCTGATAACCATATACAACAGTTGCTTATTGCCTCTACTGTCCTCCTCCAATTTACGAGTGAATATCTTCCATACCTAGGTCTTTTCTTCTGCAACTGTCCTTTCAACTTCCAGTTTCTTAATTCGGTACAATTGTTTGATGTTTCTGATCTTTGCTTCATCTCTAATAAGTTCCGGTTCATTTTTCATTTTAATGGTCACTCTCTCTTTGCTAACGACTTTTTCCAAATCTTCAAGAAACTGGTTCTTATCCTCTTGACAACATCCAGTATGAGGTGCATACACCCGTAGTAAAGTTAGTTTTTCTTTCCCTAAATGCACGGTTATCTTTATTATTCTCCCACTAATGTAGTGAATGTCAGTGACTCCTTCTAGATCTGTATTCATGATGAAACCGACACCACTCTTCATCTCTTTGTTGTTTTCATGCCAATATAGCGTGTACTGTTTCCTTAATTTCTTCATGCCTTTGCTTTTCCATTTTGTTTCACTCATCCCCATTATCATTAATTTTCTCCTTTCCGTAAGGTCCGCTAGTTCTTCACATTTTTCTGTGACACTGAGTAAGTTGATGTTCCCTATCCGTTTAAGTCTTCTGTATATATTGCGGTATTTACCGAAAAACTATGAACCCTAAAAGAAAAAGAAGTACTATGTGTAGAATTTAACTTACGAAACTAAAATGTTTACTGAATAAAAGTTAATAAACGTTGTTGTAGAAAAAAAGCAAATAAGACTAATTGTGTGGAGTACGTTATCCATTTTGGTTAGAGAGCAACTCATTTTCTTAAACTGCACTGTAGGAAATACTGCAGTCAGCCACTAATGGATGGTTGCATTATTTCGTACAGTGTAATTGTGTGGATTATGGAGATGATACTATACTGAATACAGCTTTTAATGTGGATTTAGGACATCGAAATAATACTTGATGGGGCAGATTGCAGAAAAAGAATTTTTGATGGAGAACATACTTTGTAAAGTAGTGGAAATACATGAAAATGTGGGGTTCCACGAAGTAATAGTACAATATCTCAAAAATACATGTATCGAATTTACTGTGAAAGTAGTACGTACATTTAAGACATGAACAATCATGACGGAATTGTGTAGTTTCATTCATAACACGACTAACAAAATAAGGCCGTCGCATCTCCTGGATGAAAACTGGTACAGAGGCAGTCATTGTCCTGTTGGGTTATTACGTTGTTAGTACTTTGTCCAACCTCCGTTCTTCCTAATTACTTCGAAAATCCTCTTCGGCATTGATTTTGTTGTGGTTAGTAGCTCTCACAGTGAAATTATCGCCCACTCTTGTCGTGTGGGCCTCAAATTACCTTCTATTGCAATAAATATCTCTTGCTAGTATTTCCCAGACGTTTTCCATGGGGTTCAAATCGTGGTTGTGTGCAAGCTAGGCCAAGACATCATTATCTTTTCTTCATTCCATTTTCGGATGTAGCAGAAACATACACAGAAGCATTTTCTGTTTGGAACATCAGACTTTCGTCCTCTGGGTCATAGTATATCAGTGTACATGTTACATTCATTCTAGTGTTCAACCAAGAAATGCGTGACTTGCCTTCAGTGCAGAAGGCTAACAAAATCATAAAATTTCGAACATCAAAATTTCTACTCATTCTTACGTGCTGTTCTGTTCTCAGATGATGTAAATAATATTGAAATCCATCCTGTCCATCTAAATTAAGTTTGTTAACATCACTGGAGATCACTTTATCGTATTCTGAAGACCATGGCACGTTTTTCAGCAAACTACAATTTAGCCCGTTTATGTTTGGATGTTGTGGGGGGTTTTGCATTCGTTTCTTGAATGCAAAGTGTCTCTCATGTGACAAAACTTGTCGTATACGTCTTGCCGTTCCTTGAAACTGCCACGCGGGATTAGCCGAGCGGTCTGAGGCGCTGCAGTCATGCACGCACGGTCACTAATGGTTTTTCTATCTGCAGTAGAGGCACGTATGCACACACTAACATCGCACAGAGCAGACTGCCTTTATACTGAATTCCGTCGTCTACTACAGAAATCGGTGATGTCTTGCTATACACTGTACTACTGACGTTAAATGCGACGGGCATGGATGTGTGTAATGTCCTTAGGTTGGTTAGGTTTAAGTAGTTCTAAGTTCTAGGGGACTGATGACCACAGCAGTTGAGTCCCATAGTGCTCAGAGCGAGAGCCATTAAATGCGATGCCATTTGACTACATTAGTCGGTATGCTGGATTTAATTCTATTGCACATACATTGTGTACAACTATTCCCAGCGACAATGTTAATTTTACTGCAAATACCCATGCCTTTGTACTGATGTCCACTACTTTACTGTTTACCTGATATAAGGTTCAAATGGCTCTGAACAATATGGGACTTAACTTCTGAGGTGATCAGTCCCCTAGAACTTAGAACTACTTAAACCGAACTAACCTAAGGACATCACACACATCCATGCCAGAGACAGGATTCGAACCTGCGACCGTAGCAGTCGCGTGGTTCCAGACTGCAGTGCCAAGAACCGCTCGGCCACTCCGGCCGGCCTGATATAAGGAAGCATTCTGTAGCAAGCATGGAGGAATACTTAAACAAGTAATAAAGGTATTTCGATTTCCAAGTATAAATGTTCCTTAGTTAGGAATCACACTTTACGTTAAATTGAATCAAGGATCAGTCACAGTACAGTATAGTAAAATTGTTAAGGCTTTCGTGGCCACTTGCTGACAAACTGCTTCTTGGCGTCTGTCTCGGGTTCTTCGGATGACGTTCGTCTGATGATTTTTCCGACGTTCCGCCAGCACGAGTGCCTGGAATTGGAGGGTGAAACTTTGACAATGCCAGCCACTCGTGCTGGCGAAACGTCGGAAAAATCATCAGACGAACGTCGTCCGACGAACCCGAGACAGACGCCAACAGTTTGTCAGTACACTAAGGATTTAAAGTAGGGTAACTCATTATGCACAACATTTACTACTCGGCAAATCAAACTGGTAACATGGTCTCGGTGACAGTGCCGTCGTGTTTACACTCTGAAATTAAGGAGGGGTGGTGGCAATATTGTACACGCCAGTGCTCTTGCTGTGGCGCACACATTTCCTTAAGCGCCATAGAATGAAGTGCCCGTTTGTGACAAGAAACAGAAACAAAACGTGCAATACTTTCTACTGTTTCCTCGTCCGTCACAGTATCTCTGCTCTGGTAGTATGGAAAGGTAGAGGGTGAGAACGTGGAAGTGGAAGATGCCAGTAAAAACCCGGTTACACAAAAAATCGAAATTACTGGTTTTTGCTCCAGGTGAGTGGTGCTCTTGACAGAAAACACTAAAATGAAGCTGAGTTTATTTCCTTAATTGTTAACGTAAGTACATAAGAATTAGAATCACGTGCTCCATAGGCACTAAAACGTGCATTAATGCACGTAATTTACAGTAAGGAGTTACCATCTGTCAACGAAACTCTCGACGTACATACCGCCCGGTAAGGAGACGCAATTTTATCATTTTTACAGGGCATTACACTGTCCATGCATGGCAATAAAACATTTGAAAGCTCTCACAAAAAATGGAAACAGGTAAAACATACACAACAGTAAATAAAAATTTCCAACCCGACAATTCGAGGATAAAACATTGACCACGCTGAATAGGAGTTAGCTATAAATACAAGTACAAGAAACAAATTTTAAACTTCTGAATAAAATTTTACAAATCCATAAGAGCTCATAATAAAATGATTCAAATGGCTGTAAGCACTATCGGACTTAACATCTGAGGTCATCAGTTCCCTAGACTTAAAACTTCTTAAACCTAACTAATCTAAGGACATCACACACATCCATGCCCGAGGCAGAGTAAAAACCTGCGACCGTAGCAACAGCGTGGTTCCGGACTGAGGCACCTAGAATCGCTCAGCCACAGCGGCCGGCGGCTCATAACATTAAACGAAAAAACAATTAACATTAAACTACCCGACTTGAAAAGCTGTAGCTACAAAAGGGACTAATTTCAGAATAAGTAACATAGAACAGGCACTTACAGTAATTAATGCTAACGGCGAAAAGAAGTTAGGAATAGTGTGCACATATGTGTGTACATATACTGGCGACGCAAACTATGCTTTGCAGTGTTAAATATGTATGGGAACTCGAAGTATGTCCTAATCTCCTCCTCTCTCTTTTGTTCCTCAGTGTCCTCCTCCTGGCCCTTGTCTCTGTCAATCACCTCCTCCCGCCTCTCTCTGTCGCTCTCCTCTTTCCCCTCTCTCTCCATCCCCTCTTACTCTCTCTCTGCGTCCATTCTCTCCCCCGTCTCCGTGCACCTCCTCCGTCTCTCTGACTTTGAGACTTATTTGCAGGTGATCAAAACGAATCCTGACTGGGAACTGAAGTTCCTTAAAATTAATGGGCTGATTTGTTGGGGTCATTGTTACAGACACCTCTCCAGCTGCTGGATCTCTGAGGATAGTGACTTCAATGACCATATTTTACACGGTATTAATCTGTGAGTGGATAAGATTACTAAGTTTCGGGCGATTCGGATTCCATATTAGTATGAACCAAGGACCTTGCCATTGGCGAGGCGACTAGCGTGCCTGAGCGATACACCATATGTGCAACCACATCGGAGGGGTATCTGCTGAGAATCCAGACAAACGTTTGGTTCCGGAAGAGGGCCAGCAGCCTTTCCACTAGTTGCAGGGTCAAGAGTCAGGATGATTGACTGATGTGGCCTTATAACATCAACCAAACCGGCCTTGCTGTGCTGGTACTGTGAACGGATGAAAGCAAGGGGAAACTGTAGCCCTAATTTTTTCCTTTGGCACCCAACTCTATTGTATACTTAAATGATGGTGCAATCCTCTTGGGTAAAATATTCCGGAGGTAGAATGGGGAGGGGGGGGGGGAGGGAGGAGAATCAGGAGGATGTTGATATCAGGAGGAACCAAACTGACGTTCTAGTGATCAGGCCGTGGAATGTTAGACCCCTTAATTGGGCGGTAGGTTACAAAAGTTAAAAAGGGGAATGGATACGTTGATATTAGATATTGTGGGAATCAGTGAAGTGCGGTGGCAGCACGGACAGGACTTCTGGTCAGGTGAATGCAGGATCATAAATAGAAGCAAATGGGGGCAGTGCAGGAGTAGGTTTAATAATTAATAACGAAACAAGATTGCGGGTAAGCTACTAATAACACAATTGATAAAATATTACGGGCTGTTATGCCGTTGTCCAAGGGATTTCACTTTGAAACCCGACGTTTCGCCCCCATCTGCGGTGGACATTTTATGGGGAATCGTAGCTTTCTTGAGTCTCCGAGTCACACCCTGGCTCGCTACTGACTACAGCAAAGTACCGCTTCCGCGCAGTGGCATGACGTCACATGTTTTGAATACGCGAGTGGAACTGGCTGCTGTCGACTGCCGTCATCCGCTGTTACTCTCTCCTTTTGGTGGAAGACTGGTCAAGCTGTTCCGCAACAGCTGATCTGCCAGTCTCCCCTATTCTGAAATTACTCTTGTGCTCTTCGAGTTGTTTTTTGACAGTTATTTTTGTAGCACCCACGTACACCTCCTCCCCACGACCACACGGAATCCAGCGGTTGGCGAGCATCCATGGCCGATTTTAGGTTATCTGGTATCTTCCGTGTGGGTGTTTAAATTATAGCGCTCTTCCGCTATCTCAAGATTTTTCGTGTACAGTCACTCACGTCCGTAATGAATGGCAGGAAAACTTTCGATTTCAAAGGCGCTTGAGCACCACTTATTTGCGGATTTAGCCAGCTCTCTGCACCTACAACTATTTGAGCTTCAGTGCTTTCTATTAGGGCTTGGAGCTCTGAGTCTTTCCCAACACAGCTAGACAATTTACAACTACAATACCAATCGTTTCTACAACTACCTTACTGTGACCTATTAAGGTTCTAGGTGCTCGGTCCGGAACCGCGCTACCGCTACGGCCGCAGGTTCGAATCCTGCCTCGGGCATGGATGTGAGTGATGGCCTTAGGTTCGTTAGGTTTAAGTAGTTCTAAGTTCTAGGGAACTGATGACCACAGATGTTAAGTCCCATAGTGCTCAGAGCCATTTGAACCTATTAAGTAGAACCCGGAAACCCACTACCCGATGGCGCAAGTCAAGGAATCTGCAGCTTATACGGTCACAGAACCACCTGAGTCTCTGATTCAGACCCTTTACTCGGCTCTGCACCAAAGGACCACAGTCGGTTCTATCGACGATGCTGCAGATGGTGAGCTCCGCCTTAATCTCGGAAGCAAGACTGGCAGTCTTTACCATTTCCCCTAGGCACCTGAAACCAGACAGAATCTGCTCCGATCCAAAGCGACACACGTCATTGGTACCGACATGAGCCGCCACCTGCAGTTGGCTGCACCCTGTACTCTTCATGGCATCCGCAAGCACCCTTTCCACATCGGGAATGACTCCTCCTGGAATCCACATGGAGTGCACACTGGCTTCCTTCCCCTCCTTGTCAGCCATGTTCCTAAGGGGCGCCATTACGCGCCTGTCGTTGGAGCTCCCAACTGCCGGAAAACCCACCCTCTGTGAATGCCCATACCTTGCGGGCCGAGAAGCTTCCTCTGGAACAGGGTGGACAACTGCATCCAGCTCAGAGACTTCGTCAGCCACAGATAACGCTCGAAACCTGTTCGTCAAACGAACTGGGGAGGCCCTACTATCGTCCCCTGAGAAAGTTTTTCGCTGCCTGCCAGACTTTGGAATGATCTCCCACTCGACTACAGGTGAGGGGTCAACCTCAGTGCAGGCAGTACACGGGGCGGCCACAGCAGTGGACCGATCGGAGGACACGTGGGACGTTCTTGACGTCCCTCGCATCACTGCGTTCGATCCCCCACAGTGACGCCTCTTGGCGGTAGCCTCAAGCCGTGTGATGGAAGGCAACGAAGACTGGAGCTGTGAGCGAAGGGTCGCCAACTCAACTCGCATCTGTACACGACAATCACAGTTCCTGTCCATTACTGCAGTCGCTCCTGTTGGAAGCTCGTAAAAATATGCAACAAACGAACGGTGGACTCGCCTTATTAGCAGAGGGAAATCGAAGTGCTCTCTCACTGACGGTCTAACCGACTATGAGCTATTCTAACCAAACAAACGAAAGCCTGTAAGATACGAGGGCCGATAGCAACGGTGGTACTGTGCACTACAATGTCATTGAAATAAAAGGTTGTGCCTACTAAGCACTCAGCACACAAGAAATTACAAAAATAAACTAGTAACTACACAGATAACCGAAAATAATTCGCTCCTGACTGAAGCTCGTAAAAACATGTAACAAGCGAACGGTGTACTCGCCTTACTAGTAGCAGCAACTCGCGGTATGCTCTCGCTGACGGTCCAACCGACCGTCTCATCGACTGCGAAGTCATTAGAGACGGAGCACAAGTTCGGATTAGGGAAGGATGGAGAATGAAATCGGCCGTGCCCTGTCATAGGAACCATCCCAGCATTTGCCTTAAGCGACTTAGGGAAATCATGGAAACCTAAATCCCGATTGTCGAACGTGGGTTTGAACCGTCGTCCTCCCGAGTGCGAGTCCAGTGTGCTAACCACAGCGCCACTTTGCTCATGGGCAACTGCAAATGGTGGAAACAGGATAAGCTGAGTGAACCAGAGGTTTCTGAGAGTATTAGAGGGAGAATTAGGCAAATATTGAATAGCACAGCAAAAAGTGATACAGTAGAAGACGAATGAGAGATGAAATTTTGAAGGTACCAGAGGATCAAATAGGTAAAAAGACAAGGCCTAGTAGAAATATTTGTATAAGGCAGAAGATATTGAATTTAAATGACGAATGAAGAAAATATGAAAAAACAGCAACTGAAGCAGGCGAAAGAGAATACAAACTTCTAAAAATGAAATTGACAGAGAGTGCAAAATGGTTAAGCAGGACTGGATAAAGGACAAATTTATGAATTTAGAAGCGTATGTCACTAAGGGGGAGATAGATAGCGCCTACAAGGAATTTAAAGAGGTTTTAGGAGAAAAGAGAAGCAGCTATATGAATATCAAGAGCTCAAATAGAAAAACCAGTAATACGCAAACAAAGGAAAGCTGAAAATAAAAATACAGAGAATCTATACAAGAGAGACGAAGAGAATATTATAGAAATCAGAGAGAACGTAGGTGAAGATAAGATGGGAGATATGATACTGCGAGAAGAATTTAATAGAGCGCTGAAAAACTTAACTCGAGAAAAGGCCCTTGAAATAGACGACATTCCATCAGAATTACTGATAGCCCTGGGGGAGCCAACCATGAAAAATCTCTTCCGTCTGGTATTCAAGATATATGAAATAGGAGAAATACCGTCTAACTACAAGAAGAATATAATAAATCCAATGCCAAAGAAAGCAGGTGGTGACAGGTGTGAATGTTACCGAACTATTAGTTTAATAAGCCATGGCTTCAAAGTACTACCACGAATTTTTTTACAGAAGAATGAAAAAATTAGCAACGTCTGACCCCGAGGTAATTTAGTTTGGATTCCGGAGAAATAGAGAAAAAAGCGAGGCAGAACTGACCCTACGACTTACCTTGGAAGGAATGTTAAGGACAGGCAAGCCTACATCTATTGCATTTGAAAACTTAGATTAAGCTTTCACAATGTTAAATGGAATATTGAATGGAATATTCTTTTTGAAATTCTGAAGACAGAAAAGGTAAAATACAGGGGGCAAAAGGCTGTGTGTGAGTGTGTGTGTGTGTGTGTGTGTGTGTGTGTGTGTGTGTGTGTGTGTGTGTATGTGTGTGTGTTTACTGAGGGGGGGGGGGGGGGGGGGGCGGGAAGAAAAGTCGTAGAAGGAGACAGAGATGAATGCAGTAAACGGATTCAGAAGGATGTAAGTTGCAGCAGCAGTTATTCAGAGATGAAGAGCCTTGCGCAGGATCGAATAGCATGGAGAACTGCAGCAAACCAGTATTCAGACTGAAGTCTACCCCAACAACAATATTCTTATCACCAGCCAGCAAGAGCAAGCTGTAAACACAATTTTCCTGTTTTCTTTTAAAACCTACTGTGGGGAATGATACGAGCAGCACACTGATCTGTATCCACATTTTGTTAAAAATATTATATAAAGAGAAAGCATATATGTAGCAGAATCAATTTGGCTATTGTTTAAACGGCCTGAGATCGTAGTTAAAACTGACTGCGAGAAAGACAATTAAACTGCACGTTTTCACACCACAGTACCACGCAGCATTGCTTGTCTCACAGTTGGTTTTAACAGAATACCTTTATATTATTGTTATGTATATACCTTATGTCCGTCGGCATGTGTGTTGCAGTATCGTGCAACAAACGCAAGTAAATCGAACAAGAAGTTTGAAACTTGTGTCTATTTTATCTTATATATATTTAGAAAACATACAGTCCACAGTCATCCGAATTTTATTACAATAAACTTATGTCTATTTTATCTTATATATATTTAGAAAACATACAGTCCACAGTCATCCGAATTTTATTACAATATTGCGCGAAAATTTGAAGTAAATCGATAATGAACATTTCGAGATCTATCCAACCGAACATTTAGTAGAGAATGATAAAGAAATTTGAAGTAAATCAGTTAGGAACATCCTGACTTTTTTCTCTGTCGACGCGTCTCCTGTTTACTTGAGAATCATGTGAAAATTAGAAGTAAACTAGTAAATAATTTTCCGAGATTTTTAGTAACAAAGTTAAACAACGCCTTGTATTTCTATAGTGGGTGGATATACTCGTATATACATATATAAGACATATGGATACCTCATTTCGGTCCAAATGTTTGTTAGAATACTGTGTAAAAATCTAAATCGGCCAAGAACTTTTCCTGATTTACTTTACGTAATAACGTTTCCATTTCATATAATTTATAGATATAAACCCACACATAAGAGGGAGTAGAAGTAATCCGCTCAATTATAAATCCACACCAATGACACCAATTTCCCGTATGATTTTGGAACATACACTATGTTCGAGCATTATGTAATACATCGAAGAAAACGATCTGTTGAAACATAGCACGGATTGAGGAAATATCGTTCATGAGAAACACAGCTGACCCATTATTCAAAAGAAGTTACAGAGATTGTCAACGGTGAATCTGTAGCCAATTCCATATTTTTAGTTTTTCAGAAGACGTCTGACACCGTTTCTCACACGCACCTTCTAATCAAATAGTGTGCCTGTGGATTATCGTTTACTTGCGCGAATGGGTTCGCGATTTTCTGTCAGAGAAGACCCGCTTCGTAGTAACTGATGAGAAATGAATCGAGTGAAACAAAATTGATACCTGACGTTCCCGAGGAGCCTTCTGTTGCTCGTAACTTATATAAACTACCTTCGAGACTGTGTGAACGGCCTTCTTAGTTTTTTTTCAGATGATGCCGTCAAGATCGATATCAAGATCGATACGATTTATAAAACTATTTAGACAAGATATCTGTATGGTGCAAAAAGTGGTAATTGATTCCGAGCAAGGTGTGATGTCAACGCGAGAACTAAAGAGTCATTTAAAGTTAGGTTGCAAGATAAATAATGTCACCAGGGTTAACAAAACTACATGAGAATTAGGATTACGTGCTCCACTGACGCTAAAACAATTTATGAAATGTGCATTAATGCTCCCCGTTTACAATAAACAGATAACCTCTGCCATCGACAGATGTACACACTGCCTGGTAAGGTAAACACTTTTACAATTTTTCCGGGGCATTAGATTGTATATGTAGGTATACATGTACATACAACTACAGAGGTATCTCTTTAATCAGCGTTGTGGGTAAAATCTTCTCAGGTATTGTTGAAAGGAAAGTGCGAGTATTAGTTGAGGACCAATTGGATGAAAATCAGTGTGGGTTTAGGCCTCTTAGAGGTTGTCAGGACCAGATCTTTAGCTTACGGCAAATAATGGTGAAGTGTTATGAGTGGAACAGGGAATTGTATCTATGCTTTATAGATCTAGAAAAGGCATATGACCGGGTTCCTAGGAGGAAGTTATTGTCTGTTCTACAAGATTATGGAATAGGAGGCAAACTTTTGCAAGCAATTAAAGGTCTTTACATGGATAGTCAGGCAGCAGTTAGAGTTGACGGTAAATTGAGTTCATGGTTCAGAGTAGTTTCAGGGGTAAGACAAGGCTGCAACCTGTCTCCACTGTTGTTCATATTATTTATGGATCATATGTTGAAAACAATAGACTGGCTGGGTGAGATTAAGATATGTGAACACAAAATAAGCAGTCTTGCATATGCGGATGACTTAGTTGCGATGGCAGATTCGATTGAAAGTTTGCAAAGTAATATTTCAGAGCTAGATCAGAAATGTAAGGACTATGGTATGAAGATTAGCATCTCCAAAACGAAAGTAATGTCAGTGGGAAAGAAATATAAACGGATTGAGTGCCAAATAAGAGGAACAAAGTTAGAACAGGTGAACGGTTTCAAGTACTTAGGATGCATATTCTCACAGGATGGCAACGTAGTGAAAGAACTGGAATCGAGGTGTAGCAAAACTGATGCAGTGAGTGCTCAGCTGCGATCTACTATCTTCTGCAAGAAGGAAGTCAGTACCAAGACTAAGTTATCTGTGCACCGTTCAATCTTTCGACCAACTTTGTTGTAAGGGAGCGAAAGCTGGGTGGATTCAGGTTACCTTATCAACAAGGTTGAGGTTACGGATATGAAAGTAGCTAGGATGATTGCAGGTACTAGTAGATGGGAACAATGGCAGGAGGGTGTCCCCAATGAGGAAATCAAAGAAAAACTGGGAATGAACTCTATAGATGTAGCAGTCAGGGCGAACAGGCTTAGATAGTGGGGTCATGTTACACGCATGGGAGAAGCAAGGTTACCCAAGAGACTCATGGATTCAGCGGTAGAGGGTAGGAGGATTCTGGGCAGACCGAGGAGAAGGTACCTGGATTCGGATAAGAATGATTTTGAAGTAATAGGTTTAACATCAGAAGAGGCACCAATGTTAGCACTGAATAGGGGATCATAGAGGAACTGTATAAGGGGGGCTATGCTCCAGACTGAACGCTGAAAGGCATAATCAGTCTTAAATGATGATGATGATGATGATGATGATGATGATTAGATTGTCCGTCCTCGTCATATAAAACTTTTGAAAAATTATCGTAGAACATGGATACATGTAAAAAAAAAGAAAACGTTCGTGGGCAAGTCCCCGGCACGAATCCGCCCGGCGGATTAGTGTCGAGGTCCGGTGTGCCGGCCAGCCTGTGGATGGCCTTTAAGGCGGTATTTCACTTGCTTCGGCGAATGCGGGCTGGTTCCTCTTATTCCGCCTCAGTTACACTATGTAGGCGATCGCAGCGCAAACACTGTCTCCACGTACTCGTACGCCATAATTACTCTACCACGCAAGCACTGGGGTTACACGCGTCTGGAATGAGACGTTCCCGGGCCTAGGTTCGGTATGGAGTGGCTGTGGGGTGAGTGGACTGCTGTAGCCTGTTGTGGGGTTGTGTACCACTGAGGGCTACGGAGGGAACGAAGCCTCTCCGTCGTTTCTAGGTCCCCAGTTCAATACAATACAATACAAAGCTACCTATGCACGAATCACGACCCGTCTTCACCGCTATATTTCCGCCAGTACCTCGTCTCCTACCTTCCAAACTTCACAGAAGCTCTCATGCGAAACCTGCAGAACTAGCACTCCTGGGGGAAAGAATATTGGGGAGACATGGCCCAGCCAATGCCTCGGGGTTGTTTTCAGAATTAATTTTTCTCTCTGCAGCGGAGTGTGCGCTGATACACTCCTGGAAATTGAAATAAGAACACCGTGAATTCATTGTCCCAGGAAGGGGAAACTTTATTGACACATTCCTGGGGTCAGACACATCACATGATCACACTGACAGAGCCACAGGCACATAGACACAGGCAACAGAGCATGCACAATGTCGGCACTAGTACAGTGTATATCCACCTTTCGCAGCAATGCAGGCTGCTATTCTCCCATGCAGACGATCGTAGAGATGCTGGATGTAGTCCTGTGGAACGGCTTGCCATGCCATTTCCACCTGGCGCCTCAGTTGGACCAGCGTTCGTGCTGGACGTGCAGACCGCGTGAGACGACGCTTCATCCAGTCCCAAACATGCTCAATGGGGGACAGATCCGGAGATCTTGCTGTCCAGGGTAGTTGACTTACACCTTCTAGAGCACGTTGGGTGGCACGGGATACATGCGGACGTGCATTGTCCTGTTGGAACAGCAAGTTCCCTTGCCGGTCTAGGAATGATAGAACGATGGGTGCGATGACGGTTTGGATGTACCGTGCACTATTCAGTGTCCCCTCGACGATCACCAGTGGTGTACGGCCAGTGTTAGAGATCGCTCCCCACACCATGATGCCGGGTGTTGGCCCTGTGTGCCTCGGTCGTATGCAGTCCTGATTGTGGCGCTCACCTGCACGGCGCCAAACACGCATACGACCATCATTGGCACCAAGGCAGAAGCGACTCTCATCGCTGAAGACGACACGTCTCCATTCGTCCCTCCATTCACGCCTGTCGCGACACCACTGGAGGCGGGCTGCACGATGTTGGGGCGTGAGCGGAAGACGGCCTAACGGTGTGCGGGACCGTAGCCCAGCTTCATGGAGACGGTTGCGAATGGTCCTCGCCGATACCCCAGGAGCAACAGTGTCCCTAATTTGCTGGGAAGTGGCGGTGCGGTCCCCTACGGCACTGCGTAGGATCCTACGGTCTTGGCGTGCATCCGTGCGTCGCTGCGGTCCGGTCCCAGGTCGACGGGCACGTGCACCTTCCGCCGACCACTGGCGACAACATCGATGTACTGTGGAGACCTCACGCCCCACGTGTTGTGCAATTCGGCGGTACGTCCACCCGGCCTCCCGCATGCCCACTATACGCCCTCGCTCAAAGTCCGTCAAGTGCACATACGGTTCACGTCCACGCTGTCGCGGCATGCTACCAGTGTTTAAGACTGCGATGGAGCTCCGTATGCCACGGCAAACTGGCTGACACTGACGGCGGCGGTGCACAAATGCTGCGCAGCTAGCGCCATTCGACGGCCAACACCGCGGTTCCTGGTGTGTCCGCTGAGCCGTGCGTGTGATCATTGCTTGTACAGCCCTCTCGCAGTGTCCGGAGCAAGTATGGTGGGTCTGACACACCGGTGTCAATGTGTTCTTTTTTCCATTTCCAGGAGTGTATTAAACTTGCTGATAGCTTAAAACTGTGTCCGGAGACGAGGTACTGGCGGAACTAAAGCTGTGAGCACGGGGCGTGAATCGTGCTTGGGCAGCTCAGTTGGTGGAGCACTTGCCTGCGGAATGCACCCCGAGCTCGAGTCTCGGTCCAACACACTGTTTTACTGTGCCAGGAAGTTTCATATCAGCTCACAACCTGTTGTAGAGTAAAAAATTCATTCTGGAAACATCCCCCAGGCTGTGGCTAAACCATGTCTCCGACATAATCTTTCTTCCAGGAGTGCTAGTTCTGCAGGTTTCGCTGGAGAGTTTCTGTGAAATTTCTAAGGTAGGAGACGAGGTACTGGCGGAAATATAGCTTTGAGGACAGGTCACTAATCGTATTTGCGTAAATCAGCCGGCAAATGACGTGGCACGTTAAAGGCAAAAGTCCCGAGCTGGAGGCAAAAAATATCAAAACAGGCAGGTCTAGACTAATGTTAATAGAGATTAGGCGTAAATGCAAAAAGGTCTTTCAGAATTCTGAATAACAATTTATGAATCCCTAAAAGGCTATTAATATAAAATCAAAGAAAATCAAAGAACTGTTAACATTATTAACATTCAACTTGAAAAACTTTAGTCATGAAAGGAACTATAACTAGCGGAGAGTATTGTACCTTGACACACTTCTCACACTTTCGTCTCTAGGCAGATCTGTGATAAAACTCAAATATATTTCCTTATTATTATTCCGTTTGTGAGTGATGACATGCACTTTTTATGTGCTACAGTCGTTTGCTGAAATCACAAAACTTACTCTACAAAATTAATGTTTTTTCACATGTAAAATCATGTTTCAAGGTACAACATAGTACTGTACGTGGCAACAAATGTTCCATAGAAATTTAAAACTGTTGCAGTCGAGAAAATCTTATCAGCATTGTATTTAGTCGTCTATCTGTTACATTATTACTCTTATGGGTTAGATTATATTATATAGATATATTTTTCGTTCCATTTGATTCATAGCGAGGAGATCGTTTGGGATGTGGAACATGTCCGAAGACAAGAATACACAGTAAATGTTTATAAAATAAGAACAGACATGCAACTGTACTTTCCACAGATCCAAAATGTGATTGCCCTTTTGCCTGCGGAGTAGGTCAAAAAAACGAAGACTTAAACATATTTACATTTAAAAGGATATAAAACTTGTCACCGAACATTAAATGTCGAACTCATTTAGGTGCATATGATAATTCTTTGGCTACTGTAGCCACACATCAACAAATAACAGTACATAAAAACATTTTACAACACTTGTTTACAAGGTTGCATTACTGCACAAAAGTTGTACAGAAGGTAGATAGTACACAATATTCACATTATATGATATTATTAATACGAGTAATATATACACATCAATCGGTTCTACTAAGATCTTCATCTGTGGCATAGTCATCAACAAATCCCTTAGGCTATTCTCAAACTGATTTTATTATGGTTGAATTTGTTATGGCTGCTGGCACATTGTTGAAAATGTGTATTGCTAAATAGTGGACACCTTTCTGAACCAAAGTAAGTGATGTTAAATCTCTGTCGATGTTATTCTTATTTCTAGTACTGATTCCATGAGCCGAGCTTTTCGTTAGAAAAAAAAAATCACGGTAAATGATGACAGCCAAAACAGTTGCAGGATAAAAATTTATTAAAATTCTTGACCACGGTTTCGGTGTATCTAAATATACCTTCATCAGAAATAAAATACACTAAAATCACATCCTGCAATGGAGTTTCATAAGACAGAAAACTTTAGCTTGGCTTGATGAGTTATCAAAGAAAATAATTCCGTATGTCATCATGGAATAAAAGTAAGCATAGTACGCTAGGTTATCCATTTTTATATCAGCTAGCTCTGACAGCTTTCCCATAGCAAGCAAAAATTTCTTTAGGTGCTTGAGCAGTTTTGTGGAATTCTTCTCCCAGCTAAATTTATTATCAAGCTCTAATATCAAGAATTTAACACTGTCAACTTTACCTATCTGCTTATCACCATATTTTAGGCATATACTGGCAATAAACTTTCCACATGTTCTGAACTACATGTAGTATGTTTCTCCAAAGTTTATCGATAGAGAATTGACTAGGAACAATTTACTAATGTCCATTAAAATTTCAATAATCGACATTTCTAAGGCTATACTTGACTTACTATTTATTACAATGTTTTTAGCATATGAAGACAAAACAAACTTGGCATTTCGTAATGTTATGATGAA
Organism: Schistocerca serialis cubense; assembly: GCF_023864345.2. NCBI lineage: Eukaryota > Metazoa > Arthropoda > Insecta > Orthoptera > Acrididae > Schistocerca > Schistocerca serialis. The sequence continues at coordinate 1,252,496,789 of NC_064638.1, read as the reverse complement.
AGGTCATTGATATGAGCAAGAAAAAGTAAGGGCTTTAAAATGAAACCTTGGGTGACACCATACGTTATTGATTCTCAGTTGGATGATGCCTGATAGCTTACTACATGTCCCTTTCCTACTCACGCCCTCTGTCTTCTAGCAGAGATATAGGATTTATACAATTTTGCAGCATTTCCTGCTACATCGTAATATTCTGATTTACTTAAAAGGATATTATGTTTTACATGGTCAAATACCATCCCGCATGAACCATAGACCTTGCCATTGGTGGGGAAGCTTGCGTGCCTCAGCGATGCAGATAGCCGTACCGTAGGTGCAACCACAATGGAGGGGTATCTGTTGAGAGGCCAGACAAACATGTGGTTCCTGAAGAGGGGCAGCAGCCTTTTCAGTAGTTGGAGGGGCAACAGTCTGGAGATTGACTGATCTGGCCTTGTAACACTAACCAAAACGGCCTTGCTGTGCTGGTACTGCGAACGGCTGAAAGCAAGGTAAAACTACGGCCGTAATTTTTTCCGAGGACATGCAGCTCTACTGTATGGATAAATGATGATGGCGTCCTCTTGGGTAAAATATTCCTTAGTAAAATAGTCCCACATTCGGATCTCCTGGAGGGGACTACTCAAGAGGACGTCGTTATCAGGAGAAAGGAAACTGGCGTTCTACGGATCGGAGCGTGAAATGTCAGATCCCTTAATCGGGCAGGTAGGTTAGAAAATTTAAAAAGGGAAATGGATAGGTTAAAGTTGGATATAGTGGGAATTAGTGAAGTTCGGTGGCAGGAGGAACAAGACTTTTGGTCAGGTGAATACAGGGTTATAAATACAAAATCAAATTGGGGTAATGCAGGAGTAGGTTTAATAATGAATAAAAAATAGGAGTACGGGTAAGCTACTACAAACAGCATAGTGAACGCATTATTGTGGCCAAGATAGACACGAAGCCCACGCCTACTACAGTAGTACAAGTTTATATGCCAACTAGCTCTGCAGATGACGAAGAAATTGATGAAATGTATGACGAGATAAAAGAAATTATTCAGGTAGTGAAGGGAGACGATAATTTAATAGTCATGGGTGACTGGAATTCAAGAGTAGGAAAAGGGAGAGAAGGAAACATAGTAGGTGAATATGTATTGGGGCTAAGGAATGAAAGAGGAAGCCGCCTGGTAGAATTTTGCTTGGTTTAAGAATCATGAAAGAAGGTTGTATACGTGGAAGAACCCTAGAGATACTCAAAGGTTTCAGATAGATTATATCATGGTAAGACAGAGGTTTAGGAACCAGGTTTTAAATTGTAAGACATTTCCAGGGGCAGATGTGGACTCTGAGCATAATCTACTGGTTATAAACTGTAGATTAAAAGTGAAGTAACTGCAAAATAGTGGGAATTTAAGGAGATGGGACCTGGATAAACCGACTAAACCAGAGGTTGTACAGAGTTTCAGAGAGAGCATATGGGAATAATTGACAAGAATGGGGGAAAGAAATACAGTACAAGAAGAATGGGTAGCTTTGAACGATGAAGTAGTGAAGGCAGCAGAGGATCAAGTAGGTAAAAAGACGAGGGCTAGTAGAAATCCTTGGGTGACAGACGAAATATTGAATTTAACTGATGAAAGGAGAAAACATAAAAATGCAGTAAATGAAGCAGGCAAAAAGGAATACAAACGTCTCAAAAATGAGGTCAACAGGAAGTGCAAACTGGCTAAGCAGGGATGGCTAGAGGACAAATGTAAGGATGTAGAGGCTTATCTCACTAGGGCTAAAATAGATACTGCTTACAGGAAAATTAAAGAGACCTTTGGAGAAAAGAGAACCACTTGTATGAATATCAAGAGCTCAAATGGAAACCCAGTTCTGAGCAAAGAAGGGAAAGCAGAAAGGTGGAAGGAGTATATTGAGGGTCTATACAAGGGCAATGTTATAGAAATGGAAGAGGATGTAGATGAAGATGAAATGGGAGATATGATACTGCGCGAAGAGTTTGATAGACCACTGAAAGACCTAAGTCGAAACAAGGCCCCGGGAGTAGACAACATTCCATTAGAACTACTGGCAGCCCTGGGAACGCCAGTTCTGACAAAACTCTACCATCTGTTGAGCAAGATGTATGAGACAGGCGAAATACCCTCAGACTTCAAGAAGAATATAATAATTCCAATCCCAAAGAAAGCAGGCGTTGACAGATGTGAATATTACCGAACTATCAGTTTAATAAGTCACAGCTGCAATATACTAACGCGAATTCTTTACAGATGAATGGAAAAACTGGTAGAAGCTGACCTCGGGGAAGATCAGTTTGGATTCCGTAGAAATATGGGAACACGTGAGGCAATACTGACTCTACGACTTATTTTAGAAGCTAGATTAAGAAAAGGCAAAACTACGTTTCTAGCATTTGTAGACTTAGAGAAAGCTTTTGACAATGTTAACTGGAATACTCTCTTTCAAATTCTGAAGGTGGCAGGGATAAAATACAGAGAGCGAAAGGCTATTTACAATTTGTACAGAAAGCAGATGGCAGTTATAAGGGTCGAGGGACATGAAAGGGAAGCAGTAGTTGGGAAGGGAGTGAGACAGGGTTGTAGCCTCTACCCGATGTTGTTCAATCTGTATATTGAGCAAGCAGCAAAGGAAACAAAAGAAAAATTTGGAGTAGGTGTTAAAATTCATGGAGAAAAAATAAAAACTTTAAGGTTCGCCGATGACATTGTAATTCTGTCGGAGACAGCAAAGGACTTGGAAGAGCAGTTGAATGGAATGGACAGTGTCTTGAAAGGATGATATAAGATGAACATCATCAAAAGCAAGAGAGGATAATGGAATGTAGTCAAATTAAATCAGGTGATGCTGAGGGAATTAGATTAGGAAATGAGACACTTAAAGTAGTAAAGGAGTTTTCCTATTTGGGGAGCAAAATAACTGATGATGGTCGAAGTAGAGAGGATATAAAATGTAGACTGGCAATGGCAAGGAAAGCGTTTCTGAAGAAGAGAAATTTGTTAACATCGAGCATAGATTTAAGTGTCAGGAAGTCGTTTCTGAAAGTATTTGTATGGTGTGTGGCCTGGTATGGAAGTGAAACATGGACGATAAATAGTTTGAACAAGAAGAGAATAGAAGCTTTCGAAATGTGGTGCTACAGAAGAATGCTGAAGATTAGATGGGTAGAACACATATCTAATGAGGAGGTACTGAATAGGATTGGGGAGAAGAGGAGTTTGTGGCACAACTTGACTAGAAGGAGGGATCGGTTGGTAGGACATGTTCTGAGGCATCAAGGGATCACCAATTTAGTATTGGAGGGCAGCGTGGAGGGTAAAAATCGTAGAGGGAGACCAAGAGATGAATACACTGAACAGATTCAGAAGGATGTAGGCTGCAGTAGGTACTGGGAGATGAAGAAGCTTGCACAGGATAGAGTAGCGTGGAGAGCTGCATCAAACTAGTCTCAGGACTGAAGACCGCAACAACGACAACATGGTCAAATGCGTTTGACAGATCTCAAAACACACCAGTAACCTGTAATCTATTGTCTAATGAACTAAGTACTTTCTCACTGTATTTGTAGATAGCGATCTCAGCCTTAGATATCCAAACTGTGACTTGGATAATATTTTATTTCTGGTCAGATGGTTAAGAAGACAACTTCATATTATTATTTCTAAAGTTGGTGGGAAAGGACGGAAAAGTGGCATTTAATGGAAGTTTGACGGTATTTCTTTACCTCCTGTCTTATACAAAGGTTTAACTTCAGCATATTTTAACCATTCCGGAAATGTTCCACTGATAAAAGACTGGGTACACAAACTACTTAAAATATCATTTAACTCAGAGGCAAACTGATTAAATAGTTTTATTGACACGTTATAATAGAATTTTCTTTATTTTAAGTATTTTATGGTGGTCCTTCACATGCTGCAAGGGACGTATTCATGTTACTGTTGGTATTTGTAGTGACTGGCCTGAGATATTCCATGGCAGCATCTACCGAACCTGACAACCCTATCTTTTCAGTAGCAGCTATGAAGTGCTTATTGAAAAGTCCAGTGCTACTGCACATACATAGTATCTGTACATCATTCACTCTTAAAGCTATGTGCTCCTCTTCACCTCTGGTTCTACTAGACTCTTCCTTCACTATATCCCATACAGTCTGTATTTTGTTATTCGATGTAACTGTCCTTTTCCGGTAATGCATTTACTTTGATGTCTGTATTACTGTCTTCAATATATTTAGTATGTTTTGTAATGATCTATAGCATTTGTTTCACAGCTGTTTCTGACTGATATAGTGTCTTTTTTATATTACAGGATATCTTTATTTCTTGAGTTGTCCATGGCTTTTTTTAGTAAGCTTTGGTATAATCTTAGTTATGGGGGAAAACAAATTTTCAAATGTGCGTGAATTCCTAAGGGACTAAACTTATTAGGTCATCGGTCCCTAGACTTACACACTACTTAACTAACTTCAATTAACTTATGCTAAGAACAACAGACACACACCCATGTCCAAGGTAGGACTTGAATCCCTGGAGCGAGAGGCCGTGCAATCTGTAACATGGTACCTCTAACCGCTTGGCCACGGCACACGGCGGGGGAAAACAGTTTTCAAATATCTTGAGGACATTATTGGCTCTGATCACTATGGGACTTAACATCTATGGTCATCAGTCCCCTAGAACTTAGAACTACTTAAACCTAACTAACCTAAGGACATCACACACATCCATGCCCGAGGTAGGATTCGAACCTGCGACCGTAGCAGTCGCGCGTCTCCGGACTGAGCGCCTAGAACGGCTAGACCACCGCGGCCGGCGAGGACATTATTAATAAAAATATTGTATTTCTCACTGTTGCTATGTGTATTGTGTATATCACTTCAATTCTTGTCTTGAGGAGTTTCTTAATAGAATGTTGAACTCAGATTTAGCAGATTTTATTTCCATTTAGCAAAAGTAACTGCATTACATGGTCTAAGAGGCTACTTATTATTGGTTTTATAATACAGTTTTGTTCATTAGTCCTTTATAAAGAGATATTATCAATGGCAATCTTGAGTCCTTAGATATTCTGGGAGGAAAGTTAACAATAAGAATTAATTTGAATAACAATTCTACTGTCTGTAGTTATTTCTTAATGAAAGACTTTCAAGAAAATCTATGTGAAAAGGCACCAGAAACCGCTAATTTCTTCTTTTGGTGGTTTAATAGACCCATAGGGCTTCAAAGCCATATCTGAATAGAATAAAATTATCTGCTGGTACTCAGTATTCACTTCCTATAATAAATGATTCGTTATAAAATTCTACTTCTGCTGCACATGCCTCCATTTGCTGCTCCAGGCAAAATTTATGAATGTTTATTATATTAAATTTACGGCAATACCTGATGACAGTGGCAACTGTTCCATCCTCCATTTCTGACCTACAAAAGTATGAAGCTAACTAAACCCTGCAACACTTAATACAGCTATACCAGTGTCACAGCATGTTCACAGAGGCAGATTATGTCAACTGCACTGAATGGCTCTGATTCATCAACACAGAATAAGAGTTATTTAATTTTACCTCTTAGTTCTCGAATATTTTTATGAAATCATGATACCTAACATTTCACACTGTCTGAGATCGGATGGGGACGGAATGGAAACGAAGTTTCTGGTGAATGGTGAAAAATTTTAATCAACAGCTATGTTTGTTGATCCAATGTACCAGAATTATACTTTTCAGCATTGAAACGAACTTTAAGTTTGACAAAGAAACTTCTTTGTCAAACTTCTTTGTCAAACTTAAAGTTCGTTTCAATGCTGAACTCTCTTAGAACTTGATTTCTTTCTGTCCTACTTGTCCTATAAAAGGTGCTACTCCAACACTTGTAATCCCCGGTATTATAACACTCATGGTAGTGCCTCCATCTCTTAAATTTTCTGCTATTAGCATAATCAGTGTATCATTTCCTTTCTTGTTGAGGTGTAGGCCATGCCTAGTGTAATCCCACTTACTGAGAGAATCGACAGGGACCAACCCAAACAGCTGTTCCAATTCCAAATAAAGTCTCCTGACGGAAGATTCAAATGAGGTCAGTCATGGCGTCTCAGAAGAGACAAATGGTTCAAATGGCTCTGAGTACTATGCGACTTAACTTCTCAGGTTATCAATCACCTAGAACTTAGAACTAATTAAACCTAACAAACCTAAGGACATCACACACATCCATGACCGAGACAGGATTCGAACCTGCGACCGTAGCGGTCGCTCGGCTCCAGACTGTAGCGCCTAGAACAGCAAGGCCACTCCGGCCGGCTCAGAGGAGACACAAACTCCAAACTGGTATGCCTCGATGCAGATGCCATCTTTAGCAGATCACAGTCTATATTGTACCCAGGGTCTCTGGCAACACTGTTGCGCAGCCCAACCACAATAGCCACAGTGTCTTTCTTATATAAGTTTTCATGGAATGAACATAAATCCTCTGTCGCCTGACCCAGACCAGCACTAGGTTTAAAAATTGGTGGCTTGGTATTCTGATCCTAAATAATTCTGCAGAAGTTGACCTACAACTCTGGCATGAGAACTACCTAACGACAAAATTTTCTATCTCTTTGCTGGCTTCCCTACTCATCAGTTTGTAACTGAAGAAACAGGTCAAACTTAATTTTTGACATTCGCCAAAAAACTGTCTGATGAAGTTTAAAGCCTATTCATTCTGTTACCTGTTCCCACTTCCTACCTCTCTTTACCCATCTCCCTCTTTAACCTGTCCAGATCATTACAAGTCTGATGTAACTCAGCACGAACGGCAGCAATTTCCAACTTCTGTTCCACTATGTTCCTCACTACATTCCCTACAGAGCAACTGATGAGTCGGATTCACTTCCCCAGTTCCCACACCACTGCAGTCACCCGAGTGCAGAAAAACTACTGCATCCATCACACCAAACCCCATAGCTAACAATTGTACTGCAAGTCAGACACTTTCACTCATTGTGAAGTTAATACTTTAGAGAGGGTAAGCAATTAAATTAATGAAGAACAAGAAAATACGTTTTCGAAAACTAGACCCACGCGCAACTCTTTGTAATCAATAGTATTACGTGCAAAAACTGTAGATCAGGCAAATTAAAATTTACGCAGTGTTTCCCAAATAAGAATTAAAAGACGAAGATACATGCTATACTTAACTTACTGGAAACAAAAAGAACAATTAAATGAGATTCTTTAAGTTTACAGTGCCAAAACGTTAACAAAAATAAGATTGTAACATTACATTATGATCTTTTCGCGTTTTCTGGAATATTGCGCAAAGAAAAGTGAAACTTTTAAATGTAAGCTTGAAAAACACGGCAATGTAGGTATTTAGGTGGTTATCGGTATTAAAATAAGTTTTATTTCACTATGAACCAGTTATATGTACGAGAACGCAAAAGTCGCGCGTATCGCCTTGGGCAATGATACGAATAATCAGCAAGCGAATTCAAAAACCAGTTACCAGTTAAATGCATTTTGAAATGGAGGCTATTGGAGACTAATATAAAGATACATCTTCAAGAGGTAAAACTGTTAAGAAAATAATGAAACTCGGTTAATTTGCAAATATCTCATAGTTTATGGTAGAAGACCATCTTCTGCTGCAAGGCATAAAGGCGTTTTAATCATGCAGAAACTGTAAACAAATTTATAGCTTTTACCATAGCAGAACCTGAAAGCAAAATTTGATCCTTCATCATAGATGTATTTACATATGTAAAGAAAGATGCCAGTCGGCTACCAGGCAGATACTGAGCCTTTTGTGTGAAAAATAGAAGTACGAAAGTGTTTGTGCCACATACATAACGGCGAGTTTCGGAATAACATGGAGCAGAGTAGAAGGTAAATGCACCCAGACAGTAATACATCGTAAATAAACAGCTCGCGTAGTGCAGTATCCAAACAGAATTATTGTTTTGCACAGGGCAGTTGCAACATCCACTTTGCCGTCGTTGCTGTAACTATGTACAAAGTACTGCCTGAAAACTCAAATATGTGCTACGCAAACTGAAGATGGAAGTAAGCCGAAGATGCGTATTAGCGTAGATAACAATTCATAACAAAGTGGCTGGTTGCTGTATTTATTAAAATAACCGCACAACGGAGCTCCACAGGCAGTAAAATGGATGATTTATTTAAGTGCTCGCGAGGTATTTTCATTTAATGGTCAAATTTTCAATGATTTGCGTAGTGAAATTGCTACGAACGCTGCGAGTGGAATTACGCTCCGCGTACAGTTGCTAGTTCGTTATCTTATGAGGTCAGTAATCACGAGCCTTAGTACATAATCCGACTTCAGTGATTGGTTGGTTGTTTTGGGGGAAGATACCAAACTACGAGGTCATCGGTCTCATCGGATTAGGGAAGGACGGGGAAGGAATTCGGCCGTGCCCTTTCAAAGGAACCATCCCAGAATTTGCCTAGAGCGATTTAGAGAAATCACGGAAAACCTACATCAGGATGGCCGGACGAGGGATTGAACCGTCGTTCTCCCGAATGCGAGTCCAGTGTGACTTCAGTGACTAAGGCCGAAGTGTAGTTCAGACGTCTCAGTACTCTTACATTCTGTTTGGGTTATTAAACATCTATACCACGTGTAGAGTTCGCTTCATATGAAGTTTGCGTTTCTGACTTACTTTCCATGCGTCTTTCTGATGCTAAGAGATCATGTGTTATTCTGTTCATATGATTTTGAATTAATTACAGGGCATGGAACTAAAATATCCTCATTTCATTTTACCTGGTGACTTATTTGATACTTTGGCGCTACCTTTTTTTCGCCTACCATTACATGATCACGTATTTCGAAGCGCAGACTTTGCCTTTAACAACTGATGCATTTGGTAAATTTCGTCTAATATTTCGTATCACACATAGTATCCGCTACTTTAAACATTACGTATTTCATCTCTATTGAATGAATTGTACAGCAAATATACGTACTAACGGAGAAAAATCGCATAACAAGAAAGATACGTGCGGTATAGACGAATGTTGGTAGGCATATTTCTACCGGGTGATCAAAAAGTCAGTATAAATTTGAAAACTGAATAAATTACGGAATATTGTGGATAGAGAGGTACAAATTGACACACATGCTTGGAATGATATTGGGTTTTATTAGAACCAAAATAATACAAAAGTTCAAAAAATGTTTGACAGATGGCGCTTCATCTGATCATAATAGCAAAAATTAGCATAACAAAGTAAGACAAAGGAAAGATTAAGTTCTTTACAGGAAATGCTCAATATGTCCACCATCATTCCTCAACAACAGCTATAGTCGAGGAATAATGTTGTGAACAGCACTGTGAAGCATGTCCGGAGTTATGGTGAGGCATTGGCGTCCCAAGTTGTCTTTCAGCATCCCTAGAGATGTCGGTCGATCACGATACACTTGCGACTTCAGGTAACCGCAAAGCCAATAATCGCACGAACTGATGTCTGGGGATCTGGGAGGCCAAACATGACGAAAGTGGCGGCTGAGCACACGATCATCACCAAACGACGCGCGCGAGAGATCTGTCGGACATTTTGTGACTTCGTTTTTTTTGTTTTTTTTTTGTTCTAATAAAACCCCATGTCATTACAAGCATGTGGGTCAATTTTTACCTCTCTATCTACATTATTCCATGATGTATTAAGTTTCCAAATTTATACTGACTTTTTGATCACCCGGTACATCTGAATTATGACATATTCAAATTTTGCCCTAGTCGCACAAAGGTAGAGTTCGATGAGCCACGATGAGGATGCAAACCAGGTTTGAAAAAAGATTGAAAGTTGTGGTAAGATCTCATGGGACCAAACTGCTGAGATCATCGATCCCTAAGCCTACACATTACTTAATTTAACTTAAACTAACTTACTCTATGGACGACACACACGCCCGTGCCTGGGGGAGGACTCGATCCTCCGACGGGGGCAGCCGTACGGCCGGCCGCGGTGGCCGAGCGGTTCTAGGCGCCTCAGTCCGGAACCGCGCGACTGCTGCGGTCGCAGGTCCGAATCCTGCCTCAGGAATGGCTGTGTATGATGTCCTTAGGTTGGTTAGGTTCAAGCAGTTCTACGTTCTAGGGGACTGATGACCTCAGATGTTGAGTCCCATAGTGCTCAGAGCCATTTGAGCAGCCGTACGGAGCGTGACAAGGTGCCCGAGACTGCGTGGCTACCCCGCGCGGCAAAGGAGGTTTGGTTTGTGAAAGACGATGTCTATTCAGATTTCGCGCTAGTCGAATACGGGTGGCGCTAGTACAGCCATGATGAGTATGTGAATGAGTTTTGCTTTAAATACACGCTGTAACGGTCTTGAGCGTTAGGTAGCTCTGGGCGTCGTGAGCTGAATGCCGTTAAGACGACAAAGTCGCCTTCTTCGGCATGCAATAGACTGCTAGAAGCTGTAAGTTTTTTCTGTCAGATTGCAGAAAAACTTTCCAGGAATGTAGCGACTGTACATTATTGCTGGTACAGTGAAACGTCCCCTTTGAACAATTATGTAACGAAATTGGTAGATGCAACTGAGTCAATTTTAGCTTGCAAGGTCTCATGATTTTCATGAACAATAGTTTGCTGTTCTTTTATGGCTGCTTCGTGATTCTGTAATGCATTTTCATGCCGCGAAAAAATAGGTTGAAAATGCTCACAAATTTGTGTTTTTACGTCATTACAGACTTTTTGACATTTCGATTCAATGTTATGTAACTCAGTAGTTAAATCTTCACGTGTTTGTTCAAGCGTGGTGTCTAACTTTTGAAGATTTTGTTCCATTGCGTCTAACTGTTGCTGTGTTTGTCTCTGGTGTTGTTCCATTGTGTCTAACTTTAGAAGATTTTGTTCCATTGCGTCTAACTTTTGAAGATTTTGTTCCATTGTGTCTAACTGTTGCTGTGTTTGTCTCTGGTGTTGTTCCATTGTGTCTAACGTTTGAAGCTTTTGTCCCATTTGTTGCATTAATTGTAATAACAATGCACTGGTGTCTGAAACATGTTCCTCAGTGCTTTTCGGCAGTGAATTTGCACTGGCAACATTCACATTTTGACAAGTGGAAAATGTGTCTTGACTCATTTGAGAAAACGGTGAGAACCCAAAAGCTGAGTCTACAGTATTTGCAATATTGTGTTCTGTCATTCCCGATTCCTGAGGCGAGCTGTTGCCGACCGATCGATCGATAATGCTTCCCTGTTCACTACCTGTTTCACTGTCTACACCATTATTTGACGCCCGCTCCATTTCCCTATGCACAGTTACCAAATTACTACTTTGAATATTAGTTAATTCATTACGTGGTGGAGCTAACACACTGCTTTCGTCTCCACTGTCATTTCTTAGTTTACTTTGGAGCCTAGTATTACGTTTTTCACACTCCATTATTGTCACAATATTTCACACGACAACACAGAAAAGCACAATTTGAAGAGCAAAAATAAGAGAACACATTAATATAGCACTGAAAATAATATCTAGTTAATTGCAGCTGCGAAATACTTGGTGCAAATCTAAATGCGTGCCACACCTGTTTTACTGTACAACAATGAAAGACTGCAACTACAAAGGAAATTCTCTCTATAATTACGCGGTAGCAATAAACAATAGCTGCACTAATTACACAAACTACAAGGAAAAAAATCAGAAGATTCCAGTGATGTATCCTAGGCTAAGGGTCGACATATGAAACGTCCCCTTTGAACAATTATACAAGACTGTGCTTAAACTGACACACAATATTTTTAGCGCAATGCAATCTGACTTTCAATAATCCCTACAAAATAATGGCCCTGACTAACATTAACCTATACCTTTCACAAATCACTTACCTCACAAAAATCTTCGTTACTCGAACTACTGCAATACAGCGAGCGCCACTACTGCCAGCTAAATAAAAGATTCAAACGACTGAAGGCACTAACTACTGATAGGCATAGTTAGCAAATGAAAGATTTTAATAGAGAACAAACAATGTATTTACCTTAATAGTGTTGAAAACTCATAATATACATAGCAGTTCATGACATCCAGTCTTACAAATTTCAAAACTCCGCCATCTCTCTCCCCACATCCACCACTGCTGGCGGCTCACCTCCAACTGCGCAATGCTACGCGCTGTTAACATCCAGCTGCCCAACACTACAATGGCAGACAACAATGCAAACTAGCCACAGACTGCACACAGCACAGCCAGTGATTTTCAAACAGAGCGCTACGTGGCGTTACCAACATAAAAACCTAAACAGCCTACTTACAACAGATGGTCACGAGAATGTATGGTCGCAAGATGATCTGGCCCCGGTCAGCTACGTGGCACTACACTACTATCGTTTTCGGCGTATGGCTCTGGTGCATCGTATTGTGGTGCGTCGTACTGCATCTGCAGCAGCAGTCTGAGCAGCCGTTGGCACCACAGTGGCACAACGAACACTTAAAAATCGGTTACTTCTAGGGCAGCTCGGAGCCAGACGCCCTGTAGTGTGAAATCCACTTATACCAAACCACCACTATTTGCGACTTCAGTGGTGTCTATTTGGAGCTCATGGGAGGGTAGGGTGGAGGTCTAATTTGTTTTCTGATGAAACCTGCTTCTGCTTCTGTGTCAGTGATGGCCCCGTGGTTTGGTTACCGTCACTGCACGATAGCGATGGAAATGTTACCGATGATGGTGCCACTAAAGCGGAGTTACTAAATACAGGGCTATTACAAATGATTGAAGCGATTTCATAAATTCACTGTAGCTCCATTCATTGACATATGGTCACGACACACTACAAATACGTAGAAAAACTCATAAAGTTTTGTTCGGCTGAAGCCGCACTTCAGATTTCTGCCGCCAGAGCGCTCGAGAGCGCAGTGAGACAAAATGGCGACAGGAGCCGAGAAAGCGTATGTCGTGCTTGAAATGCACTCACATCAGTCAGTCATAACAGTGCAGCGACACTTCAGGACGAAGTTCAACAAACATCCACCGACTGCTAACTCCATTCGGCGATGGTATGCACAGTTTAAAGCTTCTGGATGCCTCTCTAAGGGGAAATCAACGGGTCGGCCTGCAGTGAGCGAAGAAACGGTTGAACGCGTGCGGGCAAGTTTCATGCGTAGCCCGCGGAAGTCGACGAATAAAGCAAGCAGGGAGCTAAACGTACCACAGCCGACGGTTTGGAAAATCTTACGGAAAAAGCTAAAGCAGAGGCCTTACCGTTTACAATTGCTACAAGCCCTGACACCCGATGACAAAGTCAAACGGTTTGAATTTTCGGCGCGGTTGCAACAGCTCATGGAAGAGGATGCGTTCCGTGCGAAACTTGTTTTCAGTGATAAAGCAACATTTTTTCTTAATGGTGAAGTGAACAGACACAATGTGCGAATCTGGGCGGTAGAGAATCCTCACGCATTCTTGCAGCAAATTCCCAATTCACCAAAAGTTCAAACAAATGGTTCAAATGGCTCTGAGCACTATGGGACTTACCATCTGTGGTCATCAGTCCCCTAGAACTTAGAACTACTTAAACCTAACTAACCTAAGGACATCACACACATCCAAGCCCGAGGCAGGAGTTGAACCTGCGACCGTAGCAGTTGCGCGGTTCCGGACTGAGCGCCTAGAACCGTTAGACCACCGCGGCCGGCTCACCAAAAGTTAACGTGTTTTGCGCAATCTCACGGTTTAAAGTTAACGGCCCCTTTTTCTTCTGCGAAAAAAACGTTACAGGACACGTGTATCTGGACATGCTGGAAAATTGGCCCATGCCAAAACTGAAGACCGACAAAGCCGACTCCATCTTTCGACAGGATGGTGCTCCACAGCACTTCTATCATGATGTTCGGTGTTTCTTAAACAGGAGATTGGAAAACCGATGGATCGGTCGTGGTGAATATCATGACCAGCAATTCATGTCATGGCCTCCACGCTCTCCCGACTTAACCCCATGCGATTTCTTTCTGTGGGGTTATGTGAAAGATTCAGTGTTTAAACCTCCTCTACCAAGAAACGTGCCAGAACTGCGAGCTCGCATCAACGATGCTTTCGAACTCATTGATGGGGACATGCTGCGCCGAGTGTGGGAGGAACTTGATTATCGGCTTGATGCCTGCCGAATCACTAAAGGGGCACATATGGAACATTTGTGAATGCCTAAAAAAACTTTTTGAGTTTTTGTATGTGTGTGCAAAGCATCGTGAAAATATCTGAAATAATAAAGTTATTGTAGAGCTGTGAAATCGCTTCAATCATTTGTAATAACCCTGTACAGTTTTCCATAATTCCTTCACGAAAGAAGACGAAGTAAATATTCCAGAATTGGAAACCAGAAAATCTGTTAGCATCATTGACATAAAAGCAGATAGCTTAGGCGTTGCGAAACAACTCAAATCATTTAAGAAGGTAAGTCTTCCAGTCCAGATGGTATACCAATCAGGTTCCTCTCAGAGTATGCAGAAAGAATAGCGCCTTTCATAGCAGTCACATACAACCGCTCACTTGACGAAAGGTCTGTTCATAAGGACTGGAAAATAGCAGTCACACCAATATTCAAGGAGGGAAATAGGAGTAACTCAATGAATTACCGACCCATATCACTGACCTCAATTTGCAGTAGGATTTTGGAGCATATACTAAACACGAACATTATGAATCACCTTGAGGAAATGACCTCTAGATACATAACCAACGCGGATTCAGAAAATATCTTTCTTGTGCAACACAGCTAGCTCTTTATTCCCAAGAAGTAATGACTGATGTCGACAAGGGATCTCAGTTCGATTCCATATTCCTAGATTTCCAGAAGGTTCCTCACAAGCGACTATTAATCAAATTGCATGCATATGGAGTATCGTCTCAGTTGTGTGACTGGATTCATGATTTCCTCTCAGAGAGGTCACAGTTCGTAGTGATAGACGGTAAATCATCGAGTAGAACAGAAGTTCAATAATGGTTCAAATGGTTCTGAGCACTATGGGACTCAACATCTTAGGTCATAAGTCCCCTAGAACTTAGAACTACTTAAACCTAACTAACCTAAGGACAACACACACACCCATGCCCGAGGCAGGATTCGAACCTGTGACCGTAGCAGACCCGCGGTTCCGGACTGCAGCGCCAGAACCGCTAGACCACCGCGGCCCGCTAGAACAGAAGTGATATCTGGTGTTCCGCAAGGTAGTGTCATAGGCCATCTGCTGTTCAAGATTTATATAAATGATCTAGGTGATAATGTGAGCAGCTCCCTTAGATTATTTGAAGATGACGCTGTAGTCTAGTAAAATCATCAGACGATCAGTTCCAATTACAAAATGATCTAGACAGAATTTCTGTATGGTGCGAAAAGTGGCAATTAGCATTAAACAAAGAAAAGTGCGAGGTCATCCACATGGGTACTAAAAGAAATCTGATGAATTTTGGGTATACGATAAATCGCGCAAATCTAAGGGCTGTCAGTTCGACTAAATACGTAGGAATTACAATTAAGAGCAACTTAAATAGGGAAGACTACATAGATAATATTGTGGGGAAGGCGAAACAGAGACTGCGCTTTGTTGACAGAACGCTTAGAAGATGCAACAAACCCACTAAAGAGACAGCCTACATTACACGTGTCCGTCCTCTGCTGGAATATTGCAGCGCGGTATGGGATCCTTACCAGGTAGGATTGAAGGAGGACATCGAAAAAGTGCAAAGAAGGGCAGCTCGTTTCGTGTTATCGCGCAATAGGGGTGAGAGTGTCACTGATATGATACGCGAGTTGGGGTGGCAGTCACTGAAACAAGGCGGTTTTCTTTGCAGCGAGATCTATTTACCAAGTTTCAGTCACCAAATTTTTCCTACAAAAGCGTAAATATTTTGTTTATAGACACCTACGTAGGGAGAAATAATCATCACAATAAAATAAGAGAAATCAGAGCTCGAACGGAAAGATTTAAGTGTTTCTTTTTCCCACGCGGCATTCGAGAGTGCAATGGTAGAGGAGTAGTATGAAAATGGTTCGATGAACCCTCTGCCAGGCACTTAAGTTTGAATTGCAGAGTAACCATGTAGATGTAGACCAGTTGACGACCGGCACACAGAGAAGCTGTCTGCGTGCCAGGCACACTGGAGCTACACCTATAGTTGTGGCCTGGGGTGTGATTTCGCATTACAGCAGGAGCGTTCTCGTGGGTACACCTTGCACCCTGACTGCCAAAGTGTACGTCAGTCTGGTGATTCGTCTTGTGCTGCCATTCATGAACAGCATTTCAGGGTTGTTTTACGTATAGCTATTTCAACGCATCATTCTCTACGGGGTCTCTACATGTTGTCGTGCCCGGGTCGATCACCAGATTTGTCCCCAATCGAGTCCATATGGGAGAACATCGGACGACAACTCCATCGTCATTCACAAACAGTATTAACCATTCTCGTATTGACCGACCGAATGCAAAAAGAATGGAACTCCATTCCACAAACTCACAGCCGGTACCTGTACAACACGCTGCATGCACGTTCGCAAGCTTGCATTCACCGGTTTTTAATGTACCAGCTTTTCACATTTGCAATGGCTTATCTCGCGTTTACATTAACCTGTGTTCTTGCAGAGTTAATCACTTAAATATGTTACCTTGACAAATGTATTCCTGAAATATGATTATTCTATATTAATTATGTAGACTGATCTACAATCTACTGCAAGTTGTACCAAGTCGAGAAATTGTGGATCTAATATCCAGCACGTTTACTGAAAGGCAATTTGAAGTGCTTCTAGGCAGCTCTAAAAGCCACAAACGGAAACTAAATATTGGACTACCACAGGAATCTGGTTTAGCCCCATCACTATTCAATTTGTACATTAATGATTTACCAACCACAATATCAACTAAATACATCTATGCTGATAACATCGCACTGGCAGCACAGAGCAGTAATTTCGAAGATGGTGAACGAATTCTTACGGAGGATCTGGAGAAGACGTCAACTTTATTTAAGACCTGGAGATTCATCACAAGCAAATCGAAAACTGAAGTCTCTTGTTTCCATCTAGTGAATCGTGCTGCGAATCACAAACGAAGAGTTCTGCTCAATGAACAAAAGTTTAGGTACAGTCCTTTCCCAAAATATCTCGGAATCATTCTAGATAGAACCATGAGCTACAAAGAGCACATCACCAACCTTTCTCATAAAGTTGCTGCAAGGAACAACATACTACATAAGCTCAGTGGTACCTCCTGGGGAACCTCTGGAGACTGTCTGCCTTTAACTGGAATCAGTCTTGTGTACTCTGCTGCCGAGTACTGTGCACCTGTCTGGTTGGAAAGTGTACATGTGAAGAATGTAGACACAAAACTTAACGACACAATGCCCTGCATTACTGGTTCCATCAAATCAACCCTGTGCCACTGGTTACCTGTACTGAGTCACATCCCTCCACCTCACTTGAGGCGGAAACAAGCTCTACCTGCGGGAAGCCAGGAAAATGCCTGCACCACCCTCTCTACCACTGCACCAGGAATTCTGTCATCCGCCACAGCAATGATTGCGATCAAGAAGACCAGCAAATGTCACTGCAGGACAACTCATCGCGGATGGTTTTGACCTAAATGAAAGTTGGAAGCATGAATGGTCAACAAAAACATTCGGAAAAAGAGCACATCACCTTGATCCCACAAAAGAAGCAATTAAGTTTTGACCTACCGAGGAACCTCTGGTGCCGCCTCAACAGGTTAAGGACTGGACATGGTTGTAGTAGCTACTTCAGGTAAAAATGGGGCTGGGTCAGTTCACCAATGTGTGAATGTAATCAAGAAGAGGAGACAACTGAATGTTTAGTCCAACGCTGTCCTCTTCATTCATACCCTGGAATTACCGACGACTTGTTCACTCTCACACCCAGCTTAATTAATTGCTTGAAAAACACGGACTTTAAGGTTTAATCTTGTCATATATCATATGTACATTGTATAAAATCACCTGCCTTGTATCAACTGCATATTGTATGAAATCACCATACGATTGAATAAATAAATAAGTTATGTTTTGGTGTTGTGACTTTTTTCCGTTAGTGTATGTTGATCTTGAGTGCTGCAACTCGCAGAGCCACTGCACGCGATTCTACAAAAGTGTATTTGTTGAGTTTGGGGTCTGCGTCCCAACGGCACTGTAAGTTTGAGTTGCAACAATACCCACTGTTACTCGAATATTAAGGATGATTTCCATTTTCAGTTGTGTCTAGTTTACTGCTGCAACGTTTGTAAATTATACGTTGCGCTATTTTCATGCGTTCCGGTCAGTTAAGTTATATTTGCCACGGTACAGTCAGATTGCTTTCATTGATTCATTACAAGGGTCGTTAATTACCTATTATAGGACACAGATAGTTCAAATGAGGGCGTATGTGGTTTAGCAGCTGTACTAGACCGAATTTCAAAAAGAAGGGCCGGCCAGTGTGGCCACGCGGTTAAAGGCGCTTCAGTCTGGAACAGCGCGACCGCTACGGTCGCAGGTTCGAATCCTGCCTCGGGCATGGATGTGTGTGATGCCCTTAGGTTAGTTATGTTTAAGTAGTTCTAAGTTCTAGGGGACTGATGACCTTAGAAGTTAAGTCCCATGGTGCTCAGAGCCATTTGAACCATTTGAACCAAAAAGAAGGGACACACTACAAGCTGAGCAAGGAGAAAAAAAAATTACGATCTTAAACACCCATAATGTTTTGGAGAATGGGATTAACAAATGTTCCGTCATGGACTACTCTTCATAGCCATGGAGAGCTTCAAGATAAAAAGAGGCAAATAGCAGCTTGCAGAAGATTTTGAACTTCCTACGGTCCGTCCGTGAGTACAACATTTTGGCGTGATTTGCAGATAGCAGACGCAGATGTGGATATGAAGGCCTGTTTACTCCTTTGCTGTGTTAGGATGTCTCTTGTAGTGCCAGAATGAACAGGCAGGCGCCCTTAGCACGTCCCCATATTTGCCTCCGCCTTTTTGGTCGCTGGGGCGGAAACTGTTTGCTTTGTTTGCTGCACTTCGAATCAGCGCTCGCGCCTAACAAGGGAACGCAATGCGCCTATTCCTCCTTCCTTGTACGCGTCTGCTGAGACGCAAAACATACATCGTTTACTGAAAACTAAGCACTACAATATCTACATCGCTGGAAAAAAATAGTACAGCTACTGAGATTTTTGAAATTCATTACATATGGAGTATAGGGAAGGATCACATTTGCAGATAAACAGCTCAAGCGATGTTAAAGCACGGAGTGTGGACACAGGCTGAAACACACATAACAGTAAGCAGAGTTGTGTCAACGGGCGGCGATTCAGGCGCTGACCCTGACGTGCAGTCCGTCATAAAGGCGACGAATACTGTTTGAGATACGTAATCCCATACTTGTTTCATCTGTTTGCGTAACTACGTAAGAGTCGTGAGTGGAGGAGCCGCAAGAATTACTTCTCCTGTCTTGTCTCATATGTTCTCGACTGGAAACCGGACCAGTGGTCGCACTATCCAGGACAACTGCTACACGTCTTGCATGTTGAGTTTCTGTTGAGTCTGTAGGCGAGCATTGACCCGTTGGCGAAACAGGTCACCTTTCTGTTGGAAAAGAGGCAGAACTAGTCGCACAACATTCTGCGCTTATCGACTGTTAACGTCCCATTCACAAACACCAAAAGTGAGCGAGAGTAGTAGCTTATCGCACGTCATTGACACTGACTTCGATCGGTGTGCCTCTGACGAGGGTTGTGTCGAACAGAACATTCATCAGATCCACATCGTACGTGCGAACGGCCAAAATTGCATGCAAGCTTAATCTGGTTTAATCTCTGACGAACGCGGCGCGCCATTCCACCCTCCAAGTGTACGTCGACGATGTGGCGTCACGGAAGACACCTTGTAACTGGTACAGCTGTCATGACGGACTAATTTCAAAACTACATCATATAAACGAGGTAGACAATTTTCTCCACCAGAGGGCAGTGAAGGATACATAGCCACTGCCGCATAGCTATGCAGCATAATCTATGTATCCTGTACCAGTTACAACGTGTCTTCATGCATCTGATGATCATGGTTTGTATGTCAACTCTCAGTATGACGAAACTTTGTAATGCTTGCGCTCTTGTCATGTTGCTTGATATACGTTTGTAAATTTTCTGCGCTCTTGTCATGTTGCTTGATATACGTTTGTACATTTTCTGTCATTTGTATTTTGTTTTTAAGACTATCTGCTGGTGGGTATCTTCCAAAACAAGTTAAATGAAGTCACTGGCTTTTTATCTAGTGGCATTTCATTTAGCGACAAATCCAGAAATTTTGCTGCACTCATAATAATTTTCAGATTAGTTCCAGTCTTCCTGCGTGACTTTACGTCACAGTAACTAAAAATCTCTGTCACTCGAATGCTTAGAAAATGTGAAGTATTTGACCTACACAGCCCTGTGCAGTATCATTGCCGTCAGGGCGAAAAGATCCACGGCAATTATCATGGTTAAAATCAACAACCATTAAATTCACAAACACGTAGCTACATTATGCTACCCACTAATCAAGTTATAAATGAGCACACATTTCACAGAATTTGCTAGTTCAAATTGCTAACGGTTAGCTAAGCAATCAAGTAACCTCGCATATACTTCAAACGCTTCACCGTAGATGTGGTGCGTGAAAGCGAACGGTCACTGTGATGTCAAGCAATATATCCCTTCCGCGATGCGGCGCTTTAAGTGCTGGAAGTTCGGCCATATGTCTTCCCGCTGTACTTCCAGCCTCACATGTCGAGATTGTGGACGCCCTTCGCATCCCGATACTCCATGTGCCCCGCCTCTCATCTGTGTCAACTGTGGAGAGCATCATTCACCTTGCTCGTCGGACTGCAGGATTTTACAGCAAGAAAGGAAAATCATGGAATACAAGACCCTGGACCAGATACACCAGTCTGCACTTCTCTGCCGGGAGAGCCTAAGTTTTCTTTGGCTCCTCTTGCTGGCAAGGGCCCCTTCCCAGGTTTCTGCTAGTGGGAAAGATGAAACGCCCAGCGGCTGAAGTGCCCAAAAGCAGCTCGTCGTAGCGCTTGAAGATCATCCTCAGTCCCAGAGACTGAATCAGTGAAGCCCTACCAGCCAGAGAAACCCAAGGGGCAGTGAGAGAAATACAAAAAGAAGACCGCCAAAACCAAGGGAATTGCGGTGGCACCCACAAAACCGCTTCCTACAAGCTCTGCGTCGGAGATGAGGTGGAGATTCTGGCGTCCGCTGAGGACCTAGTTCTCGCCAGACCCTCAGACACAATGGATATAGACTGCTCAGGGAATAAGTCGGTGGCAGCAGGTGATCCTGAGATGTAAACTGCCTCATTGAATGTTCCATGCCTTCCCAGCCACATGATCACGTCAGCATCCAGTGGAATTGCGATGGTTTTTTTCCACCACGTGGCTGAGCTACAGCAACTGTTAAGCTTTATACCTGCTTTCTTCATTGCCCTCCAACAATTCTGGTTCCTAGCAATGCGGGGCCCTGCCCCTGGCGGCTTTAAGGGATATTACAGGAACCGTAGAGACTATAATAGAGTGTCAGGTGCAGTTTGCGTCTATGTCCTGAACTCAGTCTATAGTGATACTGTGCCCCTTCACATCGCTCTTGAAGATGTGGCTGTCAGAATAAGTACGATGCAGAAAATAACTGTCTGCAATGTATATCTTCCTCCAGGTGTTGCAGTACCACTGCACGTATTGGGTGCAGTGATTGATCAACTCCCTGAACATTTCCTGCTTTGGGAGATTTTAATGCCCATAATCCCTTGTGGGGTGACAGTGAACTTACTGGCCGCGGTAGGGAGGTCGAAAATTTACTGACCCAACACGACCTCTGCCTCTTACATACAGGTTCCCCCACACATTTCAGCGTGGCTCATGGTAGTTACTCGGCCATTGATTTATCAATTTGCAGCCCAGGACTCTTCCTATCTATCCACTGGAGAGCATGACTTTTGTGGTAATGACCACTTTCCCATCTTCCTGTCACTCCCTCGGGGTCATGTCTACGGACACCTACCCAGATGGGCTTTAAACAAGGCAGACTGAGAAGCCTTCTCCTCTACTATCACCGCTGAATCTCCTCCACATGGTGCCATCGATGTTGTGGTTGAGCAGGTCACTAGAACGATCGTTTCTGCGGCGGAAAACGCGATCCCTCGACCTTAAGGGTGTAAGGGTGTAAGGGTGCTCCCCCCCCCCCACCCCCACCCCCGGTCAAAGTCAGTACCTTGGTGGTCGCCGGAAGTCGCTGAGGCAATTCAAGACCGTCGGCAAGCTCTACAGCGACATAAGCGGCATTTTTCCATACAGCACCTAATAGCCTTTGAATGGCTCCATCCACGCGTTCGCGAGCTTATAAAAAGATAGGAGTGTTGGGAGAGGTATGTCTCGACCATTGGATGCCATACTTCACCTTCCCAAGTGTGGATGAAGATCAGAGGTGTTTTTGGGTACCAGAACCCAACAGGTGTCCCTGGTGTTATCATCAATGGCGTGTTATCTAACGACGCAAATGCGATTGCTGAGGACTTTGCTGAGCACTATTCTCGAGCCTCTGCGTCGGAGAATTACCCCCTGGCCTCTCGCATTCTCAAACGGCGAGAGGAAGGGGAGTTCTCTCGTTCACTATCTGCCACAATGAACTGTATAACACTCTACTTACAGACTGGGAGCTCATCAGTGCCCTTGCACATTGCCCCGACACAGCTCCTCGGCCAGATCGGATCCACAGTCAGATAATTACACATGTCTTGTTTGACTACAAGCGACGTCTCCTCGTCATCCTCAATCGGATCTGGTGCGACGGCGCCTTTCCATCGCAATGGCGGGAGAGCACAATCATTCCAGTGCTCAAATCCGATAAAAAGCCGCTTGATGTGGACAGTTATCGGCTCATCAGCCTCACCAACGTTTTTTGTAAGCTGATAGAACGTATGGTGTGTCGCCTACTGGCTCCTTGCCAGGGCAGTTTCTGCCAGGGTCGCTCTATCACTGATAATCTTGTGTCCCTCGAGTCTGCCATCCGAATCGCCTTTTCCAGGCGCCAACAGCTGGTTTCTGTCGTTTTTGATCTACAGAAAGAGTATGACACGATCTGGCGACATCATAGCCTTGTCACTTTATATGAGTGGGGTCTCCAAGGCCAATTCCCGAGTTTTATCCAGAACTTCCTTTCGCTACATACTTTCCGTATCCAAGTTGGTGCCTCCCGTAATTACCTCCATATCCAGGAGAATGGAGTCCCGCAGGGATCTGTATTGAGTCTCTCTCTATTTTTAGTGGCCATTAACGGTCTAGCAGCAGCTGTAGGGCCGTCGGTCTCACCTTCTCTGTTTGCAGACGACTTCTGCATTTCTTACTACTCCACCAGTATTGGTCTTGGTGAGCGGCCGCTACAGGGAGCCATCCACAAGGCTCAGTCATGGGCTCTAGCCAATGGCTTCCAGTTTTCAGCCGCAAAGTAGAGTGTGATGCACTTCTGTTGGCGTCGTATCATTCATCTGGACGCAGCACTTCACCTTCATGACGATCCACTCACTGTAGTGGAGACATTCTTAGGACTGGTTTTCGATGCTCGATTGACTTGACTTCCTCATCTTCGTCACCTTAAGCGGAAGTGCTGGCAGCACCTCAATGCCCTCCACTGCCTGAGCAACACCAACTGGGGTGCAGATTGCTCTACACTGCTGCAGCTCTACGGAGCACTTGTTGAATCTCGCCTGGACTTGGGAGTGTTATTTGGTTTAGTGACGCCCACAGCGCTGCATTTACTCAACGGAGCGAACCCTTGCAAAGTTCGACTAGCGACAGGAGCTTTTAGGATGAGTCCAGTGACCAGCATGCTGGTGGGGACTGGAGTCCCTCCATTGAAGATCAGACGTGCACAGCTGCTCGCCAGTTACGTTGCACACGTTTGTAACTCTCCTGATCATCCTAATTACCATTTCCTTTTCCCAACCATGGCGGTTCATCTCCCGCTTCGGCGGCCCAGGTCAGGGCTTACGATTGTGGTTCGCATCCGGTCCCTTCTGTCTGAACTGGAGTTTGTGCCTTTACCACCTCTAGTGGAGGTCCATTCATGTACACCTCCACGGTGTAAACCTAGGGAGAAGTTTCGCCTAGACCTTTCACATGTCCCTAAGGACTCAGTATACCCTGCAGTTCTCCGCTCTCACTTCCTCTCGATTCTTGACATGCACCAGGGCCATGAAGTGGTTTACAGCGACGGCTCGATGGTTGACGGTCACGTTGGCTTCGTGTATGTTCATGGGGGCCATATTGAACAGCACTTCTTGTCATATGGCTGCAGTGTTTTCACTGCAGAGCTGCTGGCTATGTCTCGTGCTCTTGAACACATTCACTCATGCCCCAGGGAGTCAGAGTCGTCTCTTCTGAGTACCGACTCCTTGAGCAGCCAACAAGCTAACACTGCTACCCTCGTCATCCTTTGGTAGCGACCATCCAGGAGTCCATCTATGCCCTGGAATGGTCCAGTCGTTCAGTGGTGTTTGTCGGGACCCTGGGTCACTTCGGAATCCTAGGCAACGAACTTGCCGACAGGCTGGCCAAATATTCTCCACAGAAAACGCTTATGGAGTCCGGCATTCAAATAAATGGCCAGCATTAGTTTTTACACCGCAATGTTTTTCGGCTTGGGGGACGGAATGGCATAGTCTCAGTACGCACAACGAACTGCGTGCCGTTAAAGCGACAACGAATGTGTTGAAATCCTCGATACGGTCTCTGTGGTTCACTGCCGGCTCTGCACTGACCACCCTTGGGCCACCCACGGCTACCATCTCCGCCATGAAGACCCACCTCAGAGTCAGTGCGGCGGCCAGCTGACAGTGGCCCATATCTTGGTGAGCTGTCCTTCTTCGGCTCCGTTGCGACGGAATCTTCAGTTACCGGACTCATTACCATTAATTTTAGCTGACAACGCCTCATCGGCTAATTTAGTTTTACGTTTTATACGTGAGGGTGGGTTTTATCGTTATATCTAAGTTTTAGCGCATGTCCGTTGTCCCTTTGTGTTCTTCAACTTAGTGCCTTTAGGCTGGATATTTTAATGTGTCGCAGAGTGGCTGGCTTATCATTTTTATTGTCGTGGTCGGCCAGCTACAGTCATCTGTTCACTTGTCTTTATCCATTCTACCTGCTTCTTACGTCTCTCTGTGGTATTCTTGTCCAGTTTTGTCCATTTTAGTGTTTTTTACTGCTCTTCTGTCGTGCTTGTGGTTTTCCTTTCTTTCAGCTTTGTTTTGTGTGTCTCGTTTGTTTTACTCCCACCGTTGTGGAGTTATTTTAATCGGAAGGAGGGACCAATGACCTGGCTGTTTGGTCCCCCCCCCCTCTTTTAAACCCAATCGACCAACCTTTAGACAACTATAATACACTCACATCCAACGATTAATTTTTATGTTTGAAATCCAAAAATCGCAAGAATTACAAAAAAGTTACCCACACAAAGACCACCATGGGCAAACCAATTAATCTCTCATCAACAATGAAGCTAAAGTCCAAGGAAATTTTGTTGTCATGTCGCAGTGAAACGATGTGTTTCTCTCACATCAAATGACAATCAGGAAATCACTTTATAGTGTCAACGAACTGGAAATAAACATGTATCTGGATGAGGGAGTCTGTAGACACATCTGCAGCCTGAAATCTAATTGACTGGAGTAGAATTGTCTTCTGTGATGAAGCCTGCTTGTAACTGAACCCCGACGACCAGCAAAGAGGTGTCTGGAGACATAACAGACAACGTCGTGATAGCAGCTTGACTGTCGCACGCCACATGGCGCTACAGTCAAGGCTGATGGTCTGGGGCACCGTTTCCTTTCATAGCAGGATCCCTTTGATTGTCATCCGCGCCACCCGTACAGCACAGTGATATGTCGACTATATTCCATGCCCCGTTTTGTTCCATGCCAAGCCATCCTCGGCTTACATTTCACCACAATCATGTTCGCCCGCGTGCGATGAGAATTTCAACTTTTTGTCTTTATGCATTCCAAACCCTACCTTGACCAGCAAGGTCGCCTGATCTGTCCCCGACTGAGAACGTTTGTAGTATTATCGGCGGATCCCTCCAACCAGCTCAGGATTTTGACGATCTAACGCAACAGTTGGGCAGAATCTGGCATGATATTCCTCAGGACGACGTCCAGAAACTCTATCAATGAAAGCCGAGCTCAATAGGGCCATAGGTGAACCAACGTGTTACTAAATTGACTGTGAAGCTTTCTCCTGAATAAATCATCCATTTTTTCTGAAACTATAATCATTTCGTTGTCCGTACATGTACATCATATCTATCGATTTCCGTCCCATTCGGATAATTTCTTCGTCGTGCGTCGTTTTTTGTTTTAGAGTGCATTTGTAACAGTACAAGCACACTGCAGTGCAGAGCCCGAGTTTACAAATAGCACGGTGTGGCTGTTTCCATCCTCCGGCCTGTGTGGCCATGCGCTTCTAGGTGCTTCAGTCTGGAACCGCGTGACCGCTACGGTCTCAGGTTCGAATCCTGCCTCGGGCATGGATGTGTGTGATGTCCTTAGGTTAGGTTTAAGAAGTTCTAAGTTCTAGGGGACTGATGACCTCAGAAGTTCAGTCCCGTAGTGCTCAGAGCCATTTGAACCATTTTTTTTTGTTTCCATCCTCATTCGGTTGCTGATCTTGGAAGAGTACATATCACAGACGGAAGGAGTGTGGCAGTTACCACCATTTTAGTATGTAAGCGTTGCCTTTCATCACCTTGGGAGCAGCCTTGTGTTAGACAATCCCTACCAGTTGTTTTCTGTAAAGGATACAGCTTTATAAACCTTATCAAGGAAGAAGAGTGGCAAGATGTTTATAGCGCTGATACAGTAGACGATAAATATAATGCTTTTCTCAAGACTTTTCCCGTGCTCTTTGAAAGTTGCTTTCCGTTAGAACGTTCAAAACAGGCTACTAGCACAAACAAGCAGCCTGGGTGGCTGACTAGAGGGATAAGAATATCTTGTATAACAAAGTGGCAATTATATCAAAATGTTAGAAAAAGTCAAAATCTAAGTGCAACAGCCTATTACAAACAGTGTTGTAAGGTGCTTAAAAATGTTATTAGGAAGGCAAAAAGTATGTGGCTTGCAGATAGAATAGCTAAGTCTCAGGATAAAATTAATACCATATGGTCAGTCGTAAAGGAAGTGGCTGGTCTGCAGAGACAGGTTGAGGATATAGAATCAGTGCATAGTGGGAATGTCCGTGTTACTGATAAGTTGCATATATGTACAGTATTTAATAATTACTTTCTGAATATAGCAGGTGAACTAAATAGAATACTAGTCCCAACTGGGAATCATATAGCGCTCTTAGAAAAAAGTGTTCCGAGACTGTTACCTGAAATGCTCCTCCGTGATACTGACAAGAGGGAGACTGAGTTAATAATTAAATCACTAAAGACCAAGAACTTTCATGGATATGACGGGGTATCTAGCAGAATACTGGAGTAATGTTCTATGTATGTTAGCCCAGTACTTAGCCATATCTGTAACTTTTCCTTTAGGAGTGGTCAGTTTCCTGACCGATTAAAGTACTCGGTAGTGAAGCCACTTTATACAAAGGGAGACAGGGATAATGTTGACAATTTTAGACCTACTTCTATGCCATCGGTGTTTGCTAAAGTTATCGAGAAGGTTGTATATACAAGGTTACTGGAGCATTTAAATTCACATAATTTGCTGTCAAATGTTCAGTTTGGTTTTAGAAATGGTTTAACAACTGAAAATGCTATATTCTCTTTTCTCTGTCAGGTTTTGGACGGATTAAATAAAAGGTTGCGAACGCTAGGTGTTTAACGAAGACTTTTGACTATGTTGACCACAAAATATTACTGCAGAAGTTTGATCATTATGGAGTAAGGGGAGTAGCTTATAACTGGTTCACCTCTTACTTTAAGAACAGTAAGCAGAAGGTAATTCTCCGCAATATTGAGAGTGGTAGTGATGTTCAGTCCCAATGGGGCACTGTTAAGTAGGGCGTTCCCCAAGGGTCGGTGCTGGGGCAACTGCTGTTTCTTATTTATATAAATGATATGCCTTCTAGTATTACAGGTGATTCAAAAATATTTCTGTTTGCTGATGACACCAGCTTGGTAGTGAAGGATCTTGTGTGTAATATTTAAACAGTATCAAATAATGTAGTTCATGAAATAAGTACATGGCTTGTGGATAATAATTTGATGCTAAACCACAGTAAGACTCAGTTTTTACAGTTTCTAACTCACAATTCAAAAAGAACCGATATTTTGATCAGACAGAATAGGCATATTATAAGCGAGACGGAACAGTTCAAGTTCCTAGGCGTTCGGATAGATAGTAAGCTGTTGTGGAAAGCCCATGTCCAGTATCTTGTTCAGAAACTAAATGCTGCTCTATTTACCATTGGAACAGTATCAGAAATAAGTGACACTTCAACACGAAAAGTAGTCTACTTCGCATATTTTCATACGCTTATGTCGTAAAGATTAAGAAAAGGCAAGCCTACGTTTCTAGCATTTGTAGACTTAGAGAAAGCTTTTGACAATGTTAACTGGAATACTCTCTTTCAAAGTCAGAAGGTGTCAGGTATAAAATACAGGGAGCGAAAGGCTATTTACAATTTGTACAGAAATCAGATGGCAGTTATAAGAGTCGAGGGGCATGAAAGGGAAGCACTGGTTGGGAAAGGAGTTAGACAGGGTTGTAGCCTCTCCCCAATGTTATTCAATCTGTATATTGAGCAAGCAGTAAAGGAAACAAAAGAAAAATTTGTAGTAGGTATTAAAATCCATGGAGAAGAAATAAAAACTTTGAGGTTCGCCGATGACATTGTAATTCTGTCAGAGACAGCAAAGGACTTGGAAGAGCAGTTGAACGGAATGGACAGTGTCTTGAAAGGAGGATATAAGATGAACATCAACAAAAGCAAAACGAGGATAATGGAATGTAGTCAAATTAAATCGGGTGATGCTGAGGGAATTAGATTAGGAAATGAGACACTTAAAGTAGTAAAGGAGTTTTGCTATTTAGGGAGTAAAATAACTGATGATGGTCGAAGTAAAGAGGATATAAAATGTAGACTGGCAATGGCAAGGAAATCGTTTCTGAAGAAGAGAAATTTGTTAACATCGAATATAGATTTAAGTGTCAGGAAGTCGTTTCTGAAAGTATTTGTGTGGAGCGTGGCCATGTATGGAAGTGAAACATGGACGATAACTAGTTTGGACAAGAAGAGAATAGAAGCTTTCGAAATGTGGTGCTAGAGAAGAATGCTGAAGATAAGGTGGGTAGATCACGTAACTAATGAGGAGGTATTGAATAGGATTGGGGAGAAGAGAAGTTTGTGGCACAGTTTGACTAGAAGAAGGGATCGGTTGGTAGGACATGTTTTGAGGCATCAAGGGCTCACAAATTTAGCATTGGAGGGCAGCATGGAGGGTAAAAATCGTAGAGGGAGACCAAGAGATGAATACACTAAGCAGATTCAGAAGGATGTAGGTTGCAGTAGGTACTGGGAGATGAAGAAGCTTGCACAGAATAGAGTAGCATGGAGAGCTGCATCAAACAAGTCTCAGGACTGAAGACCGCAACAACATGTCGTATGGTATTATTTTTTGGGGTAATTCTTCTGATTCAAAAAGCGTATTTTTGGCTCAAAAACGGGCTGTTCGAGCTATATGTGATGTAAGTTCGAGAACCTCTTGTCGACCCCTATTCAATAGTCTGCGAATTCTGACATTGCCCTCACAATATATATTTTCTTTAATGTCGTTTGTTGTTAGCAATATTAGCCTATTCCCAAGAGTTAGCAGCTTTCACTCAGTTAATACTAGGCAGAAATCAAATCTGCATGTGGAATGCACTTCCTTGACTCTTGTGCAGAAAGGAGTGCAATATTCTGCTGCATCCATTTTCAATAAGCTACCACAAGAACTCAAAAATCTTAGCAGTAGCCCAAACTCTTTTAAGTATAAACTGAAGAGTTTCGTCATGGCTCACACCTTCTATTCTGTCGAGGAGCTCCTGGAAGAGCTAAAAAATTTAGCAAATTGCAGTGTTACATTGTTCATTTTCTTTATTTAAATTTACGACTTGTCACCTGTATATGATTTTTTATATTTCATTTTATCTGTTTCTAATATCGTATTATAATTTCATGTATTGACTCGTTCCATTACCATGGAGACTTCCCCGTAATTTGGTGCCATGGAACAATAAATAAATAAATAATTAGTAAATAAATAAATATAGAGAATACCTCCAAAATCACAAAAAATGTAGGCAAAGATTCCTTTTGTTTTAGCAAATGGCCATACATATCCATGGCTAACAATTCCATCAAGTAATTATCAAATCTTTCAATTTCATGTTTTGTATGACACGTTTTGCACATTTTGTTGGTAACTTTGGCTCTTTAATATTTGTATTGTGTTTTATTACGGTCATTCACATTTTTGGTGTATTTCCAAAAAGTCATACACTCTCTCAGCATTTGTATTCTTTGTTTAGCACCTACTTGTCCAAACCTCAAATGAATGTAATCAGTTAACTATTTAGGCACTTACTGGGCGAGCGTCCACATCTACATGTACATAGATACTCCACAAACCATTGTACAGTGCTTGGAATACTTTCCAGTCTTCCGAATTTTCATTAGTTTGCCTAAACAATATACCAGCATATACCTTGTAATATTTTGGCAACTTATTTTCACTAGTCTTCTTACACAAGTCCCTTTTTCTCAACTTACATATCTCGTCCTGATTCTGATGCCTCCTCAAATTTCTGGATATACTTTTAGTTTTCTTCTCCCCTTGAACTTCCTTTATATAAAACAGTTTTACATTTTGCTCCTCCACATTATGTCCTACTTCGTCACTCCCTTGTTTTGGCAGTCTGGGTAAAGCATATGACACCTTGTTCTGAGTAGCCTTCAGATATTTGATTTCAAACTGAAATCGTACAAAAGAACATCCACCATATCAAATGTGTATGCACCAGTAAATTTTTCTTTTGAAGAATATAAGGGCTCTGAGATCACTGTAAATCTTGTTGTATTTCACTGTACGTCATATTCCAAATTCTGGAACTCCCAAATTGTCACCAATGCTTCTTGTTTAATCCCACTGTACTTTCTCTCATACCTAGATAATGACCCGCTTGAAAAATCAGTTGTCCTGTGATCTTCCTTATCTTCATCTCCAAAATTCTGGAACAATTCCACTCCAGTGTCAGGTACATTAAAAGGTCTCCTTTCAAATCATATTGCAAATTTATATCTGGTTTGGACTCAAAATTCTCAACCCAGATTATTTTATTCATAATAGTTCTCCTAAATCCGATTTCTGTTGCTCAGTTAATCCTTCAACTTAGCCTTTCAGTTATTTGATTCTTGTACAACCCCTCTCATCTTTATTACAGCCATAATCTGGGTTGGCTATAATTCTCCAAAATCATCTCCTATCAGCATTATCTTTATTTGCAAATGAACCAACAAATATTTACTATCTACTGACAAATACTCAAAATTTACATTTGATTTCGAATCTTTACTTTCAAAACAAGGAAAAATATCCCCACAGTTAATTTCTGTGTACACTCCATTAAAACAGTCCGTAACCAAAATGACTCGTACCCTCAGACCAGGAATCACAAAAAAATAATCCAGCAAACTATGTCCCTAATTTCTGATTCAAATATTGTTTGTCCCTGAGGAGCTTTACTTAATTTACCCATAGCCTCCCCATTTTTAGTCCCATTACTGGTACATGCATTGCATCATTATGCTCCTTTACACTATTAAAGTAGTTCTCCTCAACTGTGTCAACTTCACTAACAGTGTGCAAAAATGCTTTCTCTTCTCCATACAAGCTATTTTTGATAAAAAGTTGTCCAACTGTAATATCATCAACATCGCCTGCCTCTTGTAATAAGGCTTGCTCAAAATTACTCTGTGTCCAGTCATTACAACTGAGTTATGGAATCAAAACTTTGTCTGTTTCCTTTTGAATTGTATATAAGTTTATTTCTTTCTCATTAGAAGTTACCAAAGCGCTATCTTTACAATAATGAAAACAATAGCTTTCTCCTCATCGCCTAAACCTATTTCGTGTTTCAATGAATGTGTGCTAGCCTTCTCCTTCATAATGCCAGAAAATGGCCCTTCTCCTTCTCTCTAATTTCTCCAAGCTGTTATGTAAAAGAAATTCCTCCCCTCGTATCCTTACATCTTACTCTTCATTGCTGCTGCGGTCACAAATATTTTCTTCATCACTGTTATCATGTTAATTTTTTAACACCTCTATTTTCCTTCTCCCCATCTCCTTGCTGATCCTCATATTCTCTAATTCCATTACACATTTGAAAAAGTTTCCTTGCATGAGCCCACTGATTCCACATCACTTTACAGTTAATCACAGACACAATCTCTTCGATCACCGCTTCTGATTTCCACACAGCCTATGACCATAACGAGTATTACTATTATTACCAACTATTAAGCTTCCTATTGTGATTTCTTAAGCACAAAAGTTACCTGTCCCAGCACAAGCCCCCACTGTTGTGGGCCTCTCCCCCTCTGTAATGACCTGTATGTTACTTCTAAAACTAATTCGCCCTCTTCCTCCTCTACCTCTTACATTGACTTGATTCACTCTGTTTGTCTGATCCCTGTTCTCAGGTGCCACTGAGAATCTACGTTTTTATGAAATGAACAATTTGTCTGATACATATCTACATCCCTCACTGTATTCAGGAAATCTTTACAATGATTGTTATGTTATATCATTCCACATCTCTTATTACGGGTAACTTCCCCATTAATACCTCTATAGTATCAATTTCACTCCATGAACTATCCTAATGTTTCAATTTATTGGTTCACCTTTCACAGTACACTTTTATAGCCTCCCAACTTCTCCTTTAATACAATAGGGGCCTTTTACAGAACTATTAAACATCACTTTTTCTTTGTACCAGGAATTTTGACACCAATTCCGCCAAAGCCTCATACATATCTGGTGCATCTGATCCCCAATCACAACTTTCTCCCTCTAAGCAAGCATTTGCCCTTCTCATTCAACTTTTCTCGAGCCAGCCTGTTGGCTTTTTAAACTGTTTATAACAGACACAGGATCCATGTTCCTTTACGATCTAACACTATATTATTAAAACTGCCACCATCACTTATGTGCACTACCTACAGTGATGCTGTAAAATTTTTACTTTGTAAATTTTTTTCTAAACTGTCGATTATATTCTGAATCCCAGGAGCGGTCTCTTTAATGTCTTACACTTCTGCCTTGGCCTTTTTACCATATTCCTGAAAAATTTCATCACAATAGCCTTTTACTTCAGTCTTCCTTGAAATGAACTGAAATGATCGAGTGGCACAGATGGCTGGGTGGCCCCATCCAGGGAATTGCGGCCGCCGGGCTGCAAGTCTTATTTTAGGTGACGCCACATTGGGCAACTTGCGTGTCGGTGACAATGAAAGGACGAGGTGGACAACACAACACCCAGTCTATGAAGGGAGAAAATCTCCAACACGGCTGAGGATCCAACCCGGCCCCACTGCATGATAGGCAAACACGTTACCACTCAGCTAACCAGGCAGAGTATCTTCCCTTCTTTAGACACGATAGCTTTGGCTACAATGTCTTTATCGAACCATTCTGCTTTTGCCTTTATGATGCTCTCAAATTTCTTTTGTTTTCATTTAATTCATTTCCTTAAATGTCGCTATAATATAATCTTTGAATTTATCAAAATCTTTCTTTAGGTCCAACTTGAACTCAGAAATTTTCTCTCCTAACCCCTGCTTCCAACTTCTTTTCAAAATCTTTTAAGCTTCGTTCACATTACTTGATTATCTTTTCCATTTTCTATTCCATCTTGTCCTGTGATCTGCTAACAGCTTTTATCTACTCTCTCAGTTCTGTTTTCTTTTATCCGTTTTTAGACTCTTCTACCATTACTCCAATTTCGAGAATGGCAACGCTTATAAATTTTCTATTCCTCCTCTTCCATCTAGTTCTCGTTTTACTCCTGGCTCATATTTAATGGCTAATCCTTTGCTACATCTTCCATAAAATGTTCTGTACCGTTATCTACCACCTGTTCACTTCCCCATGTCTGTAAGCTAGCTATCCCTTCATCTGCTTTAATCATTATTTCGTAAATTCAATGAATACCAACAAGCCAAAAACAATTAGACTGGTCACTATTTTGCGAAAATTCACAAATTCCACCAGGACAGCACTAAAACAACACTGTCCTTTCAGAACACAGTCGAGATATGTGAAGAAACTGACTTAGTAGTGTAACGAAATTAAGATATTAAGTGCTGTCTTACACAGATTTGTCACGAACTGAGCCATAGGAAGTAAACATTTGTCGGAGATCTACTTTGGGTAATTTTGGCCGTGATTGCGATTGTTTAAATCTAAAACTTTTACTTCCAGACTTAACGAAAGTAATCACGTCAAAGTTTGGCAAAAAAGCACTACAACAACATAATACGTGAAAACTCCCGCATTAAGGGAATGGCAGTCGATGAGGATGATAGGATGATGATGAGGACAGCACAGCGCCCATTCCCTGGGTGGAGAAAATTCGCAGACCCACCCGGGAATCGAACTCTGGCCCAGAAGGTCGACAATCCGTCACGCTGACCATTCAGCTACCGGGGTCGTACAGTTACACTTGTAACAGCCAAATAAACTCGCACTCGGTCGTGAGAATGCCGTAATGTGACGTCTTATTGAGTGTAAACACAGCTGAAGTAGTCGAAAGCTGTCGGATTCAAAATTACCACCCGTAGAGTGCCTTGTAACGCAGCGCACGAGCATCTACGCTGAGGTTGGTTGGAGCTGAGAATTTAATGGCGGACGCTCTGACTTATGCGTGATGGCACATATAACAACTAAAACACGTAAATGTGCCCACATACATAAAACACATCTTCAAAAGCAATAATTAAAACATGAGCAGTAACAAGAACATTAAAACAAACGAATAAGACAAAGAAATTAAATAGTAACAATTGCTGTTAATGGTGGTCTCAGCAATGTCAACACTGATTTGTGAACTCACTTTACAGAAACTATCTTCATTTTTTGTGGAAAGCCAAAATTGGGAAAATTTAGTTGCAAAAGAAAAAGAAATTAAATTTGATCAGTCTGAAATTTTTGAATCTTCATAGGGGGAGAGCTCTTGGTGTTACAGCATACCTGAGTGTGTCGTCGTACTGGCATCGACGGTAGAACATTGATGCTGGCGACATAATGACGGTAACTCCATCAGACAGATATTGCCATGAATACATCCTCTTGTTACGTATATGATGACCCATGCAAAAATATTATCCACTTTGGCGTTTCTTCGATCACATGCTGGACGGACATAATCGTTGTTATACAGATCCAGTTTCGTATGCGTGCGATTACAGCTTCCCATAGACACACGTTCCTGTTTCTAACGCTACGTACCCAATTTTAAAACGGTATAGTATTCAATTCCACCCGATGGTCGTTATATTATAGCTTGTACGCTTTTAGCAACCGTGATCGTGAATTTAGTTCCGGTGATAAAAAAGCCACACGGCACAATCAGTTTGTAAGTCTCCACGGCGGCTGATAATGTTTTATCGAGCGTGGTAGCCCAGTAAATTACACATGAGATAATAAAAAAATGGTTCAAATGGCTCTGAGCACTATGGGACTCAACTGCTGAGGTCATTAGTCCCCTAGAACTTAGAACTAGTTAAACCTAACTAACCTAAGGACATCACAAACATCCATGCCCGAGGCAGGATTCTAACCTGCGACCGTAGCGGTCTTGCGGTTCCAGACTGCAGCGCCTTTAACCGCACGGCCACTTCGGCTGGCTGAGATAATAAATTCAAAGTACATTTGTTCGTGCAGCACAATTACACTCGAAACATTTCGGTTCTAACCACGATAATCTCAGTTCATTCGCGTAAGCATTGCCATGCAGTTTACAGTACTCCACGAAGTAGGCAGTATTCACAGTGTAACAATACATATCATAGCATCCACGTCGAAATTTAGTTTACAACTTGGCCGAAAGAAACAGAACGCGGTCATAAATTTTCGTGTGCTTTTGTCTAGCACGATTTTACACAAAACGCGCGAATACGCCACGACGCTGTACATCCATTCAGTCTAACTGTTCGACTGCCAACTATCGATATCGATCTCGCATCACAGTTCATACAACAGTGCTGCATGTTAAGCTTTGTTTCCCTAGCTCATTTCACAAAAGCATTACAGAGCTGATCAAACATACGTTGACGCTTTTGCATACTCCATAAAATATATCATATTAATAAATTAGAAAACAGTTTGTGTTTCGTACTACAGAACTAAACAAGAAACATACCAAGCTATAAAAGATATGTGTATAGAACAAATGAAGCAGAAGAAAAGAAAGAAGAGAAAGAAAGAGATTCTCTCGCATGATCATCAATATCTTCGCAAGCCACATCGCCCCTAGAAGGCACAACTATGGCACATCTATTTGCTTCTGCCCTTCCACGTGGCCGCAAACAATCCACAGCAGACCGTGGCACTGGCACTGTACTTAACACACTGCATGACCACTGTCTGGCAGTTCAAGTCTATTCAGGAGCCTGGAGAAAGCCGCCCAGGTAGCCTACATGGAGGCGCCAGCCGTCCACGTTGATGCTATGCTGTGCCTTGGCCTCACAAGGCTCTGGCCCGGTTCGTTACTGTGTTGTGTTCTTGGACAACCGTCCTTAACAGTGGTCCTTCTGGACATGCAAAACGCCTGTTTACAGTCAGTGAACTTGTCAGCTACGACCAGCAATTGCATTCCTTATTTAGATCGCTTAAGTGTTCTAACAGATACAGTTTACAAACTTTACAAACAAAGTTTTTTGGAACTTTCTCGTGTTAATTTAAACAGCTACTTGCTACACAACTGTGAAGTGTGATTTCATGTTGTTACTAATAAATGCTTTGTTCCTTGTCTGCCTGGCAGTGAGTTTTTGCATACGAAGCACAGCATGAGCCCCTTCAGTATTGCTTGTGCTGGTTGCCTGGCCAGTTAAATTTTCATTATGCAGTATTTACAAGAGGGGGAGTATTGTGTTTCTTTCACGTATGTGTTTCCTTTATTAAGATATATTTTGTTATTTAAAATACTCCGACCTCTTGACGTTAGAAGATGGGACCAAACAAGACAAAATAATAAAACATTATAAATAATTGCTTTCGAAACAGGAGAGAAGGGACGTAGTTCAGAAATAGGTGATGGAAATCTGAAGTACTGGGTGCATGTGGGATGGGATGGTGACGAAGCGCCAGGCAGTGTATGGTCTGTTCCCCCGTGAGACAGGAACCATCTCGTACGTTGCTGTCGTGCGAGAGGGGCTATAACCAACGCACTACTAGCCCTCTCTACCTCCTCGTCACAGGCAAATACCTGCTGAAGGCAGACAGGGTCTGAGAATGAACAGAAGTTCTTCCAGCAGAGTAGATTACTTAAATTGAGTAACTCTACTAGCAGACAGTAGAGACACAACCTCACACCCACCCATCCACCCACCCACCCTCTCTCTCGCTCTCTCTCTCTCTCTCTCTCTCTCTCACTCACACACACACTCACTCACTCACACACACACACACACACACACACACACACACACACACACACACACACACACACGACGACCATTTAAACTGTTATTTTTCTTTCAGTATGCGAAAGGGTCTACCATAAGGAGGACGATGTTTATAACATACAAGAAGGTATATAGGGGATCACACTGGAAAGAGTTAAGGAAAAAGGTAAGAAATTACAGTACAGAAGAAGGAGATAGTCAAAGAAGTCCATCGAATTTTATACCAGCTAAATAAATTAGGAAAGTGGGCAAACTGTGTACCAAGACTTTAAACACCTAAGAGATAAACACTGGAGTTAACACAACAATAGTATCAGTCTGGACTATCAATTCGTCTAGCGACTGTTGGGAATTTCCAGGAAGGGAACAATTATTGCAAGGAGAAGAGGTACTCTTGTGATCAGAAGCCATTTGGCCGGCAGCATTAGTTCTAGGACAATAACCTAAGCGGAAGAAAAACTAAACAAATACTAAGAAACTAAGTCGAGAGTGTAAAGCGTTCATTTGGAAAGAAAGATGGAAAGGAAAATGAACAATAGTTATGCTGAAAACTCATTAATGCACAAAGATGTATTATACCCAAATTTGTTACACAGTAGGATATAGTCTTTAACCGACCGACTTCCAGTGTAATACATAGGTCGGTTGACGACTGAAACCGGTTGTGCAAAAAACTTTGGAGTAATGCACCAAAAGATGTCGGTTAACGACTGAAACGAGTCTGTAATAAATTTTGTGGTAATACAAGTGTGTGCAGTAATGAGTTTTCAACATGTTTGAAGTCTCAGTCCTAGAGAGCGTTAACCTGCCAATCAGGAGAGCGACTGTCCGGTCGGCTATCGCAATGGAGACTGAAATTCCTCCCCCCCCCCCCCAAACACCCAACCACTGCTGTGCGTCTCCGCAGATGGACAACCACGGCAGCTGAGCCGTGAAAGTCACAGTGTTCAGTTAGAGAAGGAGAAAGTGAAACTCAACGCCATTGCTCAAGGGCTACAACAACGGGCTTGGAGTGGCGTAGTTGAAGGCTCTGGAGCTCAAAAACTCTCCAAGATTATTCTTTTTTTCAGTGCCTCATGATACACGGTAACACGTGAACACTGAGTCTTGCTATGTTGTTGTGGCTTGAAAACAGATTCCACTGCACAAGTTGACGTTTCTGATACGCTTCTGTTTTTTTTTTTTTGTGGTCCAACGTGCGCGAACTTTGAATCTGTTCCGCTTGTTTTCGTTCTGTAAGAGCGAGCGCGTGCGCGCATGCGGTCGTGCGTGTGCGTGTGTGTGTGTGTGTGTGTGTGTGTGTGTGTGTGTGTGTGTGTGTGTGTCTGTGTGTGTGTGTTTAAGGCGTTCAATGGTGTTTTGTTATGTAGTACATAGTAATTTTTTGCCATGTATGATAGCCTTCTGGATTTGGTAATTTTCTTCTATTGATGAAAACTGATACTGATGGTTACTGTGTTTTAGGATTTGGACGTTTATTTCTATGCCATTGGCGCGGTGGTTGTTTTCGATGAGGTGGTCTGCAAATGTGGAATGTATACTGTAATTTTTCAGTGCTCTTATGTGTTCTGAGTTTCTTATCCTGAAATTTTTACATGTCTGCCTGACGTATAGTAAATCACAGTCTTTGCACGTTAGCTGGTATATACCTGCTTTGTTGAATTTACCTACGGTGGTTGGGTGTTTTTAATATTTTCTGCAGGGTAATGTTTGTTTTATAGGCCACTTGTATTCGCTCTTATCTCATAATGTTTTCTATTCCGTGCGTTATTTTTGTGTCTAACGTCAGTGTGTACCATGCTTCCTTATTGTATGTGGTTTCTTCACGTTGTGTATTCTGTGTTGTGTGATTGTTGCTGGTATGTTGTGTTGTACAACTGTTGGATGTGCTCAGTGCCAGTTGTGCTTTCGCTTTACAGTTTAGTTTGCAACAGAGTTTATTTTGTAACCATTTTCTGTGAAAATCTGTGTGATTATGTTTAGTTCTTGTGTGTATCTATCTTTACCTAATTGGATTCTGTGTAATCTGTGTAGTTGGTATCTGTGGCTGGTCTCCTTGTGGACTTCAGGTGGTTATCCCTGTTGTGAATAACTGTAGTGATTGATGTAGGTTTTCTATGTACTGAGAACTGATGCTCATGATTTTTATTTGCTACTGTGATGATAGGAAATTTACTTTTTGCCTCTTCCAGGTTTAAATGTGATTTTTTTGATGATCTATGTAACTAGTATTCTGCCACGTGTTTCATCTATCAAGCAGATTATGTCATCATATATTACTTTTTACTGTTTGGTTTTATATTTTTTTCAAAGATTTTCTTTTCAAACTGATCAAAGATGATGTTGGGCAGCAGGCTACTTACTAGCAACTCCACTGGGAGACCTTTCTGTTGGATGTAGAATTCATTAAATCTGAAATAATTTTATCCTAAGAGTACCTTTGGAGTAGATGAGGCTCCTTGTTTCTGTGTTTATGGAATAATGTTTGTCTTAGTTGTCTTTCATTTATTTTGATTGTTTCTACTGTTGGTAAGTGAGTGAACATTTATGTGACTTCGAATGAGATTAGTGTAGCTTATAATAGTGAGTGAAGGATGTGTCCTCCTTGCTGCAAGTACACAAAATATTGTATTGTTTAGCACCCAAATATGTTTCCTCACTTTTTTCTCTCTTTCACTTTTTTTGAGATCTTACATGTTTAGGTTATGTAATACGTTACACTGGATTGCCCTGTTGTTTAAATTATATACAGATTTCACCTTTTGTTTTTTACTGTGTGTGTAACGTGGCTATCAACCGAAAACAAGATCAGGTCTTAATTATTAATATACCATGTCATCTGCAAACATGATGGATGTTAGAAAATAGTCGTATTAAATTTTTTCTCGTATAATCCAACCTTTAAAATGTATGTTCAGTTGGGTATATTATATCTTTGATGCTGTTGATTAGGTCATTTGTGTTTTTTAAACCTCTGTTGCCTGTGTAAGTGTAGTGTTTTCGTAGAATCGTGTGCATGTGTCTGGCTAAATGATACGCTGTTGCAGTTGTCAAATCAAAAGTCTTATCGTTGTATCTTTGGTAAGCTTCTGAGTGTGAGTATTCTGGGTTCCTTTGTGTTATTCTTTTTTATTTGACTTTGTGAGACTGTAGATTTGATGTTTTTTAGTAGTTTTTATATGTGTCTTTGGAATCTTTGTGTGAGGTCACTTTTCAGCTTTCTTATTTGGTTTGCTATTATGAAACTTCGTGTTTTTTCAGTTTAGTCCTTTTCATACATTATGACCAAATTTCTTCCCTTGCCACTAATCTGCCGTGTGACTTCAGTATTTTGTGTATCTCTATGGCTCTTTTCTCCACTGTGACTGTCTTCTTATCACTGTTGGTATTTTTGTTCTTTCTAATAATCTGTCTGATTTCTTCTGCTATTAGTTCTCAGGTTACCCTTACACTGATATTTTCTGTGACTTCCATTCTTCTTGTTTTGTTATCTGTTTACTTTCCGTAATGATGTTTTCTATTGTTTGTGTGATATATGTTTGGGTACCTTTTGGAGTAATTCTTTTTCATGTGTTGCAAACCTTATTTTAGTTAAATTAGCACCTCTTTAATACATTTTCTGTTTTGTGTGCTAGTTCCTGACGTTTCTATTGTATTTGTTCACTTTCAATAGTTTGTTTAAGTTTTGGTCTTGTTTTACGCTTCTTTTCCGTTTCTGCTTCTATGTGAGATTTCACCAGCTCAGTAATGTCATAAAGTATTACAGATTGCTTAACGCGATTGGCTATTGGTGTGTTGCACAAAGTGGTGTTGGGCAGCCGTTTCTTGAGTAAAGTTCTTGAAATTCCTCTCCAAGCATAGTAAACTCTGCTTTCGTTTTTGCATATTGTGTAGCAAATTACATGTTGTTCACATTACCCTTGCCAAAGTCAGGAATAACGCTGTTAGATAAACATATTTTGCTAAGGCGACATTGCGTGTCCTATGCCACCAATGATAAATTATCGAATTTTTTGAACCATTATCTAAGAAACTTTTTAAGACATCAGCATACAATTTTCCATAATTATTGAATGCAACTTTCTAGTCTCATTGAACTTGAATTATTACTAAAATTGCACTGTGAGGAATGTTATCTTTATTATTCAAACTCTTAATTATTTGACATAATTTTGTAAATAAATGATCATAAAAACAAAACAAAAAACAAAAAAAACCCAGGATATTTTAATTATTCTAGTTCAATGTGTGTTGCATCTCAAAACATGCATGCTGTGAAAGTTTCATGCATCTGCCATCAGTACTTGTTTTAGAAAATGGGTCATTTATTGAAAAAAATGTAGTTCAGAAATGTTGTCTTCAGTCCTGAGACTGGTTTGATGCAGCTCTCCATGCTACTCTATCCTATGCAAGCTTCTTCTTCTCCCAGTACCTACTCCATCCGACATCCTTCTCAATCTGCTTAGTGTATTCATCTCTTGGTCTCCCTCTACGATTTTTACCCTCCACGCTGCCCTCCAATGCTAAATTTTTGATCCAAATGGTTCAAATGGCTCTGAGCACTATGGGACTCAACTGCTGTGGTCATAAGTCCCCTAGAACTTAGAACTACTTCAACCTAACTAACCTAAGGACATCAAACACATCGATGCCCGAGGCAGGATTCGAACCTGCGACCGTAGTGGTCGTGCGGTTCCAGACTGTAGTGCCTTTAACCGCTCGGCCACTCCGGCCAGCTCAGAACATGTCCTACCAACCGATCCCTTCTTCTAGTCAAGTTGTGCCACAAGCTCCTCTTCTCCCCAATTCTATTCAGTACCTCCTCATTAGTTATGTGATCTACCCATCTAATCTTCAGCATTCTTCTGTAGCACCACATTTCGAAAGCTTCTATTATTTTCTTGGCTAAGCTATTTATCGTCCACGTTTCACTTCCATACATGGCTACACTCCATACAAATACTTTCAGAAATAACTTCCTGACATTTAAATCTATACTCGATGTATACTTTTCTTCTTTTCTTCTTCAGAAACGCTTCCTTGCCATTGCCAGTCTACATTTTATATTCTTTCTACTTCGACCATCATCAGTTATTTTGCTCCCAAAATAGCAAAACTCATTTACTACTTTAAGTGTCTCATTTCCTAATCTAATTCCCTCAGCATCACCTGACTTAATTCGACTACATTCCATTATCCTCGTTTTGCTTTTGTTGATGTTCATCTTATACCCTCCTTTCAAGACACTGTCCATTCCGTTCAACTGCTCTTCCAAGCCCTTTGCTGTCTCTGACAGAATTACAGTATCATCGGCGAACCTCAAAGGTTTTATTTCTTCCCCATGGATTTTAATGCCTACTTCGAACTTTTCTTTTGTTTCCTTTATTGCTTGCTCAATATACAGATTGAATAACATCGGGGATAGGCTACAACCCTGTCAAACTCCCTTCCCAACCACTGCTTCCCTTTCATACCCCTCGACTCGTATGACTGTCATCTGCTTTCTGTACAAATTGTAAAAGGCCTTTCGCTCCCTGTATTTTACCCCTGCCACCTTCAGAATTTGAAAGAGGGTATTCCAATCAACATTGTCAAAAGCTTTCTCTAAGTCTACAAACGCTAGAAACGTAGGTTTGCCTTTCCTTAATCTTTCTTCTAAGATAAGTCGTAAGGTCAGTACTGCCTGTCGTCTTCCAACATTTCTACGGAATCCAAACTGATCTTCCCCGAGGTCGGTTTCTACCAGTTTTTCCATTCGTCTGTAAAGAATTCGCGTTAGTATTTTGCAGCTGTGACTTATTAAACTGATGGTTCGGTAATTTTCACATTTGTCACACCTGCTTTCTTTGGGATTGGAATTATTATATTCTTCTTGAAGTCTGAGGGTATTTCGCCTGTCTCATACATCTTGCTCACTAGAGGGTAGAGTTTTGTCATTACTGACTCTCCCAAGGCTGTCAGTAGTTCTAATGGGATGTTGTCTACTCCGGGGGCCTTATTTCGACTTAGATATTTCAGTGCTCTGTCAAACTCGTCACACAAAATCATATCTCCTATTTCTTCTTCATCTACATCCTCTTCCATTTCCATAATATATCCTCAAGTACATCAGGCTTGTATAGATCCCCTATATACTCCTTCCACCTTTCCGCTTTCCCTTCTTTGCTTCAAACTGGTTTTCCATCAAAGCTCTAGAGATTCATGCAAGTGGTTCTCCTTTCTCCAAAGGTCTCTTTAATTTTCCTGTAGGCAGTATCTATCTTACCCCTAGTGAGATAAGCCTCTACATCCTTACATTTGTCCTCTAGCCATCCCTGCTTAGCCATTTTGCACTTCCTGTCGATATAATTTTTGAGACGTTTGTATTCCTTTTTGCCTGCTTCATTTACTGCATTTTTATATTTTCTCCTTTCATCAATCAAATTCGAAATTTCCTCTGTTAGCCAGGGGTTTCTACTAGCCCTCGTCTTTTTAGCTATTTGATCCTCCGCTGCCTTCACTATTTCATCCCTCAAAGCTACCCATTCTTCTTCTACTGTATTTCTTTCCCCCATTCCTGTCAATTGTTCCCTTATGCTCTCCCTGAAACTCTGTGAAACCCCTGGTTCTTTCAGTTTATCCAGGTCCCATCTCCTTAAATTCCCACCTTTTTGCAGTTACTTCACTTTTAATCTACAATTCATAACCAGTAGATTATGGTCAGAGTCCACATCTGCCCCTGGAAATGTCTTACAATTTAAAACCTGGTTCCTAAACCTCTGTCTTACCATTATATAACCTATCTGAAACCTTAGAGTATGTCCGGGGTTCTTCCATGTATACAACCTTCTTTCATGATTCTTAAACCAAGTGTTAGCTATGATTAAGTTATGCTATGCGCAAAATTCTACCAGGCGGCTTCCTCTTTCATTTCTTAGCCCCAATCCATATTCACCTACTATGTTTCCTTCTCTCCCTTTTCCTACTCTTGAATTCCAGTCACCCATGACTATTAAATTTTCATCTCCCT
Organism: Schistocerca serialis cubense; assembly: GCF_023864345.2. Taxonomy (NCBI): domain Eukaryota; kingdom Metazoa; phylum Arthropoda; class Insecta; order Orthoptera; family Acrididae; genus Schistocerca; species Schistocerca serialis. The sequence goes on along the minus strand of NC_064638.1, from coordinate 1,252,452,075 downwards.
TCACTACCTGAATAATTTCTTTTATCTCATCATGCATTTCATCAATTTCTTCGTCATCTGTAGAGCTAGTTGGCATATAAACTTGTACTACCGTATTAGGCGTTGGCTTCGTGTCTATCTTGGCCACAATAATCCGTTCACTATGCTGTTTGTAGTAGCTTACCCGCACTCCTATTTTTTCTTTGTTCATTATTAAACCGACTCCTGCATTACCCCTATTTGATTTTGTATTTATAACCCTGTATTCACCTGACCAAAAGTCTTGTTCCTCCTGCCACCGAACTTCACTAATTCCCACTATATCTAACCTACCTGCCCGATTAAGGGATCTGACATTCCACACTCCGATCCGTAGAACGCCAGTTTTCTTTCTCCTGATAACGACGTCCTCTTGAGTAGTCCCCACCCGGAGATCCGAATGGGAGATTATTTTACCTCCGGAATATTTTACCCAAGAGGACACCATCATCATTTTATCATACAGTAAAGCTGCATGCCCTCGGGAAAAATTACGACTGTAGTTTCCCCTTGCTTTCAGCCGTTCGCAGTACCAGAACAGCAAGGCCATTTTGGTTAATGTTACAAGGCCAGATCAGTCAATCATCCAGACTGTTGCCCCTGCAACTACTGAAAAGGCTGCTGCCCCTCTTCAGGAACCACACGTTTGTCTGGCCTCTCAACAGATACCCCTCCGTTGTGGTTGCACCTACGGTATGGCTATCTGTTTCGTTGAGGCACGCAAGCCTCCCCACCAACGGCAAGGTCCGTGGTTCATGGGGGGAAGCTCAGAGATACTGCGGTTTAAAACTTTGTTTTATAATAAGTTCTTATACAGACTTACATTTTTACGCTTTTTATGCACTAGAATTGCCCTGGCCAATAGTCTGTGCCTTCTTCATTGTCCCAACAGCCCAGTGCTTGTCTCCTCCATTTCTTTCTTGCTTCTTTTGTCATTTGCTGAGCAGCTAAGTATGCTTCACGTACACGAAGCTCATCCAGTTCCTACAGTCCTTTAGCTGTGTTCTGTCCAAATCTTACCTCAAATTTCTACAGAACCTTAAGTCTTTCATAGTTGCCACCATTAAAAGTTATTTCATCATTAGACACTGCTAACTTTAGAGTCATAAGGCCAACAAATACTTTTTAGGCACACGGCAACACACAACAGTATTGAAGGACTCATTCATATTCTGGGTAACCACAGAAAAATAGATAGAGACAGTTTCAGAAAGAACTTGACCAAGAATATGAAGATCAGTGATGACATTGTCCATAATATCATTACTTTTACCAATGTGACCCGTGGTCACTTCAGAAATATTATCGTGGTTTCCTTCACTGATAGCACATGTGTTTTCAAGTGCTTCAGAGAAAATGCAAGTCTCGCATACCTGCTACCCGCAAATTTGAGTTTCTTGAAGTTACTTTTACGCTCAGTCATTTTATTTACGTACAAAAAGCAATAGAAATTGGTTTAGTACAAAAATAGCCGATAATCACACTACTTTCAACGAAAACTACTTTCAGAGACAAAGGACTGATTTGTTTATTCGTAATGCCAAATTCTGAGACGTAGCAGTAGCCACGAAACAAAGCAATTCACAGGCTTCTAGACTCTGTAGTTCCCAAGATATGACTGCTCAACTGTGGCAGTATATGCGTAGCTGCGAAATTTGACAGTCATACGCGTTTTTTTTTTCAAATTTGTGTTTAAATTTCTCTGTTTGTTTCGACATTGCTTGTGTCTGATGATTAGGGAGGAATACTGTTTCCCTGATAGACTAGACAGCTGCTCTCCAGTTTGGAACGCATGCATGGTGCGGCCACAATGGTTCCCAAGACTAATCCATATCACGAAGAAAGAGGTTCAGATAAAATTAGCTTCGTAATTCCAACCACAGATTCGGGTTACATACATAATTTTAATCTTATTGATAATAATAAAAAATCAATCAATAAATTTATCCATTTACACTAACTTTCCACTCCCAATGAATGCCACTGATGGAGAGGCGATACCATTTCGACATTTTCCATTATTTAATGTATAAAGCGATCGAGATGACGAAACTCTTTGAAAGTTCCTGGACAATACCTTTGAATTTAACTTGAAGCAATGTGGCGACGGCGGCATACCAGTGGCTGTCTTGCGTGGGGAATTGGTGCCCTAACAGGTGTCCCAACTTGAGAGTGTAAGATGCCACATGCCCAGGGAGGATGAAGCAACGGTTCGTTTCCTCACTGTCATATTGACTATGGGGAACTACTTGTTAAATGCAGAAGTACACAATGGTGCAGCATTCGGGTTCACAAACAGCACGGAGAGGCTGTCTCCAGCATCATACATTACTGATGCTGGACGAGTACACATCACACATAGTAGGAGTGTGGTACTTGCCGCCGTTTTAGTACTGAGTGTGGCCGTACATGATCTTGGGAACTGCCTTGGGCTAAGACTATCCGGTTTTGTTACCATGTTTACGGCTTGTAACCCGTGCAGAGAGCTGGAGGTCATTTTGACACTTGCAAGTTGCCGCGGGAGAGACTTGGAATGCTTTCGAGCGATCATGCGGTTTGTCACCGACAACTGATCGGATATGGTAATATCTGTTGGGATCCTGCATCTGTCATGTACTACAGAACTAACGGCTAGCAACTCTCAGTTTATTCATTCGTTTGATTTAGAAATTCGTCGCTCTCTCTAGGGACTGAGCCTATTCTCCTGTATACTTCTGACTTTTTGTAGTTCCATTCCTTGTCCTCTAGCAAGGCTGCTTCTCGCCAAGCTATCCAGAATTCTGGATGCTTTCTATAAAATTCTGTGACAGGCTACCTCTTATTTGTACGTCTTCCTTGGATATACATACAAACGTAATCAAATCTACTGGTTGTCATGGTTCTATAACTTTCGCTCTGTCCCATTTTCTTTTTTCTTCTCAGCAGTACAGGAGCAGACGATTTGCAGGTGAGTTCTGCTACCGTTCATACAGGTAATTTACCAAGTTTTTTTCTTATCAGTCATCAACTACGGACCAGGCACTGCAAGTAGACATAGTATGAAATGCCTGCTGTTGGTATTTATGTCTATAACTGTTAAAATTTGTTGTCAGAACCACTTTTTTCTTAGTGATAGAGGTTTCCCATGATTTAGTACCACCAAATCTGGCATGAGAGCACTATACCACTTGGTTGTAGTAACTTACTAATAACGGCTTTGTCAGCTGGCTCTCTCAGTCGAAATTAAAGGTCAAAACTTGTCGATTCTCATATGTAGCTCCACCACAAAAGACGATAATTTAAATAATACACGCTAATTAGAATTTCAATATAAAAAGTATGAAGACTCTTTATGCTCAGTGTTAAACAAAAATCCGACTCGAGATTTGCAACCCTAGATCGTATGTGGTCCTTAGATACGTATGACGACACTATCCCATCTCATTTCTATTTTTTGGTACTATTGTGGAAAATTTTTTATACTTTTCAATAATTACTATCATTATGTAAACCAGCTTCAATCGATGTCTTATGAACTTTTTTTGCATATATGTAGAAATGGCACTCTGCGAGGAGTTTCTTTTGTATCGTTATTCACTGAATTATGAAGAAAACTAGTTTTTCTTGTTAAACTGACGATATGTGCAATATCAAATTATTCAAGTGCAGTTATCACAGTGATCTTTACCTCACTTCACGATCTAAGAGACACATGAAAAAAAGCTGCTTCAGCTGAAGGTGGACACAGAATGGGTAGTTATTACTAGAGAAACGATGTGCGTCTTATGAGTTGGGTAGCTGCCCGTGTATTCTTGAGAACAACACCGATTTCTGCCTTACTGATAATTTTAATATCAAGCCAGGACTGTATTCTGGTTTGGCTTATTCTGCTTGTTGGACATTCTAACGTAAACAGCTGAAAACCTAGGAGGAACAACGAGGTAAAATACACTCATCAAAACAAGTTTTACATCACCCCAGTTTCCAGAACTAATGATGATAGACCTTGGCTGTGGGTATTGCATCACAGACACAGTCCCTTTGACTGCTCAGAGATGTCACTAAACCCACCCAAGGATGTAAACAACCATGAATGAGCAGAGCCTATTAGACGGAGGGGGTCCGACAGCCGATCAGTGCCAGTAATTCCACCAGGAAGGAGGTATAAGGCTCGTGTTGTCAGTAGTTGAACCATGCCTAGACGGTCAACACCGTGATTCGATGGGAGGAACCTGCCACCAACGCCACCATGTTGAATAATGCTTTTCGTGCAGCCACAGGACGTCGTGTTACGACTCAAACTGTCCCCAATAGGCTGCATGATGCGCAATTTCACTCCCGACGTCCATGGCGAGGTCCATCTTTGCAACCACGACACCATGCAGCGCGGCGCAGATAGGCGCAACAACATTCCGAATGGACCGCTCAGGATTGGCATCACGTTCTCTTCACCGGTGAGTGCCGCATATGCCTTCAACCAGACAGTGGTCGGAGACGTGCTTGGAGCCAACCCCGTCAGGCTGAACGCCTTGGACGCACTGTCCAGCTAGGGCAGCAAGGTGGAGGTTCGCTGCTGTTTTGGGGTGACATTATGTGGGGCCGACGTACGCCGCTAGTGTTTATGGAAGGGCTGTACGATACGCGAATGCCATCCTCCGACCGATAGTGCAAACATATCGGCAGCATATTGGCGAGGCATTCGTCTTCATGGACGACAGTTCGCGTCCCCATCGTGCACAACTTGTGAATGACTTCCATCAGGATAACAACATCGCTCGACTAGAATGGCCAGCATGTTCTCCAGACATGAACCCTATCGAGCATGCCTGGAATAAATTGAATAGGACTGTTTACGGACGACGCGCTCCACCAACCATTCTGAGGGACCTACGCCGAATAGCCGTTGAGCAGTGGGCAATTTGGTCCAACAGTGCCCGGATGAACTTGTGGATAGTATGCCACCACGAATACAGGCATGCATCAGTACAAGAGCACGTGCTACGGGATATTAGAGGTACCAGTGTGTACAGCAATCTGGATCACCACTTCTGAAGGTGACGCTGTATGGTGGTACAACATGCAATGTGTGGCTATCATAGGCAGTAAAAAGGGTGGAAATGATGTTTATGTTGATCTCTGTTCCAATTTTCTGTACAGGTTCCGAAACTCTCGGATCGAGGTGATGCAAAACGTTGTTGATGTGTGTAGTATAAGGCATAGTATCCATGAAAATCGTAGAATGGCGTTATTTGAGCCGTCCGTGGCGTGATTGTAGCAAATCGTTTTTGCTATGGGTTCTGGTGCACCTTCTGTCTCCTTGGCTGGTTCGACCTCTCAAAACTTCCGATCAGAGGGTTTCTTGTGCAGAGGACGGGAGACTATTTGGGCGCATGTGAGTTGCCGCTGGAGAGACTGGGAGTGCAGTGCCTGGGTTGTGTGGCGGGTACCCGCGAGGTCCAGTGAGTGACGCGGAGTGTGGTGACAGGGGCCGGAGCAGTCTGCTGTTGTGTGTTGAGTGCGGCTGGCACTCGAGCAATAGCGCGGGCCACTTCGCGATGGCTAAAGGTACCTGTGTCTCGAAGTGGCCCGTCAGCATCCTGAGAGGCACGTCAAGATGCTGCGTTGTATTCTGGAATTCAGTGATGCGTAATCTTGTGGAGCCTGCAATGAGCTTTGACAAGGTATCGGACTGTTACTGGAGACTCCTCAGGTCTTCTTCACTCTCGTTCTTCCTCACTCTGGTAGCCTGGACACTTTGTTACTGCTGGTTCGTCCCGAGAGCTAAGCTACTGGGATGTGACACACTTGACCTCTTAGCAACAGATAATCCTGAGTTACTAACGAGCATCAAAACCGATTCAGCGATTAGAGAACACAGGGTTGTCGTAGCGAGATTAAAAATTGTAAACCCGAAGTACGTAGTTGCCGCTGCCAACCGACCGGGTGGTGAAGAGATGCCGGGGCTGGACTTCAGCTAAATAGTTTTAATTCGACATCGTACCACGGTACTACAAGTTTTAGTTTTAATGTTGACTGGGCCTTTCTCTGGCATGTTATAGTAATTCTATGCTCCTGAGCGGCTAGATTAATTTGGCCGAAACCTGGTAAAGACCAGAAAATTTGTGCAACTGAGGCTGATTCTTCAAAATATTAGTCTATCACAGTTGCTGACGGGGCTGCAATATGATAAAAATTCTTAACTTTCTGCAGGATCTGAGCATCATTTTGCAGGACAATGCTCAAGCAAGTACAGTGCAAGCTGTTAGTGATTTGTTTGATTGATGGGGCTGCTAAGTCTTATTCCACCTACTGCACTTCCCTGACATAAGCCCCCTCGCCCCCTCCATCCTCCCCGGGAACGTCTCACACCAGACGAGTGTAAAACCAATGTTTGCATGTAGAGTAATTATGGTGTACGCGTACGTGGAGTCAGTGTTTGCGCAGCAATCGCCGACATAGTGTAACTGAGGTGGTATAAGGTGAAACAGCACGCATTCGCCGAGGCAGATGGAAAACCGCCTTAAAAACCATCCACAGGCTGGCCGGCACACCGGATCTCGACACTAATCCGCCGAGTGGATTCGTGCCGGGGACCGGCATACCTTCCCGCCCGGAAAGCAGTGCGTTAGACAGCACGGCTAACCGGGCGGGCTTCTTTCACCTTTCTTATATACAGGAGTTAGCTGCTCTTAGTTTCCACTCTGTTTGGATCTTGCGCTGAGCGAGATATCCGCGATAAATGGGAGCTAAATTAAGGGGCCAATGCCGCAGAGTCCTGCATACAGGAATCTGTGCGATTCTCTTACGTGAACGATTTCTTAAACGCGAAATTTAAACTATTTGTTTTGTAAAGAAAACCGCCTTTTCCTGCTGCCACTAAATTTATTATTAAAGCTTCACCTTTCCTCTTGCTGTGTTATAGTGTCACAACAAACATGCTCATCGAGAGACTGGTCAGAAGCCTTAGACCCTCTTAGCAACTTCAGGTAGGCACAGTATTGTCTCGATTTCGCGGCAAGATCTTTTGCTAAGTTATGACGGTGATAGCTGTACGCTTCGAGCATCAATATTTTTATGGGCGTTCGAATCTCTACCAATTTTTGTCTGTCGTCGTTTGCTCGTTCTCTCTTGAAACGCGCGTGCAACAGCCTTTGCCTCCTCAGCGTTGTTTCGAATTTCGTTGTGAAGCCACGGAGGGTCCTTTGCGTCCTTAATGCACTTACTCGGCATATACTTCTCCAGAGCGCGATTTACAAAACTTTGTAAGGGGTTCACCACCCTGCTGGAGCAAATGTAATACAGATCTATTGCTCACTTGCTAGAACGACAATTCACAGGCGCTACCTGAGACATTAAATATCTTTGGAGCTGTTAAAAGAGAGCTGCAATAGAGTAGAAAGTGAGATCAGTCTCTGCCACAGTTGTAGTCGCTCGGCGCTACAGTGTAGTTGTAGACCGTCGCTGGTACAGTCCAGCTTACAGTTAGTAGTTGTTAAAGTCGCTGTGGAGAACAAATTGTAAAATTTTATTATTTGGAACTGAATAATTATTGGGATCAGCCGCAGAGCTAAATGATACCATGGAATGAGATGATGATGAACAAGTGAATAATTGTTAATATAATGAAAAACCAACAGTGTAATTAAGTCAACCATCTATTGTACAGCAAATTTTATTATTTTTATTGGCATGCGTGTTGTTAAGTAACTTTTCTAAGATGTTAATATGAATTTGTTTCAATCTTTTCTTTTGTGATTCGTCAGCACCAGTTGACCCACCGATTTGTAATATATTCAATTTTCCCGTGTAATGGATTGTAGATTTTTATCAAAAACGGAACAAAAATTTCAGAATATATTTGTTTTTACCAGTCAACTACGGAAGTATAATTTGTCCTTAAGTCATTGCCAGTCCCGATCCGGTCATTTATCTAAATTAAAATATTCCAGAATTTTTGCCAGATCACAGTCATGTGTTCGTTAGTAATCAGACGACCAGCTGTGCAGCTGTGGCACTAAGTAAAGTCGTTTTTCTTGTAATTCAGGTCTCAAACAAATGTTATCCAGTATTAGTAGATGGTCCAGCATTGCACTAAGCTGTGCCATTTACGAGCAGATATATAGACAGCATTATCTGGCGACACCATCACCAGGTAAGAATTTTTCAGTTTATTTCTCACGGACAGATTGAGATAGATTTCACAGGGCCATGGCGTAGCACTGCTTATGTCAAAATTTATCAGTTATTCATGAGTTAAGATTTACCACTTTTCGTACGTCGGAATTTAATTATCCAAATTCAATTATTTTTATTTTTCTATTTACACGGGAAGATTACAACGTTTAAACTCTGTCCATAATTCCTTATTGTCCATCGTACTGGAAATAAATGATGTTAATTCAGTGCCTCAGTGAGATGCTAACAATTATCTGCTCTTTCTTGCAGAGATATTCCCGTGGTCTTATTCCTATTTCTAAAGTGACGCCGCCGACAACGTCAGGTCTAAAATATTAACGTTGTGTATGGGCTGTCGAGCTAGCTGCTCAAGATAGTTTTCGGAAAAAGCGTTCAAAAGTACTTCGCTAGACTGTCTGTAACCCCTGCAATGAACTGATGGACGTCTCAGTTTATATTCGGTAGGTTAAAGGCGCCTCCAACTAATATTGCATGTGGTAGATATTTGCGATGTACATTTTCTTTGAATGACTAAAATTGTCATAGAGGAAATGAGTGGTCTGTAAAAACATCCAACTATTAACTTGATTTCAAACAGGCCTGTTACATGCGACCCGATAACTTCGCTGCCACACTCGAATTCGACATCAATAGAGGCAATATTTTTGTCAACTCGAATGAACTCTCCCCCTCATATGGCGTCTAATCTGTCTTTTCGATACAAGTTCTACGCATCACTAATTATCTCAGAGCTTTCATTTCGGTTTTCAGCCAGCTGTCGGTCCTGAGAACAATTTGAGTGCACGAAATTTCCTGAAGGGCAGTAAATTCAGGATGTTTGTTACGAATACTCCGAGAATTTACTGATAAATTCCGACAGGCGAATTGTGTCTACTCTGAACTCGGTCTGGTTTCGCTTTCTGCGTGTCATCAGGCGAACGTTCATCAGAGTACCTCAAACTACGGCCTAGCCTAAAAAAATGCGATATTTTCTCCTCAAGTACTCTGCTACCCGAGTAGCTGCTTCCTTCGTGTAATGCACTCCTGACCTATCGAGGGGAGTCCTATAATCCGCCACCAGATAACGCAGGTCCACAAGTCAGAATTTATACATGTATTCTTTTTTTCCAAAAGTTACTGCTAATTTTCCTACAGGCAGCATCTGTCAGTCCTCTAGAATTGGATGATTCTGCCGAATTGCTTTTGTTGTCTATCGGTTCCTGATTGGATATTTTGCATTTTCAATCGATCTCATATTGTACTCATTTGTATTCCCTTTCCGTCGTTTAGTAAATTTTTGTATTTTCTCCATTCGTCAATAAAATTCAGTATCTCCTGTGTTGTCCAAGGATTTCTGCAGGACCTTGGTTACTCCTCTTCCAATTAATTCGAGTCTCTCATTGAAATGTGACGTCAAGTTACATCTAAGGAAAAATTTTCGTTATGCGACATTTTAAGATGGAGTAATCCAAAAGTTTGCATACACATTTTGCCGTGTCATGAAAGCACATTCCAACAATGATGGGATTAAGTCTCATTTTATTAGGTCGGCACATAAGTTCCTAGAGTTTTGTTGTGCATGTTGGAATTCTGGTTGCAGTGGGTTTATTTATCGACTGCAATTTGTATTTCCGGTTCACCATTGTTATTTTGTTATTTTGTTTTACATTTCTGTTTTGAAAGTTCTGTAATTCCAATGGTATCTAATAAGTGATTTCGTATAACACATTAAATCTCATAAAATTTATGATTCGATTTGTGTACTAGTAGGTTAAGCTTGTCCATATATGTTCGCAATATTTTGCATCATTTACAAATGAATCCATAATTAAGAAAATTTAGGTTAGCATTGTTATCTTTCAGTATTTTATATAATATGAGGTATATCCTACGTATAAGTGTTTTTTTATTGCATACGCCAGTGTCAACATAAAATAAGCAAGGTTTGTGGATAGTTACTCATAAAAGTGTTAAACTTTTAGTTGTTAATTTCATAAATTTGCACTCTAGTTTTGTTGACTTGATTGTTCAGAAACATATAAATAGTAGGAGCACAAGGCTCAAGAGGGATCAGTTGGACAGAGTTTTGAGACGCAACCACTGTATTGTACGTCTGTGCAATAATCTAATTGTTGTAATACAGTATTGTGACTATACAGTTTATGTGGAGTGGGCTCCCACTAAGGAGAATTGGTGCAGTTTGTCATAAATAAATCAATTTAAAACGGTTTGGTACCTGGATTATTTCATGGAATTCACACAACTTGATCCAGTTAGCAGATGAAATGGACCGAGGCAACGACTATTTCAGCAGCAACAACAGCAGCGGCGGCAGGAAGCAGATTACTCCGAGCTACACCGAACTAAGATACGTATAAGAAATCAACTGAACTCTATATGTGTCACTGCAGAACAAGTTACTAAAGTGTAATTTTTTTGGAAACTGTTCTAGCAGTAAACATTTACATTTGTCACAAAGTAAGTCCTTGAGTGGTGGAGGTCAATGTGATCAGTAAGAAACACCACCATGATCACACGTTTCTTGAATCTACATCTACATCTACATTTATACTCCGCAAGCCACCCAACGGTGTGTGGCGGAGGGCACTTTACGTGCCACTGTCATTACCTCCCTTTTCTGTTCCAGTCGCGTATGGTTCGCGGGAAGAACGACTGTCTGAAAGCCTCCGTGCGCGCTCGAATCTCTCTAATTTTACATTCGTGATCTCCTCGCGAGGTATAAGTAAGGGGAAGCAATATATTCGATACCTCATCCAGAAAAGCACCCTTTCGAAACCTGGCGAGCATGCTACACCGCGATGCAGAGCGCCTCTCTTGCAGAGTCTGCCACTTGAGTTTGCTAAACGTCTCCGTAACGCTATCACGGTTACCAAATAACCCTGTGGAATACAAGAATAATTATTGAGGTTTTTGTGCTTAAATCAAATAATCTCTTTTCGATGTTAAAAATTTCACCCCAGCAAAATTTGACTGCCTCCCCACGTAACGTAACAAAGAAGTTTCGTTACAGTTCGAGCCTACATATAGTCACTTCGCATTTGGAGATGGTGAGTGGAGATGTGGACGCTAGGAAATGAGTGCCAAGCGGAGAAATCGGAACATTTCCGACATAGTCTTCCGTTTGCGTTTGCAGAGGGGTGATAGCAGTGGTTGCAGCTAGAAAAATTTGCGCCGTGTTTGGAGATAGTACCATTAGACAGAGGACGGCAGGAAAATGGTTTTCTCGTTTTAAGGAGGATCGTTGTGGCATTAGTGACTCTCCACGATCAGGAAGACCTTCGGAGTTTGATGAAGATCGTTCAAACGCATTAATGCACAATGATCCACGCCAGTGTACTAGAGAACCGGCAAATGTGATGAATTTTGATCATTACCCCATCGTGCGCCATTTATATGCAATGAGAAAGGTTCGAAAATCGGGCGTATGGGTACCGCATGCTGGAAGCCAAAGTCACAAAAATCAGCGGGTCGGCATATGTGCACCTCTGCTTGCTCGTCATTGACTGGCTCGTGTACAACACCCACCATTCCTATAGCGTATAGCTACTAGTGACGGGAATGGTGTCTTTATGCGAACACAAGGAAAAGAAAGCAGTGGTTGATGCCAAACAAAGCAGCATCTGGGAGAACAAAGACCTGAGCGCAGCTAAAAAAGATATTTACGCATGTGGGGGAACAGATACTGTGTGTGCAGCGGCATAAACTCAGTTTGTTTTTCTAATATATCGGTTGGATACCGTCCATCCATCTCTAGAGTGAGCCGAGGTGACTAACGCTCCAGCAGAGCCGTTGATAGTCAGCAAAGAGGTGTAACATATGCACGGAAATGAAAACTATGGCTGCGTAGTCGATCCACACGGTGATATCGATGTGTCACGGAGAGCTATACCGTCGCGACGTCTTTGTGATTTAACTACAGAAATTGCAGGATTCCATGATTTGTCCAAGCTGAAACCGCCATCACTATTAATTACATTTGAATTCGTCGCCAACCGAATTTCAGTTGCCTCTTCCACTACTGAGTCGCAGAAAGATGAAGTCGATGATAAAATTTCGACATTATCGTACACCATAGAGTGGCCAGTGTCAAAACCGTGCTCCGTCACTGCAGATTTATCAGGCTGTAAGAGCCGGGTGTACCTGCGGTGCTCTGTGCATTTCTCCTGGACTGTACGTGTCGTCTGTCCGATGTATGAAAGGCCGCACTCACATGGGATCTTAACCCCAGGCTTCCGAAGCACCAAATCATCTTTAACGGAACCCAGGAGCGCTTCAGTCTTTGGTGGAGAGCGAAAAGTCAAATGTTCAAATATGTGTGAAATCTTATGGGAAGTAACTGCTAGGTCATCAATCCCTAAGCTTACACACTACTTAACCTAAATTATCCTAAGGACAAACACACACACCCATGCCCGAGGGAGGACTCGAACCTCCGCCGGGACCAGCCGCACAGTCCATGACTGCAGCGCTTCAGACCGCTTGGCTAATCCCGATCTGTTTTGGCGAAAGGCTTCCCACGTGTGGCAGGAAAACCATGGATTTATAACTTTCCCTGTCTTTATCCACTTTTCTTGTGCCGACTGCTGATTTCATTTGTAGTGCCTTGCGCATCTGCTGTGGAGAGTACCTGTTGGCTTCAAAAACTCTTCTCAGTTGTAGAGGCTTGTCGCAAATAGCTGCCAAGTTGCGCCACAAATTTCTTTTCTCCCCATTGTATTCATTAACTTTAGAAAAATCTAATGATATAGTCTTGAATAATACGTAGTTATTCACAGTATAGGAGGGCTAGCAATATTTGACAGGTTGATAGTTTCAGTACGTTTTCAACAAAAGTAACATGACTGAGGAAATTCAGAATTAGAAATAGAAATCGAAAGATTTTAGTGTGTTACAGTCTTTCTACTCTCTGCAACAGTTTCTCGCAGTAGCACAGGAAGGTCGTACTGATACTTTTATTACCGCCATTAATTTTCGTTTCTTTTTGTTTAATCAGCATAAATTTCCCTAATGATGTACCTCTGACCTAGATTGTTCTACGGAAGCGCGGAGTGCAATAAAAGACAAATGTACCGAAAGAATCACCCATACAGAGAACGGCAATTTCTTTTTTGTTTGCTGCAATTACCTAATGTCACAACAGCACTGTGCCCTGCGGGAGACAATTTTCGGGGCAATATCTGAATTAGCGGATATTAACTTTCCTTGACGATCTCTTTGTACAATGGATTAAGTTTACTCTACCTTTAGTCTATTACTTTAATTTCATTACCATGAGAGAGCCGAAATATCTGTCTTTAATGTATGGTGAAGAACAAACAACTGGATTCGCTGAATATGGAGGGAAACAGTATATCACCAAATATTCAAAAGCTTTATCTGTTTAATTTCAATCAAATTCGTTAAGTCCACAATACCTGCATTTAGAAAAACGGCGAATTCATTGATTATTCTTATCCAAAAACGCCTCATTTACGTTGTTTCGTTCATATAATTTCATTCACCATACCACTGTCATACTATTCAGTTGATACAAGTGTACTGAACTTTGCTACGGTTCAGTTTCCTTCTAATATAGTACAATCAGAAATATGTGATATAATCCTCTAAAACATTTTCGCTTTTGTCTCTGTAAGACTTAAGATGTTAAAGACTTCCATTGTGAAACACATTTCCACTTGGACATAAATACGTAAGTTTAATATGAAGAAACCTAATCTTCTAGAGAACATTAATTTCCACAGGAGTGTTTAATACGTGAGCTTTGCAAGTATTCTAGCAATGTTCAGATACTGTAAAAGATGTTTTATTCCTGATATTTCATAATGGGCGCCAGATGAGAAACAAATACATCTTGTCGTACTCAGACTGAACGAATTTAATAATTAATAGTCCTTTATTTTAGTAAGTCTTGTAGTGAATACACTCATTACCTTATACTCCTCTCGAGAAGTAAAGATTTAACGTTATTCAATGCATTTTAGTAAATACCTAATTTTATATGAATTTCTGTTGCACGAGATCTAGGTTTAATTTTCGTATACAAAGTACTCTGTAAATTTGTAGCAAATTCTGCGTAGAACTACTAATTAGACAGTAAACGAAGCGTGCTCGAAATAACGCTGTATCTCATATTTTGACAGACGTTGGGTTTCTGGTGAAATAATGCTGTTCACGAAATCCGTTAACGCTGGTGTTCATAGTTGTCACAGTGCCTGTCCGGCTACATAAATACGAACGATTGAAATCAGTTTGAACGCTGTCCGCTGGATCACTATTCTGTACCGCAAAGGTAGATGAAAACAGCAACGAGAGTGTCACTCACAGCAGCAGAAACAAGGTTAACAACATGCGGAAAAAGAAATTTAGCTGTGACCAGTGGAAAGACATTACAATGAAAAGACTCGGTGACGGTCATTTGAGACACTTTTCAGAACTTGGTAACTATTTTCATTGTGGATATCAAAAGATAAGCGTAAAAGTAAAGAGTAAGTTGTATGGGAAGGATCACGTTCAGACTCACTTCGAGTACTCCTTTTTTGTGAAGTGTGTAAAAATAAATAAGTGACGCAAACAGAAGAAATCTACTCTGCACTCTACCACTCAGGATCGATAACAAGAATAAACATTCATTACATTGGGTTAAGTTACTGGTAGAGTTTAACGAAAACCTGAATGTCCAGAGTCATTTGATACTTTATTCAAGCAGAGATGACGAAAACTTTAGTTTATTATTGTGATACCATAAATAATGTTAGACTGGCTTCACGTCGGTTTAATGAAGTTGTAACACAACGGGCACTAGAATTTTCAGTCAAGAGAAACTCCTGAGATGCAACGACGCTGTAAATCCAAAACTCTGCACTTGAATTCCACCAAAGAATACAAAAATCTTGGTAAACAATTCTTAGAATATATTATCAAGCCTAATTCTACCATTCTACACCAAGATTTTGTACGAATATTAGAAACAAGTTACTACAAATTTCTTTGTTATTATTTTTGAAGCCTTTCCTGCTAATCTGATGAAGTAAGAAATACTATTTTATTCACGTATATGGTTCAGATAATTCTACTGTCTTTAGACTTATAAAGAAAGGTCGTGGACAGCTCAGTGGGGAAGAGCACTGGCGGCGAAAGGCGAGGTTCGTTATCTAGTTCGAGACCGACACAAAGCTTTATCTGTCTGAAGTTCATAGCTTGATAACTTTGCAAAGCTTCCAAAGCAATGCTAATTACCGGGAGGGAATGAAATTCGTGAATGACAGTAACAACGAAATTACGTATAAATTACGAGAACTTTACTTGAGAATTCAAATGAAACCGTCAGGGATGCTTACGACTGGTCAGTAAGCAATTAATTATCGCTAAACATAAACAACCAATACGAATTGCAGCGAACTGAGCT
The DNA here is from genome assembly GCF_023864345.2 of Schistocerca serialis cubense. Taxonomy (NCBI): domain Eukaryota; kingdom Metazoa; phylum Arthropoda; class Insecta; order Orthoptera; family Acrididae; genus Schistocerca; species Schistocerca serialis. The sequence continues at coordinate 1,252,436,477 of NC_064638.1, read as the reverse complement.
GTTACGCCGCAACGACCACGAAAGAATGCAGACTTAACATAATACGAATTTCAGTTTGAAGAGAGAATCCGATCCGGTCACATTAAAAGTAGGTGATTAATTATTAGATTGGATAGTAAACACACAGTTTTAAGGATGAATACAGACGGTCGGTTGATGTAGAATGAGCAAACAAAGATGTTAGCGAAGAGACTGTCATCCGCAAGTTAGGCCCTTTAAGTTCCTCTCCTCAGTATGTGACAGCTGGTGCCGAAAATTTATGTATTGCTCCTGTGTACATTTAGTTCTCGACTATGAAACTATTTTCGATGCACACGTAATATGACCACAACAATCAAGCTAAAGAAAAAGACCGTAATAATAACAATTAAAAGCAGTAATTGGTTCAAACTATCTGTTCGGATAGTTGCGAATTCAGATTGCATCATCCGAGTACATACACCAATCGGTTATCCACATTAAGAAGAAGTATTACTAATTGTAACAGTAACAGTTTTTACTTACGGCAACAGAACAACAGTCAGATTGAGGACAGTGGATATTGCCTCTCTAGTGGCAATAGCGTCACACGGATATTACCACTCATTCTATTTAATAACTCAGATACAATCACTGAGAAACCAAACTGTCTCGCGTAATCAAAAACACTCGCTATTACATAGGATATACACGATGTGGTGATTTTGGAAAAGAAAATCGTTTAAAAATGATAATTATAAAATTAAGAAAATGTGATAATCAGCTTCCTTTTGTCGCTGTCAGTTTCAAGAGAAAACCAGGAAACCGTAACGGCACTAAATTTAGAGAATTTTTCCGACATTTGGCCATCAGAATCAGGATGGCAGAGCGTTTAAAACGTTATTGTTTCCTTATAATGATCATTAATTTACGGATTTTTCACCCTCTTTCTGCTGGCACCCACTTGAGGCAACAGATCTTCTATTACTGCAAGATTTACGTCATACTAGATGGAGGTATTTCTACCTCATTCTGCAAGTGATAAGCATGAGGGAAATAACAAAGAGAAATAACAAGCACTTATAATCACAGAACCACAGCTGGAAGGGATTAGGTAATCATCAGACAAGAATACGGATGTGTTGCCATCTTCAGTCATAAACATAGAATGCATACGCCGGAAGATATGATCCCCAGCACGATCAGGGAACTATGGACAGTCCTATGGCACTGAAAGAATATGACAGTAATGCAAGTTGTTCGACCAAAATAGTCTGGGGCTCCGTTATTCCAATACTGATGATGGTAGGATACCCCACGTACGCCCTTGAACATATGTGATTTTGCGTACACATCATAGACTCCGTGCGTATTTCACCTTGTATAGAAGAAAGCTACAGTATTTTGGGGTTATCTGAAATAATTTTGAATTTCAAAACCATTCTGCACCACAAAAATCAATGGAAACACAATAAAATATATTCCGAACTTTAAGGCATGCTCCCAATTGAGTTTTCCAATAGGTAATAAAATTGTAGGTCAGTATATTCTGTTACAAAAATTATGAAACCTACAAAAGGTTGGTGTAATATTATTAATTAGTGTAGTAGAAAGTTTGAGGAATTTAAGATGTACGCGTTCGTAATTCTGCTGCATGTGGTAGCACATTTTTCTATACTAGGTTAAATGCGCTCCGAGCTTTTGATATGTATGCACGATCATACACGCTCACGGGTGTACGAGGGGTGTTCTGCCATCGTTAGTTTGTTTTGCTTTGGTTTTCAGTTCGTTTACACAAAATTATATCATTCGTGTGAGAAGTACTGACATAAATAACTGGAAGTGAACTATAATCTTTCAGACCAATATTAATAGTTATATTGTACAGTTTGCGATTGTGTAAACTAACAACGCATCAAAGTGTGATGCTGTAGGGTAAGTGAAGGTTTATTTGGAAAAGTGACGACTTACGACATACCCACTGAGAAACTGCATACTAAAATTAGAAGGCTCTTATCAGAAAAGGCAGCAGCTATTGGGCTGGTGCATATGTTCGAAGTATTTTTCGAAAAGTTCAGTAAACACAATACATACAAATAATAGAGACTTTAGTATCAATAATATACTCTCCTCCACTATTTACAATACTCTGCTGACACTGATGTAACTTTTCGATTTTTCAAAGTGGATCTTCATCCGGAAAGGAAGTTCCTTGAACATTGTTCGATGGAGAACGGAAAAGGAGAAAATATCAGGGTGCCAGATCAGGTGAGGAAGTGGGTGCGGAATGATTTCCTACCCAACTTCACCCAATAATCTAGAGTGCGCGCATCAATATGCCACCTGGACGGTCGAACAGTGGGCAATATTCTTTTCACATATGAGTATCGATTTGGTCTGTAGAGTCATTCTCGGCGGATTCACATCTGGAGGGAACGTGTAACACGATCTCTGGATCCAAACATTGTTGAGAGAGACCGACATCGAGGAGAATCACTAATGGTATGGCAGGGATTATGTTCACAACTCGAACATCTCTTCACGAAATTGTACAGGTGAATCGGCAATTTTTAACTGCTGTCAGGTATCGTCACGAGATCTTGAGACCCCACGTGCTGTTGTTGTCAGGTGGTATGGGTCCAGACTTCGTATTGATGGACGATAATGCTCAACCGCAAAGAGTACGGGTGGTTGGTGTCTCCTTGGAAATGGAAGATACTGCTCGTTCTCCTGATCTGAGCCCCATAGAGCATGCATGGGATGCACTAGGGAGACGGGCTGCATCACGTCAGCATCCGACAATCAATCTCCAGAACTTGCGAACAGCTCTGCAGGAAGATAGGGCGTCATTGCCTCAACGTGAGACTGACGGCAGCATTCACAGCATGCGCTGTCGTTGTCAGGCCTGCTTTTCTGCCAGAGGTGGTGACACCGCATACTGAGCACATCAGCCAGTTGTCGGAATGTGTGTGCAAACCCGTTACGTTCGAAAAAGCGAAGAACATTTTTGTCTACCATTATGCATGTTGCGATTGTTTAAGTTCTATAGTCTTTACGTTGTTTATGCCTTTCTTGTTTATACTGTTTTGCGGCAAAATAAACGCGACCTTGCAAAATTTCGTTTGTGGCTTTAATTTTCGATATCATTGTAGCAAAATTTCTATACAAAACGGTAAACGTGCGTATGAAGCAAACTTTTTCCCTTATGTCTTCTTCTGGAGTGTTCAATTTGTGGACTTTCTCGCTTGATGCTCCAACATTAGTCAGCCATCATATGCACATCCCATCTACCTATGCCGTGTTTCCGTGACCTTCGTAACCCAGCTCATTACTGAATGCTCCGAGATTTTCCGGGAAGCCAGCAAAATGTCTGTGTAAAAGCTGCAATTTGACGCTTGTTTTTCAATCAAGAAGAAAACACACCATTTTTGAGGTCAACATAGATCGTCTACTGGTGCAGTTTGTGATACTGCAACAAATCGATGCTTCTCTTCACATCTTCAGATTCTTCACGCAGACGAAGCCTGTGCGGTTGCACCAAAGAAATTTACATTGTGGGGCAGGACACACTTCGAGCTCCACTTTCAGCTATCGATGAAATTGCCGTTCAGTTGCGTTACAGACTGAAATTCCCAACTCTTCGTTAAACCATGTACGTTATGGCAATATGAAAATCCATCACTTCGAAGTAACTTCAGAAACGCAAATTCCTTTGACCGAAAGTTGGAAGCCTTATGTCCTTTTTCAAACAGGTTTTTCGCGCTATGTTTTGAGGATAACAGTTCTGAAGATTTTCTGGATAGTCCAAAATCTCGTGCCAAATCATTCAACTCACGCTGCTCAAATCCCTTACGAAACGCCTCATCTTCAGTAGCTAAATCTTCGGCGTTGGGTTCGCTTCTTCCTTTGTCAGTCTTTTATTCCTATACTCCTTTATTTCCAAACATAGCAATTTTTGGAAAATTGCTTGAATCAGCACCGGCCTTATAGCTAATGGTAAACTAAGACACATTATTTACATTTGTTTTTCTTGTTGTATTCCCAGATCTACAATGTACAAAAATAACAATGATTTGAATGATTGCTCAGCTCTTGCTAAATCGTACGTGTATCAAACAAGTGTTCCCTTCGTCCACATTCGTAAACTCTCGACGCATTGCTTGCACACTTTGTGGTGGTCCAATGATCTACCTTGATTAGCTATTTTCATTTTAAAAACAGGAAAATAGTCTTACGTGCCAAATATACTGATGCTTGCCCTTTGTCTGCGATTGGCAAAACTGTCACATTCACAACAAAACCAATCAGCGCTGTTTAAGCGCTTACAACGCTTAACTACTAGAGGTAGACATAATGAAATGTTTAATTTCATTTATAAATAAAAACTGAACACCGCTAACCTTGTACACAAATAGGAGTTCACACTACACGTCGGAATGCAGCTCACTATAACAGAGCGGTGCACATCTTCTCACTACAGTATCTGACCTGGTCTCCACAACACGAATCCATTGCTGGTCTGCTAAGGTGCCACTCACCCGTCTCCTCGCCCGTCGAAGATCTCAGGTAATAGTCGAGCAATAGTACTTTCTGTGTTCGACACTCCATCCTGTAGGTGTGGTCACATTCATAAAAGCTGTATACAAAAAACATGACGTGGTAGAAGAAAATGAACAGTTTGAAATCAGTACGCCTATTTAACTCTTATATAGCTCAAAAATCGAAGTCAACAGAAACTGTGTTACAAATGTTCCCCAGTGCTGTTATTTGTTTAGCCACTTCCACTCACACCACCCCCTCCAACGAAGGAACTGTTCCTACTATTTTGAAGATTATGACTGAGTTATTTTACAAAAAATGGAACTTTTCGGAGTTTTGATTAACCAGCTATAACTTTCAAAATTTTTTAAATTTTAAGTATTTTCGATCTATGTATCTGCTGAAATAAAAAAGCACTCCGTCTTCAGGCCACGAGTGGCCTACCGGGACCATCCGACCGCCGTGTCATCCTCAAGGGAGGATGCGGATAGGAGGGGCGTGGGGTCAGCACACCGCTCTCCCGGTCGTTATGATGGTATTCTTGACCGAAGCCGCTACATTCGGTCGAGTAGCTCCACAATTGGCATCACGAGGCTGGGTGCACCCCGAAAAATGGCAACAACGCATGGCGACGGGATGGTCACCCATCCAAGTGCCGGCCACGCCCAACAGCGCTTATCTTCTGTGATCTCACGGGAACCGGTGTATCCACTGCAGCAAGGCCGTTGCCTATCTGGTGAAATAGATAGTTATTAATTTGTCACTTTTATTTATAGATCTATAGAGCTATAAATAGAATCATGTGTAACAATTTGGAACTGAGATGTTAAAATATACATTTGCATATCACAGCATCTTCTTCCTGTCGGTTAAATTTCGCGTCTGTAGCACGTCATCTTCATGGTGTAGCAATTTTAATGGCCAGTAGTGTATTATGAGTACCTTCGACAGATTCCTCAAACACAAGCTGCATGAGTCAGTAGTGACATGTTCCCAAAGCCTTATCCAAACTTTTATATTGCCTTACAGTAAAAGCTTGCTAATGCCGAAACAAGGCAGAGAGGGAAGAAAATGAGACAAAGAAATGAACTGTCTCACAAGCTGCGACATTGACGCAAATAAAACAGTGGCCTGTATATACAATAAGTTTCCTTTAATTTACTTCTATGGTCACAAACTTTTTGTTAACAGATTACCAGTTTCAGTCTATAATGACCATAGTCTGTAGCAAAAAATAGGAAAAACTTAAATACGCTCGCAGATTGTCTACAGCTTAAAAACAATAGATAGACCAAAATGAAATTACTGCTGACAAATATATGCATTTTTGCGCTTTAAGTATGACGAGTAGTGTTAACAGAAGGCGCTGATTATGTGCAGCACTGTGTTTTCTTTCATTTGTGGCTTCTTCAGCGATTTGTTTTATGGTTGTTGAATATTATCCGGTGCACTATCAAAGGTGTTTATTATTTATGTCATTATCTAGAATATTGGCACAAGAGCATATGTCCACTACTGTTTCTTAACTCTTCCCCTTTTTAACAAGCTTACTTTTGTTGTGTTCTTTTTATTGCTTTTTATTACTGTAATGCCTTTTATACGTTATAAGCTCATTACAAGCTTCAAGTATTGTATCCCCCTTTATTTTCGTTGTTCAGTTACTTATTGAAAACTAGTGCATATTGACATTAGCGACATCTGGTGAACTTACAACACAAACAACTTGTGGCTACTGTACGGCAGCTTTGTTTGGACACTAGTGCTACTGACAACATGACTCGTACGTATGATGTTGTTTATATACATTTGACGATGCTGATGCTGATTCTGCATTTAACATATCACGATGCCACTACGGCTGTCGTACATTAGGATTTTGTTTTTATAAAACAGGTATGCCTCTTCATACTTAAAGCGCAAAAATGCCTATATTTGTCAGTAGTACTTTTCATATTGGTCTATGTATTGCTTTTAAGCTGTAGACAATCTGCGAGTGTATTTACTTTTTTCCCACTTTTTTGCTGCAGATCTGATGATGGTCATTATGGACCGAAACCGGTAATCTGTTAACAAAAAGTTTGTGACCATAGACGTAAAGGAAACTTAAAATGAGCTGTGTTTGTCAATCTCCGGGTAAACTTCCGATAAGAAACGGTGGATGAGGGAAAGGCGGCTGTTTTATCTGAGTAAAGGGGCGAAAGTTCATCCGCGTGGTCGGATGTGTACTTCCGCAAAACATTTACTGTGCTTTCACAGAGTTCAAGAACTTCCAAAAAACGTATCTTTCAGTGACGTATATCGAGGTCGGTAAACGCCGTCGTCGAGTTTGTAAACATTCCACGGAACAGCAACGTGTAGCGCCCAAGATACACAAAATTCGCTCTGCCTGATGGAGGTTCCACTTTGAGGAGCGTAAACACGAGATAATTTGAGAACATTTTACCACGCGATACCAGGGAATGCCTGCAAAAACAGCACCAGCAGTCGCTACAACCGCACGAGTCGTGTTTCAGAAATGCTATAGGAGGAGCTTCATTCATGATATTTTATTGCTTTTAATTTGTTTACTACTTTTATTTTCAGACTGAAAGCCAAGATTTAGTTCAAACTAAAATTCTACTTTCATTTTTGTTTTCTGTTTATACAAAACATGTTTACCTTCTCGTTGTGCTATCGCTGTTTCGACGTAACACATAAAGACAACTATGTTCAGCGCTTAAATAATTACGACAAAGCATTGACTGCACATTCAATTAAGTGACATGACTTTATGCGGTTTAAAACGTTCATTACCAGTAGACTCTGTGGTACCTTGGTACAACAAAAGACCATTACGCACTAACTGTGTAAAAAGCTAAAATCATGAACGTATATAAACACAAAAACTTCATCGATTTTTTTAAAAAAAATGATAACGAGTCCTGCTTACAAGAGAAAATATCTAAAAGATTACGTGGATTTCGCGTCCAAAATTTGGCGGAATGTATAGAGTGTGTCTGCTGAAGTAGATGCGAAATATTCATAGTCTGCTTTGTTCAGAATCACATTTTTCTCACAATTATGCACCGTACTTTTAGGCCATTTAATGGGCGTTGTGCCCTCGTCCTGGCTCTCACACCATACATAGCAAGTTGGTACAATTTTCAATGCTATCTGAACATTCGAATTACATGTATTCTTTGAGGAGGTGTCTCTCCCATATTTCGCGATAATACAGAACGTTTTGTATTATCGTGAAATATGGGAGAGAGTGTCACAGAAATGATACAGTATTTGGGCTGGAAATCTTTAAAAGAAAGGTGTTTTTCGTTGCGACGGAATTTTCTCACGAAATTCCAATCACCAACTTTCTCCTCCGAATGCGAAATTATTTTGTTAACACCGACCTACATAGGGAGGAACGATCACCACGATAAAATAAGGGAAATCAGAGCTCATACGGAAAGATATAGGTGTTCATTCTTTCCGCGCGCTATAAGAGACTGGAATAATAGAAAATTGTGAACCCTCTACCAGGCACTTGAATGTGATTTGCAGAGTATCCATGTAAATGTAGATGTAGATTTTTTAGTGAATTTCATTTTCGAACTAGTTTGTTCATGTATTAAATGTTCTGATATTTTCCCAGTACGTACCCACGTTCAGTTAATTGCATGTGTAGAGAACTTTTCTGTTCAGTGAACTACTGCGCCACATGTCTTTAGAGAGAATTTCTTTTTAGGCCAGTTCACTACTTTCAAACCTAACTAACACGAATTTTCAAAGTTTCGTAACTTTTCTGTCAAACTTTACTTGTATGTGTTCGAGCGTTATCTTAATATTTATTTTAGTTTGCTGTCATGGGAATTTGTAGACGAGATGTGCTTTGCGTTCTTCCAACATGCTAATGTATGTGTCAAATCGTTTAAAAAGGCTGTATAAATTACCTCGATTCTATTCCATTTTGTTCTTGAAGTAGTCTCTTCCGGACTAAACTCTATATTTTCAAAACTCGATATTATTATTCCTTTTATATTATGTAAGTATCCAGCAAATATACGTTGCTTATAAATTTTTTCCTCGAAAGGTTCGCGTATGTATCGTGGCTTCCAATTTCCGCACGAAAATCTTTGCAAATTGTCTAGTATTTGGCTATGTAGTAGTGAAGTGTATCCTTAATATATATAATTTATAGCCTTACAGATTACTTGAAGAGAGTTTTTAGTGCTTTTAAAAGTGAATAGTTCATTATAGAATCGTTAGTACATTATGTTTGTCTAATTACTGATAGAAGGTTCTTCGTCTTAATAGAACAATTTCGGATATATTTAAGTAGCTGCATAAGGAAAGAGTAACTTTTTTAACTACGTTTTCATTCATTAATATTGTCCGTTCCACACATTTTTTTTGCCTTTTGCCAGATATAACGTGTCACAACAGCTGGAATACGGTTTTGCACAAAGGCTCAGCAGCTAGTAACGTATGGAGATTTTTTTTACACGGAGAAAGTTCCAAATTGTAACATCTCAATACAGATAAACTTAGCAGATTTGCGAACGACGCAGTGCTAATTAAGACACAATGCTAATTAAGACTTAAAATTTCCTGCAAAGGAACAGATGCAAATTAATAAAGTGTACTTAAGGATCCAAATTTTCAGAAATGAATCTTTCTTACATGCAATTTTTCTAGAACTTTTGTGATTCTTCGTGCGCCATGTGAGCCATATGTTGGAATTACAAAGTACGTAATAGATGTATACGTTGAATATTTTAACTCCGTTTTACAACCACTCGGTACGTTCTAAGACCTTCCTACTATCCACTATAAACATAGTCCTATTACAAGGCTTCTCCCCACCTCGTCCGCGTGGATTACGACATGTACAGAGGAGCAAGGCACAAAAATCGTCAATAGTACCACATGAAATGAGTAAAATAAGTACCGGGTGGTTACAGTTCAAATGACGGTGTTTCGAGTGCTACTGTGTGGGCTGTATACATCATTGATCGGTGCGCTCGTCCAGTATTCTGAAAAAAGTGATAGTATCACTTCCTGGCACCAGGTGAAAATATAGCGCTGAAAGCAGAGTGTTGTGCGGGTGCAGGAAAAGGGGAGGAACGACGAGACATACAATAACAGCGGTTCTGGCACCTTCATTAGGGCATGGTTACAATTTACAAGATGTGTTCAGTGTGACCTCCTGACTCAGAAACGTACTGCATCTGTAACACGGCACGGTCTACAGTTGCTCGCTGCATATCCAGTGCAATCATAGCGATATGTCATCATATGTTATCTCTCAGATCAGGAAGAGTCCATATTCGCCCCCGATAGAAACGATCTTTCAGATATCCCTAAAACTGAAAGTTACATGCATTTAGTTCGGAGGGGGTCTGGAAGGTAACATAATGAAATTGCCTAGAGATGATGCGGTCGTTACCGAAGGTTTCTCGCAGCGAAAGTTTCACTTGGCAAGCGATATGTTCTGTAGCCCCATCGTGCATGACAATATTGGTGAGGACGCAGTTGCGTTCTTACAAAGCACGTGTTGCGCAAGGAGGGCCTTGTAACGTGCACACGTAACAGGTCGGTGAGGTGTCATCTCCCTAAAGAAAAATGAACTGAGAAAGACGGAACCTGTAAAAACACTCCACGCATTAATATAAGCTGAGTGCAATGGATGCACCTGCACAACATATGGCGGCGAAGAACTCCATGTGCCTCAGTTACGTGCATTCACGACACCGTGCAACGTGAAATGTGCCTCGTCTATCCAAATAGTATTCCCTGGACACATGTCAAAAGACGAAGGGCAAAGTCACGGCGTGTGTAGCCTATCTAGGATCTTGATATGGTGCACGTCCTGGATCTTGCAGGGATACCAGTAGGAAATGCACCGCTAAATCTTTCGAACTGTAACAAGGGGGACGCAACTCTTGTGACACAGCTCGAGTACTGGCTGCAGAATTTGTGGGATGTGCTGCACAGGTGGCTACAGCTACAAGAAGGTCGTCAGCAACTGCAATGGGAATTGGTCGTCTCCCTTTCCCTACTGCACCCCATGCTTTTCAGTACTTAATTATAATATTCTTTAGTGTAATTACTAATATGGGGCATCTTCGCTGCTGTTTCTGTCTGCAATATATCCGCAATGCAGCACTGCTGTTGCTACCGTTCGGATAAAACAGCTTTACCTGCAGTGGATGATTTTGTTCTCAAGAGCTGTTTCTTTTTACACCAACAATCACTTCAAAAAAGAAATCTGGCCGACCAGTGTGGCCGAGTGGTTCTAGGCGCTTCAGTCTGGAGCCGTGCGACTGCTACAGTCGCAGGTTCGAATCCTGCCTCGGGCATGGTGTAAGTAGGCTGTTTAGGTTTTTTTATTGGTAAAGCCACGTAGCGCTCTGTATGAAAATCACTAGCTGTGCTGTGTGCAGTCTGTGGCTGGTTTGCATTGCTGTTGGCTATTGTAGTGTTGGGCAGTTGGCTGCTAACAGCGCGTAGCGTTGCGCAGTTGGGGGTGAGCCGCCAGCAGTGGTGGATGTGGGGAAGTGAGATGGTGGATTTTTTAGAGCGGATGATCTGGACGTGTGTCCATCAGAAACAGTACATTTGGAAGAATGGATGTCATGAACTGATATATATACACTCCTGGAAATGGAAAAAAGAACACATTGACACCGGTGTGTCAGACCCACCATACTTGCTCCGGACACTGCGAGAGGGCTGTACAAGCAATGATCACACGCACGGCACAGCGGACACACCAGGAACCGCGGTGTTGGCCGTCGAATGGCGCTAGCTGCGCAGCATTTGTCCACCGCCGCCGTCAGTGTCAGCCAGTTTGCCGTGGCATACGGAGCTCCATCGCAGTCTTTAACACTGGTAGCATGCCGCGACAGCGTGGACGTGAACCGTATGTGCAGTTGACGGACTTTGAGCGAGGGCGTATAGTGGGCATGCGGGAGGCCGGGTGGACGTACCGCCGAATTGCTCAACACGTGGGGCGTGAGGTCTCAACAGTACATCGATGTTGTCGCCAGTGGTCGGCGGAAGGTGCACGTGCCCGTCGACCTGGGACCGGACCGCAGCGACGCACGGATGCACGCCAAGACCGTAGGATCCTACGCAGTGCCGTAGGGGACCGCACCGCCACTTCCCAGCAAATTAGGGACACTGTTGCTCCTGGGGTATCGGCGAGGACCATTCGCAACCGTCTCCATGAAGCTGGGCTACGGTCCCGCACACCGTTAGGCCGTCTTCCGCTCACGCCCCAACATCGTGCAGCCCGCCTCCAGTGGTGCCGCGACAGGCGTGAATGGAGGGACGAATGAGAGTCGCTTCTGCCTTGGTGCCACTGATGGTCGTATGCGTGTTTGGCGCCGTGCAGGTGAGCGCCACAATCAGGACTGCATACGACCGAGGCACACAGGGCCAACACCCGGCATCATGGTGTGGGGAGCGATCTCCTACACTGGCCATACACCACTGGTGATCGTCGAGGGGACACTGAATAGTGCACGGTACATCCAAACCGTCATCGAACCCATCGTTCTACCGTTCCTAGACCGGCAAGGGAACTTGCTGTTCCAACAGGACAATGCACGTCCGCATGTATTCTGTGCCACCCAACGTGCTCTAGAAGGTGTAAGTCAACTACCCTGGCCAGCAAGATCTCCGGATCTGTCCCCCATTGAGCATGTTTGGGACTGGATGAAGCGTCGTCTCACGCGGTCTGCACGTCCAGCACGAACGCTGGTCCAACTGAGGCGCCAGGTGGAAATGGCATGGCAAGCCGTTTCACAGGACTACATCCAGCATCTCTACGATCGTCTCCATGGGAGAATAGCAGCCTGCATTGCTGCGAAAGGTGGATATACACTGTACTAGTGCCGACATTGTGCATGCTCTGTTGCCTGTGTCTATGTGCCTGTGGTTCTGTCAGTGTGATCATGTGATGTATCTGACCCCAGGAATGTGTCAATAAAGTTTCCCCTTCCTGGGACAATGAATTCACGGTGTTCTTATTTCAATTTCCAGGAGTGTATATTATGACTTTTGAACGCTATTAAGGTAAATACATTGTTTGTTCTTTATCAAAATCTTTCATTTGCTAACTATGCCTATCAGTAGTTAGTGCCTTCAGTAGTTAGAATCTTTTATTTAGCTGGCAGTATTGGCGCTCGCTGTACTGCAGTAGTTCGAGTAACGAAGATTTTTGTCAGGTAAGTGATTTGTAAAAGGTTTAGGTTGTTGTTAGTCAGGGCCATTCTTTTGTAGGGATTATTAAATGTCAGATTGCGTTGCGCTAAAAATATTGTGTGTCAGTTTAGTGTTGATCAGAATAAGCAAAGAGAGTAATGTCTGAGTACGTTCAGTTTCGCTCAGCTGTTTGAAAAGCAGATAATGTAAGAGGTTTATCAGCACAGTCGCAGTTGCGCTTGCTATTAACTAGATATTATTTTCAGTTCTATGTTAATGTGTTTTCATATTTTGCTCTTCAAATTGTGCTTTTCTGTGTTATCGTGAGAAATATTGTGACAATAATGGTGTGTGCAAAACGTAACACTAAAGTAAACTGAGAAAAAAAAGTGATGACGAGCGTAGCTTATCAGCACCACCGTGTAATGAATTAAATAATGTTCAAACTAGTAATTTGGTAATTGTGCATAGGGAAATGGAGCGGGCTGCAAATAATGGTGTAGACAGTGAAACAATTAGTGAACAGGGAAGCATTATCGATCGATCGGTCGGCAACAGTTCGCCTCAGGAATCCGAAAAGACAGGACACAATCTTGCAAATACTGTAGATTCAGGTTTTGCGTCTTCACCGTTTTCTCAAATAAGTCAAGACACATTTTCTGCTCGTCAAAATGTGAATGTTGCCGGTGCAAATGCACTGCCGAAAAGCATAGAGGAACAGATTCCAGACACTAATACATTGTTATTGCAATTAATGCAACAAATGGAACAAAATCAGAGACAAACACAGCAACAGTTAGACACAATGGAACAAAATCTTCAAAAGTTAGACACAATGGAACAACACCAGAGACAAACACAGCAACAATTAGACGCAATGGAACAAAATCTTCAAAATTTACACACCGCGCTTGAACAAACACGTGAAGATCTAACTACTGAGTTACATAAAATCGAATCGAAATGTCAAAAAGTCTGTAATCATGTAAAAACACAAATTTTTGAGCATTTCCAACCTATTTTTTCGCCTCATGAAAATGCATTACAGAATCAAAATGGTTCAAATGGCTCTGAGCACTATGGGACTCAACTGCTGAGGTCATTAGTCCCCTAGAACTTAGAACTAGTTAAACCCAACTAACCTAATGACATCACAAACATCCATGCCCGAGGCAGGATTCGAACCTGCGACCGTAGCGGTCTTGCGGTTCCAGACTGCAGCGCCTTTAACCGCATGGCCACTTCGGCCGGCTTACAGAATCACGTAGCAGCCATAAAGGAACTGCAAACTATTGTTCATGAAAATCACGACACCTTGCTAGCTGAAATTGACTGAGTTGCATTTGCTGATTCGGTTACGCAACTTGCAAAAACTCAAGAGAACTTAAAGGACACAGTAGATACGATTTCAACACAAATAGACACTCTGAAACTTGGTTCAGAAAAACACACTGAGGAAATAAGTTCACCATCGGAGAAAGTAGCCATACTTTCGGATCAGTTCACTAACTTAACTACAAAGGTAGATGATGATCTGAATGACACAAGACCTGTAGCCTTCAGTGACACAGAAGAGTATGCACAAATTAAGAAATTCAAACAAAATCAGAATCAAATTAATACACAAGACAAAAGAGAAATCTGGGAAGTACAACATCAGTTGGCACAAGTAATACAAGAATTACATATTTCAGAGGACATTCGCCCTCCAATATCGGAAGAGGAACATATAAATACGGAACAGCCACAAAATAATAACAGCGCATTTCGGAAATTGTGAAAGAAATTGGCAAGGTGCACAGAATTTTGAAATGGAACCACCGAAACGACGTAACAATGACCGACATGCGACTCACCGACACGATGATTTTGATTATAAGCTGTTCATTACTACACGTAAATTCAAAACATTTAAGAATTCTGGCAGCGACATTCATCCACAAGCGTGGCTCCATCAATTCTCTCATTGTTTTCCTCCCAACTGGTCATTGGAGCACAGGTTAGAATTTATGTGTGGCTATTTAGAGAACAAACCATCTGTAAGAATGCGATCGGTCATTCACGATTGCCACAGTGAAGGAGAATTTTACCATGCCTTCCTCTCAGCGTATTGGTCTCAAGCCACACAAGACCGAGTAAAACATAGCATCATAATGAAGAAACATTTCGAACAATCTGAATTTTCCAATCTTGTGAAATATTTTGAAGACATGTTGCACAAGAATCAGTACCTGTCAAGCCCTTACAACCCCTCAGAACTCATCCGCATTTGCTTAATCAAATTGCCTACTACATACGACATACTATTTTGGGAGGACGTTGCAAAGATGACATTGAAGCTTTTCAGGGACTGTTACAAGAATTGGAAATTGACACTGACAATCGCGGAACGCGAAAACAGGAGCACAACAATTACAGGTCACAACTGTCACAATTCCGCGATGACAGAAATAATAACTGGACACGACAAGGCTATTCTTACAACGCAAATCGTGATCAAAACAGACACCACCCGTATGACAACTGTTGGAGAGTAGTAATAATTACAGGGAAAGATCGCATTTCCATAGTAATGAATGTGACAGAGACAACCACAGAAACAGACAATATGGGAACCAAAACAATTATGATCAAGGGAGACAGAATAACTTGAGACACAACGGTCCTCCACGCAGTTACGAATCTGGGAGAAGTTCTCCATCACGTGACCGACAAGAAATTAATTACAGAAATTACCGACATGACGACTGACGATATAATCATAACGACAGACCTGAATTTCATCAGAACTGGCGCGATTCAAACAGGGCAGGGCCTTCTCGGCAAGGTGACTTTGTAGACGTTAGGTCTCCTAATCCTAACAACGACGCCCGCCAACAAAGAGACAGACAATGACTCTCACCGGAGGCAGCCACGTGCGCTGGCTGGCTCAGAGAAAAATAACATAGACGCTAACCTTGACAAAAATTTTAGCGTTCCTTGCCGACGTTTACAACATGATAATTGCTTTGAAATTGAAACTCTGTGCACTAGAAAGGGTAAAAGATTGCACCACATTTCACATGTAAAACCATTTATTGAGAGATAATCTGTTTTTTTTTTAGCTTAGTCTTTACTATAAATGTTTTCACTTCACGTTACTAGTACTCTTTGTCACACTTAGAAACTGTTAACATGCAACTATGTTTTAAAATAAACTATCCAGTCTAGAACCTAGGGAACATATTAAGACAGTAATTACGAATGCATTGTTATAGTGAACAGATGACACAGTGTTACTGTGTGTGTACATTCTTGCTTGTTAGTTGTATGATTACGTAACGACTATAAGGCTCACATACTTAGAGTATATACCAGTACTGCTGACGAGATTTTAATGCAACATTTTGGTTTACTTGAGAATACATTCTGGATTTAAAGTACTTTCTGTGAGATTAAAGAAGACTTAGCATTTGGTTTCTTTGACAGCTACACGATTATATCATGACGCTACTAATGTGTGACACAATTTACATTGTTGCTTTTGCGATGTATCTGTTTTATATCTGCACAGTTTTTCTGAATTCTTCTGGAATGGAAAACATGTTTTAGTAGTAACTTTTGTGGTATAGCTACGATGAGACAGCCTTTTCTGTACCACAACAATACGTTACAGTACAGTACTTGCTTCATCACGGCAATAAGCGTAACAACTTCGATATCTATACGCAAAGCAATTCACTTCGTTTATTACGAGGTAAGTACATTGACTTCTACAGAACTTCACTGACGGACGACGATAATTACGACACTTGGCACATTTTTGCCGTTAAGTAATGACAGAGATTATGTTACAACAAGACGCACAATTTAACGCCGCAGTACACGTATTTGAGTGATTAATTTTGTACTTAAAGCATTTATTTTTAAAGATTTTTGAATTAAAAAGGAAGTTTTCCGTGATACATTTCATTCCATTTCTGTAATCTGTAACAACTGAGGGTATAATTTCATTAATCTTCAGGGGGGGTACACGCCTACTTTGTGTACCATGTGTTTGACAAGGACAAGGAGCCCTAGCTAATATGGTATTTGCTTATATAACTTTACACATCAGCACCATATTTCTCTAACACATAAATTACACAGCTATCCGATCATTTAACTGAGAGAGACAAACATTTATTTTACTACATCAATGACAGATGTTTACGTAATTACACCGTTGGATAACTTCACACTTACGAAATTGTATTTTGTCTGTACTTTGTGAACTGTTCATATTTTTTGGAACCACTGTGATGCTATGAGAGCTATGAATGATGTATTTGGTATGGGATGATGATTTTTAAAGTACGTTTGAGGTAGATGACACTATTGAAGTGGCAGAGATTTTTTTTAGGTTTTGAAATTATTGTAGGAAGCTACAACGATTTTGAGATTTGACTGAAGTGTTATGATGTTATTATTACGATGACGATGTGTATTATGCTGCTGAGGCATGTTTATGACCAATAAGCTAATGCTATATGAGGAATTTGATTATGCTACATATCTGCTATGATGAAATATTGAAGAAGTGTCGTCGAATATGTATATGTGTAATAAGGTAAGGAATAATGAGTAGTGGTTAGGGACACTGGTTTGTGAAAAAGGATGTTGGAAACCAAGAATCGTACTTTAAGAGTTATGAAATGTATGTACCTGCGTGAATGTATCACAATGCCGGCGAAAATTTTTTGGACACTGTTATATTTATAGGATTTTGTTTCTACACATTTGCAACACAAATTCTCGACCTGTGAAACTATTATATGAGACTCTCACTGTAGTGCAAACTGCTGTCGTAAATATTTCGGTAAGAAAACCAAGTGACCTTGACGTAATGCGTCGTGATCGGCCAGCTGTGCCAGCCGCCTGGAGAAACAGCCATTAGGTGGAGAAAAAAGAGGCCATTAACCTTGCTATTGACATTCCTTTGTAGAAAGCATCGCAAATACGACACGCTCATTACTTGGAAAGATACTTTCATCTGCACACCTGATTATGACAAGCGTCTTTCTACAAGAGTTGAGAGAATTTCTACTAACTTATGAAATGCCACATGACTATTGAATGATATTTTTGTTCTTTACTTTGTACATAGTTGCTTATTTCATTTGATATCTGGTTTCCAGCTTTGTTGCAGCATTGGTTTTATAAAATAAAATTAAATGCATTTGCTAATGTGAACACTTTCTGTCAACAGATCTATTAAATAATAATTTTATGATCCACATTCTTCGAAAGTGGAGCACTTGGAAAGGAAAGAACAATAAGAAGGGATTAATACCAGTGACTGCATACATTATTTTCTTTTCAACTACTTGGTAATTTTTTTGGTAGAATAACTTCTTGTGGTGCACCACTTTAATGACATGGATATTAAGATGTGAATAGACATTTCCCTTCACAGGAATTGCTTAAATAATTTTTAACGGTTTGGTAACTTATCTGCTAGAGTAAGTCAAGGTGATGCATCACTCTAGTGTTAAGATGTGACATAGGTATTAAACATGGCCATTTTTACTGTAATATTTTTTCTGCTTGAGCTTTGTCATGTTTAGATATAAGTTATTGCATTTGCTGCTGCTGTTTGACAGGCATATTGCTGTTAAATTTCACTTTGTACTACTCTGTTAAGCCAGTTTTACTACAGATATATTTTTCTTTTTGCTGCACATTGGCTCATATTAGTGATAATGTTACATTTGCTTTGCTAACTTACATATATTGCTGCTTGCTTTGCCAATTTGAATTTTTTGTCATTGCTGTTTGTGTTAATTGTTTTGTGCTGCTGCATTTCCTCGTCCCTTAGTTTAGCATCTGAGCTCAGTAGATTTAAGTTAGCTTAGGATGGGGTAGGCTATATAAAAGAACGAGTTGTGATGAATTGTAAGAAATGCATTGAGAAGCTATAAGAAAATGGTTTGGCCAAACAAAGTATTTTGAAAGAGCATATGAACAAAAAAGTAGGGTTTAGGGACAACAGGTTTAGGTAGGATTTTCTTGGAAATAAATGGTGAGGTAAGGTAACGGAAAATAAATAATGAGGTAAGAAATATATGAACATATAAATACAGAAAGTATGCTTGGATTGGATTTTTTTGGCGGAAACAAATGTTGAAATAAGACGAAAGTTCTATGGAATGTAGTTTTGGTTTGGATTGCAGTACCAAATGTTACACTAAAAACATACCCTGCCCTTTCCTCTTGTGTTATTCGGCTATGTGTTTGTGTACCCTTGTGTATTTGTGTTTTTCCTGTCTTTATGTGTTTAGATGATGAGAGTTATGTTGTAGAATTTTTCTAACGCTATGTTATTTACTTTGTAAAGATTATTAGACACTATTTATCTGTTCTGTTTTGTTGCTCACGTGTGGAGTTGATGTTTCAAAAGTTATTCTATTCTTTTATGTATGTACTTATGTCATAATTCCTGTAACACTGATGTATATGTTATTTCGATTCTTTTGTAAAGCCCATATTACTACAAATGTTATCTGTATTGTTATGTTGTTTAATGATGTATTTTGTACCTTTGTTATTGTATTCTCATGTTATAAAATTGTAATTGACACCAGTTCATCAAATTAAGTAACTTGTAAGCATTCATTTCACTGCACATATTTCTGTTGGTCATAGTATATGCACAATATGTGAAAAAAAGAGGACTGTTAGTGTTTGGACGTGTGTTAATAATTCAGCAAGGGACTGATTAACAGCATTGCTGGTTCTAAGGACAATTCCAAAAACTTTGTGAGTGCACAAGTGGTGGTTTATGACTTGTTATATTCTCCGCAAGACTCTTCGATCGTGATTGTGCACCTGCACAGTCGCAACAGATGGCTGCTGGCCGTCTCTACAAGGACTACAGTGGATCTGCATCTTTGATGGCCCACAAATACCATTATTTCTACAAGGACTGCAGTGGGTCTGCACCTCTGGTGGTCCACCAATAACCAGACTGCATGGAAATCCATTAGTTCCATGTGCATTTTTTTTACTGCTCAGACTTTGAGAAAAACACTGCAGTTTTACTGTGATGAACGATCAGGACTGTCTTTATGGACTGTGAGAAAATTTTAGCTCTTGACCAACATTGTACCAATAAGTGTCTGCATTTGATTTCTTTGTTATTGTAATTGTGAAAAAAATTTTAACAAATATGTATTGGCCACTGCCCAAAACAATTGGTAAAATTTTTTGTGGGGAGCATGGGGGCTATGTAAGTAGGCTGTTTAGGTTTTTTTTATTGGTAACGCCACGTAGCGCTCTGTATGAAAATCACTGGCTGTGCTGTGTGCAGTCTGTGGCTGGTTTGCATTGTTGTTGGCTATTGTAGTGTTGGGCAGTTGGCTGCTAACAGTGCGTAGCGTTGCGCAGTTGGAGGTGAGCCGCCAGCAGTGATGGATGTGGGGAAGTGAGATGGCGGATTTTTTAGAGCGGATGATCTGGACGTGTGTCCATCAGAAACAGTACATTTGTAAGAATGGATGTCATGAACTGATATTTATATTATGACTTTTGAACGCTATTAAGGTAAATACATTGTTTGTTCTTTATTAAAATCTTTCATTTGCTAACTATGCCTATCAGTAGTTAGTGCCTTCAGTAGTTAGAATCTTTTATTTAGCTGGTAGTAATGGCGCTCGCTGTACTGCAGTAGTTCGTGTAATGAAGATTTTTGTGAGGTAAGTGATTTGTAAAAGGTATAGGTTATTGTTAGTCAGCCATTCTTTTGTAGGGATTATTAAAAGTCAGATTGCATTGCGCTAAAAATATTGTGTGTCAGTTTAGTGTTGATCAGAATAAGTAAAGAGAGTAATGTCTGAGTACGTTCAGTTTCGCTCAGCTGTTTGAAAAGCAAATAATGTAAGAGGTTTATCAGCACAGTCATTCATAAATGTTTCTAAGGGGTCGTTTCGATGGATGTGTGTGAAGTCCTTAGGTTAGTTAGGTTTAAGTATTTCTACATTCTAGGGGACTGATGACCTCAGACGTTAAGTACAATAGTGCTCAGAGCAATTTGAATTTTGAACTATCACTTCCTTCCTAAGACAGTTGGATGAAATCTCTAGCGCTATTTACGGTGTAGCTTCCTCTACCTTTAAGTTGTACAGTTTAAATATTTCCCATGTCTCTGTTGTTCCTTCTTTAACTTCATCTACAACTAATTCACTTACATATTTCCTTTCCCTTATTTGGTCGATGATCGTCTTACCCTCACAGCTTAATTTGCTGCTGAGTGAAAAGACTAGCTTAACAGTTGCTGAAGAACGAAAGGCGAATGGCCGTGAAGAACATCGTTTGGGAATGTCAGAACACGGAGCAAAAGTAAAGAAAAATCTGGCGTAGGAGCTCCGGGCTTGGCTCGTCGAAGTTGTAAGCACGTGCGCACTGCGGCAGTTCAGTTTTTTTTCTTTTTTTTTTTCCTTCGTTGCAGCTCTTTCCGTTTCACGAGAACGTGCAGAGCGGTGTGGCGAAAGCAAACAGTCGGCCTGTTCGCAGCGGCGTACGGAGAAATAGAGAGAGAGAGAGAGGGAGAGAGAGAGAGAGAGAGAGAGGGAGGGAGTAGAAGCAAACACGGAGAGTGCAGAGTGGAGTCGTGGTGTGGTCCGCTGCTCTTGTAGCCCGCTGGCCGTTGCGTGCCGAGCCGAGTGTTTGGGCTCTCTGCACATGTGCGGGGCGAGCGGGAGACGGCAGTCCGAGCTCAAGCCGACGAAATAATGCAACTGCTTCTTGTCGAGAGGTCTCTTGAAAATAACACAACATGGGAGATGTCGAGGAGTACGGCACGTGGCTGTCTACCGAAATTGGTTTTCTAGAGGACGTAGTAGTTCAACATTTCCAGGAATTCCGTGTGGAGTGACAAGTGGGAAGAGGAAGCAGTAGCCAATTAAACCTGTCGGAACGGAGAAGTCACTCAGCACGTTGACGTTGATGTTATATTACAACGGATAGTCGTGTAAGATTATCACCTCGACAAAACTATGAAGCTTCGTGGTAGTCCTTCTCCACGTAATCACCCTTCACAACGTCATTTTATTTCCCCAACGTTAAACGACTTGGGTAATATTG
This sequence comes from Schistocerca serialis cubense, assembly GCF_023864345.2. NCBI lineage: Eukaryota > Metazoa > Arthropoda > Insecta > Orthoptera > Acrididae > Schistocerca > Schistocerca serialis. The sequence goes on along the minus strand of NC_064638.1, from coordinate 1,252,414,697 downwards.
GTTTCACAAGTCTGCATTTTGACTGTTCAGGAGACGTTTGGCCTTGAAAATGTTCAAATGTGTGTGAAATCTTGTGGGACTTAACTGCTAAGGTCATCAGTCCCTAAGCTTACACTCGACTTAAATTATCCTAAGGACCAACACACACACATCCATGCCCGAGGGAGGACTCGAACCTCCGCCGGGATCAGCCGCACAGTCATGACTGCAGCGCCCAGACCACTCGGCTAATCCCGCGCGGCGCCTTGAAAATCACCTCGCCGTGTTTCTGAATATACAAGCCAAGCAATGGTTTATCCATCATAGGAACTAGGGAAAAGTTCACGACGGGCAGTGGCAAAATGACAGGCTGGGGGGGGGGGGGGACAAAGAGGGAAAGCTCACGTGACTGTAGACCGTGTAGAATGAACTGGGGCGTTGTCGTGGAGCAAAAACATCCCCATAGAGAGTTTCCAATGTTTGCTCTGCTGCTTGCTCTTGAGATCATAGTGATAAGACTCAGTACTTTTTCACGGTGATTAAGCTAGTAAAAGCTTCATCTCGATTGCACTGACACAGGCACTACCTTTCCGTTGCTGCCTTTTTTGAATATATGTCATCTTCACAATGTGAAAGCTTCGAAAATTGTAGAAATCTTTCTACCGACTGTATTCTAGAATTGTATTTTATTAAGCACTGCTAGTTTCGAGCCAAGGCTATTTTGAAGTGCATCTATACTTTCCAGTCACATTAATGTGACCACCTGTCACCGATCGCTGCGAGACGTTCAGTAAGAGGGCCAGTGACGTTGTAGAAGGTACCGACAGGGATGCGAAGCCATGCCGACCCCACTACTGTTGCCAGGTCCGCTACATTTTCGATGGAGGCTCCATGGCGCGAACAGCCCGATCAAGGTGGTCCCATAGACTCTCGACTGGTTTTAAATCCGAGCTGTTTGGTGACTAGAGGAGTATGGTAAACAAATCGTGGTTCTCCTCGAACCACGCACGTCCACTAAGAGTTGTGACACTCTGCATTGTCCTGGTGGTTGATGCCATTGTGCCGAGGAGAAACGAAATGAATGCAGAGATAGCCATAGTCCCCAAGCATAGATGGATACCTGCGTAGATCCAGAATGACGAGATCACCCAGGGAATGCCACTAAAACATACCCCAGAACATAAGGCTCCCATCATCTCTCCGATGGAGCATAAAACATAATTCATTTTCAAAGTCTACCTGTCGGCACTGAGTGGACGTCCAGTTGGGATACCGGCGTGCTACTTCCCGCCTTCGTAGCCGATGAAAAGCAGTCAGCGTGGGTGCACGGACCAGGCTCTTGTTTTGAGACCCATACGCTGCAATCTTGGCGAGGAGCAGTTTGGCTTTAGACGGAATACGGGCACCAGAGATGCAGTAGGGCTCCCATGAATGTTGGGAGCTAGGTTTATTGAAGAAGGAAGACACCTATATATGTGCTTCATCGATCTAGAAAAGGCATTTGACAATGTGGTTTGGGACAAGCTGGCCACTATAATGAGGAAAGGAGACTGGACTGGAAAAGCAGAAGACTTGTAAACTCATTATATCTTAATCAAAAAGTTACAATTAAAGTACAAACTGGATCGGACTAGGAAAGGGAGAAAGACAAGGATGCTGTCTATCACCTATTCTTTTCAACCTCAGCTTGGAAAATATGATTGTCCAGTGCTCATTAGAGGACAAAGGCGTAGAAATTGGAGGAAGAAGAGTAGAGTGTTTGAGGTTTGCTGATGACATGGTCCTTCTAGCCACAGGGGAAAATGAATTACAAGATTTGGTGGACACCATTGAAACTAACGGAAAAAAATATGGAATGAAAATTAACACAAATAAAACAAAAGTATTGGCACTAGGAGGAAATAAGGAAATAAAAATTATGCTGAATGGAGAAATGCTAGAACAGGTGCAAAGTATCTAGGAAGCAGGATAGATACCGACTGGAAGTGCACCACAGAAATTAGAACAAGGGTATCAATGGCAAAAGAGGCGTTTTATAAGAAAAGGAGAATTTTCTGCAGCGGTCTGGACAGAGAACTCAGGAAGGGACTCATAAAATGCCTTGTGTGGAGTGTTCTTCTAAATGGCGCTGAAACATGGACTATGAGGAAAGAGAAAGGCTGGAGGCTTTTGAGATCTTGACATGGCCGAGGATGGAAAGAATAAGTTGGATGGACAGAGTAAAAAATGAAGAGGTATTCAGAAGAGTGGGAGAGAAAAGACAGTTAGTAGATGTAATAAAGAGAAGAAAAAGAAATTGGATAGGGCATATATTAAGACTCGGGTTGCCGGGTTCGATTCCCGGCGGGGTCAGGGATTTTCTCTGTCTCGTGATGACTGGGTGTTGTGTGTTGTCCTTAGGTTAGTTAGGTTTAAGTAGTTCTAAGTTCTAGGGGACTGATGACGATAGACGTTCAGTCCCATAGTGCTCAGAGCCATTTGAACCACTTGAACCATATATTAAGAAACAATGACGGACTGATGAAAACAGTTTTAGAAGGTTATGTAGAAGTGAAAAGGAAGCGAGGAAGGAAGAGATTACAGATACTGGATGACATGGTGGACGGTACAACATACAGCAGCCTTATGGAGGAAGCAATGGATCGCAGAAAATGGAGAGGCAAAGGACCTGCTAGTATAGCAGATAACTAATGGTGATGATGACGCTGCAACGTTCGCTGAACGATTGATGAGGAGACGATAGGTAGGTCCTTTGTTCATATGGGCTGTGAGCTGCGCAACGGCTGCGCGTTATTAGGCCGTACACATCTCTGCAGCCGTCGTTAGTTTTGCCAAGCACTATATACTTTAACCACATCGGCACGCGAAAAGTTTACAAACGTAACCGTTACGAAATTGTTTCCACCCTTGACCCGAAAACCAATGATCATGCTCTTTTGGACGTCAGATAAATCGCTCCGCTTCCGCATTACGACAACTACACTGTTAACCGTTCCCCCGACAAGCTTTATACACCCTCCAGTGCCTGTTCTGACACCTGTCGTCTGTGAGTGGTTATTGCACGTTGACGTCGTACGTAGGCGTTGGTCCCATTAATGTGACTGTAGAAGAAATAGATGATATAGAGAATGGTTTCATTAAGGATTTTTATTTTTTACACTGTTTCGCTTCCAGTACCTGCACTGCTCCTGCCCAGTTCCTCACAGAGATCTGATTCCCCCCCCCCCCCCCCCCCCCCAGTCTTCGTCATTCCTCATTCGTCATTCGGACAGTGTTGTCTAATCACACTGGAAGCGTCTGCTCCACGTAAACGCTGTGTAATATGATGCTGTATTGTTGTGATGGACTTTCATCAACTCATCATCGTTCTTCTTCAGACGGAGTTAGTTACTGCACGATGCTCTACTTCACAGTTGGGTCGAGCCATTTTGTCCTATCTCCTCTAGCGGCATGTTACGGTCCTGTGGAGCAGAGGTGTCAGTGTGTACCATGAGCGGACACATGTAACCGCAAACAAACAAAACTTTTTTCAGGTAACTTTACTTTTGCGAATTAATGATTAAATCTTCAGTAATCGACTTTTCCGGCAGTTCTTGTAGAATGTTATGCATTATGAACGAAAAACCAGACGACACTGATTAATTCTTTAATGCATAAGAAACAAAAACTACGGGTTTCCTCTGTTCTTTATCCTGTACCAAACGCATCACCTCAAGACCACAAAAATGGCGCACGGTTTCATATTTAGAAAACGTCTCTCTGAATGTGGAAAGAAAATTTAAAACTAGGAACATTATAAATCCTTTTATATGCACAACATTATCGGACACATTCTGCCCGATGGTAAAGATAGCACTCCCGCTTTGTAAAATAGTTCTACATCTACATCTACATTTATACTCCGCAAGCCACCCAACGGTGTGTGGCGGAGGGCACTTTACGTGCCACTGTCATTACCTCCCTTCCCTGTTCCAGTCGCGCACATGGTTCGCGGGAAGAACGACTGAAGGAAAGCCTCCATGCGCGCTCGAATCTCTCAAATTTTACATTCGTGATCTCCTCGGGAGGTGTAAGTAGGGGGAAGCAATATATTCGATACCTCATCCAGAAATACACCCTCTCGAAACCTGGACAGCAAGCTACACCGCAATGCAGAGCGCGTCTCTTGCAGAGTTTGCCACTTGAGTTTGCTAAACATCTCCGCAACGCTATCACGCTTACCAAATAATCCTGTGGCGAAACGAGCCGCTCAACTTTGGATCTTCTCTGTCTTCTCTGCCAACCCGACCTGGTACGGATCCCACACTGATGAACAATACTCAAGTATAGGTGGAACGAGTGTTTTGTAAGCCACCTCATTTGTTGATGGACTACATTTCCTAAGGACTCTCCTAATAAATCTCAACCTGGCTCCCGCCTTACCAACAATTAATTTTATATGATCATTCCACTTCAAATCGTTCCGTACGCATACTCCCAGATATTTTACAGAAGTAACTGCTACCATATAATCATATAATCATACAATAAAGGATCCTTCTTTCTACGTATTCGCAATACATTACATTTGTCTATGTTAAGGGTCATTCGCCACTCCCTGCACCAAGTTCCTATCCGCTGCAGACCTTCCTGCATTTCGCTGCAATTTTCTAATACTGCAACTTCTCTGTATACTACAGCATCATCCGTGAAAAGTCGCATGGAACTTCAGACACTATCTACTAGGTCATTTATATATATTGTGAAAAGCAAAATAACTTGTACTTGTTAAAAATCCTATAAAAAGTATAGGCCAGTCTGACCGGGAAATATCCACCCACTTGAAGGAACACAACAGAAGTATGCGATTTAGGAAAGGATACTCAGATTTGCAGACCACCTGCTTATAGAAGGCCAGAGTTGTAAGGTGCTACTTGATGTCTTGCGCAACATCCACAAAGGATGAAAGATGAACTACCTTGAAATGATGGAAATGAATAAAGATATGTGCACTTACTACGGTATATTGATAAGTTTCACTTATGGACCGTCTGACAGCAACTGAATAAAACACAATTTTAGTGCCATACGCGTTTCGCCTTTATTTTCTGCAAGGCATCATCAGTGGCCTGGAATATGTACATATGTTAGCTATTTTATTTACATTTTTGTCACTGTGCCTATAGGTTATAAACAGTTCTAATGGTTGGTATTTCCTATTAAGTAGTAATGTTTTCAACTGTACTTACAGGTTGCGTAGACAGTTTCTTACACATTACGCTCCTGTTGCATTTTTGGTGTTGTTCTTCTTCCTATGAGCGCTAATTTGCTGTTTTTTCCACATTCCACAGCACTATGCACTGAACGCTTGTTTTAATGCAATGTTTTGGTTTCTGTTGCCGACTGTCAAATGTTTTTGCCAAAGATCGAATATTACTGCCAAACTTATGAGTGTAACTATTGAAGTATCTGTGGTCTGTTCGTGTATGCATTTGTGTGTGGGTTTGTGTGTGTGTGTGTGTGTGACTGTTGATTGGTGTGGTATTAATTTAATTTAATTTTATTGTATTTATTTATTTATTTATTTTTGTTTTTGTCCTGTGTATGTGTGTGTGTGTGTTTTGGTGTGATATGTATTTTTTTGTGCTATGTGTGTGTGTGTCTGTCTGTATTTTGGTGTTATGTAATTTTTTTTGTGAGGGGGGGGGCTGTGTATGTGTGTGTGTGTGTGTGTGTGTGTGTCTGTATTTTGGTGATATATATATATATATATATATATATATATATATATATAATGTTATCATTTCCTTTATTAAGTGTAGTAGGGAGCCTGTGCTGATGTGTGTTTGTTCATTTATCACATGTTTGTTTTTCTGTTATAGCTTTCTGGATGTGGAAGTTTTCTTGCATTTGTATAAGATGTTTGTCATCGTTGCTTATTCTCATTATTTTCATTTCTTGTTCCATGTTTGTAGGATGATGGTTGTAGTGTTTTAAATGCTCTGCAATGTGGAATGGTTTGTTTCATACTTCCAACATCTGATATGTTCTTTGTATCTTGTTTCAAAATTCCTGCATGTCATGCCTATGTATACTGCATCACAACTTTGACATTCAAGTTTATATATTCCTGATTGTTGGAATTTGTCCCTCTTGGTAGTTGGCTGGCTTAGGTGTGATTGAAGGGTTTGTCCAGGCTTATATGCTATTTTGGAGCCCTCTCTCTTTAGGATGTTTGCAACTCTGTGTGTAAGTTTATGTGTGTAGGTCATGCTGTACCATCTGGTTCTTTTCTGTGTGGTGTTGTCATTGTGTGTTTGTTGAGTGTGTTTGTAAGTTTTCAGCTTGTGAGTTCTTTTGTATTGTGGAAATGTTGTGTTTGTTTTTTATTTCTGTTTTTATTTTTTTGATTGAGCCTGTGTACCACATGTGTGTCATACCCGTTGTTCCTAGCTATTTGTATGATCGTGTTCATTTCTTGTTCATAGTTTCTCTTGCTGAGTGGGATTCTGTTTAATCTATGTAACATGTGTCTTAGTTTCTGTCTTTGGGGGTGGTTGGATGTGGAATGTATTATTGTGTCCGTGGCTGTTGGTTTTCTAAAGATGTTAAATGTATGTTTTCAATTTTCTTTTTTAATTGTAATGTCAAGAAAATTTATTTGATTTTCTTTTTCTTTTTCAAGTGTGAATTTTATGTTCTTATGAGCTTTGTTTATTTCTGAATGGAGTTCATCTATTTTTTCACTTGGCTCGTCTACCAGACAAATAATGTCATCCACCTATCTGTACCAATATATGATTTTGAAAGTTTCATTTGTGGTTATCTTATCAAATATCTGATTTTCAAGGTGACTGATGAAAATGTTTACTAGTGTTCCTGATATTGGGGATCCCATGGGCAGTCTATCAGTTTGTAGATAATATTCTTCCTCAAACTGAAAGTAGTTCAGTATGAGCATATCTGTTATTTCTTTTATTGCGTCTGTGGTGAGGTTGCTGTGGGATGAGAGATTTTGTTCTATGATTTCTATTGTTTCTGTGATAGGGATGGGAGTATACATATTTTCTATATCGAATGAAATCAGTGATGCTGTGTGTGGTATCTGTATGTTCTGTATGTTTTCTATTAGGTTTCCTGTGTTTATCACTGTTCTGTTGTTTTCTACTTTATAGTGGTTTGTAACTAACTTTTGGAGGTGTTTGGCTATGTGGTATGTTGGGGATTTCTTGAAGTTGATAACAGGTCTCATTGGCATTCCGTCTTTATGTACTTTCGGTTGGCTGCGGAGTGTTGGTGCTTGTGGGTTTTTCTGTGTTAAGTAGTATTTCTGTTTGTCTGTGAGTGTGTGTTCAATGTTTTTCAGTGTTCGTTTCACATTTGCCTGGAATTGTGTAGTTGGATCTGACTTCAGTTTTTGTATTGCGTTGGTGTTTATGTATTCCTTGGTTTTTGTGATGTATTGCTCTTTATCCATGAGTACTGTTACATTTCCCTTGTCTGCTCTTGTTATTAATACGTTGTTGTTTGCTAACTTTTGTTTTAACCTTTTCATAGTAGCTGCTTCTGTTTGGTTGTTCTTATTGTGTGTCTGCTGTGTTTGTTTTATTATGCCTTTTATTTCTTCTTTTACTAGTTCTCTTGTCAGTCCTATGTTTGTTTCACAATTATTTTGTTGTTCTTCACGTGTAAGGATGTGTTCGGTTTCTACTATGAGATTTTCTATGTATTGATTGTTCACTTTGCTATTGGTGCAGTCCGTCAGTTTGTAGATAATATTCTTCCTCAAACTGAAAGTAGTTCAGTCTGAGCATATCTGTTATTTCTTTTATTGCGTCTGTGGTGAGGTTGCTGTGGGATGAGAGATTTTATTCTATGATTTCTATTGTTTCTGTGATAAGGATGGAGGTATACATATTTTCTATATCGAATGAAATCAGTGATGCTGTGTGTGGTATCTGTATGTTCTGTTTCTACCTCTCGTAGAAATGCGTCATTGATCAGCTTCGCCATCACAAGGAATCTGTACTCGTAGTTGTAATATCGGTCATGGGAATCAGAAGCAATGCGGTTCTACAAAAGTCCACGAATCACAGCTCGCCGTCTCTTTTTGGTTTTATACTAGGAAAACTCCACGCCGGTCAATCTACGGTTCGTATTACTAATCATAGCTTGAAATCGATTAATTTCGTGTCGTGAGTGCAGACGATGACTTCGGACTTGAGCTGTTGTACATTTTGTACTACGGTTGTTTTGGATATAAATGCAAATAATTGCAACAAATCGGTTCTGAAGTATTTCTTTATATCCAAAAAAACTTTTTCGGGTCTTTTCAGGCTCATTTTCATATAGGGCATGTAGGTGTTACTTATTTATAATTACAATGTGCTGGTGGGTACTTTCTTACGGCATTGATGTTTTGGTGCTATCATCCACGTGGCAGCTTTTATTTTCATTGGGCGTTGACCACAGAATTCATCGGCAAACGCTATGATTACTAACTGTCGCAATATGCTCATCATTTACGGTGATAGAGTTTATTGTGAATAATTATTAATTCTGTGGCTGATAAGAAATGAAAGTGAAAGCTGCCAGATGGACAGTAACAATACACCTCCAAGGCAAATACCCTGCTACATGCAACAGACATAATATCTACACGCTCCATATGACGATGGTCCTGAAAAAACTCGAAATCTGATTTATGATGTTTTGTTGACTTATTTCAGTTAGCTATATACATTCTGCATATCTATTATCTAACAAAGATGTTATGTAATGTATATACAATCAATGTACAGTCTTAAGAGCCATAATCTGAATTTTGTGCCATACAGAAGCGTTTAGCACTCTATTTTATTCTGTTATGTATGCTTCAAGACTTGTGAAATTCTCGTGTTGCCGGAACTATGCCGGACTACTTAATTTCAATTAATATTCCAGTTAAGACTTTTCGACGTTTTTGTGCCCCACTTAGAACTTTATTTTTTTATCAAAGGTTCTTTTGCGCTGGTAGTACAATTCCGCGTGGTCGAAACGAAATTAATTTTAATGAGCGTAAACTTTATTTGAACGATCCGTAATACGAACCGTCTTTCCCTCATTCAGAATCCTCAGTACTGTGTTGAGTTTCTGAAGAGAACTGATGGAACTTTCATAACTTCTCACGACATTTAAGCTGGAGCTGTAAAGGGCTTGATCATAAAGAGAGCTCTTTACTTGAACATTGCAGCCTCCTGTTTAACTTGCGATTTTTGTTTCCTTTTGATGATTATATGCCTCAGTAATTAAATTTTGGGACGACATTTTCAGCTGGTCACTCAGTCGAAGACGGGATATAAGGACACATTAAAATAGTTACACATTCTTTTCACTGCGTGTGTCATTTGAGATACAATAATACCTGGAGGGAGAAAACTGCCCTTGACGCATTTGTAGTGCGAGGGAAGCGCAGACTTTAACAGAAACTCTGAACGTTAGGAATTAAGTAAACCGTTTACCCTAATATCAAACCGATCTCCGACACTCACGCAGCAGCTGAGACACTGTCTCGTATAGTATATTAATAACAGGGGTTCTGTGATGAACTTCTTTTCCAAAATGAACAAGAGTAATTTCCGCTGCTAGTATTGCAAGTCTGAGAGGGACAAATTCTTGGGAATTGGTTTAGTAATTCCGGATAAATTAAAGTTCTTGGAACTCTAATTTCTGTGTCTGACATGAAACTGATGGCTGTGTTACGTAGAATCACGCGATTTCGCACAAAAGTAAGGGAATATGACACGTCTAAACAGGAGGAAAAATAATATTGTGCTAGTGCGGTGCCAGTATAAAAAGGAACATAGGACAATGTATTTTTGTATTCTGCCCATACACTAATCAGAATTTATATAAGATAATGTTGCACCAGTGTGATACCAATATATAAAGGAACATAGGACAATGTGATTTTGTATGCTGCCCATAGACTGTTCAGAACTTGTATACGATAATTAGTATCAAACAACAAGCGCAATGCTCGAAACAGCAGTCGTCGCTTACGCTCCGCGAATGGGTAATGTGATGATCAAACAAATAAATTGTAAGTTCTGAAATCTGCAATTTCTCCCAATTACTTACCGGATTGGAAGTATCTTTTCTATGTACGGACTGCAGCTGAAACTACTGCACTAAGGTGACAAGTCATGGGTAGCTATATGCAAATATAAATACAGTTGTAGTATCGTGTACATAATGTATAAAAGGACAGTGAATTGGCGGAGCTGTCATTAGTACACAGGTAATTCACTGAAAAGGATTCCGATGTGATTATTGCCATACTGTGGGAGTTAACAGAGTTTGAAGGCAGAGTGATAGTTGGAGCTAGACGCATGGGACATTTCGTTTCGGAAATAGTTAGGGAATTCAGTGTTCCTAGATCCGCAGTGTGAACAGTGGCCGAGAATAGCAAATTTCAGCCATTATCTCTAAAAACTGACAATGCACTGGCCGACGGCCGTCACTTAACCACCGAGAGCCGTTGCGTTTGCGTAGGGTTGTCAATGCTAAAAGGCAAGCAACACTGCGTGAAATAACTGCAGAAATCAATGTGGGATGTACGACGAACGTATGAATTAGGAGAGTGCAGTGAAATCTGGCGTTAGTGGACAATGGCAGCAGACGACCGACATGAGTGCCTTTGCTAACAGCACGACATCGCCTGTAGCGGCTCTCCTGAGCTCTTGTCCATATAGGTTGGGCCCTACACGATTGGGAATTTGTGGCCTGGTCAGATGTTTCTCGGATTCATTTGGTAAGAGCTGATGGTAGTGTTCGAGTGTGCATGTGGTGTCTCGTTTCTGAGAACCTTATAACAACAACAGGGCCAGAGAAAGAGCATCAGAGAGAGAATGACAGGGTGTGAGACCCTAACACAATGATGCTTCTATATGTATCTATATTTATTAAATTGGTGGAGTCACAAATATAAACATACTCTTCCATATCTCGTTATATCAAGGTGTCACTGTTATTCTCCAAAGTAACATATCGTAGAGTTAACATTCGCATACTCCATGTTCATTGATTTTCTTCCTCACTGGTTACTGCATTATACAGGGTTTCTTTTATTAAAGTCACACAGTTTATTAATTCGTAACAAATGTAAAAATGTTTGTAACAAATACATGTGGAGACGACATACGTAGACCTCATGAAGCCACGGATCCAAGTTGTCGACAAGGCACTGTGGACTATGTTTACATGGCATAGACACAGGCCTGGCAATGTTCCACTACTTGGAGACCATTTGCAGGCATTCATAGAATTCATATTAGCAAACAATGCTAGAAATTTGTTGTAGTGGTTAAGTGCCAGGAGTTGCAATATTAAAACTCGTCGAGAACTTTCCATATGATTTATTTGCTTCCACTACAGTGCTCCATGCACCTCAGTCTACATCACAGGGCCCCACAATGCTGAGGAAGCACCCCAGCAGCCTGTGAAACGCAATGCTGTGTCGCGCCGGCCTCGGCCGGCCCACTGAGTTCCGATGATGTCGGGATGGCTGCGCCAGCAGCCGACTCAGCGCTGCTCGGTGTGAGCCGCAGGTGGCCAGCTGCGTCCTTGTCCTCGCCAGCATGGCTGAGATCATGTCGACATACAAGCGCCCGCTATCTGGCGCCCGAATCTGAAGCCCTCGCCTCGGGAAGCCTCCGGCCTGTGTCAGGAACCAAGACGACTGCGTGTGGTAGTTAGCCGAGGTGTGGCCCACTGCTGGCTGGCCTCGGACTCCACATCAGCCTCAGAGGTTCGAACGAATGACCCGCTGTGGACTGGGATGCTGACACCCCATCTGATGATGCGTGTAGCCCGGTGGTGCGATACACCCCGCTGTCCAGAGAGCTGCCACACTTGAATGAATCTCGTTAGAAAACGACACCTATTTATACTCGGCTGTGCGTCTCTTTTTGCCAAGCATGCTGCTTCGCGTCACGTATGCATAACACTTAGGCTGGCCAGTGGCCCTCTTCTGCCTGTGACTTGCGCCATGGAAACTGCCGTGTGCGCCCTCGCCAGCAGTTCAACACCCCTGTGGCCTCTATTTGCCTTTGCAACTGCTGGTATGCGTGACTTATTGCAATCTGGCCCACACTTGTCTGTAACTCGTGCTCCGAATATGGCACAAAACTAACTTTCCCTATCCTAAACGGTGGTGCACGCTACATTGTGGATAAGAACGTGTCATGCCACAAGGCCACAATCGTTCGCGATTTGTTTGAAGAACAGCCCAGACAGTTCGAGCAAGTAATTTGGCCACCCACATCGTCCGACACGAGTCCCAGAGAACATTTATGGGACATAATAGAGACGTTAGTTCCTGGATAAAAACCTACTTTAGTGGCAGGATGGCTCATTGTTTCTCGCGTCCATGGCACGTCGAGGTGTTGCGAAATGCCAGGAAAAAGGAGGTCCGGACGATATTAGGAGATATCCCATGACTTTTGTCTCCTCAGTGTATAGTTACAGTTGAAGGAAAATGAAATAATTTTTTTTTCTCTGTCGTTAATGTTGGTATAATAAGTCGTTTTCTGAAAATTTTCTTACAATGTGTCAAACTGAAAATAGATTTACAATATTGTACTATTCTGGAAATAGGCAAGGTTAAAAATTTTATTTGCGGATCGAGTATGTAAAAGGAATACAAGGTTAGCATTTGTGGTTTTATCAGTGGTCATTAGTCACTTTAGTTACTTTCGATTTCAACAATTTAACGCCTCGTCAACCTGAGGATCATCAGAGGGAGAGCGTCTATATCTTGATCTCGAATCTGGAAGCCACAGTGCGATAGTAAGTCATACATCAGCACCTCTCCACACCACCACCCCCTAAATTACACAACTCTCACTCCCCATTCCGTCTTTCATAAGTCGTATGGAAATAAGTTGGAGGAACATGGTGGTGACATTACTGAATAACCTGCTATAACCTTTGCGATCTTGGGATGTGGCAGGTCTTCTAAATAATAATTGCTGGACAGAGATTCTAACACAGACACCAATCCGGTGGCATCGAATGTATTTAATTTGCCACTTTAGTCGGCTGATTACTCGAGTTTCCTTGCAAATTTATTGTAATAATCCCAAGAAATTGTAATTAATATCCCAGTAAGCACAATCGCGAACCACTCATATGTTCGATTCTATATTATTGTTACCCGCCGAGGTGGTCCTGTGGTAAAGCACTTGCCTGGGAACCGAAAAATCGCCAAACGGACTCCTGGACGACCCCCGAAATTTAAGCTGCTTTTAACCTACCATTCACGTCTCAATTATGTGAGGACTCGTCAGCAACGACAGGCGGTTCGAATTCCACATTAAACTGTGGGTCTACTCTGCCTGGCAGAATTATTGGAGTAGGTTAGGTCACCGAAGTGGTGTCCAATTGAAGGAGACGCGCCGGGTCGAGGAGCCACGCAGAACCCTTGTTAACGTTATTGTACGATATTCACAGTCTTTCGTAGACCTTTACGCAACTGAAAAAGCTGAAGAGATTAGGGAGAAGCATACTGAAAATGAAGCCTTCAAAATAGAGAGTACCCTTTATACACAGTACAATTGAACATACTTTTTTAGCTTTACACTGGGTAAAACAATGTAATTATTCTCCTTTTCTGTCTACAGTCATTAATATTTTCTGAGCGTCATAAATCTGAAAATAAACGTATCAGCGTATCACGATAGATAGGTGGGATGTTGCTGATAATCTTGTTTCCTGTCTATCACAATTGTTTCCAGAATTCATCTCTCCGTTTTAATGTTAAAAACTTTTAGTTTTTGAATTGTTTTGGCATGAAAAATCCATTCTTACTGGCATAATTCAGATGAATGTTACTGGAGAATTTCCAGTTTTAGATATATTGGGAGCTTTATAAACTAGATTTGGTTTACCAAAGGAACTCCATTACACTTCTGCTCTCCCGCTTATTAATTTACTGTTCTACAAAGCACATAGTTCATGTGCTCAAAATCCTAGCTCATCAGCTGGCCCTATGACCACGTTGTGAAGTGCTTAAAATTTGTTGTTTATTATTGTTACACTGCTATCAGACTTGTGTTTATATTTTCCATTCACTGGTATTAGGCGTGTAATGAGGAGTATGAATCAAAAATTGCTTCGATGTAGTCATTGACCTTGCATGTCTGCGCATGAAAAACACATGATCACACATAATGCCGTCATGCTCTCACCCCTTCCCGCCCCTGCCCTCCGCTTGCCTTCCTTTCTCAACACCTTCAGCCAACCAGAAACCGAGATGGTGGAATTAGTGAGTTTTGTACCCTACACCTCTCCCTCTCTCCAGTCAATCACAGAGAGGAATTAAAATGAGTCAGCCAGTTATAATGTAGTCTCAATGAACAAATGAATAAAATAATCAAAAATACCCAAATTATGCTCTTTACAACTTGCTTGTGTCCCTTTTTCCAGCCAATCAGAGGGTAATATTACACTGAGATGTAAAACTGGTGCCTGATGCGCCACAGAAAATTGTTTCACCCTCATTTAAAAGTCAAAGACGTGCGTTATCTCCGTGAAAGTCGAAGATACTATTGTACTAACCCCACCTCCCCAGTCCCCCATTAACCATAGACCTTGGTGTGGAGGCTTACGTGCCTTAGTGACATGGGTAGCAGTACTACTGATGCAACCACAACGGAGGAGTACCTGTGGTTCCTGAGAATGGGTAGCAGCCTTTTCAGGAGCTACAGGGCCAACAGTCACGATGATTGACTGATTGGTTATTGTGACTACGACCGAGACGGTCTTGCTGTGCTGGTAAAGCGAACGGCTGAAAGCAAGGGGAAACTAGAGTCCTAACTTTCCCCGAGGGCATGCAGCTCTGCTGTACGGTTAAGTGATGATGGCTTCCTTTTGGATAAAATATTCCGGAGGTAAAATAGAGCCCCCTTTCAAATCTCAGGGCGGGAGCTACTCAGGAGTATGCCGTTATCAGGAAAAACAAAAGATTGTAAGTAGGCTGTTTATGTTTTCTCTATGTAAGTAGGCTGTTTATGTTTTCTTATTGGCAACATTACGTAGCGCTCAATATGAAAATCACTGGCTGTGCTGTGTGCAGTCTGTGGCTGCTTTGCATTGTTGTAATACTCGCCATTGTAGTGTTAGGCAGCTGGCTGTGAACAGCGCGTAGCGTTGCGCAGTTGGAGGTGAGCCGCCAGCAGTGGTGGATGTGGGGAGAGAGATGGCGGAGATTTGTAATTTGTCATGAGCTGCTATATTTATATATGATGATATCAAGGTAAATACATTGTTTGTTCTCTATTAATATCTTTCATTTGCTAACTATCCCTATCAGTACCTTCAGTAGTTTGAATCTTTCATTTAGCTGGCAGTAGTGGCGAACCTGTATTGCAGTAGCTTGAGCAGCGAAGATTTTTGTGAGGTAAGTGATTTGTGAAAGGTATAGTTTAATGTTAGTCAGGGCCATTCTTTTTTAGGGATTTTTGAAAGTCAGATTGCGTTGCGCTAAAAAAAAATATTGTGTATCAGTTGAAGGACAGTCGTGTAAAATTGTTCAAAGGGGACGTTTCATATGGCGACCCTTAGCCTAGGATACCTCACTGGAATCTTCTGATTTTTTTCTTGTAGTTTGTGTATTTAGTGTAGCTTTTGTTTATTGCTAGCGCGTAATTGTAGAGAGAATCTCCTTTGTAGTTGTAGTTTTTCATTGTTGTACAGTAAAACAGTTGTGGCATGCATGTAGATTTGCACCAAGTATTTCGCAGCTGCGCTCGCAATTAAGAAGACATTATTTCCATTGCTATGTTATTTTATTTTGCTCTTCAAATTGCGCTTTTCTGTGTTATCGTGTGAAATACTGTGACAATAATGGCCTGTGAAAAACGTAATACTAGGCTCCAAAGTAAACTGAGAAATGACAGTGAAGACGAAAGCAGTGTGTTAGCGCCGCAGAGTAATGAATTAACTAATGTTCAAAGTAGTAATTTGGTAATTGCGCATAGGGAAATGGAGCGGGCGGCAAACAATGGTGTAGACAGTGAAGCAGGTAGTGAACAGGGAAGCGTTATCGATCGATTGGTCGGCAACAGCTCGCCTCAGGAATCGGGAATGACAGAACACAATATTGCAAATACTGCAGACTCAGGTTTTGGGTTCCCACCGTTTTCTCAAATGAGTCAAGACACATTTTCCACTTGTCCAAATGTGAATGTTGCCGGTGCAACTTCACTGCCGAAAAGCACTGAGGAACATGTTTCAGACACCAGTGCATTATTATTACAATTAATGCAACAAATGGGACAAAAGCTTGAAAAGTTAGACACAATGGAACAACATCAGAGACAAACACAGCAACAGTTAGACACAATGGAACAAAATCAGAGACAAACACAGCAAAAGCTTCAAAAGTTAGACACAGTGGAACAAAATCTTAAAAAGTTAGACTCATTGGAACAAACACTTGAACAAACACGTGAAGATTTAACTACTGAGTTACATAACATTGAATCGAAATGTCAAAAAGTCTGTAATGACGTAAAAACACAAATTTGTGAGCATTTTCAACCTATTTTTTCGCGGCATGAAAATGCATTACAGAATCACGAAGCAGCCATAAAAGAACTGCAAATTATTGTTCATGAAAATCATGAGACCTTGCAAGCTAAATTTGACTCAGTTGCATCTACCGATTCGGTTACGCAACTTGCAAAAACTCAGGAAAACTTTAAGGACACAGTAGATACTCTGAAACTTGGTTCAGAAAAACACACTGAAGAAATAAGTACACTATCGGAGAAAGTAGCCGAACTTTCGGATCAGGTCACTAACTTATCTACAAAGGTAGATGATGATCTGAATGACACAAGACCCATAGCCTTCACTGACACAGAAGAGTATGAACAAATAAGAAAATTCAAACAAAATCAGAATCAAATTAATACACAACACAAAAGAGAAATCCGGGAAGTACAAGATCAGCTGACACAGGTAATACAAGAATTACGTATTTCAGAGGACACTGGCGCTCCAACACGGGAAGAGGGACTTAGAAACACGGAAAAGCCACAAAATAATAACACAGGGCATTTCGGAAGTTATGAAAGAAATTGGCAATACGCACCGAATTTTGAGATGGAACGGCCGACACGACCTAACAATGACCGATATGCGACTCGCCGACATGATGATTTTGACTACAAGCTGTTCATTACTACACGTACATTCAAAACATTTAAGAATTCTGGCAACGACATTCATCCACAAGCATGGCTCCATCAATTCTCTCATTGTTTTCCTCCCAACTGGTAGTTGGAACACAGATTAGAATTTATGTGTGGCTACTTAGAGAATGAACCAGCTGTAAGAATGCGATCGGTCATTCACGATTGCCACAGTGAAGGAGAATTTTACCATGCCTTCTTCTCAGCATATTGGTCTCAAGCCACACAAGACCGAGTAAAACATGGTATCATAATGATGAAACGTTTCGAACAATCTCAATTTTCCAGTCTTATGAAATATTTTGAAGACATGTTGCACAAGCCCCTCAGAACTCATCCGCATTTGCTTAATCAAATTACCTGAACATTTACGGCATATTATTTTAGCAGGACGTTGCAAAGACGACATTGAAGCTTTTCAGGGACTGTTACAAGAACTAGAAATTGACACTGATAATCGCGGAACGCGAAAACAAGGACACAACAATTACAGGTCACATCCGTCACAATTCCGTGACGACAGAAACAATAACCGGTCACGACTGGTCTATTCTTACAACGCAAATCGTGACCAAAATAGACACCACCCGTACGACAACCGTTGGCAGAGTAGTAATAATTACAGGGAAAGATCACCTCTCCGCAGTAGCGGATATCACAGAGACAATCAGAGAAACAGACAATATGGGGACCAAAACAATTATTATCAAGGGAGGCAGAATAACTTCAGACGCAACAGTTCGGCGCACAGTTACGATTCAGGGAGAAACTCTCCACCACGTGACGGACAAGGAAGAAACCACGGAATCTACTGACATGAAGACAGACGATGTGATCGTAACGACAGACCTGAATTGCATCAGAACTGGCGGGATTCAAACAGAGCAGGGCCCTCTCGTCACGGTGAATTTGTATAAGTTAGGTCTCCAAATCCCAATAACGACGCGCGCCAACAAAGAGACAGACAATGACTCGCACAGCAGGCAGCCGCGTGCGCCCGCTGGCTCCGAGAAAAATAACGTAAGACGCTAACCTTGAGAAAAATTTTTGCACTCCTCACCGACGTATACCGCCTGACAATTGCATTCAAGTTGAAACTCTGACTACTAGGAAGAGTAAAGGTTTACACCACATTTCACATGTAAAACCGTTTATTGAAAGATAATCTGCTTTTTAACTTTGTCATTGCCATAAAACTTTTCACTTTACATTACTAGTATGCTTGTCAGACTTAGAATCTGTTAACATGCAACAATGTTTGGAGTTAAATATCCAGTCAAGAACCAAGAGAACTTATTGAAACAGAAATTACGAATGCATTGTTATTGTGAACAGACGACACAGTGTTATTGTGTGTGTACATTCTTGCTTGTTAGTTGCACGATTACGTAATGACTATAAGGCTCACATACTTAGAACATTTACCAGTACTGCTAATGAGATTTTAATGCAACATTTTGGTTTACTTGAAAATACATTCTGGGTTTAAAGTACTTTCTGTGAGATACCAGAGGACACAGTGGTTAGTTTATGTGACAGCTACACGATGTTATCACGACGCTACTAATGAGTGACAATTTACAATGTTGCTTTTGCGGTGTATCTGTTTTATATCTGCACAGTTTTTCTGAATTCTTCTGGATAGCAAAACATGTTTTAGTAGTAAGCTACAATGTGAGGGCCTTTTTCGTAGCACAACAATACTTTACAGTATAGTATTTTCTTGATCACAGTAATGTACATAATAATTACGATATCTATACGCAAAGCATTTCACTTTTGTTTATCATGTGGTAAGTACATTGACTTCTGCAGAACTTAGCTTTCGGCGGACGATAACTAAAACACTTCCACAGAGATTATGTTGCGACAAGATGCACAGTTTAGCGCTACAGTACACTCATTTGAGTGATTAATCTTATACTTAAAACACTTATTTTTAAAGATTTTTTTAATTACAAAGAAAGTTTTCCATGATACATTTCATTCCATTGCTGTAATTTGTAACACCTGGGAGTATA
This sequence comes from Schistocerca serialis cubense, assembly GCF_023864345.2. Classification (NCBI taxonomy): domain Eukaryota; kingdom Metazoa; phylum Arthropoda; class Insecta; order Orthoptera; family Acrididae; genus Schistocerca; species Schistocerca serialis. The sequence goes on along the minus strand of NC_064638.1, from coordinate 1,252,395,481 downwards.
ATTACATTTATCCTCTGGGGGTTACACACTTACGTTGTGTACCATGTGTTTGGCAACCACAAGGAACCCTAGCTAATATGGTATTTGCTTATACAACTTTACACATCGGTACCATATTTCTCTAACACACAAATTGCCCAGCTACCTGATCATTTAACTGAGAGATAAACGTTTTTTTTTACTACATCAGTGACACATGTTTACGCAATACACAGTTGGGTAACTTCACACTTATGAAACTGTATTTTGTCTGTACTTTGTAAACCGTTCATATTTTTTCGGAATCATTGTGATACTATGAGAGCTTTGAATGATGTATTTGGTAAGGGAGCATGATTTTAAAGTACGTTTGAGGAAGATGACACTATTGAAATGAGCAGAGAATTTTTTTTAGGTTTTGAAATTATTGCAGAAAGCTACAACATTTTTGAGATTTGACGGAGGTGTTATGATATTATTACGACGACGATGTGTACTATGCTGTTGAGATATGTTTATGATCAATAAGATGATGCTACCGTATATGAGGAATAAGAAGTATGTTGGAAACCAAGAATCGTACTTTAAGAGTTATGAAATGTGCGTAAATTCGTGACTGTATCACAATGCTGACGAATATTTTATTTGGACACTTATATTTATAGGATTTTCTTTCTACAGATTTGCAACACTAATTCTTGACCTGTGAAATATTTTTATGTGAGACTGTCACTGTAGCGGAAACTGCTGTCGTAAATATTTCCGTAAGAAAGTTAAGTGACCACCTGCACGTAATGCATCGCGAGCACCCACCTGGGCGACGGCCGCCCGAAAAAAAAAGCCATTAGCCTTTCAGAGGCGCAGGTGGAGGAAAAAAAAAGGAGAGACCATTAACCTCGCTATTGACATTCCTTTGTGGAAAGCATCGCAAATAAGACACGCTCATTACTTGGAAACATGATTATATTGTGGAGCGCCTACTTTCTGCTACTTACTGAAATGCTTATAAACTGATGGGAAATATTCTTACATCTGCAAACCTGATAATGACAAGTGTCTTTCTACGAGAGTTGAGAGCTACTGACTTACGAAATGCCACATAGCTATTAATGATGTTTTTATGCTTTGGTTTGCGTAATTGCTTATTTCATTTGACATCTGTTTTCCAGCTGTGTTGCAGCATTGGTTTCATAAAATAAAATTAAATGCATTTGCTAATGTGAACACTTTCTGTCAACAGATCTATTAAATAATAATTTTGTGATCCACATTCTTCAAAAAAGGTGCACTTGGAAACGAAAGAACAATAAGAAGGAACTAGTAACAGTAACACATAATTTTCTTTTCAAGTACATGGTAATATTTTTTTTACAATAAGTTGTTGTGGTGCACCACTTTAATTACTTAGACATTAAGATGTGATTATACATTTCCCTTATCTGCATCGTTATCTTTACTGTAATATTTTTTCTGCTTGAGCTATGTCATGTTTAGATATAAGCTGCTGTTTGCCAGGCATAGTGCAACTGAACTTTAATTTGTGTTACTCTGCTAAGCCAGATTTATTTTTTTGTTTGCTGCGCATTGCCTCATATTAGTTGTAATGTTGAATTGCTTGGTAATTTAGATTTACTGTAGCTTGCTTTGCGATTTTCCATTTTTTTATTGCTGTTTATATTAATTGTTTTATGTGCTGCTGCATTGCCTCATCCCTTAGTTTAGCATCTGAGCTCAGTTGATTTAAGTTAGCTTAAGAGGGGGTAGACTATATAAGAAACTAACTATTATAAATTTATAAGAAATAGGATACTGTACAGTGGAGAAAAACTATTATTGACAGAGGATGTGAACAAAATACAGAAGGCAGGCTTAGATAGGACTTTTTGGGAATAATGATGAACAAAGGGAGATCTCCATGCAAAATACTGCAGTAAAACAAACCCTGTCCTTTCCCTTTTGTGTTATCCCACTATATGTTTGTGTACCTTTGTGTATTTGTTTTCTTCCTGTCTCTGTGCAGTTTCATAGAATTTTTTCTTCTTTTAATATTAAGCTACATTCACTATGATGAGGAATACTGTTATCCTCGAATATAATTGGCATTAATAATATGTTATTTACTTTGTAAAGATGTTAGACATTATTAATTCCGTTCTGTTTAATGCTCATGTGTGAAGTTGATGTTTCAAAAGTTATTGTGATCTTTTATGTATGTACTCATGTCATAATTCCACTGATGTATATGTTAGTTCGATTCTTTTCTAAAGCCTGTACTACAAATGTTATCTGTATTATTATGTTCTTTAATGATGTATTTTGTACCTTTGTTATTGTATTTTTATGTTACCAAATTGTAATTGTTACCAGTTCTTCAAATTAAGTAACATTTCACTGCACACGTTTCTGTTGGTCATAGTACATGGACAATATGTGAGAAGTAGGGACTGATAGTGTTTGCACGTGTGTTAATGATTCAGCAAGGGACTGGATAACAGCAGTGCTGGATCTAAGGACAATTCCAGAAACTTTGTGAGTGCACAAGTGGTGGTTATGGACTTGCTATATTATCCGCAAGACTCTTCAATGGTGATTGTGCACCTGCACAGTCACAACAGATGGCTGTTGGTTATCTCTACAAGGACTACAGTGGGTCTACATCTTTGATGATCCATCAATATCATTATTTCTACAAGGACTGCAGTGGGTCTGCACCTCTGATGGCCCACCAAACCCGTAATCTCTACCAGGACTACAGTGGGTCTGCCCTGTGATGACCTACCTACCAATATTCTTCAAAACGTCGAATGACTCTGCTGTGGGTTTGCACTGTTGTGGCCCATTACCTGTGTGCATGTCAAGAGTCAGCACTGTCTTTCCGTTGGAAGGACAACACTACTTCTTCAAGACTGCATGGAAATCCACTACTTCTGTGTGCATTTTCCTTTAAAGCTCAGACTTTGAGAAAAACACTACAATTTTACTGTGACGAATGATGAGGACTGTCTTTATGGACTGTGAGAAAATTTTAGCTTTTGACCAACATTGTATCTATAAGTGTGTGCATTTGATTTCTTTGTTATTGTAATTATGAAAAATTTTATCAAATCATTATTGGCCACTGCCCAAAAAAACTTGTAAAATTTTTTGTGGGGAGCATGGGGGCTATGTAAGTAGGCTGTTTATGTTTTCTCTATGTAAGTAGGCTGTTTATGTTTTCTTATTGGCAACATTACGTAGCGCTCAATATGAAAATCACAGGCTGTGCTGTGTGCAGTCTGTGGCTGCTTTGCATTGTTGTAATACTCGCCATTGTAGTGTTAGGCAGCGGGCTGTGAACAGCGCGTAGCGTTGCGCAGTTGGAGGTGAGCCGCCAGCAGTGGTGGATGTGGGGAGATAGATGGCGGAGATTTGTAATTTGTCATGAGCTGCTATATTTATATATGATGATATCAAGGTAAATACATTGTTTGTTCTCTATTAATATCTTTCATTTGCTAACTATCCCTATCAGTAGTTAGTGCCTTCAGTAGTTTGAATCTTTCATTTAGCTGGCAGTAGTGGCGAACCTGTATTGCAGTAGCTTGAGCAGCGAAGATTTTTGTGAGGTAAGTGATTTGTGAAAGGTATAGTTTAATGTTAGTCAGGGCCATTCTTTTGTAGGGATTTTTGAAAGTCAGATTGCGTTGCGCTAAAAAAAATATTGTGTATCAGTTTAAGGACAGTCGTGTGAAATTGTTCAAAGGGGACGTTTCAAGATGCGTTCTACAGATTGGATAGTGGACATCAGCTCCCTTAATCGGGCAGGTAGGTAATTTAGGTGGCAGGAGAAAAGGGCTTTTGGTCAGGTGAATACAGGGTTATAAATACAAAATCAAATAATGCGGGAGTAGGTTTAATAATGAATAAAAAATAGACGCAGATAAATTACTATGAACGGCATAGTGAACGCATTGTTGTAGCCAAGACAGACACAAAGCCCACACCCACGACAGTAATAGATGTTTATACGCTAACTAACTCCGCAGATGATGATGAAATTGAAAAAAATTATCATGAAGTAAAAGAAATTATTCAGATAGTCAACGGAGACGAAAATTTAATAGTCATGGGAGACTGGAATTCGATAGTAGGAAAAGGAAGAGAAGGAAAAAGAGTAGGCGAATATCGACAGCGGTAAAAGAGTGAAAAAGGAACGGCCTGGTATTATTTTGCACAGAGCATCATTTAATCATAGCAAACACTTAGTTTAAGAATCATGAAGGAAGACTGTATACGTGGAAGAGACTTGAAGACACAAGAAGTTTTCCGATTGATTATATAATAGTAACACAGACATTTCGGATCCAGATTGTAAATTGTAAGACATGTCCAGATGGATATACGGACTATGACCACAATTTATTGGTTATGAACTGTGGATTACAAGTGAAGAAACTGCAAGAAGGTATGAATAAGGTGATGGGAATTAGATAAACTGAAAGAACCGGAGAGTGTAGAGAGTTTCAGCGGGAGAACTATGGAAAAGAACAGGGGAAAGGAATGCAGTAGAAGAAGAATGGGTAGCTTAGAGAGATGAAATAGTGAAGGCAGCAGAAGGTCAAGTAGGTAAGAGACGAGAATTGGTAGGAATTGGTAACAGAAGAGATGCTTAATTTCATTGATGAAAGAACAAAATATAAAAATGCCGTAAATGAAGCAGGCAAAATGGAATACAAACGCCTGAAAAATGAGATCTACAGGAAATGCAAAATGGCTAAGCAAGTATAGCATATATCACTAGGGGAAAGACAGATGCCGCCTACATGAAAATTAAAGAGACCCTTGGAGAAAAGAGAATCACCTCTACCAATATCAAGAGATCAGATGAAAAAAAACAGCACTAAGCAAAGAAGGAAAATCAGAAGGGTGAAAAGAATACATAGATGGTTTATACAAGGGACATGCACTCGAGAGCAGTATTGTGGGAACGGAAGAGGACCTAGATGAAGATGAGATGGGAGATATGATACAGCATGGAGAATTTGGCAGACCACTTAAAGATAACATTCCATTAGAACTACTGATAGCCTTGGGAGGACCAGCTATGACAAAACTCTTCCATCTAGTCACCAGGATGTGTGGGATAGGCGAAATACCGTCATACTTCAAAGAGAATATAATAATTCCAATTACAAAGGAAGCAAGTGTTGACAGATGTGAAAAATGCCGAACTATTAGTTTAATAAGTCGCAGTTGCAAAGTACTAACACGAATTTTGTGCAGAAGAATGGAAAAACTGGTAGAAGCCGACCTAGCAAAGATCAGATTGGATTTCGGAGAAATGCAGGAAAACGTGAGGCAGTAATGACCCTACGACTTCTCATAAAAGATAGGTTAAGGAAAGGCTAACCTACGTTCATATCTTTTGTAGACTTGGTGAATGCTTTTGACAATGTTGACTGGAATACTCTCTTTCAAATTCTGAAGGTGGCAGGTAAATACAGGGAGTGAAGGGCTATATACAGTTTGTAGAGAAACCAAATGCCAGTTACGAGTTGAGGGAAATGGACGGGAAGCAGTGGTGGAGAAAGGAGTGAGATATTGTTGTAGTCTATCCTGGACATTATTCAGTATGTAAACTGAACAAGCAGTAGAGTAAACAGAAGAAAAATTTGGAGGAGGAATTAAAGTACAGAGAGAAGAAATAAAAATTTTGACGTTTACCGATTACAACGCAATTCTGTAAGAGACGTCAAAGGACTTGGATGAGCAATTGAACAGAATGGACAGTGTCTAGGAATTACGATATAAGATGAACATCAATAAAAGCAAAATGAAGATCATGGAGCGTAGTCGAATGTAATCAGATGATGCTGAGGGAATTAAACTAGGAAATGAGACACCTACAATAGTAGATGAGGTTTGCTATTTGGGCAGCAAAATAACTGGTGATGGTTGAAGTAGAGGGGATATAAAATGTAGACTGACAATGGCGAGGAAGGCGTTTCTGAAGAAGAGAAATTTGTTAACATGGGGTATAGATTTAAGAGTCAGGAAGTCTTTTATGGAAGTATTTGTATGGAGTGTAGCGATCTATGGAAGTGAAACATGTACGATAAACAGTTTAGACAAGAAGACAATAGAAACTTTTGAAACGTGGTGCTACAGAAGAATGCTGAAAATTAGATTGCAGATCATGTAATTAATGAGGGGATACTGCCTACAATTGAGGAGAAAGGAAATTTGTGGCGCAACCTGACTGGAAGAAGGGGTAAATTGGTAGGACCCATTCTGAGACATCAAGGGATCACCAGTTTAGTACTGGAGGGAAGAGTGGAGGGGGGGGGGGAGGTTAAAAATTTGCAGTGGGAGGCCAGGAGATGGAAACAGTAAGCTGATTCGGAAGGATGGAGTAGTTACTCGGAGATGAAGAGGCTGGAATAGGATAGAGTAGCACAGAGTTCTGCATAAGACCAGTCTTCGAAATGAAGACCACAACAACAGCAAATAACATTTTTGTACACAAACATACCTCTATAATTAATAAGCCTAATATTAAAATGATACGGTATAATGCCATGTTTAAAGACATAATTATTTATATGAAACAGTTTAAGGTATTTACCTATGAACTACATCTGCACATGAGTGTGTGTGTACGGAGATACACACAGATACACACATAGAGCATAAAAAATTTCTTATTTCCACATCTGTGTTATTTGTCAACTGTACATAATCATGTAAACTTCAAACTCGTCTGTTACTACGCTCTGCCATCTGTTTTACACTTCCCTGGAAATGTTTATGCAAAAAAAAAAAAAAAAAACAGAACAGTGAGCATGCTTTCCTATATTAATCAAGCAAAATATGTATGTTCTATTTGTAGTCATGCAAATCGAAGTTACGTTTTGCCATGTCGGCTACTACTTTCATGTTAGTGACATCCCTGACAGTGCAGCATCAATGACAAAGCCACATCAATAATTCGTTCTGTTCTTATAACACGCCACCATGTTGATTCGGTAGGCAGTAATGTGATTATTAACAAAGCAATAGTATTACTAAGCATTAGTCAGCAAGTTTTCTATCTTGTTGTTCCTACATTTGCGAGGAACAGGGTCCAAAATCTTCTAAAGATAGCCAGAAGTTCTATCTTGTGAATGCGTGCATATAATCTCTTGTGAGGAATGTAGGGTACAAACTACAACAACACTAGTTCAGCCTTTTTGGAGTATAACTGGCTAGATATAAGGGGAGGGAAGTAGACGGAGGGGGGGGGGCAACGGTAAGGAGGCATGAATGAAGGGGCGGAGAGTAATAAGACATTGTGGGTTATCATGTTGATTGCATTGAAGGTAATTTTTGATCCAGATTCATCATAACATATCTACTACCGCTTAACTTTTACTTGTGCAGGAGGCAAAGAGTACAATATTATCGTCAAGATAAAGGTGATATTTCTCTGTTTCATTATTACACATTTCTTCGTTTTTCCATTATAAGTGCCTGAAAATTCCTTATGCAAGTAACCCATTAAAAATTGGTACATTAGACTTCAGCCGCTTTGGGGTAATTAATCCAAAATGTTGTTCGGATGTAGGTGTTAACTTTGTTGAAACACACTTTCCCTGTAAACGTTATCATACGTAAGTTCTCCAAAAGAAGGAAAATAGATCGTGCCAGTTACTGTTATTTGAAATATTCTCCCTTGTCTTTTATAAAACGCAGAATGGAGCCTATCGTGAGGACATTGCGTATGTAAGACAGTATTCGCTTCACTCACAAGCTCATGCCACTGAAATGGACACATGTTACATATTCTGCTGAGTTCACCGCATGTTTCAGTGAGAAGTCTGAGAAACATGCTGCAACCATTAACTGTCCTATGCTAGCAGTTGTTTATATCCAACCAACTCCAAACAGCAGCTAGTATGGAATACCAGACAATGCTTTGTACATTTGTTTGTTTCTACTGTCTATCACCACAACTGAATACAGGCTAATTAGCAGAGCACAGCGTTGACTTCACAGTACTGAGATTTATGGTACGGAACACTGAGCATAGAATATGTCAGCTTGGCGTAATGAAATTTTTACACACGGTGATAAGATTTTCCTGAGCTACAATCAACTGTTTCCGTGGATATCAAAGAGAACACTCTCCTCTATTCTCTCCTTTCTTTTCCTTTAAGCAGACCGAGCGCCGCATATGTGTTACAAGCGAACAACAAGTGAACAGTACGGAACGCGAGGGGGAATGGGTAAACAGTTTTAGCCGAGGGCACAAAATTTTGAATATCTTTCTTCTTTGTTTTTTCATTAATTAAGATGTAATTTGTACAGGTAGGAATTCCAACAGCACACGGTGGATCCCTCACCTCGAATGTAGATCCATACATATTGCAAGTCACAAAGCTTACACAGAACAGTGGGTTATTAAATATTATACTTGTATTTTATAACCTCGAGTAATACAAGTTACATGCAAAGAATGGAGAGTAAAGTGATGAATAGTAAATGATTATATATTACCTATATAGAATAACGTAATATTTAACGGATTTCAAGAGTTAATTGAAAGAGAAATACAGTGATGTGGTTCTTATGGAAGTACAATCAATTTAATTATATTGATTTGTTCTTCACTTTAACGCGGGTAAAACTGAGGTCGCTTCTTACGACAGTGTCATTATTTTAGACAGCAGTATTTACTTTTTATCAGCAGTAAACATCTTACATGAAACGGAAGCTTCCTTCACCTGCCCAAATTTATTTCTGGAGTCTTTATTCAATGGGTCATGGTGAATTCGTTTCAGATGCAACGCTGTCCTCTCCATCTGTTTTTGTTTACCGCTTACCATTTTGCGTTTTGTTTCCGAAACTCCTTCAGACAAATCTAAATCTTCTGTTAATTTTTCATGTTACAAGCTTTACGTGTTCGTCCCAATTCACACCACTTCTTCGTGTTACCCCTAGGACTTACAGCTCCATCACATCTTTATTGTATCGTATGCTGTCGGGTTGCTTTCTCTTTACTATGGACATTTTCTCGAATTGATACACATTTAACGAGAGCTGCACAGTAATTGTAGTAAGCGGAAATTCAACACGTTTGACTTTCTTTAGGAACATTGAATAACGATACATTCATGTAGGCAACAGATTAGTCAGCGACCAACGTGCTAGTGATAGATAAGAACGCTAATGATTCTGTTAGCATCCTTGGGGAGCACCTAATGTTACTTCTGTCTGTCGAACTTTCGCCCTACTCACTCTATTAGTCAATAGTTCTTAGTTACATTTGTGTGGATATTCCGTGTATTGTACCTTCTTTCCAGCTGACAATGTGATACTGTGTCGAGCTGGTTTCAGAAGTAAAGCACTTGTATATTTCTTTGCTTGACTTTCTTTTTCTTTTACTTCACGAGTCTTTGTATCGGTCTGCTGCCCTTATTAATTCCTTCATATTTACATTTTTCTCTCCATATATCTATTGCACTAAACATCGTCTACGGCCTGTTGTTCTTATACCTCTTCATGTCACACGTAACCTGCTTATTTAGTTCTTAAATACACTGTGCAGTATAAATGATTCAGATACTTGCAAATTCTTCTACTCCGATTGTCGCAGGTTCCACCTTTTACTTACATCTGATGCTGCGCTCTAGATATGCAGAGTCAGCAATTTGTTGCACTAGATCGTAGAAACATTTGGTATCAGTCGAGGTTGTTTTCTTGTCTAAAATTTTGGTAGCAAATACAATTCTATTCCTGGTAGTTACTTTCATTCAGGTGTCCTGTGCAATCTTGCTTACCAGAAAGGTGAATTCTACAGCCATGTTATAAGTTTTTTGTGAATCGAGCTGATACTTTTCTCACTATTACTGTATAGCACCTTCGCCTCAGATTTATGTACCCTGAACCCCCACTATGTGCTGAACAACCTATACCCTAGAAGGCTTCTAAATGTTCTTTGGAATCAGTAAGTGTTCTCTTTACACGGTCACTAGTCTTAGGGGAGTTTTTCACCAATTCTATAGTCAGTAATGATGAGCACAATTTATTGTACATGTAGGCTTATTGTACAGTGTTTTGCTACAAACTCTGAATGATAACGGACATAAACTTTTAATCAGCCAGATCGTCTATGTAGCTTGATATTAGAGACCTTTGACTGTTAACACATTGAATACCGTAAAGAATAAAATGTGCTGAATCGCTGCAATTTGAAAGCTTTCGGGAAAGAAATAAGATGCTAGACTTACTGAGAGTTGTTATAAAATTATGGGAACCGTTAAAAAGTTTACTATACCTCTGTTACAGACTGCATCAGAACATACTCAGTAAGTCGGTAGCTCTCCTAGTTACATGTCCTATGCGAAGAATCTGTTACTGAAACAGTTGGTGTAGCATGATGTTCTGCTCACATAGACGTATGTATCCAGACAACGTAATGCTCTAAATAACCATATGATATCAGTGTTTTATTTCTGCTTCACTGCCGATTAATAATTATTATTGTTTTCCGCAGGATATCTAATTACAGAAATTCCAATTATATTTGAATGCCTCCAGGATTAATTAATTAATTTTTGTTTTTTAAATCCGCAATGAATATTCGTGTACACAATTAGAGGTCAAAGATTGAATTATATGTTGAATTAATTTAGAGCTTCTGGATACAATTTTGCTAGGATGTAACTGTTTCCCCTAAAACATTGTCATGTTCGAAGATGACTTGACGTAAAATCTTCATCCTGTAATGATCTTTAGAGTGTAATTAATTACACAAATTATTTTACTTCCATTTGATTTTGGAGTAAAAATAGTGTTTTCGTTTTTCTTTTTTTTTTTTTTTTTCAGTGAATCAGCTCTGTAGCAAGGGAAAGGTCAGGAAATAAATCATGACGTTCATATTCTCCAGTTGCAGATGTCTCTTTCACTCTGCGGCAAAGTACACGCTGCTTTACCTATTTCTGACAGCTTAACTGTGTTTCTAACTGGCAAACTTATCAGTTGAGCTCTCCAGGCACGACTCTCGAGTTACACTAACTGTTCCACTCACAGGGAGCCTCAAACCTTTTGTGTCAGATTGAAACATGTGCCAGTGGGTCCATAGCCGATTATATCGAGATAGGAAACCAATGGTCGGAAACACATATTTATTGCGTTATGAACATTTAAAGCGTATACTGCATAACAACAGCGTAGCTCATAATTATTCGAAGTGACGACTGCCGCTCTCAGTGCATGCATGGCTGCTCCACGGGCACCACATCCAGCCCCGCCATACATTAAATGCCTGTCTGCCAACTCACTTGAGGAGTAATTTCCATCTTTGACTTCGCGTCGTGAACTGTACACAGTTAACACACCTGGTCATGGACACATCACAAACTCTCTGATGCAATTGACAACTGACACCAAGAATAGTGGTGTGGTACAGGTTAATAAGCAGGGTGATGGATGCGGTCATCACATGGCACACATGCTATGATCTAAGTTGGGTACAGTGTGTCCGTTTAGTGGTGAGGGGTGTACGGTACTTAGCAACCGCTGCCTGTTTCAGTGTACAACTTATATCCAGGACCTGTGCAAGAGTGCGGCAGAGCTGTGTGCGGCGTTGCGATTCATACGTTGATCCTGGCAGTAGTAGCTTTGAAAAATTGCTGTAAGCTACGTTGTTGTTATGTGTTGTTCTCTGTGTACGTCCATAACACAATAAATATGCATTTACAACCATTGCTTCTCTGTCTCAATCGAATCGGTTGTGGACCCCCTATCACCTTTTTCAACTTGGCCCAAAATGTCTGAGACACCCTGTACATGCAGGACAAACTTTAGTCCGAAGAATAGTTTGCTGCAGCTCTCCACGCTACGCTGTGAAGTCTTACATTTTATGGGTGGAGACTGCAACATAAATAAATTATGAACCTGCTTACTTTGTTAAAGGCTTGGACTTCCTCTAGAAGTTTTGTCGCTCACATCTCGCTCGGTTACCAAATTAGCTACTCCTTGACATCTAAGGATGGGTGCTTCATCCTCTGCCTTCTTTAAGATCGGGTATGCCAAAAAGCTTCTGAACCGTTAGACTCAGTACCTCTTCATTAGTTATCCGATCGGCCCGTTTAGACTTCAGCGTTGTGCAGTTAAAGCACATTTCGTGGGTTTTCCGCTGTCCTTTTATCTGTAGTATTTGTTGTCCACATTTCAGTTCCACGTAAAGGCTAGTTCAAGATGGGGAACTCAGGAAGACTGACTGCAGAATAGAGAGCAACAACAAGAGGAGCAGATATTTATTCTAAAGTTAGTAGATGACACAGCGTTTGTGGGCGAAAGTAAGGAAGACTTAGATCTATAGAATAAAGTGGGTAGCATAGATGGGGCAGAATAGGGGCTAAATAAGAATATACTTGATAGAAAGGTGCTGATGAAGATCGGAAAGAAAAGCAAGGACATGCCTAACTTTAAAATTAGAAATGTTATGGTAATAGAATTCATATATTGCAAATAATAAAATCTTCTACAGTTGTAAAAAGTTTCTAACACGGAAAGCAGTACCCAGTTTCACGATATATACCTATCTTCGGGTGCATCTCTAAAATTTGAAATGAATAACAATACCTATCTGCTCAAAATTGCTCTGAGCACTATGGGACTTAACATCTGAGGTCATCAGTCCCCTAGAACATAGAACTACTTAAACCTAACTAACCTAAGGACATCACACACATCCATGTCCGAGAGAGGATTCGAACCTGCGACTGTAGCTGTTGCGCGGTTGCAGATTGAAGCGCCTAGAACCGCTTGGGCACAGCTGCCGGCAATAACTATTTGCATCGTAAAGGTAATGAAAGCTAAACAGAACCATCTAATTCTTATGAGAAAATCGCTATACGCATATGAAAATGTGAGTCCACAAAGGACGCATAACTAAGGTTTTAACATATTTTAATCTATTTTAAACTTAGTTATGCATCCTTTGTGGGCTCACATTCAAATGTATGTATAGGGCCTTTTGCTAAGAATTTCTATTGGTTCTGTTTAGGTTTGGGTATCTTAATGCCATTATTCATAAAATTTTACAGATGGACCTGACGATAATGCATATGTCCCCAAACCGAGTAACGCTTTCCTTTTCAGAAATAAATAATTTCTACAACTGTAGCGGATTTTCGGATTTTATCATTGAAACTGAATAACAGTTGTGAATGTCCTGTCAAGAGAAACGTCTACGAATTGATATAACTCTTCATTCGAGAAAATAAAATTGAACACGATGGCCATAGCAACCAATATACCGTCAGATGATTGGTGGAAGGAAAGAAGCTTTCTTTGGTTTGTGCTACAAAGCTTTAATGAATGACACCTTTGTGTTTAATATCAAAGGCTACTGAAAGTTAATAATATGTTTCAGTGTTTTGAACATGGCTGTGCTCGCCAACCGCAATTAATTACCATGTTACATACTTCCAACCAACCGGTTGCAAACAGAATCTAAAATTGTTTAACTAGTTTTCAACGTCAACTACAGGCGCCTTCTTCAGAAGAAACTGTTTCCTTACCTAACAATATCACAGGAAGGTACATTAATAACAGGTAGGCATAGAACAAACACTTAATTTTTACAAGTTAAATTGCATAAAAATATTCACATTTAGTTAGAAGGAAGATATGAGCGACATTACACTAGTCCAGACGCTAAAACCACAACCAAAACATTTTCCACCTGTATTCATAACAGACAGAGGCAAAATTTTAAAACAATTTGTAAACATGCCTCTAAGGGCACTACAGTGGTGTAGGCCGCGAGTAAGTAACAGCAAATGTGCGAGCACGCCGTGCCAAATAACGACATGAACATGATGCAGATCGCGCCATCTGCTGGCAGAATTTATAAAAGCTTAACAACATCTATATGAAATTAATATAATAGTGATCAACAGATGAATTAGATGCGAATTATACAAGCAAGGGAGAAGAAAACAGTATTTAAGACAGGGCTTAACAACTGGCCGGTTTTGAGCGCGAGTACTCGCGTCTGCTCAGGCACGTGCTCGCGAGCAGGTGCAAGGTCGCGGAGTAGGGAGGGAGGAGAGGGAGGGGAAATGCGCGCGCACGTTTGGATATGTTCTCGCGTTCTTAGCAGATTTAACTAGCCATCTGAATGCTTTGAACATTTTACTACAAGGTAAAGATCTGCTAATTACTCATTTCATAGATCGAATACAAGCTTTTAAAATGAAATTGACACTTTGGGTGAGTCAGCTGGAAACAGGAAACCTAGCTCATTTTCCTAAATTATCATCCATGCAAGATGTTCACAAAGACTTTGAACGTTATTCACATAGTTTAGTTGATCAGCGCTTTCAAGATCTGACAGCACTGGACAGTGATTTTGATCTGTTCTCTCCATATTCAGCGAATATTTAAGAGATTCGTCCTGAGCTGCAGCAAGCAATTATTGACCTGCAGTGTGGCAGAGGATACAGAGACAAATTTCAGAACAAGAAAAACATTTTGGAATTCTACAGACACTTCCCTCAGGATAGATTTCCTCGTTTGCACAAACTGGCGGCTACAATAATATCAATGTGCGGTTCCACGTATGTTTGTGAACAACTGTTCTCTGCAATGAAATGTAACAAGACGCGCCTGAGAAACGCATTGTCTGATCGAAATTTAAACTGCACGCTGCGCCTAAAATGCAAAAGAACAATTACTCCGAACATAGACGCAATTGTAAAGGGCAAAACGTAAAAGATAACCGAGAATCCCACACTTCAGTGACACCTTTTATTGTGTAACAGTTCACAAATTAAAGCGAATGTAGAGGCATACACTAAGCTAATAAAATTATGTGGCATGTGTACATTCTCCTTTATTTGTTTCATTTGTCGCAGTAATAATTCGTGAGTGATATCCCTGCAGGCGGCCGCGGATTTACATTCACTGGCGGCAACTGTTGTGTGCCCCACGTGACTCTCCCCACTCTCCGCTCTGGTCCGGTAGTGGGGGTAGCGTGCTCGCGCTGCTCCGTGCTCGCGCTTTGTTGCTCACAGCTTGCTCCGCGAGCACGTATGTTGTGAAGCCCTGATTTAAGGGCTTACAGGGAAACAGATAAGCAACTTAAAGTTGCTTAAAATATCTTATTCATCTGTTGATCACTATTATATTAATTTCGTGTAGATGTTGTTAAGCTTTTATAAATTCTACTAGCAGATTGCGCGATCTGTATCATGTTCACGTCGTTATTTGGCACGGCCTGGTCACACAGTTGCTGTTACTTACTCACGGCCTACACCACTGTAGTGCCCTTAGAGGTATATTTACACATTGTTTTAAAATTTTGACTATATCTGTTATGAATACAGGTGGAAAATGTTTTAGTTGTGGTTTTAACGCCTTGACTAGAGCAATGTCGCTCATATTTTCCTTTTAACCACATATGAGTACTTTTATGCAGTTTAACTTGTAAAAACTTTATGCTATGCCTACCTTTCATTAATGTACCTTCCTGCGA
Organism: Schistocerca serialis cubense; assembly: GCF_023864345.2. NCBI lineage: Eukaryota > Metazoa > Arthropoda > Insecta > Orthoptera > Acrididae > Schistocerca > Schistocerca serialis. The sequence continues at coordinate 1,252,379,997 of NC_064638.1, read as the reverse complement.
TATTGTTAGGTAAGGTAAGTTTCTTCTGAAGAAGGCGCCCCTAGTTGGCGTTGAAAACTAGTTTAAGATTTTTAAATTCTGTTTGCAACTGGTAGGCTGGAAGTTTGTAACATTGTAGTATGTTTCAACTAGTTTCAGTAGCTTATGAGGTCCTCTGTCAGATTTCAGTATCTACCACGTATTGACGTACATTGTCGAAGCTTGTTACAGCGTAAAAAAGGAAGATTGGTGTTTTACGTGCCATAGACAACAAGGTCATTAGAGACGTGGGAGCAAGATCGGATTTGGGGAGGGTATCACGGAAATCGGCCTTGGCCTTTCAAAGGAACCATCCCAGCATTTACCTTAAGGGGCTGTTCTCCTTACTTAGCCTATAAAATGATCGATTTTCATGATTTTTCTTGCAAAAACTAATGAAGCAATCAACGTAAATCTTTTTGGATATTATTTATCAATTTTCGAACAATGTCTGATTTTTCGAAGAAATTCAGTCATCATTAAGCCCCCATCCTAAGAGTTAAAGATGCTCCGTCCAAAATGAGGTGCTATAAAATGACTTTCACCTTAATGATGAGAATATTTATGTTTGTGTGTGGAGAGAGAGAGATTGATTTTTGATTGAGATTTTCCCTTTAAGCTGTAACTGGTACCTATATTTTGGTTGCTTGCTCCTTGAATGATCGGCTTCTGTACCAGTTGGTGACGTATTACAACTTGGAGGAAGTTATTGTTGTTTACAGTTTAAAATACGACTCTGTTAGTTACTTGGCCGTATTGCAGATAGCTTTGAGCCCAAGTTTTCATAGCTTTTCATACCTAAGGACCACTGTTGTAAGTAAATAAGTTCAAACAGCAATCTGCTTTTCGTGAGAAAAGGAGATTGCTTGGCACACAAACTTCCTTCAAACTACACGCCGTGCTACATTAAAATTGGTCAGTGGAATTCAGCACCATACTGTTGTACAAGAACATAATCGAATTACTGTAATTAAGAAACTGTGAGAGGTTGTTACTTATTAAATGAAAACTATAGAGAATGCATTTCTTTACCGGTATTTTTAGTGAACTTTGTACACTTACAATTCTGTCGATTGACTCGTGCACTGAGGGTCCCGTGCAAAGTTAACTGCGTCTACAGATAGTTCATCCATTCCGGAAATCGAGAGTCTCGACCATTTCTTTCCCCATTATCAGCACTGATGCTGGCGAGATATCGGTCCCAGGGATCACAAGATTTCCGAAAATGTTTAGATTTGACATAATGGCATGCAAGAGGCAGCCGACCATCACTATAGCAATCAGTAGTGGTCACAATGGTAAAAATCAAACATCTGGCAAGTCATTTCTTGCCTGAGTTTTTTCTTCTACCATTGCGACCCATTCAGCCTGAATTCAGACGTACGGATTGTTTTAATATCAAATTTGACAAAAGAAATAGTTTTTATGTATGATATAAATTAACGATTTACGAATTTTTTCCTTGACCTGTACAATGGTTCATGGTGTGTGTTCCTGTAGTCATGTCCTAGTACATGAACCACGGGCAACGTATGAGTGGCCAAGTAAGTGGTCCCGACAGTCGGGATACCAATTACTTTGGAATAAGGCTGGGCATCTCGGACATATTCTGAGTCGTGGTCACCTTTGTGCTCATACGGCAAAGACTACCAAATCCACTGGTTAGTCCCTCAGCCGTTAGGGGTAAAACCCAATGGGACTCGGGGCAAGTAAGGCTAGCAACCTGCTTCCCTGGTACTTTAAATATGATGCTGACAACAATCAGAGCAAAATGCCTCGGACCTTTGGAGGTGACGGAGTCCCACCTCTGACTGACAAACCAGGGACTCCTAAGATACGACTTGCCAAACAAATGGTAATGAGATGGGGAGCTATTAATATCAATGAGGGCTACTCTGGGAAGAAGGTAGAGCTGGCAGAGGCTGCAAGTAAGATGGGGCTGGACGTTTTAGCTGTTAGTGATATTCGGGTAAGGGGTGAGAAAGAAGAGGAAGTGGGAGAATACAAGGTCTACCTGTCAGGAGTCAAAGCAGGAATAGCACAATGGGGTGTAAGGCTTTACATCAGGAAAGAAATGGAACTCAGCGTGGTTGCAATAAGGTATGTAAACGAACGACTGATGTGGGTAGATTTGACAGTGTCTAGCAAGAAAATTAGGATTGTGTCAGTATATTCGCACTGTGAAGGGACAGATCAAGATAAGATGGATAGTTTTTATGAGGCACTCAGTGATGTAGTTGTTAGAGTACAGGACAAGGACAGTGTTCTGCTCATGGGTGATTTTAACGCCAGGATTGGAAATCGAACACAAGGGTATGAAAAGGTTATGGGTAAATTTGGAGAGGATATGGAGGCCAACAGAAACCGGAAACAACTCTTGGATTTCTGTGCCAGTATGGGCTTAGTAATCACAAACTCCTTTTTTAAACATAAGAACATTCACCGGTATACTTGGGAAGGCAGGGGAACCAGATCTGTCATTGACTATATAATAACAGATCAGGAATTCAGGAAGGCTGTGAGGGACACATGTGTATTCAGGGGATTCTTTGATGACACTGATCATTATTTAATCTGCAGTGAAATTGGGATTGTGAGGCCGAAATTGCAGGAGGTCAGGTCCATATGTAGGAGGATAAGAGTGGAGAAACTTCAGGATAAGGAAATCAGGCACAAGTACATAACAGCGATCTCAGAAAGGTACCAGTTAGTTGAATGTAGTCAATTACAGTCATTGGAAAAGGAATGGACAAGGTACAGGGACACAGTACTAGAAGTGGCTAAAGAATGTCTTGGAACAGCAGTGTGTAAAAGTAGGATGAAGCAAACAGCTTGGTGGAATGACACAGTCAAGGCAGCCTGTAAAAGGAAAAAGAAGGCGTATCAAAAATGGCTACATACTTGAACTCAGGTAGACAGAGAAAGTTATGTTGAAGAAAGAAACAAAGCCAAACAGATAATTGCAGCGTCCAAGAAGAAATCTTGGGAAGACTTTGGAAACAGGTTGGAGACTACGGGTCAAGCTGCTGGAAAACCATTCTGGAGTGTAATTAGCAGTCTTAGAAAGGGAGGTAAGAAGGAAATGACAAGTATTTTGGACAGGTCAGGAAAACCGCTGGTGAATCCTGTGGATGCCTTGGGTAGATGGAGGGAATATTTTGAAGAGTTGCTCAATGTAGGTGAAAATGCAATCAGTAATGTTTCAGATTTCGAGGTAGAATGGGATAGGAATGATGATGGAAATAGGACCACATTTGAGGAAGTGGAGAAAATGGTCAATAGATCGCAGTGCAATAAAGCAGCTGGGGTGGATGAAATTAAGTCGGAACTCATCAAATACAGTGGAATGTCAGGTCTTAAATGGCTACACAGGATAATTGAAATGGCCTGGGAGGCGGGACAGGTTCCATCAGACTGGACAAAAGCAGTAATCACACCAGTCTTTAAACATGGAAACAGAAAAGATTGTAACAACTACAGAGGTATCTCTTTAATCAGCGTTGTGGGTAAAATCTTCTCAGGTATTGTTGAAAGGAAAGTGCGAGTATTAGTTGAGGACCAATTGGATGAAAATCAGTGTGGGTTTAGGCCTCTTAGAGGTTGTTAGGACCAGATCTTTAGGTTACGGAAAATAATGGAGAAATGTTACGAGTAGAACAGGGAATTGTTCTATGCTTTATAGATCTAGAAAAGGCGTATGACCGGGTTCCAAGAGGAAGTTATTGCCTGTTCTACGAGATTATGGAATAGGAGGCAAAGATTTGCAAGCAATTAAAGGTCTTTACATGGATAGTCAGGAAGCAGTTAGAGTTGACGGTAAAAAGAGTTCATGGTTCAGAGTAGTTTCACGGGTAAGACAAGGCTGCAACCTGTCTCCATTGTTGTTCATGTTATTTATGGATCATATGTTGAAAACAATAGACTGTCTGGGTGAGATTAAGATATGTGAACACAAAATAAGCAGTCTTGCATATGCGGATGAGTTAGTTGTGTTGGCAGATTCGATTGAAAGCTTGCAAAGTAATATTTCAGAGCTAGATCAGAAATGTAAGGACTATGGTATGAAGATTAGCATCTCCAAAACGAAAGTAATGTCAGTGGGAAAGAAATATAAACGGATTGAGTGCCAAATAGAAGGAACAAAGTTAGAACAGGTGAACAGCTTCAAGTACTTAGGATGCATATTCTCACAGGATGGCAACATAGTGAAAGAACTGGAAGCGAGGTGCAGCAAAGCAGTGAGCGCTCAGCTACGATCTACTCTCTTCTGCAAAAAGGAAGTCAGTACCAAGTCTAAGTTATCTGTTTACCGTTCAATCTTTCGACCAACTTTGTTGTATGGAAGTGAAAGCTGGGTGGATTCAGGTTACCTTATCAACAAGGTTGAGGTTACGGATATGAAAGTAGCTAGGATGATTGCAGATACAAGTACATGGGAACATTGGCAGGAGGGTGTCCACAATGAGGAAATCAAAGAAAAACTGGGAATGAACTCTATAGATGTAGGAGTCAGGGTGAACAGGCTTAGATGGTGGGGTCATGTTACACGCATGGGAGAAGCAAGGTTACCCAAGAGACTCGTGGGTTCAGCAGTAGAAGGTAGGAGGAGTAGGGTCAGACCAAGGAGATGGCACCTGGAGTCGGTTAAGAATGATTTTGAAGTAATAGGCTTAATTATAGTTATAGGGAGCTCCAACGTTAGGCGGGTTATGGAGCCCCTCAGGAAAATAGCGGGTAGGTCGGGGAAGAATGCCAGTGTGCACTCTGTGTGCTTGCCGGGGGGTCTCGTCCGTAATGTGGAGGAGGCCCTTCCGGCAGCTATTGAACGCACTGGGTGTGACCGGCTGCAGATAGTAGCACATGTCGGAACGAATGACGCCTGCCGCTTGGGTTCTGAGGCCATCCTTGGTTCCTTCCGGCGGCTGGCTGATTTGGTGAAGACAACCAGCATCGCACGCGGAGTGCAAGCTGAGCTTAATATCTGCAGCATAGTGCCCAGAGTCGATCGCGGTCCTCTGGTTTGGAGCCGTGTGGAGGGTCTAAACCAGAGGCTCAGACGACTCTGCGACTATAATGGTTGCAAATTCATCGACCTCCGTTATTGGGTGGAGAACTGTAGGGCCCCCCTAGACAGGTCAGGCGTGCACTACACACCGGAAGCAGCTACTAGGGTAGCAGAGTACGTGTGGCGTGCACACGGGGGTTTTTTAGGTTAGAGGGACCCCCCCTTGGGCGAAACGATAAAATACCTGACGGCTTACCAGAGAGGACATTATCATCGTTGATAAAGAATGTCCGTCCTCAGAGACCAAAAACAGGAAAAGTTAACGTAATATTGGTAAACTGCAGGAGTATCCAGGGCAAGGTTCCTGAATTAGTATCTCTTATTGAAGGAAATAGTGCGCATATAGTATTAGGAACGGAAAGTTGGTTAAAACCGGAAGTGAACAGTAACGAAATCCTAGACACAGAATGGAATATATACCGCAAGGATAGGATAAACGCCAATGGTGGAGGAGTATTTATAGCAGTAAAGAATTCAATAATATCCAGTGAAGTTATTAGCGAATGCGAATGTGAAATAATCTGGGTTAAGTTAAGTATCAAAGGTGGGTCAGATATGATAGTCGGATGCTTCTATAGACCACCTGCATCAGCAACCGTAGTAGTTGAGCGCCTCAGAGAGAACCTGCAGAACGTCGTGAAGAAGTTTCGTGATCATACTATTGTAATAGGGGGAGACTTCAATCTACCAGGTATAGAATGGGATAGTCACACAATCAGAACTGGAGCCAGGGACAGAGACTCTTGTGACATTATCCTGACTGCCTTGTCCGAGAATTACTTCGAGCAGATAGTTAGAGAACCAACTCGTGAAGCTAACGTTTTAGACCTCATAGCAACAAATAGACCGGAACTTTTCGACTCCGTGAATGTAGAAGAGGGTATCAGTGATCATAAGTCAGTGGTTGCATCAATGACTACAAGTGTAATAAGAAATGCCAAGAAAGGAAGGAAAATATATTTGCTTAACAAGAGTGATAGGGCACAAATCGCAGAATATCTGAGTGACCACCATCAAACGTTCATTTCTGAGGAAGAGGATGTGGAACAAAAATGGAAAAAATTCAGAAACATCGTCCAGTACGCCTTAGATAAGTTCGTACCGACTAAGGTCCAAAGCGAGGGGAAAGATCCACCGTGGTATAACAATCATGTACGAAAGGTACTACGGAAACAAAGAAAGCTTCATCATAGGTTTAAGAGTAGTCGAATCATAGCTGATAAGGAAAAGCTGAACGAAGCGAAAAAGAGCGTAAAGAGAGCAATGAGAGAAGCATTCAACGAATTCGAACATAAAACGTTGGCAAACAATCTAAACAAGAACCCTAAAAAGTTTTGGTCATATGTAAAATCGGTAAGCGGATCTAAATCCCCTATTCAGTCACTCGTTGACCACGATGGAACCGAAACAGAGGACGACCGAAGAAAGGCAGAAATACTGAATTCAGTGTTCCGAAACTGTTTCACTGCGGAAAATCGTAACACGGTCCCTGACTTCAGCCGTCGCACGGACGCCAAAATGGAAAATATTGAAATAAACGATATCGGAATTGAAAAACAACTGCTATCACTTAGTAGCGGAAAAGCATCCGGACCAGACGAGATACCCTTAAGATTCTACAGTGATTATGCTAAAGAACTTGCCCCCTTTCTATCAGCAATTTATCGTAGATCGCTGGAAGAACGTAAAGTACCTAGCGACTGGAAGAAAGCGCAGGTCGTTCCCATTTTCAAGAAGGGTCATAAATCAGATGCGAATAATTATAGGCCTATTTCGCTTACGTCAATCTGTTGTAGAATAATGGAACATGTTTTGTGTTCTCGTATTATGACGTTCTTAGATAATACAAATCTCCTTCATCATAACCAACATGGATTCCGCAAACAGAGATCATGTGAAACTCAGCTCGCCCTATTTGCCCAAGAAATTCACAGTGCCGTAGACACTGGCGAGCAGATTGATGCCGTATTCCTGGACTTCAGGAAGGCATTTGATACGGTTCCGCACTTACGTTTAGTGAAAAAAAATACGAGCTTACGGAATATCGGACCAGGTTTGTGATTGGATTCAGGATTTCCTAGAAGAAAGAACACAACATGTCATTCTTAACGGTTCAAAATCTGCAGATGTAGAGGTAATTTCGGGAGTACCGCAGGGAAGCGTGATAGGACCTTTATTGTTTACAATATACATAAATGACTTAGTTGACAACATCGGTAGCTCCGTGAGGCTATTTGCAGATGACACGGTTGTCTACAAGAAAGTAGCAACATCAGAAGACTCGTACGTACTCCAGGAGGACCTGCAGAGGATTAATGCATGGTGCGACAGCTGGCAGCTTTCCCTAAACGTAGATAAATGTAATATAATGCGCATACATAGGGGCAGAAATCCATTCCAGTACGATTATGCTATAGGTGGTAAATCATTGGAAGCGGTAACGACCGTAAAATACTTAGGAGTTACTATCCGGAGCGATCTGAAGTGGAATGATCACATAAAACAAATAGTGGGAAAAGCAGGCGCCAGGTTGAGATTCATAGGAAGAATTCTAAGAAAATGTGACTCATCGACGAAAGAAGTAGCTTACAAAACGCTTGTTCGTCCGATTCTTGAGTATTGCTCATCAGTATGGGACCCTTACCAGGTTGGATTAATAGAAGAGATAGACATGATCCAGCGAAAAGCAGCGCGATTCGTCATGGGGACATTTAGTCAGCGCGAGAGCGTTACGGAGATGCTGAACAAGCTCCAGTGGCGGACACTTCAAGAAAGGCGTTACGCAATACGGAGAGGTTTATTATCGAAATTACGAGAGAGCACATTCCGGGAAGAGATGGGCAACATATTACTACCGCCCACATATATCTCGCGTAATGATCACAACGAAAAGATCCGAGAAATTAGAGCAAATACGGAGACTTACAAGCAGTCGTTCTTTCCACGCACAATTCGTGAATGGAACAGGGAAGGGGGGATCAGATAGTGGTACAATAAGTACCCTCCGCCACACACCGTAAGGTGGCTCGCGGAGTATAGATGTAGATGTTGATGTAGAACATCAGAAGAGGCACCAATGTTAGCAGTGAATAGATCCCCTATTCATGGAGGAATGTTATAAGGGGGGCTATGCTCCAGAATGGTCAGACAGAGATTCCGAAATCAGATACTGGATTGTAAGGTGTAACCAGGAGCGGATATAGACTCAGATCACAATATAGCAGTGATGAAGAGTAGGCTGAAGTTTAAGACATTAGTCATGAAGAATCAATACGCAAAGAAGTGCGATATGGAAGTATTAAGGAATGACGAGATGCGCTTGAAGTTCTCTAAGGCTGTAGATACAGTAATAAAGAAAAGCTCAGTAGGCAGCACTGTTGAAGAGGAATGGACATATCTAAAAAGGGTATTTACAGAATTTGGAAAGAAAAACATAGGTACAGAGAAGGTAAATATGAAGAAGCCTTGGGTAACAGAAGAAACACTTCAGTTGATCGATGAAAGACGGGACTACAAAAATGTTCATGGAAATTCAGGAATACAGAAATACAAATCACTTTATAATGAAATAAACAGGAAATGTAGGGAATCTAAGACGAAATAGCTGCACGAAAAGTGTGAATGATTGTCGGGAAGACCGACTCAGTATACAGGAAAGCTGATACAACCTTCGGTGAAATTAAAGGCAAAGGTGGTAACATTAAGAATGCACCGGGAATTCCACTGTCAAACGCAGAGGAGAGAGCGGATAGGTGGAAAATTGAAGGTCTCTATGAGAGGGGAGATTCGTCTGATGTCATAGAAGAAGAAACAGGAGTCGATTTATATGAGACCGGGGATCCAGTATCAGAACCAGAATTTAAGAGAGTTTTGGAGGACTTTAGGTCAAATAAGGCAGAAGGGACAGACAATATTCCATCAGAATTTCTAAACTCATTCGGGGAAGTGGCAACAAAACGACTATTGACGTTGGTGTGTCGAATGTATGAGTCTCGCGACCTTACCATCTGACTTTCGGAAAAATATAATCCTCATAATTTCGAAGACTGCGGCAGCTAACAAGTGCGAGAATTATCGCACAATTTGCTTAAACAGCTCATACATCCCAGTTGCTGACAAGAATAATGCACAGAAGAACGGAAAACAAAATTGAGGAGGTGTTAGATGATGACCGGTTTGGGTTTAGCAAATGTAAAGGCACCAGAGAGGCAATTCTGACGTTGCGATTGATTATAGAAGCAAAACAAAAGAAACGTTAATGCACGTTTATAGGACTTTTCGACCTGGAAAAAGCGTTTGACAATGTAAAATGGTGCAAGATGTTCGAAATTCTGAGAAAAATAGAGATAAGCTACAGGGAGAGACGGGTAATATACAATATTTGCAAGAGGCTTAACAACCGTTTTTAGGCCTACATTTTGTGCACGAAAGTTAAGTGATTCGAAGAGTAATTAAGTAAGTACAATAATATTATATTTATATTAGAGCACTATAGAGCATAGTAAATAGGAAATTATCTTTATTTAGCGAAATATTAAAAAGTAGGCCTACATTGTAAACAATCATGAGAGTGAAGTGTTTTAACTGCCGTAGGAAAGTTAGATCTGGGGTGCTGTGCAGCTGTTGTGACAGATCGTTTCACTGGGGGGAATGTAGTGGCATGGAAATTGGGGAACTAAATGAGACTCTACTAGGTACTGTAGAGTGTTGCCGGTCGGAGTGGCCGTGCGGTCCTAGGCGCTACAGTCTGGAGCCGAGCGACCGCTCCGGTCGCAGGTTCGAATCCTGCCTCGGGTATGGATGTGTGTGATGTCCTTAGGTTTGTTACGTTTAATTAGTTCTAAGTTCTAGGCGACTGATGACCTCAGAAGTTAAATCGCATAGTGCTCAGAGCCATTTGAACCATTTGTTATCCGTATTCGGTATTTACTATGTTGTCAGCTGTCAGAAAGGTTACATGTGTTTTGGTAGCATCAACATTTATTTGTTTTGTATAAAACTAAATTGAGAAGAGTGTTAATGGGATATGAAAATAGCAGAACAGAGGGGGGGGGGGGGGGGGGAGATTAGAGCCCTTCATGCTGAATAAGATGAAGCTAGGAAGGAACTAATTAGGTTAAGGGTGAAGAGAAGTGGGAAGTGGTAGCAGGGAACTGGGGACACAGCAAGATAATGGTACGTGACAGTTTCATTTTTGGCACAAAAAAAGATTTGCCCTGCTGCCACAGTTAAGTAATGAAGAGCCTACAGACGTTAAAGAAACCTCTCTCCAGCCACAGAGGAGTGTTATGGGACCATTGCTGTTCACAATATATATAAATGACCTACTAGATAGTGTCGAAAGTTCCACCTGGCTTTTCGCGAATGATGCTGTAGTATACAGAGAAGTTGCAGTATTAGAAAACTGCAGCGAAATGCAGGAAGATCTGCAGCGGATAGGCACTTGGTGCAGGTAGTGGCAACTGACCCTTAACGTAGACAAATGTTATGTATTGCGAATACATAGAAAGAAGGCTCCTTTATTGTATGATTATATGGTAGTGGAACAAACACTGGTAGCAGTTACTTATGTAAAATACCTCGGAGTATGCGTACGGAACGATTTGAAGTGGAATTATCGTATAAAATTAATTGTTGGTAAGGCGGGTGCCATGTTGAGATTCATTGGGAGAGTCCTTAAAAATGTAATCCATCAACAAAGGAGGTGGCTTACAAAACACTCGTTCGACCTATACTTCAGTATTGCTCATGAGTGTGGGATCTGTATGAGGTCGGGTTGACAGAGGAGATAGAGAAGATCGAAAGAAGAGCGGCGCGTTTCGTCACAGGGCTATTTGATAAGCGTGATAGCGTTACAGATATGTTTAGCAAACTCCAGTGGCAGACTCTGCAAGAGAGGCGCTCTGCATCGCGGTGTAGCTTGCTGTCCAGGTTTCGAGAGGATTCGTTTCTGGATGAGGTATCGAATATATTGCTTCGAATATATTCCCTCCCGCGGAGATCACGAATGTAAAATTAGAGATATTCGAGCGCGCACGGAGGCTGTCCGGCAGTCGCGACTGGAACAGGAAAGGAGGGTAATGACGGTGGCACGTAAAGTACCCTCCGCCACACACCGTTGGGAGGATTGCGGAGTATAAATGTAGATGTAGATATAGAAGAGCCTCATGTAGATGTAGGTATAGCTGATGCACTGCAGAATTGAGTTAGGAAGACTGTTGCTTCAGAAAAAATAGATAGTAGGAAGAAAATTCTGCTGTCAGGTAGCAGTCATGGAAGAAGTGTAGACCAACTTCTGCAGGGAAAATTAGGTGACAGTTGCCAGGTCACAAACTTTTTCAAACATAGTGCATCTCTCAGCCAAGTGATAGAGGGCATAGGATCATTGTGTAAAGGTTTCACCAAGGCAGATCATGTTGTAATAGTGGGTGGAGCAGGGAACAGTATCGATAGGGACCAGGGCTGCAGTATTGAGAGTGACCAGTTAAAAATAGCATCAGCAACGAGCCATACTAATGTTGAGTTTCTGCCTGTTTTCAGTATTGAAACAAGACCCCCGTTGAACAGCACTGTGAAGAGGGTCAACATGGAGTTGGATCAACTGCTTCGGGCTGGTGCTGGGTCAGGGATTGGTTTGGTTCCTGTTGACACAATTGGTAGGTGGGGCTTTACTTCTCATGGCCTGCATCTCAGTAGAATAGGGAAGGATATAGTGGCTAGGTTGATAGCAAATTCTTTAAGGGGGACACTGCAACTCATGCAAGTAGTTCTTTTTTTAAGCTCATTATCTACACATTCAATATTGAAACAAGATGTATCTGAAAATGTTAAGCATAATACTTCTGAAGGCAAAAAAAGTAACAGTAAATATACTACATCAAAATATCAGAGGTTTAAAAAACAAAATTAATGAATTTCAGATCAGTTTAGATGAGCTCCAGTCTACAAATTGTGTTGATGTTATTTGTATTTCTGAACATCACTTAAGTAGTGAAATTGAAAAGCTTAATATGGAAGGGTATACCTTAGCTTCATACTATTGTAGAAAAGAGATGGAGAAAGGTGGAGTTGCCACTTACATTAGAAAGCGTCACAGTTATAAAAACTTTGACATTCTTAAATACTATAGTGGTCAAGAAAGGAAATATAAAGATATAATTGTAAAATGGAGTCCACATAAATTTACAAACAAAAACGGTCAAAGACTTCTCGAACTCTGCAGAGAACACAACCTTCTATCTAAATCAACATACTTTAAGAGGAAGCCAAGTAAACTTAAAACATGGAAACATCCAGACTGGAGGAAGGGCGAGTGGCAGCTAGACCATGTCTGTATGGACAAAAATTTTCGTAAGGAGATCCACAATGTTAAAGTACTGAGAGGAGTAGACACAGGATCAGACCATTATATGGTTAAAATTAAAATCAAATTCACACCGTTAAAGAAGAGGACCGGAAAAACTAATAAAATAAAAAGGAGGTTTGACCCACATCAGCTAATCAAAAATAATAAGTACCAAAAAAAAACACAAACCATCAAATTACCAGATGATCTAGAACAACTAGTGCCTAATCTTAAAAAAGAAGCAGAGAATCTAGCTCCCTTGAACCCACGAAGGAAACATGCATGGTGGACATCAGAATGTGACAAATTCCATGAAGATAGACACCAAGCATGGTTAAAGTTTCAAACACATAAAACTGAAGAAAATGCCATCAACCTAAAAAATGAAAGAAAAAAATTCACTCAAAATATTAGAAGAATCAAGAGAGGATTTCATAAAGATATTATAAAGTCTATAGAAGGTAATTATGATAAAACCAACTCCAGGAACTACTATAAAATCTTTGGGAAACAACTACAACAATATGCGGCCCCTACACTAATACTGAAAGATGAAGATTGAAGAATGAGACACAGTAACAAGGAAAATGCAGAAATCATGGCAACAGCTTTTTACAAACTTCTGAATTGCGAAGAACCCAAAGAACCCTTACAAATCAACATAAATACCCCAATAAAAACCAAACCTAACAAACTAGACCCTCCAACTTTCCGAGAAGTAGAGGAAATTCTTAAAGAACAAAAACATTATAAGGCATGTGGAGAAGATCAGGTTTTTGTTGAAATGTGGAAATATGCAAGTGACACAGTCAAGACCTCCTTACACATGGCTCTAACAAAAATTTGGGTAACAGAACAATTTCCTGAACATTGGACCACAGTTATCATCCACCCATGACACAAAAAGGGAGATAAGGGCAACCCAGACAACTACAGAGGAATCTATCTCCTAGATTGCACATATAAAATTCTATCCAAGATCCTATATGAAAGAATCAAGGAGCAGTTAGAACAGGAGTTAGGCGAATATCAGGGAGGTTTCAGACCATGGAGAAGCTGTGCAGAGCAGATAATTAGTTTAAAATTAATTATGGCATACTACAAGAAACGGAACAATCCTCTGGCAATAACATTTGTAGATTTTAAGAAGGCATATGACTGTCTCCACAGACCTTCAGTATTAAAAATTTTAAGAAATCTAGGACTCCATCCAAAACTAATTAAAATAATACAACTCACTCTAACCAACACCAAATCAAAAGTGAAGTTTATAGGAGAAATTTCGGAACCATTCTTCATAAAAACAGGCTTAAGACAAGGTGACTGCCTATCACCATTACTTTTCAACTGTGCACTGGAATACATAATGAGAGAATGGTACAAGGAAAATCCAAAGAGGATAAGAATTGGAAGTGCAAAAGACGATATTAGCTTAAACTGCTTGGGATTCGCTGATGATCTTGCTATCCTAGCCAACACCATTCAAGAAGCCAGGCAACATGTGAAATCACTACAAGAAATAGCAGAGAAAGTAGGCCTTAGAATATCATTTGAAAAAACGGAGATTATGCTAACTGATCCACCACTTGCAAACAAAATTACAATAGAAGAACAGGAAATCAAAATTGTTGATAAATTTAAGTATTTAGGCGAAATAATAACATACAACAATCTAAATGAGAAGCCATCATGGCAAAATAGAATTAAAAAACTGAACTATGCAAATTACATTACAAAAACTACATACAACAAAAAAGCCTATCTATAGATGCAAAATTAAAACACTATAAAACAGTTACACAACCAGAAATAACGTATGCAGCTGAAACTATCTTCAAAACAACTAATACAGCAGAAATTGACAGAATACTAAAAATAGAAAGAAGAATAATTAGGACATGTATAAATAAACAGTATAAAATAAATGGACATTGGAGAATAGCATCAAATGAAACAGTATATAAGAAAATAGAACCAGTCATGAGCACAATCAGGAAGAAACGCATCTCATTCTTTGTACATCTGATGAGAACTCCAGAAAACAGAATTAGTAAAAAAATAATACAAAAATTGTGGAAAAGCAAGAGCGACATTAAATGGATCACAGAAATTAAGGAACATATAAAAGAACTTCAAATCACAGAGAAAACGAGAATACTGCAAGACCCGCAAACCAGACTACAAATGAAAATCAATAAAAGGAGTACAGGAAGAGTTGTCTCAGATGAAGAAAGAAAGAAAATATCTGAAAGAATGAAGAAATATTGGGCAGACAGAAGAGCAAAACACCTTTGATATAAGAATAGCCTCTAATAATTATATTTCCTAAATATATTAAGTTATTGTCGAACCAAATTGTATCCATTTGTAACAACTTGATTAAAAATTTGTATTTTTGACTACAATGGTCCAATGAAGGCCATAAAATAAATAATAATAATAATAATAATAATAACTATAGTGGTCAGCATTTTGAAGCATGTGCCACTCAAGTAGAAACACACAAAAGAAAAATAATTATAGTCACAATATACAGAGCTCCAACTGGTAATTTCTAGCTATTCATTAAACAGCTTGATGCAGTATTAAATTTATTAACTTCTAAAAATAATGAACTCTTACTAAGTGGAGATATTAATTTCAATTTTCTGAAGGATAGTCACTCAAATCCATACTAGAGTCTCTTACCACTCCCTACAATCCCATCCCTTAGTACAGTTTCCAACCAGGGTTATCGATACCTGCAGCACTGCTATTGATAACATTTTCATAGATACTACCAAGCTACCAAAACACAGTACAAATCCAATATTTAATGTCCTTTCAGATGATGATTCCCAGTTGCTTACATTTAATATAGTGGGGTCTGATTCCACTAACAACAGGAAGTGGGAAACTATACGAATAATAGATGAAACAGGAATTGAAGGTACAAAAAACTGAGGTACACATACTGGAAAGATGTTTACAATTCACCTGGGATAAATGAAAAAATATAACAGTTTCTCCAATATGGCCATAGGTCACATTGAAAACTGCTGCCCTAAGAAAGTAATCTAAGCAAATATATTAAATATTTCAAAACCCTGCATTACAAATGGAATAAAAGTATCTTGCAAAATGAAAAGAAGACTGTACTTAATGTCAAGGGAAAACGATGACTACAGAGCCAAATCACATATCAAATTATATTGTAAAATTATAAACAAAGTAGTCAGAACCTCAAAAAGTATTTACTTTCAAGAAAAAATAAATGCCTCTAATAACAAGATAAAAACTATATGGAACATAGTAAAAAGTGGAACAGGAAAAACTAATCAGGTAAATGAGGAAATTGTGTTAAATGTAAATAATGAGTTGATTAGAGATACCTCTAAAATTGCAGACACTTTCAACAACTTTTCCTGTCAGACAACTCAGGTTTGAATAGTTCCTCAGGAGACAGATATTTAAAAAATGCATTTCCACCAAAGTTTGACAAAATCCAACTATATCCTACCTCACCAAAAAAGATTTCTAGTAATATAAGCAGTCTTAAAAACGAATGTTCCACTGGTTATGATGAAATCAGCATTACCATAATTAAATGTTGCTCCTCAGAGCTATGTGACATACTAAGTTACTTATGTAATGAATCCCTCCACAGTGGTCCTTGTCCAGATAGGTTTAAATATGCCATTATCAAACCATTACACAAAAAAGGAGACAAATCATCAGTGGAAAACTTCCATCCCATTTCATTGTTGGCAATATTTTCAAAAGTGTTTGAAAGGGTTATGTACAATAGACTTTCTAAACACTTAGTACAGATGATGTATTAGAACCAATAAATCAAAAGTTATTCTGACGTGGAATATTATGTGATCTGGCTAAAGTTTTTGATTGTGTTAAGCATTATATCCTAATACAAAAGGTAAAATATTATCAGATAACAGGAGTAGCAGGCTCATGGTTCTCATGGTTCTCATGGTTTTTTTAATAGAAAACAGTGTGTGCCCATATCAAGTTTACCACATAACAATAATCATTAAAAATATGAAACCATCAGACAAGGGGTGATCCAGGGCTCTATTTTAGGTCCCTTTTTGTTCCTATTATATTTTAATGACCTTCCATATACAGTGTCACAAAATGCAAATTTTGTCCTATTTGCAGATGATACAAATATTTGTATAAAAAACAGTATGTGTGATCTCACTGAGAAATCAGGTAATGAAATATTTGAAAGTATCGATGGGTGGTTCACAGCAAATGCATTGTAACTGAATTTTGACAAGACCCAGTATATAAAGTTTAGTACCTCACAAAGAATACCTGACCCTATAAGTATAATGTATTCTAACAATGAACTTAAAGCTGTAGACAGTGTCAAACTTTTAGGTCTACAAACTGACCATAAACTAAATTGGAAAACTCACACTCTAGACTTAATGAAACGCCTTAGTTCAGCTACATTTGCAGCATGCATGATAGCAGAAATAGATGATTTAAAAATGAAGAAGTTAGTTTATTCGGCCTACTTCCATTCACTAATGATTTATGGAATCATCTTTTGGGGAAACTCCACTCACAAAGAGAACACTTTCAAAATTCAGATATGGGTCAGTAGAATTATATCTGGTGTCAGTACTAGACGATCATGCAGAGACCTCTTTAAGAAACTTGGTATTCTAACTACTACTTCCCAATACATATAATCATTGATGTCCTTAGTCATTTCCAACATGTCTCTTTTTACACAAAATAATGCAAAACATGATTATAATACCAGAATCAAAAACAATCTGTATAAGCACTATAGTACAAAACGGAGTCAAATACATGGGTACTCATATATTCAGTAACTTACCAGAGCATATCAAAGGTCTTTTAAGTGATAAAGATTAGGTTTCCGAGTGAATTAAAGAACTTCCTGTTGACCAACTCTTTCTACTCCATCGATAAATATCTTCACAAGGATTATAGCTCATAACTCTGGCTGCACTAGAATTGTGAAATATCCATGTATCTGAGTAAAAAAAAAACCTGATTCCTGATTTACGGAATGGAGGTCTGCGACATCCACACGTTCGAATGCAACCATTGCAATACTATAATGATTACCGACGGAAGAGCGGTCCTTTTAGTTTCGGATTGTATCACAGAGGGCGTTAGTATAAGCTAAAATACTAATCTCAACATGATTTCTCTTCTTAACTAGATTCATTTATGGTAAACAATCTGAAAGCACACATCTGCTTAACTTGTTATTTTGCTTTACTTTTTTTTTTACATGAAGTAAATGTGAGTGCTTGGAAATGACAGAAACACATGTTAATAGGCACAGGAGTGGTACGAACAATAATCCCATAGTGCAAAACACGCTTGGTTTGGTAAGCGACAGCCAGCTAAACGACATTATTTCGTCAAAATGAGAGTATTTCGACATTGGCGAAAACAAGGCAAACTGTATATAACACATTTTTGCAAAGTTTGCACCAAATATAACGCTATGTTCACAGACTGTATTACCCTCTGGGAAAATTTCTAGTGTTTTAATCGTGTGTTACCTAATAGACAGAGGGTATCGAACAGTAATTTCGTATATATGGCAATTAATAGGAAAACTTATCAGGCTTTACTTTGGAGATAATGAAAGTAGAAAAGTGCATAGAAATGAAACAACAAACGGTCGCCAGCCCAATTAGGCATTATAATTTGAAACATTATGTTCAAGGAAATTGAATATGAATAGCTAAAGTGACTTTCATTAATGCCCCATTTGAATAGTGCGCTGGATACATATGACTACAGGGCGAACTAAGTGGTAGATGGCATTAGTTACCATTTGCACAAATCAGTAATCATAATAAGATAAATGGTACTTCCTTCTTATTAATAATAGTTACAATGCCAATCATTAATCAACACAGCACTGAGATGTTACTGCGGGCAATGCTCGCCTAAAGTTGGGCATGAAAAGAGTCCTGGCTTAACAAATATATAAATGCCACAACTGAAATTAAATAATACTTCATAGAGACTTTTTATTCTCTCACTTTTATAAATGTCTCAGATTTCATTAGTCACAACAAATATTCCAATTATCTGTTTAATACGAGGAAAAGCACAGTGAACCCATATACTGATACTGTCTCTCCAGGCAACACTATGATTATTTCAGACACAAAGAGCAATGCACTAATATTGATTCTTAACTCCACTTGGAATAGTTTATATTTTCCTCCTTTAAAGCAATTTACTCAAACACAAAGCTCAATTAACCTCAGAAAATAGTTCATGTTAACAATCAATGCTAAATTACGTTTCATATAAGTTCAATTTATGTACCTTTTTCATCACCTGAGAAGCAGGTATTTTAGGTAGAAAAATTCACCCCCTTTGGCACTGAACTTTTGCACATTTAATACAGAACTAAATCACTATTTAGTAGAAACAGGACTCTCGGTTACTGCGCATTTAGGATGGGAGACTGCATCGGTTCATGATTAGGATAACTTTACGATTCAAACACAGGTTTATAGCACTTGAATTATTATTGAAGAAATGCTCACACAAATATACTGGTCCTTGCTATAATACGTATCTCTATTCCTGAAGTTGGTGCAGCAGTGGCGAAATAGTGGTGGCAAGCAACGTGGCGGCTAACTGGTCTCACAATACTGATGTTGAATGCTCTTTACAATTTCTTCTTACAGACGGATTCTTCTCGTTTTAGAGCCATTCCATAACACCAAGAGCACCAGACAACAGCCGAAAACCACATCCGAGGCGAATTTCCATATAAAACTGCTTCTAAATCCCTCACTTGGCACCCTCGATGTTAACTGTACAACGGCTAGCCACTGACTGCGAAGCGTTCCAACCAAGTAGCCGCCCAGGTTGAACCCCAAAACCACCTTTTACCGTGCGCCAAGCCACTTCCGCATCGGAGGGGGCTCCCTACAGCTTTTATACTTTACAATTCCAATTTTCTAAGCATGAACCATCTTCCGATACATAGATTTTCCTTTCTGAACAGACATATATTATAAAATTTCATTAATTTTAAACATCCTTTAGCTTTTACAATACATACATAAGAAATTTTAAATTTCCTCTCACAAATCAATGACCTTAATTAGAAAAGAACAACCACTTCGTAGTCACATACACATAGTTACATAGTATAACCTACTAAATCAATATTGGTGTTACATGTACTGTGCTGGCATTGCCAGTTAAAGGTTTGTGTGGTATCGATAGCTACGACAGCGTCCTCTAGCCAGCTGTTCAGCTCTACGAGCGCCGCTGCACATTCTACCCATTTGATTCCGAGGAGGCGACCTAGTAACATTGTTTCTGCTTCATAGGGGGCTAGCTATTACAGACTGTGTTACTTCAGTAACAGTTTGTCCAAATACTAGTTGCTGTTAGATTTGCTGGATAAACGGCTTCGCACCTACGTGCTCATCTACCTGTACACAAAGTTGAGTAAAAGAGTTATAACGTAATTGCAGTACCGAAGCATTTTCACCTTTTCCTGCTCCTTCTCATTTCCTACCCTTCAGTTTACAGGAGCAGACCCACGCGCCACCTTCCAGGCGGGATACATAAGTTTGTTCAATTTCAATAGTAAAAAACACAAGTTCGAGGTAAAGGTTTGGTTTATCAAAACAACATCTTTCAAGTTGGCGGGAGCTATAACTCATGAAGTAAACACGCAGTTACATTATACCTTTTTGTAACATGTGAGTAGGTGATTTTTCTACTGCAGTACATAGGATAAATCTCAATTTTTGGTGCCTATTTTTATTATAAATTTCTTGTTGAAAAACATATTTTTATTTCAGAGTACCACCATTTTCTTAGTAACATTTTTTTTAAATATTACATGGTACTATGTTAAACAACATCATCAGTTTGAAAGCAGTTTTTCAGATTTTGTTCTAGGTTGAAAATTATGACGTTAAGAGTTCCCACGAACCTCCCGCGCTCTTCGCTAAAGCCTTCCGTTTATGTCAAGTAGTGCCCCATGGGTACAATTTTTTTACTTTAAAAAATACTTAACACAATCTCAAGGGTGCAGAATAAGAGTCTAAAGTCAGTTTTTTGTGACTTGTGTGTCATTTTATTTTTAAAAAATTATGAATATCGATTCCAAAATCGAGCGCCTCCTTGGTTTGCCCTATTTTTGCGAAAACTGACAATTTGCAGCATGGTTCGGATTCCACATTAAACTGTAGGTCCCAATACAATTCGCCCCATTAGGTACTTCAAAGAATGCCGTGGACGTACTATCTACGACAGGGCAATGCCTAGTAAGATACGACGGTCTTAACTTTGGGCATGGTGTCAGCTTTAATATTAATAATGAACCTGCGAGACCTGAGCTTCTCCCAGCGCATATATTGTTCAAACAACTTACGTGAATGCAGCCGGGTGACGATCTCGACAACTGCCGATATTTCGACAGATAGATGCCCTGCCATTTTCAGGCAAAACTACTGCAAGTAAGCGCTGTCTAAGGGAATTTAAAACCTCCCTTTCAAAGAAATTCCGGAAAGGTAACACTCACACACATTGTAAACACTGGAGCCATCACAAAACAAGGATGACCGTCGTCAGACGTTATCGGTGGTGAAATTAATAATCAACGGCTAACGCTGCATTATCTCTGTCCCTCTGTTTTTTGACAAGGGAAAGAGCAGGATTCCATACAGAGTTTAAACAAAAACTACCTTCTCTATTTATGAGGTTACTTGATAATTGAATTTCAACAGCTTCCTTAATAACACTATCCCAACAGCTGGATTTGCATGCCAGAATCTCCGTAGGATCACCGGTACAATGACAGTGTTTTGCAATGGCGGATTTACTCGCCTGTTGTGGGCGTGTACGCCGCTTGTGCTCGGTGCACCGGTCCTCCACAGTCCTGATTGACAAATACATGACATGCCACAGAGTCGAGGAATACAGCAGACACCTGCCTTACGAAAACTAAGATCATCTTTTATCGAACCAAAAAGGAGTAATCTTAGATCGTGACTGAACAACACGCTTCACTCGTATTTCCTCAAAATGCCACCGGTACTGTTCGGTACTCCCCCCTTGAACCATGGACCTTGCCGTTGGTGGGGAGGCTTGCGTGCCTCAGCGATACAGATAGCCGTACCGTAGGTGCAACCACAACGGAGGGGTATCTGTTGAGAGGCCAGAGAAACGTGTGGTTCCTGAAGAGGGGCAGCAGCCTTTTCAGTAGTTGCAAGGGCAACAGTCTAGATGATTGACTGATCTGGCCTTGTAACAATAACCAAAACGGCCTTGCTGTGCTGGTACTGCGAACGGCTGAAAGCAAGGGGAAACTACAGCCGTAATTTTTCCCGAGGGCATGCAGCTTTACTGTATGATTAAATGATGATGGCGTCCTCTTGGGTAAAACATTCCGGAGGTAAAATAGTCCCCCATTCGGATCTCCGGGCGGGGACTACTCAAGAGGACGTCGTTATCAGGAGAAAGAAAACTGGCGTTCTACGGATCCGAGCGTGGAATGTCAGATCACTTAATCGGGCAGGTAGGTTAGAAAATTTAAAAAGGGAAATGGATAGGTTAAAGTTAGATATAGTGGGAATTAGTGAAGTTCGGTGGCAGGAGGAACAAGACTTCTGGTCAGGTGACTACAGGGTTATAAACACAAAATCAATTAGGGGGAATGCAGGAGTAGGTTTAATAATGAATATGAAAATAGGAATGCGGGTAAGCTACTACAAACAGCATAGTGTACGCATTATTGTGGCCAAGATAGATACGAAGCCCACACCTACTACAGTAGTACAAGTTTATATGCCAACTAGCTCTGCAGATGACGAAGAAATTGAAGAAATGTATGATGAAATAAAAGAAATTACTCAGATAGTGAAGGGTGACTGGAATTCGGTAGTAAGAAAAGGAGAGGGGACCTGGATAAACTGAAAGAACCAGAGGTTGTACAGTGTTTCATGGAGAGCATAAGGGAACAATTGACAGGAATGGGGGAAAGAAATACAATAGAAGAAGAATGGGTAGCTTTGAGGGATGAAGTAGTGAAGGCAGCAGAGGATCTAGTAGGTAAAAAGACGAGGGCTAGTAGAAATCCTTGGGTAACAGAAGAAATATTGAATTTAATTGATGAAAAGAGAAAATGTAAAAATGCAGTAAATGAAGCAGGCAAAAAGGAATACAAACGTCTCAAAAATATGATCGAGAGGAAGTGCAAAATGGCTAAGCAGGGATGGCTAGAGGACAAATGTAAGGATGTAGCGGCTTATCTCACTAGGGGTAAGATAGATACTGCCTAGAGGAAAATTAAAGAGACCTTAGGAGAAAAGAGAACCACTTGTATGAACATCAAGAGCTCAGATGGAAACCCAGTTCTAAGCAAAGAAGGGAAAGCAGAAAGGTGGAAGGAGTATATAGAGGATCTATACAAGGGCGATGTACTTAAGGACAATATTATGGAAATGGAAGAGGATGTAGATGAAGATGAAATGGCAGATACGATACTGCGGGAAGAGTTTGACAGAGCACTGAAAGACCTGAGTCGAAACAAGGCCCCCGGAGTAGACAACATTCCATTGGAACTACTGACGGCCTTGGGAGAGCTAGTCCTGACAAAACTCCACCATCTGGTGAGCAAGATGTATGAAACAGGCGAAATACCCTCAGACTTCAAGAAGAATATAATAATTCCAATGCCAAAGAAAGCAGGTGTTGACAGATGTAAAAATTACCGAACAATCAGTTTAATAAGCCACAGCTGCAAAATACTAACACGAATTCTTTACAGACGAATGGAAAAACTAGTAGAAGCCGACCTCGGGGAAGATCAGTTTGGATTCCACAGAAATACTGGAACACGTGAGGCAATACTGACCTTACGACTTATCTTAGAAGAAAGATTAAGGAAAGGCAAACCTACGTTTCTAGCATTTGTAGACTTAGAGAAAGCTTTTGACAATGTTGACTGGAATACTCTCTTTCAAATTCTAAAGGTGGAAGGGGTAAAATACAGGGAGCGAAAGGCTATTTACAATTTGTACAGAAACCAGATGGCACTTATGAGAGTCGAGGGACACGAAAGGGAAGCAGTTGTTGGGAAGGGAGTAAAACAGGGTTGTAGCCTCTCCCCGATATTATTCAATCTGTATATTGAGCAAGCAGTAAAGGAAACAAAAGAAAAATTCGGAGTAGGTATTAAAATCCATGGAGAAGAAATAAAAACTTTGAGGTTCGCCGATGACATTGTAATTCTGTCAGAGACTGCAAAGCACTTGGAAGAGCAGTTGGATGGAATGGATAGCGTCTTGAAAGGAGGATATAAGATGAACATCAACAAAAGCAAAACGAGGATAATGGAATGTAGTCGAACTAAGTCGGGTGATGCTGAGGGAATTAGATTAGGAAATGAGACACTTAAAGTAGTAAAGGAGTTTTGCTATTTGGGGAGCAAAATAACTGATGATGGTCGAAGTAGAGAGGATATAAAATGTAGACTGGCAATGGCAAGGAAAGCGTTTCTGAAGAAGAGAAATTTGTTAATATCGAGTATAGATTTAAGCGTCAGGAAGTCATTTCTGAAAGTGTTTGTATGGAGTGTAGCCATGTATGGAAGTGAAACATGGACGATAAATAGTTTGGAGAAGAAGAGAATAGAAGCTTTCGAAATGTGGTGCTACAGAAGAATGCTGAAGATTAGATGGGTAGATCACATAACTAATGAGGAAGTATTGAATAGGATTGGGGAGAAGAGAAATTTGTGGCACAAATTGACCAGAAGAAGGGATCGGTTGGTAGGACATGTTCTGAGGCATCAAGGGATCACCAGTTTAGTATTGGAGGGCATCGTGGAGGGTAAAAATCGTAGAGGGAGACCAAGAGATGAATACACTAAGCAGATTCAGAAGGATGTGGGCTGTAGTAGGTTTCTGGAGATGAAGAGGCTTGCACAGGATAGAGTAGCATGGAGAGCTGCATCAAACCAGTCTCAGGACTGAAGACCACAACAACAACAACTGTTCGAAAGGCAAGAAGGCCGTAGACGTTGGTGCCACCTCGGTGTTATGACCACTCAACCGATGCACAGTTGGTCGATAGCGCAACGCACCTCCGGTCTATCTCGTACTACATGCGTTCTGACGAAACGTGACTTCGTGATGGCCGACGTCCGCTGGCAAACTCCGTCCAAACTGAGTCCGAGGTGACTTGGGCCCTGTGAAAACCAAGGGACTAAGCTGGATGGTGACAACTGTCATCCTGTAGATACAATCAGTGCAGTGTTGCAGTTTTGCCTTAAAAATGGTCCCTTTAAAATGGCAGGGTGTGCTCCTGTTCGAATATCGGCGGTTGTCGACGATGTCATCCGGCTGCATTCCTGTAAGTTGTTTGAACAAGAGTAAACGTAAGACGTCGGAATTTGCTCTGTTACAATAATTTAATGCTACTTAGCAGGAGAGAAAATTTCTTTAATGTATTGTAGTATACGTACGATAATTATGTTTTAAAATATTCGGACAAATGCATTTTTCATATGAAGTTCCCAGTAATGGTGAGAAAGCATTATAATCTGTTTCACTTGATGAGGACCTTCACAGTGCCAGGCAATGCATTCTTGGAGTGGTCGCCTAGCGAACCCGACAATATGGTGGCCATATTTAACACCAGTCTCCTTACTGGTTTGATGTGCCACGTCACGAATTCCTCTTCTGTGCCAACCTCTCCGTCTGAGAGTAGCGTTTTGTGACGTCTCGTTTTGTCTCAGCTCGATGGTGATGGTTGTCCCAGTCGAGATGACGTGGAACGGCGTCCGTCGATCACGACAACGCCAATCTGTAACTATTACGAAAACAGACTGCTCGCGCGGTTTGGTTATTTTTCAGATACTGTCTCTCAAACCTGATATTAACGTCTCGACGGAGCAGCACGCCGGTGTGTGTGCGCGGCCCTTGCTTGTAATTAAAGCAATGGTGTTCGATGTCTATCGATCTCCTCCACTTATATATAAGCGACTGCACCACTCGATAACGAGATCTGAAATGATAACCAAAAGTCCTTTGGGTGTTCGCGACAGACTTTTCAGTTCACGCAAATTTGCTGACTGTAGTTCTTATGCCCCGTTTGAGAATGGGTATTCAAACGTTGAAAATATGTTTTGAATCATCAATCCATCACCCAAGCCGATGTGACATCATGATTTTTGCGAGGATATTGATTTTTTTAATTATTATTCCGTCGTCAAGGCGTCGCTACGTCGCGTATTCAACTACTACACGACGTAATGCCAGAGATAACATACCCTTGAGCAATGGTCAGAATGCGTCGTACTTCGGTGTAAACTTATTGCTGTTTACAGTAAATTGTCACTAAATCACTTATCCGAAGAGTCAGTTAATTCCACAAATACGCTTCAAATGTCCATTACATGATGTATGCGACACGAAGAATTAAAGTTGAATTAAAGTTTATTGTTCTTCGTAATTATTTGTCCCTACACTGAGCACACACACCGATTTTTCATTCAGGGAATTGCGTCTGTTAGCATCAGCAATTCTGAAATTGACGATAGCTTCTGACAACACGGCGCAATTGTAAGTTCTTCGTGATTGCTTTTATCTGTTGCCTATTCAAGTCTCTTTCTGTGTTCTTTGATGTTCGTGATTATTAAGTATCACGAAGGCTAGGTCCCATCACAAATCAGCAATCACACAAGTTCTTTTTCTGTCATATATATCAACTATCCCGTTATCTGTCTAAACGGTAAAGATGATTTTACGTCAGTCCGACTTCTGACTAATACTTCCAAGCGCAAAACTTTTAAACTGCAGATCAGTTTTAAAACAATCTAGTAGCGCTTAACATGTGTGCTACTATTCGAATAGAAGTTACCATCTCCATTGCAAAGTTACATTGTAGTCACCGCGAACTTACAGCTCGATGCGGCTACAACTCTCTTCTAGGATGAATGTTATCTTTGGTCAATTTATGGTCTGGGCTTTAACCTTCGTAAATAATAATTTTTTTGAATTTTTTCTTTAAAGTTTCTGTTTCGTATCATATGGTTTTCTTTCATTCAGTCCTTTCTTTATGATAAGCATAAGTATTTACACAACATTCTTGTTAATCAAACTGTCAAGAGTAAATTTTGTTGTCAGTAGCTGTCACCATTGTCAGGATGACTGATTTTTCTATTTCTTCTTGCAACAAAAGGGTGTACATTATGGGTACTATAATTGTGGTGTTACAGTTTGTACCCCACCGTACTCAATTATTAGTTGGATATATTCCAATATCTGTCTTTTCCTACATTTCTCCCTTCTACAACGCTCTCGAGTACCAAGAAGATGCCGTAACACATGCCTTGTCACCTTGCATTTTTTTTTCTGTCAGTGTTTCCCACATGTTCTTCTCCTCGCCAATTCTGCTCAGAACCTTCTCATTCGTTATACATTCAAGCCACCCAATTTTCGACATCATTTTGGTGTACGTTAGGTGGTTGCCACTTTCACCCAATGATTTTAGAAATTCCAAAGGAATTTTATCTACGCCTTCCACCTTACTTCATCGCCTTTCTTCCAAAGCTCTATTAAACTCTGATTCTAATACTGGGTTCCCTGTGTCATTTATATTGCCTCCCATGTATTACCTATCACGCCATCGGACAGTTCCATGATTTCGTAGAGTATTTCCGCCTATCTGGTCTTTTCTCTGCGTTTAACAGTTGAGTGGCCGTTGATTTCTTAATGTGGACGCCTTTGATTTTAATTTCACTGAAGGCTTTTTTGACTTTTATATATGCTGAATCAGTCCTTTCGACGAAAATTTACAGTTTCATTTCCTGACATGCATCCTTCAGCCGTTTTTCCGTAGCTTCCTGCATCTCCAATTTATTTCATTCTTCTAATGTTATTGCTATGTGACTTAATGTATATTTATGAATTTCCTTCTTTCCCAGAAAAGTTTGCATTTTTCTTCTTTTGTAAATCAATTCAACTACTTCTGCGTTAACGAAGATTACTTCGTAGAAAGTGTTAGATATTCCTGGTACTGTCTCTCCAACTCCTGTGATTGATTCTTAAGAGATGTTTATTCCTGTTCAACAGAAATGCTTGTTGTGGTATTCATTATTGCAGTGTCTTCAACCTCAAAGAACATCAGATGCATTTTAACGCATCTCAGTACTTCAGTATCACACTTCTTTCCACGTTGATTCTTCCTGACGATTCTCTTAAACTTCAGAAGTCTCTCCATCGTTACTAAACTATGAACTGTACACTTTCTGCTGCTAGCTGAATTTTTTTGTGGGCGTTACAATTCATTCTCCCCTCTCATTCCTCTTGCCGAGCCAATATCTCCCGTAACTCTGTATTCTATTTATTCCTCTACCACAGCGTTCCAGTCACCCGTGGTTATTGGATTATCATTTTCGTTAAAAAATTTTATAACATTGGTCGCAATAAAAAATAAAATTAAAATTGAATTTTTATTGCGAACAATAGCTTTAAAAATTATTGATAAGTAATACAGATCGCGGTATATCCTCCACCCGACCATGTCAGATATTACCATTTTCCTTTAGATACTGACTTACATCTTCAATGTCCTCTTACGCTTTCTGTATTGCCTCATTTTCTGCTTGTGGTGTCGGCATGTATATGTGAATTATTGTTGTCGTCGTTGGTTTGTTGTCGATTTATACGGGAATAGTCCCATTGCTGTACTCATCGTAGATACTCGCTCACTGCCTTTCAGCTTATTCGCGACCAATCGTACTCCCGTTTCACCATTTTATATTGCTGCTAATACTACCCTATATTCGTCTGACCAGTAATCGATTTCATTTCACTGACCATTGTATTTTCCTTTTCAGATTTTCTTGCAGAATAAGCGTGGTTCCTTATGATGCAAGTTTTCTGCCGCCATTAATGACGAATTTTATTCAAAATGCAACCACTGGCTGGAATCGAACTAAGAACACAGGTTATTCTGATTACTAGTCGAAGATGTTATCCCTGTATCTCGGTGACTAGTTCACTTCTACACTGCCGGGATGCCACTTCAAAAAATAATTAATGTAGAGTAATGAAATTTCGGGAACACGTATGTCTAGGTAACATACCGGGTGATTAAAAAGTCAGTATAAATTTGAAAACTTAATGAACCACGGAATAATGTAGATAGAGAGGTAAAAATTGACACACCTGCTTGGAATGACATGGGGTTTTATTAGAACCACACCATACTGCTAGACGCGTGAAAGATCTCTTGCGCGCGTCGTTTGGTCATGATCGTGTGCTCAGCCGCCACTTTCGCCATGCTTGGCCTCCCAGGTCCTCAGACCTCAGTCCGTGCGATTATTGGCTTTGGGGTTACCTGAAGTCGCAAGTGTATCGTGATCGACTGACATCTCTAGGGATGCTGAACGACAACATCCGACGCCAATGCCTCACCATAACTCCGACATGCTTTACAGTGCTGTTCACAACATTATTCCTCGACTACAGCTATTGTTGAGGAATGATGGTGGACATATTGAGCATTTCCTGTTAAGAATATCATCTTTGTTTTGTCTTACTTTGTTATGCTAATTATTGCTATTCTGATCAGATGAAGCGCCATCTCTCGGACATTTTTTGAACTTTTGCATTTTTTTGGTTCTAATAAAACCCCATGTCATTCCAAGCATGTGTGTCTATTTGCACCTTTCTATCTACATTATTCAATTATTTATTCAGTTTTCAAATTTATACTGACTTCTTTACCACCCGGTATTTAAGTGATTAATAACGCAAGATCACAGGTTAATGTACATGAGAGGTAAACCATTGCAAATGTGAAAGGCTGGTATCGTAATAGCCGGTGTAATAGACATAAAGTAAAACGCAAACATGTAAACGTACATGCATTGTGCTGCACAGGTGCCGGATGTCACTTTGTGGGGTGGAATTCAACGCCTGTTTCGCTTGGTCGTTCAATACAGGAACGGTTACTGTTACTCGTGGATGACGCTGGAGTTGTCATCTGATGATGTCCCGTATGTGATCGACTGGAGACAGATATGGTGATCGATCAGGCCAAGGCAACGTATCGGAACTCTGTAGAGAATACTGGGTTACAAAAGCGCTACGTGGGTGAAAGTTATCCCGTTGGGAAACTTCGTCTCGAATGCTGTCCATGAATAGTCGCCAACAGACTGAATCATCAGACTGACGTACAAATTTACAGTGAACGAGCGTGGTATATACACGAAAGAGCTCCAGATGCCTGTCATACGAAAATCGCACCCCAGTCGAGGTGTAGATCATGGTGTCTAGCAGGCAGACAGGCTGTTTGCACGCTCTCGACTAGCGTCGTTCTCCCCAACATATGACCATCACTTGCATCGAGGCAGATCCAGCTTTCATCAGAAAACTCAACAGACTTCTAGGCTTCCCTCCAATGAGCTTTCGCTTTACACCACTGGCAAGTGGTATTGATTTGGGGTCAGGGAGTATGGCTCGGAGCTGCCTTTGAAATAACCGAGTTATAACAGTTCGTTTTGTCACTGGGGTGGCACCTACTGCTGAAACTGCTGCTGCAGATTGCGACGGGGCGGTAGAAGTATAAAGAAGTGCGCATGAATCGTTCTCACGCGAAATGGGAATTGCATATACAAATGATGGTTAAAAAATGTTACTGCAAATTTTGGCTCTCACGTAAGAGTCAGGGGATGATTTCCACAATTGGTGCACTAGTACACTTCCACACACGCGCATTTCTTATTGTTTTTGAATTAACTATTCACTCACACTTAAGTACAGTTTATGCTAGGGAAGTAGAATTAAGCGTTTATTGTACTAAAATCAGTTTTTCACGACACAGTTCAGTCACTATGTATTGGCGTTGTTCTTTTCATTCACACAATGAAATTAGCACTGGTGAGACGGTTTACAGATCTAGTTTAATAATAATTTGCCTCCGAGCCCCCAATAGCAGTAATGTAGGCTGCTATAAACGAAAATTATTCCCATAATTCGAACAGAATCACAAGTCCCACTGTCCTTTTTGTTCTAACAGTTTTGGCGCGAAATCACAGTTCGCCACATGTTCACTTACGACGATGTATACCTCGTAAATCGTACTCATACAAATAATCGTAGCACTTCCATTTCACCAAATATATGCTTGCACACTTGCACTATTAAACAATACTCTTTATCGAAATAAATCGACGCGAAAAATTCTTACTTAAACGACCACATGAGCCACCCTCAAGTGGGGCTTGCTCGCCACCCACCCTCCAAAACGACTGACCAACGACTGACCCTTGGCCAAGATGGCCAAGATATAGTCTCACGCCCATTGGTTATGCAAGTACCAATCTCACCAGTTAAGGTTACAAATTTTGATACATATATCCCTCGACAGAAATAAGTACACCACCGTAACGGCGCTAAAACGTACATCTCATTTACTATGTTACATTAATTTCTAGGATTATTCTATCGCCCGTAAATCAAGTTTTAGTTTTTGCAAAGTTTCGCCACTTAGCGCAAATTTGTTTGTTGACATCTGTGCTGCAACGTTTTAACATATTACTGCATATAGCACCATCTTTAGGCGTAATCTATAGCGATCTACACATTGCGCTGCTCAAAATCTTCATATCTATAATAATTACTGAATTATGGGCGATAAATGTTAATAATAATTTGCAGACAATGAAAACTATTGCAAATTAAGTGTATAGTAAAACTTAACTAGATTAACATACGTGTGACGCCACCCAAAATAGTATATAGTGCCGTTCTTTACGTCATGAATTTTCTATTGAATTTTATAAACAATTTTCCCTCAAACTTTGTTTATTGCTCTTTACGGGCTTAATTATATATGAATCTTAACATATGACTACAGCACTCGATCCGCTATGACCAAACGTTTTCAATGAGTGCTCGCTCATCACTGTAAGTTGTTATCTACTATTTTTATTAATCTTTTAGTATTCGTGATATTAACCGATTTTGAGATTACTATAACTTTTGCGTATCGTGACTTGAAACAAAGAACTATCTTTCAGAAGGTTCATATTGCTGACAACAATCCACTGCCGCATCGCTCTTCACCGTAAGTTGCACAGTTTTCGCGTAATGCGCGAAAAACCAAACAATGCCCTAAGCTTCAGGCCATGTGTCCGTCCGGCGACCATTGCAAATCTCGCGCGGGCGCGCCACGCGCTTCCGCGAATCGCGCACCATGTAGCACGCTCGCTCTCCACAAAACAATCCTTGCATACTAGAAAACATCCATCTAGTAACGGGGGTTTGTACCGTCACAAGATACAGCATGGTGCGCCAGAGCCATACACCGAACTCAGTGGTCTTCTGTCTCGCTAATGCGACGTCGCCTAGCAGAGCCCGGTCATCTTGCGACCATACATTCTCGCTGCTGACAGCTACATTCCTGCCAGGTCTTTCTGCAACGTCGCAGAAGGGACATCCAGCTTCTCGTAGCCATATTACAAGACATCGTTCAAACCCAGTGATGTGTTGATAATGGCGTCTTGTCGCCTTAAAGGCATTCCTCACTAACATCAACGCACCACGTCCAATCTAAAAAGCTAACTGGCGTTCTGGACAGGTACACCGTGTATTTAAAGCAAACCTGATTTGCATCCACATAGCGGCTCTACAGGCGCCACTCTTATGCAACTGGCGAAAGATTTCAGCAGACATCATCTTTGGAAAAGGTATTAATTCTCTGTGTTAGGGTGCTGTTCTTCAAACATGTTTTACTGTTAGTAATAACTACCATCTAATCAAGCAAAGTTGTTGGACCATAGTGTTTGATACACAAGTACCTAAATCCAGCTTTATCTGGCGCAAATTAAATCTTCAGTAGCAATACTGCGTTTGAGCTATTATGCTGCCTACGCAAGTCCAGATGAGAGTTGTAAAAAACGAGGATAATGTAATGTAGCCGAATGAAGTTGGGTGATGCTGAGGGAATTAGATTAGGAAATGAGACACTTAAAGTAGTAAAGGAGTTTTGCTATTTGGGGAGCAAAATAACTGATGATGGTCGAAGTAGAGAGGATATAAAATGTAGACTGGCAGTGGCAAGGAAATAGTTTCTGAAGAAGAGAAATTTGTTAACATCGAGAATAGATTTAAGTGTCAGGAAGTCGATTCTGAAAGTATTTGTATGGAGTGTAGCCATGTATGGAAGTGAAACATGGACGATGAATAGTTTGGACAAGAAGAGAATAGAAACTTTCGAAATGTGGTGCTACAGAAGAATGCTGAAGATTAGATGGGTAGATCACATAGCTAATGAGGAGGTATTGAATAGAATTGGGGAGAAGAGGAATTTGTGGCAGAACTTGACTAGCTGAAGGGATCGGTTGGTAGGACATGTTATGAGGCATCAAGGGATCACCAATTTAGTACTGGAGGGCATCGTGGAGGGTAAAAATCGTAGAGGGAGACCAAGAGATGAATACACTTAGCAGATTCAGAAGGATGTAGGCTGAAGTAGGTACTGGGAGATGAAGAAGCTTGCACAGGATAGAGTAGAATGGAGAGCTGCATCAAACCAGTCTCAGGACTGAAGACCACAACAACAGCAGGTTGTATGAAAGCTTTAGTGCCAGAATCCTTTAGGGTCCTAAACAGAGTATTTTGAGATGATTATCTTCTGTGCTCATCTGCTCCACATAAGGAATTAAAGGGATTAACAAATAATAAAAATAATCTTTGGGGATGATATCAAGTCTCCCTGGAACTTGATTGCCAGGGGACCAAAGTGACTGATTTTTACATTAGGAAAATGCCATTGTGACAAATATTTCATCTATCGGAGATTAACTATTGTCAGGAGCTAACTACATATCGTTATCAGCCTGTATGACAACATGGGTTGTTATTCTGAGACAACCAGCCATCGCCTACGAACAGTACATATTGCTGTAAAATGTGCTCATATCCTTCCAAGTTCAGAGTTCCCTCAGGCTCAGTAAGAGGACTATACCCTAACCATGAAAAACACCCCCTCATCCCGGAACGTGGTCTTCCCCATACTTCACCTTTGGCACTACACTTTATGGCAGGTAACATTCTCCAGGTGAAACTTCCTGGCAGATTAAAACTGTGTGCCCGACCGAGACTCGAACTCGGGACCTGTAACGAGTTCGAGTCTCGGTCGGGCACACAGTTTTAATCTGCCAGGAAGTTTCATATCAGCGCACACTCCGCTGCAGAGTGAAAATCTCATTCTGGAAACATCCCCCAGGCTGTGGCTAAGCCATGTCTCCGCAATATCCTTTCTTTCAGGAGTGCTAGTTCTGCAAGTTTCGCAGGAGAGCTTCTGTAAAGTTTGGAAGGTAGAGACGAGGTACTGGCAGAAGTAAAGCTGTGAGTACCGGCCGTGAGTCGTGCTTCGGTAGCTCAGTTGGTAGAGCACTTGCCCGCGAAAGGCAAGGTCCCGAGTTCGAGTCTCGGTCGGGCACACAGTTTTAATCTGCCAGGAAGTTTCATATCAGCGCACACTCCGCTGCAGAGTGAAAATCTCATTCTGGATTCTCCAGGTGTTTACCAAACCCGAGGCCTTCCACAAGATTGCCACAGGGTATAGCAAGAATCACCAGTCCAAATAATTAGGTTTCCACTTATTCAGTATCCATTGGCGTAGCTCTTTACACCATCGCAAGTGTCGCTTACCATTGACAACAGAAATGTGTGACTTGCCAGCAGTTGCGCCACCATTCTACCCCATTGTGCTAGTCTTCGTGCAACTTCTTGCAATCCCTTTTGCAATGGTCAACGGTCCCTGCCCATCAGTACACAGAGGTCTGCCTGGTCTCAATTTAGGCTGCGCTTCTTCCTCGTGGTCTTGCAGTAGCGTCCTCGCTTGCAGAGCACGGGCTCCAGGTTTCGATTCCCGGCGGGGTCAGGGATTGATTTTCACCTGCCTCGAGATGATTCGGTGTTGTTGTGTCGTCTTCATCATCATCATTGCGGTCGGAGGAAGGCAACGGCAAAACACCACCATTAGGACTTTCCCTAGTGCGGCGGTGCGGGTCTCCCGCATCGTCCCCTATGCTCTGTTACGGAGTATGGGACATCATCATCATAATCTTTCAGATGTATAATCATGTCTATAAACTTGCATTTTGTCGCACAACTCTTTCTTGGTGTTGCGACTGTTTGTCCATTAGTGTACATCAACGAAAGCAACAGAAGCTGCAAGAAAAAGGAGAACGTCAAATAATTTGCAGTCTCTTCACGACAGTTATCATCGGAGACGATACTTGACCCTGTGATTTAATGAGGTCTATACGCCCAAGTCCATTTAGTATACACTTACTGAAACTTTGTCGATAGTTAAATATAACTATAAAATAATGGATTAATAATAAGCCAATATTTTGGAACAGGTATTTGAAGATCAGTAAAAGAAGAAATTGAAAGGAAGTGCCTTTATTTTCCTTTAAAATGATGGCCCCAGCACACTTGGAAACGTTTATAGAGGTACTGGCAACTGTTGGCGAATACGTTATTTTGAATTAATCGAAGCACCAACAGCTCAAATCTATGGATAACAGACAACATATAGTGAAACCAACTATCCACCACTGCGACCATGATAATTGCTTACCCCATTCTGTATCGATCGTGTTGATGGTTTACTGTGACAGATTAGTATTAAACTTTTATTTTTTTATTTATATTGAATTACTACCACCTTTCGAAGTTTTAGTGATCGTATATGTAATGAGCCTTGACATTATGAGTCATAGCAAATCACAATAAAATGTAATTTGTCTCCACTAACAATTTTCTGAAATACGTTGCAAATTATTTTCATTCATTCTCTTCTTTCACTTTGTATCTCACCTACACATGAAATTTTTTTTGAGTTTCTGTCCTTTTTCAGCCGGCTGCGGTGGTCTAGCGGCTCTATGCGCTCAGTCCGGAACCGCGCGACTGCTACGGTCGCTGGTTCGAATCCTGCCTCGGGCATGGATGTGTGTGATGTCCTTAGGTTAGTTAGGTTTAAGTAGTTCTAAGTTCTAGGGGACTGATGACGACAGATGTTAAGTCTCATAGTGTTCAGAGCCATTTGAACCAATTTTTTGTCCTTTTTCAGTTCCAGTCATCACAAATTTTCTGCGGTTAAATCTGCGTGCCCTGATTAGATGGCTGTCGTTTCTAACTTAGGAACTCTATGACTTTTGTTTGAGGGCCAGTTGGTAATTTTCAATTGGCATCTGTCGCACTTATTCTGTATTACCTCTTGATGGCTGTGTTCACTATCGATACAAGACAGCCGTAATACTATGTGTTTGGTCCTGAAAACGTCTGCACCAGTCGTAAGCACTTTCCCCGCTCAGAGATCTTCCTCCGTGCACTTGCACTAATGTTGACTCCGTCTCCGTCGCTATTTCTCATAGAATATATCACGATGTGATGGTTATGTGATACGTCACTATACAGTGTGCTAAATTTTCACACTTACTTCTATGGAAATCATAAATAAATAAATAAATCTATTATGCTAAGGTTCTCTCGTTGGTCATGTAAAAACACGAATCTCAAAAACAGAAGACATCGAGAGGATTTTGTAGCGACAGAATTTTGTAGTTAAGTCCGTAGTTGGACGTCATTTTGTACGTAGTGTTCAGTTTATTATCACTTTATCAACATCGATGTTCAGCATAATTTATATTGTGACCGGTTTGTATATTAAGCCTCAAATGGGAATATGTTTCACTTTGATTAATTTTATGAAATCCTTAATAATTTTAAAAGAGGGGACTGGTCACATAAACTGGAATTTGGAAACTGATATTCGAAACTACCACGGCAAGCCTAACCAAAAACATTCTCCTTTAAAATTAAGCACTCCAATCAGGCGATCAAAGCTAGTTTCGAACGTAAATGAACATCAGAAAAAAATTGCAAAGACGAACCAGCAAATTGCACGAAAACTCACGTAATTGGAAATTATGTAAAGATTGTCGTTAATACCAACATACCATCCTTAAAAGGAGCTCTTGAAAAAGATCAGAAACTAACCACTTCACAGAAACAAGCAAATGGTTAACATGCAGATTGATAATGCATAGAAGATTTTTCATCTACTAGAACATGAGTTAGTCACTGAAAGGTCATGCAACGCACCAATTTGATTGTGAAGAGAATAGAAACGACATACATCAAAAGACTAGCAAATCTTATACAGGGTGCCACAAAAAGGTACCGCCAAACTTTCAGGAAACATTCCTCACACACAAATAAAGAAAAGATGTTGTGTGGACATGTGTCCGGAAACGCTTAATTTCCATGATAGAGCTCATTTTAGTTTCGTCAGTACGTACTGTACTTCCTCGATTCACCACCATGATTTCATACGGGATACTCTACCTGTGCTTCTAGAACATGTGCCTTTACAAGTACGACACAACATGTGGTTCATGCACGATGGAGCTTCTGCACATTTCAGTCGAAGTGGTCGTACGCTTCTCAACAACAGATTCGGTTTCTGATGGATTGGTAGAGGCGGACCCATTCCATTGCCTCCACGCTCTCCTGACCTCAACCCTCTTGACTTTCATTTATGGGGACATTTGAAAGCTCTTATCTACGCAACCCCGGTACCAAATGTAGAGACTCTTCGTGCTCGTATTGTGGACGGCTGTGATACAATACGCCATTCTCCAGGGCTCCATCAGCGCATCAGGGATTCCATGCGACGGAGGGTGGGTGCATGTATCCTCGCTAACGGAGGACATTTTGAACATTTCCTGTAACAAAGTGTTTGAATTCACGCTGGTACGCTCTGTTGCTGTGTGTTTCCATTCCATGATTAATGTGATTTGAAGAGAAGTAATAAAATCAGCTCTAACATGGAAAGTAAGCGTTTCCGGACACATGTCCACATAACATATTTTCTTTCTTTGTGTGTGAGGAATGTTTCCTGAAAGTTTGGCCGTACCTTTTTGTAACACCCTGTATAAGAAAAAATTATTTCCAAATTAATTAAAAATAATCGAAAAAACTCTCACTTTCTTCACCCCTTACCTCAATAACGTAATTCTAACTGTAGAAGAGGAGGCACTATTCAGCAAAGGCTTAAAAAACAACATTGAAGCCCCACTCAGCAAAAGGGCCGAGGAGAGTTCCTACTCAGTGCAGTGTAGACATCAAACATCGACCGTGCCAGACAGAAAGACGAACTAGGTTTCTATAACATAAGTTAACGAAATTATAGACAAGGAGATCATCAAAATATTTCCTGCACATATGAAAAGAGATGTATCACAAATGGTAAATAAATATTAAAGAATCAATGATTTTAGATGCTGATAAGACCAATAGAACCTGTAATCATAAGCAAAACATCACATGAAAAGAGACGTATGACAAAGGGTAAATAAATTTTAAGGAAGCAATAATTTTAAAACCTAACAAGGCCAATAGAACTGTAATCATAAGCAAAACATCACATGTTTAGGCATCTTCCAAGGGCACAACTAACAAAAATTGCTAAAGACCCAATAACAAAATCCAAAAGCAGAAAAATCTCATGTTTCAAGTAAAATACTTCCTATTCACAATTCAAGAAACACTATAGCATAGATCTCAAAAGCACCCTACCTCAATTCACAACAAAAAGGAGACAGGTATCGCGCCTTGTATGAACAGCTTAACATAAAAGGTACATAAAAAATCGTCAAAAGTTCTTAAGGATTCAAGAAAATTCACTGGCAACAAAATCCTCAGAAACATAGCAGAACTTACATCACTTGTTAAAGGCATGAAAATAACACATTGCCTCATTTGACATTTAGAATATATATTCCTCTGTCGCAATAGATCGTACTTAGCAAATTAAAAATGCTACAGAAATACGAAACGATCCGATCAACACACATTACAGAAATGACAAACTACGCGAATTATTTTTAATAAAGTAATTCCAAATCCAATTGTGAATAGGTTAATATTGAATAGACGAAATAGTCACAATCACACACATTTCTTTTAAATTCAACCACAAAATATACAAGCAGACAAATGGCAATGGGGTCAGACTTGTCTGGGATGCTAGCTGAACAGTAACTACCAGACTCCCAAAAACAATGTACATGGTACTATAATTTTGATCAATGCTACAAAATATGATAGCTACAGGAAAATATAAATCTCCCTGCAGCACCAGTACTATGAATGTGTAAATGATAACATTTTGATCAGTGATACAAAATATGTCAGTTTTACAAAAATATATATGTTTCACGATGATACCATGTAGATGATAATATATTCTTCTTATTTTCAAATTCTCGGTAATCAGAATAATTATATCAAACACAATTTGAAGTTTTCTGAACAGACACCATAATGTACACTACCGTGCAAAGCTCTTCTTTTCACCAAACAGCACACAAAATGGGATCACTGCAGTCAATGACTGACAGAGCAGACCGACTTTTGTTATCTGAAATTTAATGTTAACAAAAAATGGAAGTAATAAACTAAACAGCTATTGTCAAAAACTGTAGCATCCCCACAGTAGTCACGTGGAAACACGCAATAATGTACAGCCAAGTGCAACACAAAAAAGAGAATAAGGCTTTACTGGATCAGTGTTTGATTTCATACTCAGCCGTTCTCAGTGAGGTTTACTGCTGTTCCCTAAATAATTTCTGTACTCTGATTAATATGCGACTTATACACGTATGACTGTCGCTCTTAATTCATTCTTTGTGCACGTGGTTGCATATCTGCAGTTGCCGTAAAGATTCACTTGTCTCTCACCTGCCAGTCTGTTATATTCTGCAGGACCAAACAGAAGCCGAAGATTCACTTTGAGGCAACTCCCCAATTGCGCCCCATGAGAACGAGTTGTGTATCTTCACAGCACACTGCCTCTCACATTTATACCGCTAGCTACCAGTGACGCCGACATGACCTGCGTGTGTGTGTGTGTGTGTGTGTGTGTGTGTGTGTGTGTGTGTGAGTGTGAGCCTGCCAGAAAACGTATCGTGTAGTAAGCCCCTGGCATGAAGGGAACCTGCTGTGCGAACTCAGTCGCCACAGTCTCGTCGCGCTGCTGTGGCCAGACTCCATCGACGTACTCATTTGTTGCAGTTCCTCCCAAGGTAATACTGCTAGCAAACGGCAAGTGCAGCGCCAGCTGCCTTTGTTTATACGCCGTCACTTATTCCTGGTTGATGTAGCCCCACTTAGCAAGAGTTTCACTTGTCATGAGTGACGATCTCTAGTTACATTGAAAATAAGGTGCTGTTCACCAGTAGAAATATTGGTGGCTGTCTTAGACGTTCAAATGGTTCAAATGGCCGTAAGCACTATGGGACTTAACATCTGAGGTCATCAGTCCCCTGGACTTAGAACTAATTAAACTTGACTAACCCAAGGACATCACACGCATCCATGTCCGAGGCAGGATTCGAACCAGCGGCCGTAGCAGCAGCGCGGTTCCGTACTGAAGCGCCTAGAACCGCTCGGTCACAGCGGTCGGACCTTAGACTTTACATAGCATCGTTCCTGAAAGTTATTTGAACATTCGATGGGTCGGGAGATGCTCAAGTTTCATGTAATCATTTTTGTTAACGTATACACCGTGGTGACAAAATCATGATATATCGATGTGCACATATACAGATGGCACTAGTATCGCATATGGATGGTACAGGGTGAGAAAAAGCGTAAATTAGTTGCAATTGCACACAGTTTATTCAACGTGTAAACGTCACTACAGATATTCGGATTTAGGTTACGACATATTCTATATGCCTGCCATCATTGGCGATAACGAATAGCCAAATTCTGCATGACCCGCTGAAGCGTCGGAACAGCGAAGCTGTCGATGACCTCCTGAATGGCTGTTCTCAGATCGGCAATGGTTTTTGGGGTTATTGCTGTACATCTTGTCTTTAATACAGCCCCACAAAAAGGAGTCACATGTGTTCAGGTCCGGAGAATATGGCCGCCAGTCGAGGCCTATGCCAGTGGCCTCTGGGTACCCCAGAGCCAGAATGCGGTCCCCAAAGAGCTCCTCCAGGACATTAAACACTCCTCCAGGACAAGCAACAGTGCTTGAAATAACCCTTTAAATCAACTTGGGACGTACGACGAACGTATCCATTTGTGCATAGCGGTGTAATTTGGTGTTAATGGGCTGTGAAAGCAGAAGAACGACGCGAGAGCCTTTCCTAACAGCCCGCGGTGCCTCTCCTGCGCGCGTGAACATATCGGCTGGACCCTAAACGACTGGAAAACCGTGACCTTGTTAGATGAGTCCCGATTTCAGTTGGTAAAAGCTGATGGTAGGGTTCAAGTGTGCCATAGACCCGATGAAACCATGGACCCAAGATGTCAACTAGGTAATGTGCAAAGTGTTTGTGGCTCCATAATGTGTTTTCATGGAATGGTCTTCTCTGGTCCAACTGAACCGATCATTGACTGGAAATATTTATGTTCACATACTAGGCGACCATACGCAGCCATTCATGGACTTAATGTTCCCAAATCACGATGGATGACAATGCGCCATGTTACCAGGCCACAGTTGTTCGCTATTGGTTTCAAGTACATTCTGGACTGTGCGAGCGAATGATTTGCCTACCCAGATCACCCAACATATATCCCATGTTCTAAGTGTTGGCAATCACATATGTCCATGAGAACGGCGACGAGAAAATATTTCAGCTAAAATACTTGCTAATGTAGTGTACTGGGTTGAACTGAGAGAAATCATGGATTCAGATTGACTATTCCGACTAAGGAAACAATAGCCGTACGTAAAGTAGCACATTTACGTGACCATCGTGTGTGTGTGTATGTGTATGTGTGTGTGTGTGTGTGTGTGTGTGTGTGTGTGTGCGAGTGTGTGAGTGACTATTCCGATCAAAGAAACAAAAGCCGCTGGCCGCGGTGGGCTAGCGGTTCTAGGCGCTTCAGTCAGGAACCGCGCGACCGCTACGGTCGCAGGTTCGAATCCTGCCTCGGGCATGAATGTGTGTGATGTCCTTAGGTTAGTTAGGTTTAAGTTGTTCTAAGTTCTAGGGCATTGATGACCTCACATGTGAAGTCCCGTAGTGCTCAGAGCAGTTAGTAATGCTAACGTGTACTGACTATAGCAACAGTTGGTGACATTAATGAACAGTGTATCGCAACACATACTTGTGGATT
Organism: Schistocerca serialis cubense; assembly: GCF_023864345.2. Classification (NCBI taxonomy): domain Eukaryota; kingdom Metazoa; phylum Arthropoda; class Insecta; order Orthoptera; family Acrididae; genus Schistocerca; species Schistocerca serialis. The sequence goes on along the minus strand of NC_064638.1, from coordinate 1,252,338,362 downwards.
ATGAATCAAAATTTCTTTTGAAAATAAACTCTCTTCTCTCCTAACAGTTCATTACTGCGGTTAATAATTCTACAAATGAACTTGTGTTTTAAAACAAACAATATTTTGCTTCGGTGTGTGACTGGGGTCTAGACTGTGTATCATACACGAGGCGTAATTTTTACGTACATACCGTTTTGAAATAAAAGTAGATCAAGTAAACTTTTCTTAGCAATTTCCTTTTTACACCAAAGTCTGTACTTGAATCTACTTTTCTACATAATGGCCATCAATATTAAGACACTTATCGTAACGTACAACCAGCTTTTGAATACCAACCTCATAGACACATGTCGCATGATTGGCAACAACACTTGAGGAGACTCATCACACAATGTTGAAATTGTAAAGCGTTTGTTCTCTCTCAGTTTTTCATCAACTTTCTGCACCAAATAGTCTGTAATGCTTACAGTTGCCCACTTCGTTTCTCATCATGCACATACCTTCGGCCTTAATTAAAAACATTCATTCATTGCTGTACAATATCATCCCTCATAATGTTTTCTCCATATTCTTCACTGATATTGCGATGAATTTGACGTTCTGAGCACTAAGAAGACGGATCACAGCGCATATTTCACAGTCGGCGGGATTCCCAATCAGAGGATACATTTCAAATACTCACAAACTAACGTAAAATCGCAGAAATTGGTGGGAATTATGTAGAAAAGTAAAGTACAGGCGTTCATGTAACAATAAAATTACCAAGAAAAGTCTCGTTTTTTTTATTTCAAAGCGGTGCTTCAAAAACACGCCTTGCACCATAATTTACAAAACTATGACAGAGAATAATATAAAAAGGAAACACGAAAATAAAAGATATGGCATAGTATAAGGAATCAATAGGCTCTAACATATTACAGAGAAAAGCTCTAATTATGATGGATACTAACGTAGAGAGTAAAAGGAGCGTGTTTCAATGAATTTGTTCAACTTATATTCAAGTAACTTGCGGATTGATTAAGTTTTTCCGTTGTAAAAAAAAAAAGAGCTATTAAAATGGAATCTACAGAGTGTACACCTTTGTACCTAGCAGTTAAAGAAGTGCCATCAAATTTCAAATCTTTCTTCTGCCGAATCACTTTTGAGTCTATGACTCACATACTTTGGATGAGTCTATACTAATAACCATACATCTCCTAAGAGGCTATGTGCATACAATCGGCAGGTTAGAATTCTGAGATGCCTGAACGACCAACTGCACGATATAACACCATGTATCATCCCCACCCTCCTCATGTAGACTAAGAATATTCATTGCTAATGCACACCTAAAATATGATATCACACGAGATAATGGAACTAATGTAAGGAAAGTAAAAATGCTTTAGAGCAGTGGTCGTCAAACTGGCCGGCCTCGGTGGCCAAGCGGTTCTTGGCACTTCAGTCCGGAACCGCGCGACCGCTACGGTCGCAGGTTCGAATCCTGCCTCGGGCATGGATGTGTGTGATGTCCTTAGGTTAATTAGGTTTAAGTAGTTCTAAGTTCTAGGGGACTGATGACCTCACATGTTAAGTCCCATAGCGCTCAGAGCCATTTGAACCAAACAATACCCATACGTAAAGCAGCACATATACGTGATCATTCTGTGTGTGTGTGTGTGTGTGTGTGTGTGTGTGTGTGTGAGTGTGTATATGTGCCTGAGTGTGAGCACGGATAGCAACATTAGAAAATTATATATACATCTTACTCATTGTGAAGTGATGTACTTCAGTCCATATTTCTAACATTATCAAATGTAACCATACTAGGTACTATTATTTTGCTACAAAAAATGAAGCATAACGCTCAAATTAGTGTGTCGTCTTTCAGAACAAGCAATAATCATGAAATGCTCACATTAAGATAGTAGTGTTAAAAGGCATCGGCGAATAATGGGCCAACAGGTTTCGTGACATGCTTTCCTACGCTACAAAAGAGTAAGTACAAGACCTAAGTGGAGAAACAACTATCATTTGAGTCACTAAAAGCATGTTTCCGAAATCTCCCTGTTTTATTAGTTGTAACAGAAGCTAGAGAGTTCAGTTATTAACCTTTCGGAATCCCGCCAATTTGTAAAGGTTCTACATACACTGAGGCCGTTGACCAGAAAGATCAACCAGCTCTCCAACCGAAGGGTTGGCAACCCACGTTGCGAAACGTGTTTACTTCGATGGGGTAGCTTCTGATAGGGAATCTCTTGTGGGGGAACAGGACACTCTGGAAGCCGACAGGCTGTCCCGGAATTGCTATGTCACTGGCTACTTGTATTTCGACGCTATTTGAATCTTGTTAAAGATACTGCCCATTCTTGATTGCATTTACAGAAGACTTGTAATATTATTTCCGATATGTCGCCTGATTAATTAATCCAGTTTAGCCAGCGCTTTCTTTGACGAGTTCGATGTGTGGCAGTAGGCAATCTTCGAGCGTCTCTTGTTCATAAATACGCATCTACATCTACATCTACATGGATACTCACATTTAAGTGCCTGGCAGAGGGCTGATCGAACCACCTTGTAACGGGACATCGTCCTCTAGCACTACAGCAGTTGTCGATACCAGTATTATTTTTCTAATATTGGACAGGTCAGTGCTAGCTGCTTTTCTGAAAACTTTCATATAATTTATACACAGTATGTTATATTTCAAAGCTAAAATTTATGAAAAGGAAATACTTTATTTTTGGCGTTGTAATCCATAAGTACTAGTTCTGAATGTACAGTTACAATTATTTTTTAGAAACATTTGAAAGTATGAATTATGTGGCACACTTAAAGTTTCTATTATTAATTACGCAATCCAGTACTGTTTACTATGTTTATTTATGGATTCATTTATGAATTAATAATCGAAACCAATATAATTCATTTGTCAAGAAAAGTTGTAAACTCTTTGAAAAATTGTTATTTCCCATGAGTGAGACAGTAGTAAGCATGCCTTTGATGTGATGAGACGTATTTTTGTATTCTGTGCGAACAATGTAATTTCGGCTTTGTTAACGAGAAAAATGAAAAGGCTGTATGAGGCACTAAAGTGAGACAATATATATATAGGTAGCAAGAAAAATTCTGCAGCAACGATCTTCAAATTTTTTTAGATGAATTCCACCATGAAGACTGAAATTTCAACTTCAATAATCAGACCCCTAGACAAGAAGAACTGGAGCCAACTCTTCATGAAAAGATAAGTTAACTAGAAAGTTTATTGCAATCTTCACTCCTCTTAAATCTTCATAAAAGACTAATAGTAACAGTAGCGGCAAGTAAGAAGGAGGGAGTTACACAAATTCTCTGTTATTCCACTCCTGTTTAGCATCCGGAAAAAAACGAACATCTACATCTTTTAGTTGATAATCGTTGCTCCCTGTGTAGGTCGGCGTCAACAAAATATTTTCGCATTTGGAGGAGAAAGTTGGTAATTGAAATTTCGTGACAAGATTCCGTCGCAACGAAAAACGCCCTTGTATTAATGATGTCCACCAAAAATCCTTTATCATTTCAATGACACTCTCTCCCCCATTTTGCTATAATACAAAACGTGCTGCCATTCGTTGACCTTTTCCGATGTACTCCGTCAATCCTATCTGGTAAGGATCCTATACCGCGCAGCAGTATCCTAAAAGAGGACGCACAAGCATAGTGTAGGCAATCTCTTTATTAGATCTGTTACATTTTCTAAGTGTCCTGCCAATAAAACGCAATCCTTTTAATTTAAACTGTTCGTAATTGTAATTCCTAGGTACTTAGTTGAATTTAAGGCCTTTAGATTTGACTGATTTATCGTGAAATCGAAGTTTAACAGATTCCTTATATCACTCATGCGGATGACCTCACATTATTCGCTATTTAGGGTCAACTGCCAATTTTCACACCATACAGATATTTTTTATAAATCTTTTTGAAATTTGTTTTGATCTTCTGAGAATTCTATGCGGTATTTCTGGCTTTGCAATCATCATATGCAGGTACGACAAGCTCTTCTTGGAGCAGTTGAGAAGGCAGTTATCGCAAGATAACGTAATGTCGTGTGAGGTACCAATGACAGATAGTTTTTTTTCGTACGGGTATCGTGGGAAAGACCGCCTGAATTGTGATCCTTCTCCGCGATAGGCTGCTGCATTCGGAAGCCGAGCGCAAAAATGATAATCTTCTACTACTAATATTAGACAAATTACACAGCGCATTTACTTACATTTCATATTTAAAGCACCTCTCAATAGCGTGCTATCATTCCATTATTTCACAGGTACTAATAATCAGCAGAATAGAAAACAACTGCGAAACGAAAAGGCAGACGAAGCACTTCGGTGATCTTCGGAACGCACCTAAATTGGATGGTGGGTGAAGTAGTTCGGCTCTAAGATTAGAGCTAGTTTGGCAGTGTTGGAGGACAGACATGTTGCCTGCCGAGGTCAGTGTTAGTTAAGATTTTATGAGCAGTGTATGGTTATTTGGACACAGTTGAGAACAGTGTGAAACTAATTACGGAGATATGCAGTTCATTAATTTGTTGAAGAATGTAAATCATTTGTGACTCTAAAGTGAAATGTAATTGTGCAGTTTCAGATGTTCCGCTAGTAAAAAGCGAGTGGCATCCCATATAAACAAACAGTGGGACATTTAAACATTTCTAAAATAACAGTTCCTCGCTAACAGTTATGCATTCCACTGAGGGCGGCGGAAGCAAATAGGTTTATCGCGTGTACTGCAATCTTGGTACAAATGAGATCAGTGGCACGTCATATGTGGTAACACAGAGGAGGTATGAAGAAGAGAAATATTTTTGAGGGAAGGGGATCATCATACGCACGTACGTATCACTTCTCTCACACTCTCTCTTTTTAAACTTGCCTTATCTGCTAGTCGATAAACGACAGCATCATCTGCAAAACAACCTAATACGCCTGCTCTAAATAGGGTTTATTCTCCGCTAAATATATCTAAAAGGCGTTTTAACACACTTTTCGATACATCGCCCGATTAATTAATCCAATTCAGTCAGCGATTTCTCCGTCGAATCAGACACGTCGAGACAGGCAACCTTTGGCGAGCTGTGTCTTCGCATGCAGCACTGTATTGTGTGTCTTTCCCGCTGAAACGACGGCCAGCGTAGTTTGATGTTCTTCTCGCTACTTGAGCCGGTTAATTAAATGTGTTTAATCAGTTTTCTTTGTCTACGTGGACGCGTGATGGTAGTTTATTATAGTGGGTTATGCGTACCAGTGGGGGCTAGCTTTGGGCTGTCAAAGGCTACGAGGACAGATTACTAGCTACACTTGTGCGTTAATACTTTCAGTTCTTGTCTGCAGGTTTACCTAACTATGTGGGACATACCTAGTCATTTATCTACGAACACGACAGGTAATTAAGTAACGCAATTGTCGCTTCTAATATTTCTTCTCCTGTCCACAAACAGGAAGGCTGTCCAGTTACTCATCAGAATATTGAATTTCTTATAAGAATAATTATATAAGACTTATTTTAGAAAGTAGATTAAGGAAAGGCAAACTTACGTTTCTAGCGTTTGTAGACTTAGAGAAAGCTTTAGATAATGTTGACTGGAATACTCTATTTCAAATTCTGAAGGTGGTAGGGGTAAAATACAGTGAGCGAAAGGCTATTTCCAATTTGTACAGAAACCAGATGGCAGTTATAAGAGTCGAGGGACATGTAAGGGAAGCAGTGATTGGGAAGGGAATGAGACAGGGTTGTAGCCTATCCCCAATGTTATTCAATCTGTATATTAAGCAAGCAGTGAAGGAAACAAAAGAAAAGTTCGGAGTAGGAATTAAAATCCATGGGGAAGAAATAAAAACTTTGAGGTTCGCCGATGACATTGTAATTTTGACAGAGACAGTAAAGGACCTGGAAGAGCAGCTGAACGGAATGGACAGTGTCTTGAAAGGAGGATATAAGATGAACATCAACAAAAGCAAATCGAGGATAATGGAATGTATTCGAGTTAAATCGGGTGATGCTGAGGGTATTAGATTAGGAAATGAAACGCATAAAGTAGTAAATGAGTTTTGCTATTTGGGGAGCAAAATAACTGAGGATGGTCGAAGTAGAGAGGATATAAAATGTAGACTGGCATTGGTAAGGAAAGCGTTTCTGAAGAAGAGAAATTTGTTAACATCGAGTATAGATTTAAGTGTCAGGAAGTCGTTTCTGAAAGTATTTGTATGGAGTGTAGCCATGTATGGAAGTGAAACTTGGACGATAAATAGTTTAAACAAGAAGAGAATAGAAGCTTACGAAATGTGATGCCACAGAAGAATGCTGAAGATTAGATGGGTGGATCATATAGCTAATGAGGAGGTATTGAATAGAATTTCGGAGAAGAGGAGTTTGTGGCACAACTTGACTAGCAGAAGGGATCGGTTGGTAGGGCATATTCTGAGGCATCAAGGGATTACCGGAGGGCAGCGTGGAGGGTAAAAATAGTAGAGGGAGACCAAGAGATGGATAAACTAAACAGATTCAGAAGGATGTAGGTTGCAGTAGATACTGGGAGATGAAGAACCTTGCGCAAGATAGAGTAGCATGGAGAGCTGCATCAAACCAGTCTCTGGACTGAAGACCAGAACAACAACAACATAAGAATAATCAACGACTTGTGTTTTTGAATCTCAGTTGGTAACATTTAGAATGATGTTCATGTAAATATCAGACTACAGTTCTGATGTGTACAACGTCAGTTACAATAAACGTTGCCGTCCGCGGTGGTATCGCGTTTCTAGGCGCGCAGTCCGGAACCGTGCGACCACTACGGTCGCAGGTTCGGATCCTGCCTCGGGCATGGATGTGTGTGATGTCCTTAGGTTAGTTAGGTTTAAGTAGTTCTAAGTTCTAGGGGACTGATGACCACAGCAGCTGAGTCCCATAGTGCTCAGAGCCATTTGAACCATTTGAATAAAAGTTAATGGGAATTACTTCCCTGTTTTACTGGAAATTCTAACAATGATAGTCCCTGCTTATGTAATCGAATTTGCGAGTCAATTAGACTGCATTCTGGTTTACTCCCTATTCCTGTATCTCAGGCCTGCTAAGTGGATTGTGTAGCAAGCAACTACGTAACTGTGGTGTTAATCCGCTGCACTATATTTGCTGACAGCTACTTATGACAAAATTTCAGAAGAAATATCTCTCAATTTAATAAATTATATTTAACCACGGCCTGAATACATAATAGCAATCAAAACTCCCAAGATGCTTACACAAGAATGTGGTCTTATTGAAGAATTTTAACACATTAAATCTGTTTACCTGGCCAGTACTTCCATAAAATATTTTATTTCGTAGAACTTCAGCGCTAGTACATAGAACTAGGTAGGAACTCTTACACGAACCTCACGTAAACCACCTATGAATATATTATACGAAATTCAGTCTACAGAAGGATACATATTTACACCTTATTTCAACCATTTGATTTTCAGTATTCTTGTTTGTATAAGAACATTATAGCTTCTGTCGGCGTCAAAGTAGTTTTTCTTTTCGTTTTATGTAACGATATGTTACCGTATTACTTAGGAGAATGACTCTGTTTAAAACTATTCAAGAAATAGCGACTGGAAGCAAGTTTCCTTTTACTAAAGCATTCAAGAGATTTCTATTAAGATGCTTAGCTATCATTCCCAACCTTATAATTACAAGAACATGAACATGAAAACTATTACTTTTAATGTCAGACATAAATAAGCTTTAGTCAATGTATTTTGTCAATTTGGCGACTGAAGGAACTATGAAAATGATCAGCAACGACTCAACGTCTCTTGCATTTTATACGTAAAAACTAACCTTAATCTTGCCTGTGGTAAACCAACAACTGAAGTTCCTAATGAAACCATATTACTAATTTCACAGAACATTACCAGGTTATGGGAGTGCTGTAATGCATATTAATCTCAATAGAAAAGAGCTTTGTTTCACCTCACTCTAGTGTTTATAAGCTTTCGACTCTCTCTCCACATGCTTAACGCACATGTTTTTCCACAACATTTTGCTGTGCGCAGAGCTCGTTGGTAACTAAGAATTAGGCATATGGTAGGAGTTTAACAGATAAATAAAGAAATGTGTCTTCCAATGATACTGATGAAACTGGAGACGGATCACACTCTCGGATTGGCTGTGGGCCTTGAAAAATTCCATGGTATCTTAGCCCCTTTTCTGAGTCTGATACGATGATGGTTTGACGAACACGCAGATACCCTGTCGCACCTTAACTGGCTCCCTAAACCACCCGATAGTGATGTCACAGAAAATGCCTGTTAGTGTTTTGAAGAAAGGGTGAAACATAACAGTCACCATCCCTGAAACTTGGTAACTCTACGGGATGTGATCTGATTGAGTGACTTCAGTTTGGTATGGCATATCTGAAGGTATATGTGGAATCTCTTCTTCGTCGAATTGAGGCCGTTATCAAGGTTACAGATGGTGTTTTGTGGTAATTGCATGATGCCTTCTGAGAAGGTGACGCTTTCTTTTGGGAGGTGTGGTGATGTTCTCCATTCTATCACTATGTCTGAACCATTATTTATTGTTCAGTTATCTTCAGCATTTCTTTTATTCACTATACGAAACTAAATTAACGAATATCTCTAGTTGTTCTAAATATTTCCTACGGTGGGGAAGTAAGCTGACTCTAGTGAGGCGAGTAAAGTACTGATTTTTCGCAATCGCTCAGCTAAGGTCGGGCCAACTGAGCGCCTGGCTCATGCTTGAGCCATTGCCAAAGGGACTATACCATGTACTTCTATAAAATTAAGTGTTTAAATATTGTTTCGAAACTCGGTCAGATTATGTAAGATTATGAAAAGAATAAATACTAGTACTGTTAATCTCGATGTGGTTCACTGATTAGTTGCTTGAGTGATCTACTTTTCGTAAAATTCTCAGAGGTGCACAGTATTAACCTATAGAAAGTTCTGCTTTTGAAATCATATGCGATTTATCATAAAAACACATGGCACAAGTTTCCAGGAAGCTAACGCTTTTACATTTGAATTAATTCACTTTTTAGAACTATTAAACGTGCATAATGTTAGAGTAAAATTGTTTTACTTCTAAATTAAGTTCAGTTTATCGTAAAAACAATTGGTACACGTTTCCATGAAGATACCTCATCTACCTTTTTGAGTTATTAAGAGGCAACCAAATTTTGGACATAAATTTCGCAAAACGAGTCAGATTAACTAATCTTTGTTATTAAGCTACAAAGCCAAGGTGACACCATTGTATTCCTTACATGTAATAATAAAATTGTACCAGATTCCAATATAATATTGTAAAGCTTCAAGGTTCAGAACCTATAACTGAGACAGCTTACAGATGACCATTACCCTCGGTTCCACTTGGAAAATTCTGGAGTTCAAGATTTAAGGGCTAACAAACTGAGGATTCTGTAGAACGTAAGTGTAGAGATACTTATCAGAAAAATTGGGATCATTGTTAGTTTTGTACCCACAAAAGATGCTCGCGAAGCACTGCTGCCAGCGCTAAAGCAGTTTTAGAGCAGGCATTCTCTTCGTCGTCTACACCGAGCATATATAAATAACGAGGTTTCTGCACCTGAGAAGTTAATCGGTCGATGTCAGTCATACGCGAATGCTCTCCGCTACGCTGTGAATCTGTTCGGATCCGCTTATGGCTCGGACGGCGTTAATAATGACTGACGTTGCTGGTTTCTGTTGAGTGATATATCACGCGTAGCTGATGAAACTGTGTAAAAATAAACTTACCTGGATTAAGAATTTATCTGGGAAGCTCGTGTTCCGTAATCGGTTTTCTTTCTGTGGCGCCCGCTGTGTTATTGAAAACCTTGTGACAAATATTCGAGATTATTCTCCTTATTTAAGGTAAGTAGTTAATATTTCGTAAATGGAAGCAAGAGTAGAATTGGTCTCTGAACTGTTTCCAGAGCTGAGAACGATAGTAAACATTATTTATTTGACAACTGATGTCTTTCGCGTTTGGATGTTGTTCATAATATACTGTTTCGTTAAACGACAGTGTATTTTTGTTAATCGTCGTGGTTCTTAACTCCTTGGCGTTATTCTTAGAGAGTCAGAACATTTTATTTCAGTTCAGGCGAACTGAGAAATGGAAATGAGCGTTTGGCGTCATTGGCCGGGAGGCCCCTTGCGGGGCAGGTCCGGCCGCCTTGGTGCAGGTCTTATTACATTCGACGCCACATTGGGAGACATGCGAGCCGGATGGGGATGAAATGATGATGACGACAACACAACAGCCAGTGCCCGAGAAGAAAAAATCCCCGACCCAGCCTGGAATTGAACCCGGGCCCGGAGGACTGCAATCTGTCACGCTGACCACTCAGCTATCGGGGCGAACACCTCTGGCATGAAGCCTACGGACATTTCGTAATTGGGGATAAGAGTAGATTTCGTCTCTAAACCGTTTCGAGAGCTGAGTACGATACGAAACATTATTTATTTGAAAATTAATTTCTGGCTGTCCGCACAAATAATTTTCAGGCCCTTGTAAAAGGCTGTGGTATCTAAAAAATCGCACAACACTACAAAATTGAAGAACAAAATAAAACAAAAAAAATTGGTTCCAATGACTAGGAGCACTATGGACTTAACTGCTGAGGTCATCAGTCCCCTAGGACTTAGAACTTCTTAAACCTAACTAACCTAAGGACATCACACACATCCATGCCCGAGGCAGGATTCGAACCTGCGGATCGGCAAGGATGAGGCGTATTGCTGTGCTTCGTCCGAAGTATCTACATACGGGGAGATACGAATTCTTGTGTCGAATGACAAAATAAAAGTTTACAGATAATTATTTTCATAAAACACAAAAAAATTGCTGTCATGTACAGTGCTTAACTACTCCTAACATGGAACAGTCTACCACAAATTACATATTATATAACATAGTGAATGAAATAATTTTAAAACCACAAAAATATTGTATGTAATAAAGGACTTTTGCAACGTTTTATTTATACCAGACATATTAAGCTTTTTTAAAGCACCTCGGTTAAAACAAAGTTTATAAAGTACACGAAATCAGTTGTGGACTCATAAAAACATAAAGACTAAAATTTATTGAGTATTAGTGAAGTTCAGTGATCGAAAAATCGAAGTTAACTGAGAGTGGCTGTCACACACAAATAGCAATTATTTGCTAAAATATAGATCAGTCGAGGGAAACGTTGAATATGATCTTACAACCGCAGCGATGCACTAAACTACAACAGGAAATCAAGTGGTGGTACAGGAGCCAAAATACTGTCAACTGAAGATGCTTCACAAAAAGCAAATGGCATCGATAGGACTTTTGTTATAGTCGCAAAAGACAGAATATATCTCAATATCACTGGTAAAACTGCAGCTGCAGAAGAGAAGCTATAGAAAAAGAAAAGACAACGTGAATGTTGTGTGTGGGTGTGTGGCTCACCTTTGGTTGTTTTCAGTCGCTACGACCGTCGTCATCTACATCGCTGCAGTCCTTGCCACTGTCTGACTCATCTGGTCTTAGAATGATGGCGATGGAACCTTCCATGTTGTCTATTAAAATTTATCTCTCTATGTCGTCCTCCTTTAGCCGCTGTGCATGTCGAACACATTCAAACCATGCTGAAGCTGTCATATCGTCAAGCGCTTCTTGCAAAAGTCACTCTGTGCCAGCAATTTTAAATGTAGTGTTTCGTTCTGCAACATATCCTTTCACTTGTGCCCATATGAGCTCTATCGGACTGTACTGGCAACGATATGGTGGCAAACGCGAAACTGTATGTCCACATTCCTGTGCAATACAATCTATTTCATAGACTTTCACACAAGACTTATGAAGCCCAACAAGATTTAAAAAAATGAGCTCGAGTTTTACTGACAGTGTGCGGAATATTCTTACTTGCAAACAACAGCATGATACAGGCTTTTTTTGTACTTGTTGTGGCAACCTTGTCAGCAACAACTAAGTGGTAGCTCGCATTGTCCATAACAATCGCTGAGTTTGCAGGCAAGTAAGGGAGAAACTGTTTCATAAATCATAACGTAAATGTCTCTGAGTTCATTTCAGAATGATAATCAGCTGAATTGCTCTTTTTTGTCCGGAACATTAATTTGCTTTCTATGAATGAATCCGGAAGCAGAACCAGCGTGAAGCACAGTTATTCGTCACCTTTTACCAACTGGTACTTTAAAGCCAACCGAACCATCACTCAGTTTCCAACACGCTTTCCTTGTGCGTTTCTGGTTCACCCATGGTTTCGTTCAAGAAAAAATGTTCTGATTCCCAGATTTTCTTATTTCAAGAATACTTCTTAAAAACTGTGCCCTTCAAGCAGTGACATCACAGCGTTCCATTAAAATTTTTTGTCTGTCATTTGTATCTACAGATTTGAACCCAAAGCCATTCAGTATTCTTCACGTTGAAGGAACACGGACTTTAAAATTTATAGTTTCACGCACTTTCAACGTAATTTTTTTAACAGTAGGAGATTCGCCTTTCTTGTACATATTTAATTCAAGTCACCTTAGAACATCTTTGTCAAAATCGTCTAGATTCGTTATAGGCTTTTCACGACTATGATGTTTCGGTGGTGATCTGAAAACTGGGCTTCCACTTATCTGGACAGATAAATTACCTCCACTGGTAATGCGTCGCACAGTTCTCGGGTCGACGCCACTCGCTTCTGCTGTGCGTTGCTGAGACAGATCCACTGTTTCCTGCTTCGCACTTGAAGAAAGCGTGCACCCTGTAAATTGAAACAGCGCTGATAGAAAGCACCGAAGCTGAAATCGTTATAGGTACAGAAAGCTGGCTGAAGCCAGAGACAAATTCAGCAGAAATTTTTACAAAGGCACAGACTGTGTTTAGAAAGGATGGATGGCATGCAACCGGTGGTGGCGTGTTTGTCGCTGTTAGTAGTAGTTTATCCTGTAGTGAAGTAGAGGTGGATAGTTCCTGTGAAATATTATGGGTGGAGGTTACACTCAACAACCGAGCTAGGTTAATAATTGGCTCCTTTTACCGACCTCCCGACTCAGCAGCATTAGTTAGAGAACAACTGAGAGAAAATTTGGAATACATTGCACATAAATTTTCTCAGCATATTATAGTCTTAGGTGGAGATTTCAATTTACCAGATATAGACTGGGACACTCAGATGTTTAGGACGGGTGGTAGGGACAGAGCATCGAGTGACATTATACTGAGTGCTCTATCCTAAAATTACCTCGAGCAATTTAACAGAGAACCGACTCGTGGAGATAACATCGTGGACCTACTGATAACAAACAGACCCGAACTTTTCGACTCTGTAAGTGCAGAACAGGGAATCAGTGATCATACGGCCGTTGCAGCATCCCCGAATATGGAAGTTAATAGGAATATAAAAAATGGGAGGAAGGTTTATCTGTTTAGCAAAAGTAATAGAAGGCAGATTTCAGACTACCTAACAGATCAAAACGAAAATTTCTGTTCCGACACTGACAATGTTGAGTGTTTATGGAAAAAGTTTAACGCAATTGTAAAATGCGTTTTAGACAGGTACGCGCCGAGCAAAACTGTGAGGGACGGAAAAAACCCACCGTGGTTCAACAAAAAAGTTAGGAAGCTACTGCGAAAGCAAAGAGAGCTTCACTCCAAGTTTAAACGCAGCCAAAACCTATCTGAAAAACAGAACCTAAACGATGTCAAAGTTAACGTAAGGAGGGCTATGCTAGACGCGTTCAGTGAATTCGAAAGTAAAATTCTATGTACCGACTTAACAGAAAATCCTAGGAAGTTCTGGTCTTACGTTAAATCAGTAAGTGGCTCGAAACAGCATATCCAGACACTCTGGGATGATGATGGCATTGAAACAGAGGATGACACGCGTAAAGCTGAAATACTAAACACCTTTTTCCAAAGCTGTTTCACAGAGGAAGACCGCACTGCAGTTTCTTCTCTAAATCCTCGCACAAACGAAAAAATGGCTGACATCGAAATAAGAGTCCAAGGAATAGAAAAGCAACTGGAATCACTCAACAGAGGAAAGTCCACTGGACCTGACGGGATACCAATTCGTTTCTACACAGAGTACGCGAAAGAACTTGCCTCCCTTCTGACAGCCGTGTACCGCAAGTCTCTAGAGGAACGGAAGGTTCAAAATGATTGGAAAAGAGCACAGGTAGTCCCAGTCTTCAAGAAGGGCCGTCGAGTAGATGCGCAAAACTATAGACCTATATCTCTGACGTCGAACTGTTGTAGAATTTTGGAACATGTTTTTTGCTCGAGTATCATGTCGTTTTTGGAAACCCAGAATCTACCCTGTAGAAATCAACATGGATTCCGGAAACAGTGACCGTGTGAGACCCAACTCGCTTTATTTGTTCACGAGACCCAGAAAATATTAGATACAGGCTCCCAGGTAGATGCTATTTTCTATGACTTCCGGAAGGCGTTCGATACAGTTCCGCATTGCCGCCTGATAAACAAAGTAAGAGCCTACGGAATATCAGACCAGCTGTGTGGCTGGATTGAAGAGTTTTTAGCAAGCAGAACACAGCGTGTTGTTATCAATGGAGAGACGTCTACAGACGTTAAAGTAACCTCTGGCGTGCCACAGGGGAGTGTTATGGGACCATTGCTTTTCACAATATACATACATGACCTAGTAGATAGTGTCGGAAGTTCCATGCGGTTTTTCGCGGATGATGCTGCAGTATACAGAGAAGTTGCAGCATTAGAAAATTGTAGCGAAATGCAGGAAGATCTGCAGCGGATGGGCACATGGTGCAGGGAGTGGCAACTGACCCTTAACATAGACAAATGTAATGTATTGGGAATACATAGAAAGAAGGATCCTTTATTGTATGATTATATGATAGCGGAACAAACTCTAGTAGCAGTTACTTCTGTAAAATATCTGGGAGTATGCGTGCGGAACGATTTGAAGTGGAATGATCATATAAAATTAATTGTTGGTAAGGCGGGTACCAGGTTGAGATTCATTGGGAGAGTCCTTAGAAAGTGTAGTCCACTAACGAAGGAGGTGGCTTACAAAACACTCGTTCGACCTATACTTGAGTATTGCTCAACAGTGTGGATCCGTACCAGATCGGGTTGACGGAGGAGATAGAGAAGATCCAAAGAAGAGCGGCGCGTTTCGTCACCGGGTTATTTGGTAACCATGATAGTGTTACGGAGATGTTTAGCAAACTCAAGTGTCAGCCTCTGCAAGAGAGGCGCTCTGCATCACGGTGTAGCTTGCTCACCAGGTTTCGAGAGGGTGCGTTTCTGGATGAGGTATCGAATATATTGCTTCCCCCTACTTATACCTCCCGAGGAGATCACGAATTAGAGAGATTCGAGCGCGCACGGAGGCTTTCAGACAGTCGTTCTTCCCGCGAACCATACGCGACTGGAACAGAAAAGGGAGGTAATGACAGTGGCACGTAAAGTGCCCTCTGCCACACACCGTTTGGTGGCTTGCGGAGTATAAATGTAGATGTAGATGTAGAACCTGGATTCATCGGAAAAAATGACGTTTTGCCATTCGTGTACCCAGGTTCGTCGTTGAGTACACCATCGCAGGCGCACCTGTCTGTGATGCAGCGTCAAGCGTAACCGCAGCCACGCTCTCCGAGCTGATAGTCCATGCTGCTGCAAACGTCGTCTAACTGTTCGTGCAGATGGTTGTTGTCTTGCAAACGTCCCCATCTGTTGGCTGAGGGATCGAGACGTGGCTGCACTATCCGTTACAGCCATGCGGATAGGATGCCTGTCATCTCGACTGCTAGTGATATGAGGCCGTTTGGATCCAGCATGGCGTTCCGTATTATCCTCCTGAACCCACCAATTCCAAATTCGTAAGAGTCATTGGATCTCGACCAACGCGAGCAGCAATGTCGCGGTACGAGAAACTGTAATCGCGATAGACTACGATCCGACCTTTATCAAAGTCGGAAACGTGATGGTACGCATTTCTCCTCCTTACACGAGGCATCACAACAACGTTTCACTAGGCAACGACGGTCACCTGCTATTTGTGTATGAGAAACTTTCCTCATGTCAGCACGTTGTAGGTTTCGCCACCGGCTAAACCTGGTGTGAATGCTCTGTAAAGCTAATCATTTGCTTATCACAGCATGTTCTTGCCGTTGGTTAAATTTCGTGTCTGTAGCACTTCATCTTCGTGGTGTAGCAATTTTAATGGCCAGTAGTGTGTGGACGTCAGCGTTTGTGACTGGCTTAAGAGAGGCCTCTGAATACCGATACGAACCTTCATCTGGCAGCTCTCACACGTAGAAGAATGACATTCCTCGAAAATCTCTCGCCAAACGCAACTGTAATCGCCTGTAAGAGTTTCAGCTCTTCCCCCCTCCCCCCCCCCCCTCCCAAAAAAAACCAAAATTCTAAGAGTTTGTACCTCATCTAGCTATACGCCAGGAATCGTGTCCCTTGTTCAGTTAGTGGGGAGGAAAACGCCCGCTTGTCGTGCAGTGAGATGTCACGTTCCGCCGGATTCTCCCTCCCTGCCTCCTCCACACCCCTTGTCACTGCTGGGGTGGAGCGGGACTTGCCATGATTCAGGTCTGGCTCTCTCGCAGCTCCCGTTTTTGAAGCTGTTACTTCCTCCTTCTGCTGCCGGACGTGACTTCCTACTTCGCGTAACGACCGATATTTTTTCCGACTGAGGGCTCTCGCAGCCAGCTGCAATAAATTCGCATCGAACTTGTGCCGGTCCTTTCCTGTTGGAGTGCTGCAGTCTTCTGGAGGAAGTTACGTGCTCCGTGTATCATACTACGCTTACTCGTGAACGTCTTGATGCTTTCGTTACATAAATACGCATATGCTCGTGTATCGATTCCGTACTACAGTTAAATGTGAGGATTAGTATCACCATAGAAGACTATTCCGCACAACAGACTAATATTCCTAAAACCAATAAGAAGTCGTACATGGGGATTAAAAGCTTCCACCTGCAAAAGCCTTATCACACTGTAACACTGTAGGAGAATACTGATAACAGTAAATACATCCTAAAACGCTCCCTGTTCGACAGGATTCTGAATGAAGGTGATCGTGTGTTAATGGAAAGGTAATCTGAATTTATTTCGTCTCCAACTCTCTGCTAAATATTGAAAGGAAGGAAAGTGATTATAGGGTAACTGAACCAACTGTCTGTTGTCACAAAGTACAAGTATGTGCTGAAGCACAATAAAGAGAATCGCCGCCCAGAACAATCAAGAGTAATTTAAACTCTATTTATAGTAAATGTTTTCAGATGTAAAATAACTGTTGAATCAAGCTTCACATCAGCGTTAAAAACGTTTGTAATTAGGCATAAACACAGTAGGAAACATTAGAAAAGTAGGCAGTCATAAATTAACCTACATTCTGCAAAATGGTGGCAAGAAACTGGTTCACGCTAACGCACACCAATACGTTAAGGGAGTAGTGAGACATGATTATTGCACCATGTTGCTCATCTGAGAAAAGCACTAATCGGTATGACGTAAGATTGTCCTGAAACTGAACTTAAGTTGAATAGAATTTTTGAAATAGTTACCAACAGTTTATTTTAATTTCCACGATCCCAGTTATGTTCATTGTCTCTTAATGAGCCTACGCACTGAACAGATCGTGGTGTGCACATGAGGTCTGTGAATCTGTTATGTTTTATGATAAGTATTTCAGAACAAATCTTTAA
This sequence comes from Schistocerca serialis cubense, assembly GCF_023864345.2. Taxonomy (NCBI): domain Eukaryota; kingdom Metazoa; phylum Arthropoda; class Insecta; order Orthoptera; family Acrididae; genus Schistocerca; species Schistocerca serialis. The sequence continues at coordinate 1,252,320,670 of NC_064638.1, read as the reverse complement.
CAGAACACAATCTTCAAGTAAAAAATACACAGACTTTTAACAGATATCCCTGTTAAATTGAATGACATACGGACTACAGTATGGGTTGACCTCGAAACAGTTTGGTCTGATAACTATCTTTGACGGACACAAGCAAGAACATACACTAACAACATGTGTACATAAACACTAATAAGCAAACAGAGAACAAACCATTTACACAAATACATTTAGTGTTGGCCTTTATGTAGGCCTTTACTCTGTTATGACCTATAATCTACTTAGTAACCTCCATCTGTACTTAAATGTTTAATATTTGATGACATGATTTTGACAATTCCTTAAATTTATCTCTTTATATAGAACTTCAAGTAAGTAGCCTGTTACGAGGTGCATTCAAGTTCTAAGGCCTCCGATTTTTTTTCTCCGGACTGGAAAGAGATAGAAACATGCGCATTGTTTTAAAATGAGGCCGCGTTCATTGTCAATACGTCCCAGAGATGGCAGCACCGTACGGCAGATGGAATTTTACCGCCAGCGGCGAGAATGAGAACTTTTTTAAATACTTAAAATGGCGACGTTTTCCTTACTTGAACAGCGTGCAATCATTCGTTTTCTGAATTTGCGTGGTGTCAAACCAATTGAAATTCAACGACAGATGAAGGAGACATGTGGTGATGGAGTTATGGATGTGTCGAAAGTGCGTTCGTGGGTGCGACAGTTTAATGAAGGCAGAACATCGTGTGACAACAAACCGAAACAACCTCGGGCTCGCACAAGCCGGTCTGACGACATGATCGAGAAAGTGGAGAGAATTGTTTTGGGGGATCGCCGAATGACTGTTGAACAGATCGCCTCCAGAGTTGGCGTTTCTGTGGGTTCTGTGCACACAATCCTGCGTGACGACCTGAAAATGCGAAAAGTGTCATCCAGGTGGGTGTCACGAATGTCAGTGTGGCATGTTGCCAAGCAATGCTGACGTGCAACGAAATTTCGGATAACTGCCAGTGCTGAAAAAATGATGGTGTCAATGTTCTGGGACAGCGAGGGCGTAATCCTTACCGATTGCGTTCCAAAGGGCACTACGGTAACAGGTGCATCCTACGAAAATGTTTTGAAGAACAAATTCCTTCCTGCGCTGCAACAAAAACGTCCGGGAAGGGCTGTGCGTGTGCTGTTTCACCAAGACAACGCACCCGCACATCGAGCTAACGTTACGCAACAATTTCTTCGTGATAACAACTTTGAAGTGATTCCTCATGCTCCCTACTCACCTGACCTGGCTCCTAGTGACTTTTGGCTTTTTCCAACAATGAAAGACACTCTCTGTGGCCGCACATTCACCAGCCGTGGTGCTATTGCCTCAGCGACTTTCCAGTGGTCAAAATAGACTCCTAAAGAAGCCTTCGCTGCTGCCATGGAATCATGGCGTCAGCGTTATGAAAAATGTGTACGTCTGCAGGGCGATTACGTCGAGAAGTAACGCCAGTTTCATCGATTTCGGGTGAGTAGTTAATTAGAAAAAAAATCGGAGGCCTTAGAACTTGAATGCACCTCGTACTATTAAAAAACAATAAAAAAGGAAGAAACACTTGCTGTAAAGTATTTAGCACTTCTTTAAAAGATTTCGGTTGCGTATCTAAACACTTTCACTTCGTTTTGATTCTCAGATCATTCATAGAATCGAAATAGAAGCCTAACAAGGATAGTGGCTGTGGACAAATCAAGGTATGTGACAAACTACTGAACTTTAACACAAATATTGGTTCATGTATAAAAGCACAAACCCAAACATTACTTTGTCTGACGGTGGATGCAGAAATGACCTTGTGGTGATGAAACGACGCAGAGTGATGCGATCATGACTCTTGATGCAAAGCGCTGAATTATTTCTTCTTGACGTTGTTGTTACATATCTTAGAGAAAACTAACTTTTGTGGCGGCGTTCGTAGCGACAAGCAATTCGCTGTAGAAACGGCTTACGAAGTCACCGCCACACTTTTAATAGCGGGCCGACCGGTCCGCTGGAACAGTGAACAGAAAGATGAAAACCCAAACACTCTGATTAAATAAAAGTCGGTACTTATCTTTATTAACGAAGATACAGAAACACAGTAGTGAACTCCGTGTCTACAGAAATCTGTCTAGTTCGAGTCGGAGCGGCTAGGTCAGCGTCTGCTGACGACAAACAACAACTCTGCTGCGATGAACACACAACTGACTAGCAAGTACACAATTCGGTGGCGAGTATACAACTGAGCGGCGAATACAGAACTGTCCTAGCGCTCGCGACTCCAGCGCTTAAGAAACCAGAAGCCAGCGGTGGCGCGCGCAGACTTGCCGCGATTTCCTGTCTCACTGGCGCTGCTTATGCGGACGGCGTTCGGACTTTGATGCTGCCAACCTTTTGGCAGCGGGCTCGGGTGGCATTACTGGCTAGGATATAACACTAACAAATGCCATCATGCTGTAGCTGACAGTCGTTTACATCTGTAATATTATCAGTCCATCCTTCCAGTAACTTTACCCTCACTGAGCACTCGAGTTGTTCATCCACAGGCTCCCTCCATACAAAAACTCGGCGCACTATCTCGGGCCTATCGTACTGATCTATTTGCGCCCAAAGCTTTCCATTATGGAGGATATTTTCTCAGTCTCTCCAGCTCTTTAGAATACTAGAGTCCCTGTGCAAGCCGAAGTCACATGCATTATAATTCAATACATATTAATACAGATTGGAAATTGATTTGAAAATAAGATTCCGAGAACATTGCCAGATTACAGATTCATAAAAAAGTGAACAAAATACTTATAAACATCTTGAAGTCAAAGACATTAATGATTATACAGATTATGCAATCGACGTTTTACGTGTCACAAACGCCCCATGTTTCAGTGATGCTTCCTGATAATGATACGATCAGTGGAACATCCCATAACCCTCAACTCAGTGGTGGGCGAAATTCTTCGCATGTTTTACCAACTGCAGTCAATTCTTTAATTGTTTCCCTTACATTGAATATTATTTCATAAATTTTTCAAAAGGATGCCATCATTTGGATTTACCAAATACATGTTATTATAGACACATAAAAAATTTTTTGCATAACCTTGGTCATGGGTGTGTGTGATGTCCACAGCGTAAGTTAGAGTAAGTAGTGTGTAGGCTTAGGGACGGATGATCTCAGCAGTTTGGTCCCATAAGACCTTACCACAAATTTCCAAATCACCTCGGTTCCGAGACTTCCGGAACCTGTACAGAAAATTGGAACTGAGATCAACATAAACATCATTTCCCTCTTTTTTATTGGTCATGAAAACCACACATTGCATGTTGTACCACCATACAGCGAGATCTTCAGAGCTGGTGGCGCAGATTGCTGTGCAAACCGGTACTTCTAATACCCAGTAGCACGTTCTCTTGCATTGATGCATGCTGGTATTCATCGTGGTATACTAGTAACGATGCGGACGCGATCGAACAGCGGTGTTGACCGTGTAGGCATGTTTGAACAAACGTCATCGAACTGTTTGTGCAGATAGTTGTCGTCTTGCAAACGTCTTGCATAGCTTTCCGTATTACCCTCCTGAAAGCACCGATTCCATATTCTGCTAACAATCATTCGATCTCGGCCAACGCGAGCAGCAATGTCGCGATACGATAAACCGCAATCGCGAGAGGTAACAATCCGACCTTTATCATAGTCGGAAACGTGATGGTACGCATTTCTCACCCATACATGAGGCATCGCTACAACGCTTCACCTGGCAACGCCGGTCAACTGCTGTTTGTGTATGAGAAATCGACTGGAAACTTTCCTCATGTGAGCACGTTGTAGGTGTCGCCACCGGCGCCAACCTTGTGTGAATGAGCTGAAAAGCTAATCATTTGCATGTCACAGCATCTTCTTCCTGTCGGTCAAATTTCGCGTCTCTAGCACGTCGTCTTCGAGGTGTAGCAATTTTAATGGCCAGTAGTGTACGTTTATCCCACTGTAGGGAAAGACGGTCACTACCTACATCGATAAACATTTACGATTGCCTACAGAACCATGGCCGTATCCAATCATGCATTTCTTCGTCCAAAGGAAATCGACGGTCGTGAGAGTGTTTCTTCACGGGGAGAGGTCGGAAATGTACGAGTTTCCGAGCAGAGCTTCTGCAGCGTAGTGGAAACAACATTGTCACCATATGGATACGCATACGCGTTCCTATGTAGCGTCTCGCAGTTCTACATGTCGGCCGTCCATCCTTCTGTACTATCAGAGCTCCGACTTTTAGCACGAATCCTCATAATTTCCTCAAACCACCTTCCGTCGTCAATTCACAAAATAGTTTACAGGTTTATCTGTTGCTGAAATCAATACTAAATGTCACTCGCATTGTGTATGCATTGCACCTCTTATGTTCTTTAATAACACTAGAGAGTGTCTGTATATTGCACAGCGTTATTCCCATAAAACGCTACGGTCAACCTAGAGCATATATTTTAAAATCCATGTTGCGCCATACTTTGCCTGCGCCATACGGTTACTGAACGTACGAGCAGCATTACGTCCGTCATTTGTCTCCCTCTTTGATACAAAACCGGACCGCACGCACGGTGGACAGACCGACAGGGAAGCCAAGCCCGGAATTTGTCGCGCGCAACGAGTAGTCGGACATCTCTTTAAATGGCCTGCGTTTCATGAATACCTGCAGTGAATAAACACACGTCCGCTGCTATTTGAAAAGAGCCTGTGCCCTCTGCCTTTGCGCTTGAAAGAGTCCGTTTCACTGGACATCATATGCAAATACCTCCTCTCAGTTTTTGCCGAGTGGAGCGTCCGTCTCTTCAAAAGGTCGCGTTTCACAAGTACTATCGCTGTTTGGAAAACGACCAGGTTTTAATGTTTTTTTACAATTTCTTTCTAATGCAGTGTTAGATATCGCGAAGTGTTTTAATGGACAGGTTTATTTGCGAATGTTTCTTTGTATGTTTAACTTATAAAACAAGATAATGTCCACATACAAAATACTGCAGAAAAATTAGAAGACAGAACGAGGAGGAGGATATGAAACAAATACTGCTGACATATACTAAGTTACCGAAAGTGATGAAAAGGGTGCAGTCACCGGTCTTCGGCTGCTGAAACCAGCGTGGTTCTTTTGACTTCGAACAGCCTTGATGGAAATGTTTTCCTGAAATTCCACATTCAAATCGCCAGCCATCTGATTCTCCCGATTGCCCCTTGTGGCTCTGTGGGGGTGACGTCACGTCCATTCGTCAGACACTTATGTTAGCGCTAAGCGGCACTTGATGCGTATGGAGAGATCATCTTCGTGATACTGAAGCTTTGCCATATACAATATCGACCTCGCAAACAAAAAATCTTGAATGAACACCGATGTGCCACGACCCATGCATCAACCATCGGTTATCATCTCACGTTCAAACTCGGTTAACTACGCTCCTGGCTCTAGCAGACTGCTCAAGAATCGTGTCTACACTCGCACTGCCCCAACTTTCTGTCGTCATACGTGGCACATCTTCAAAAGGGACAACCTTTCCGGTGACTGGTTCAAATGGCTCTGAGCACTATGGGACTTAACATCAATGGTCATCAGTCCCTTAGAACTTAGAACTACTTAAATCTAACTAACCTAAGGACATCACACAACACCCAGTCATCACGAGGCAGAGAAAATCACTGACCCCGCCGGGAATCGAACTCGGGAACCCGGGCGTGGGAAGCGAGAACAGTACCGCACGACCACGAGCTGCGGTGCCTTTGGGCCACTCAATTTATATGAGGTGCGTTTCAGTGTTTAACCTACCTGTACTGGTACGTTAATGGGCCCGAGTTGGAAAAACCTCTCACGTAGTACCTCACCTATCCAATCAGATGTTATAATGTTTGAATCCTATACTCAGAGAATGTTCTGGAGCAGATGCAGGAATCCTGCATCGCCGTCCTAGGCAAGGTCTTGGTGTAGATAGTTTGCCCTCCTCCGACCTATTATGAGGTGTATCACTGTGCGGTATGTATGACAGTTATGAGAGCTTGTACGGTGTAGTGTTGGGTTCGTGCTGTTACGGATGAGGGGAGAGGAAACGGTAAACCCTAGTGCCGGAACACACTCTATTCCTCTTGAATACCATCAAAGGAGCCTTCGAACTTAACGTCACAATCTGACCGACAGATCACCGTCAACTGCGCCACACCTCCTCACTTCGTGAGACACTGTGGAGAGGTTTGGAATTTAAATCGGAACTTGCCGCAAATTGCTGATGAACTTCACGCCAGCAACTCTTTCCCCCCCTTGCGGCGGAGCGGTTCTTTCCGTCCCTTTACGACGGACCTGCACCTACCTGTGAACATTGTCTCAGCAGATCATCAGTAGGAAAGCCGAATGAAACCTATTGTACTTCGACGTGAACCAGGCTGCAATTAAAATCACTAATCTACGTTTCGGGAGAAACACGAAATGAAAGGTTGGAAATTTAGTTCTCAGTTAATATATTCTAAAACTTAGGTGAACAAGTATCACTGCCAAGCCCATGCTACTCTTAACACAGTCACTCACAATCCCTTTCACACACGTTAGCAAGTTTATGGTGTTGCATTTCCCGAAAACGTAATAGCTACAAAAATACTGATTGTTTTAGATCGATTATGCTCGCCAAATATTAAGTCTGGCGGTACAAAATGCAGTCACAGTTTTTAGCCACCGACCTGCTCAATACGCATCGCAGAATGTATGTCTTATCTCGTCACAAAATTCACTTAAAAATTCCGAAATTTCTACACACACGTCGGAATAATTATGCCGTCACTTTCCAACACTTTTGATGTATGAAGCACTGCTAGATCCGGCAGCTTATCATTTCCGCCGGAACTACTACTGCACACGTCCGATCTCTTTCTTGGCTAGGCTTCGACTTCTCTCTAGAATACTCTAAGTCTTCTCTACCAGCAGAGAAAGGCGCGCGAAGAATATTGCTTTACCATTGGTCACTTTACTCAACAGCCAATAGCAAAACACCATTCTCCAGCGTCAGTCCGCGCTTTTCATCAACAACCAATCGCAAAATAGTAAACCTAACGACTGCACTTTTTACCGACGTAATTATCTAATATGCTGAAGTTTTGTTTATCCGTAGAGTTATTTACCATTGTTATTTATACCTGAATTAACTTTCCCTTTACCATAAACTTACTTTACAAATCTATTCTACAAAAATACCCTTTGCCCACACCCATACTTCTTCAAAATGTTCCCACACTAAATCCCATTACATAACTCGTTAAACAATTATCTTCATATTAACCTTAAATGACACTCACGCATCATTCATCCTACTAAAGCACATTTATAACATTTTACATACACAAAAAGACATAACAAGACTTTATGAAAATACTAGAACAGTTTATGAAAAACATTCTATTACTTTAGTGCACTCTAGTGGTCACAATCGAAACTAAAATCACAGTCCCCCTATCCAACATCGTCCTCTGTCGGCTGATACATAAACTACGTGCGCGTCCAGTCTCGCGTCGCCATCTGTCACTATCCAGCTCTGAGACACATCTCCCTCTTAACCGCCTCCAAGGCAGGATCGGTATACGGCGCTACGCCTCACCTTGTGGGCAAATACTGGCGGTGAAGATTTTCCACCAACAGGATTCAAGCGTGCGTTAGCAACCTCGGCTATGAAGACCGGTTTGAGAGTCAGTGCACCAAAAGTAAACCAACAAGAATACAATTTATGGAGTTGGGAACAAGTTACTTAAAATAAAATATGAGCTCACTTACAGTCTGGTATAAAATCGAGAGAGAGATTCTAGTCTAATGTAAAGTAGACCAGTGGCAGAAACCTGCACTGCATGATAGCAGTGATAATGTCACGGATGACGGCAGCACTAAAGCAGAGTTAGTGAGTATGGCTTTCCAAAAATGCTACAGCAAAGAAGCTGCAGTGAATATTTCAGAATTCTAAACAAGGATAGTTGCTAACATGAGTAATTTACAAGTAGATACCGTTGGTGTAGTGATGTATACTTCATAAAGTCAACTGTTCCATTCCATACTGCGCGTGATCTAGGTTCCTTTTGGACTATCCTGATGAGATAGCTTCTTATTTAGCAGTCGTACACAACTGCTTACTCGACGAAAGAGCCGTACGAAAGACTGGAAAGATGCGCAAGTCACACAGTTACGTTAGAAATGAAATGGAAGTAATCTGCGAAATTAAAAGATCCACGTCATTAACAGTGACCTGCAGTAATTGTTCGAACATTACGTAATAACTCGAAGAAAGCAACGTTTTTGGCACACAACCAGCACGGGTTTACAAAATATTGTTCTACTGCAGCACAGATGGTTTCTAACTCAGGTGGAACAATGAGTGATATCGACAAGAGGTATCAAGTTGATTCCATGTTTCCCACAAGCGTCTTCTAATCGCATTGCGTACTGCGTTTTAGAGTCTCAGTTGGGCGACTGGATTCCTTATTTTCTGTGACAAAGATCACAGTTCATAATAACTGACGGGAAATCATACGGCGAAACATAAATGATATCTGGAATTCTACAAGGAAGTGCTGCTGTTCTTAATCTACACTCATGCTCATAAATTAAGGATAATGTTGATACATGGTGAAACAAACGCTCTGGCGGGCGGTTTGCGGGTTTCAATCACCTCGGGGTACGACCATGCGGTGCGGTCGTCGTGTGGTGGCGCTGGCAGCAGTCCACATACGCAGAGGTGTGTTGGTGCATGTCCGAGTACGGTGCAGCGAGTAAGAGTGCAGACGTTTTAAGAGGTTCTAATGGTGACTGTGTGATGAAACTGGCTCACAGAACACATATTGATGACGTTATGATGGGTAGAATGCTAGGGCGACAAGAGGCTGCTCAAACACAACAGGTCGTAGCACACGCCCTCCGTGTGCCACAAAGTGTGACCTCAAGATTATGGCAACGATATCAGCACACAGGAAACGTGTCCAGGCGCTACAGTACGGGAAGTCCACAGTGTACAACACCACAAGAAGACCGATATCTCACCATCAGTGCCCGCAACGGCCACGGAGTGCTGCAGGTAGCCTTGCTCGGGACTTTACCGCAGCCACTGGAACAGTTGTCTCCAGACATGCAGTCTACAGACGACTGAACAGACATGGTTTATTCGCCAGGAGACCTGCAAGGTGCATTCCAATGACCCCCGTTCACAGGAGAGCCCCTAAAGCTTGGTGTCAAGAACACAGTACATGGTCATTGGAACAGTTGTCCCAGGTTATGTTCACAGACGAGTCCACGTATAGTCTGAACAGTGATTCTCGCTGGGTTTTCATCTGGCGTGAACCACGAACCAGATACCAACCTCTTAATGTAACTGACAGGGACCTGTATGGAGGTCGTGGTTTGATGGTGTGGGGTGGGTTTATGATTGATAGACGTACACCCCTGCATGCCTTTGACAGAGGAACTGTAACAGATCAGGTGTATCGGGACGTCATTTTGCATGAGTACGTCCGCCTTTTCAGGGGTGCAGTGGGTCCCACCTTTCTCTTGATGGATGATAACGCACGGCCCCACGGAGCTGCCATCGTGGAGGAGTACCTTGAAACAGAAGATATCAGGTGAATGTAGTGGCCTGCCTGTTCTGCAGACCTAAACCCCATAGACCACGTCTGGGTTGCTGTCGGTCGACGTATCGCTGCACGTCTTCAAACCCCAAGGACACATCAAGAGCTCAGGCAGGCACTGGTGCAAGAATGGGAGGCTATACCCCAGCAGCTGCTCGACCACCTGATCCAGAGTATGCCAAACCATCGTGTGGCCTGTGTGCGGGTGCATGGTGATCATATCCCATATTGATGTCGGGGTACATGCGCAGGAAACAGTGGCGTTTTGTGGCACATGTGTTTCGGGACTGTTTTCTCAACTTATCACCATTACCGTGGACTTACAGATGTGTCTCGTGTGTGTTCCCTATGTGCCTACGCTATTAACGCCTGTTTTGTGTAGAGCCACGTTGTGTGGCACCACATTCTGCTATTATCCTTAATTTCTAAGCATGAGTATATAAAAGCGATGTATTATGTTTGCAGATGAAACTGTCGTTTACCGTCTAGTAAAGTCTTAAAAAGACCAAAATGAACTGCAAAATGATTTAGACAAGCGAAAAGTGGCCACTGACTAAAAAAATAAACACTGTATAATATTTTTACCAGATACATCTGAATAGATACTACACAAGCCACCGTACTGTGGGGGCGGAGGGCACCCTATGCTACTACCAGCCATTCCCTCTGCTGTACCACCCACAAACAGAGCGAGGAAAAACGACCGTCTATATGCCTCCGTATCTCCGTGGTCCTGACGCGATATGTACGTTGGTGGCAGTAGAGTCATTCGGCAGTCAGCTTCACGCGACGGTTCTCTAAATGTTTTCAATAGTGTTCCTCGAAAGGAAATTCGGCTTGAGTCCAGTCACTCCTTTTTGAGTTCCCGAAGCATCTCCATAAATACTTACGTGTTGTTTGAGCCTACCGGTAACAAATTTAGCACCCGCCTCTGAATTGCTTAAATGTTCTTCTTCAATCCGTCCTGGTACGGATCCAAAACACGAGAGCAGTGTTCAAGAAAAAATGGCTCTGAGCACTATGGGACTTAACATCTGAGGTCATCAGTCCCCTAGACTTAGAACTACTTAAACCTAACTAACCTAAGGACTTCACACACAACCACGCCCGAGGCATTCATGGCACGATACTCTTGTCTCTGATGAACACACGCCGTCAAGGGCAACGTACTGGGTTCTATTACTTAAAAAGTCTTCGAGCCACACACATATCTGTAAACTTATTCCATACGGTTGTACATTCCATAACAGCCTGTAATGGGACACCGTGTCAAATGGTTTCAGGTGATATAGAAATATGGAATCTGCATGCTGCCTGTCATCCATAGTCCGCATTATATCAAGTGCGAAAAGGGTAGTCTGAGTTACGAACGAGCTATGCTTTCTAAAATCATGCTGATTCGTGGACATAAGCTTCTCACTCTCAGAAGAATATGATTAAGGATTCTGCAGCAAACCGAAGTTAGGGATATTGACCTATAATTTTTCGGGTCCGTTCTTTTAATCTTCTTATATGCATGGGTCACCTGAGCTTTTTTGCAGTCGCTTGGGACTTTGTGCTGGGCAAGAGATTCGCGATAGATGCGAGATAGCTAAGGAGCCAGTGCCATTTTTAGGTAGGACGAGACATGGGATTGATGGAGTGCTGTGGCGCGGCTTGTGAACTCAACAAGAAAAAGATCGCTCATCTTTCGGTGTATTATTCTGCAGTACACACGCCTGCTCTGGCGTGACGTAAAATGTTCTCCTCTAGAAATCTGATAATATTGTGGGGAAGGCGAGCCACAGGATGCGTTTCATTGGCAGGACACTTAGAAGATGCAACAAGTCCACTAAAGAGACAGCTTACACTACACTCGTTCGTCCTCTGTTAGAATATTGCTGCGCTGTGTGGGATCCTTACCAGGTGGGATTGACGGAGGACATCGAAAGGGTGCAAAAAAGGGCGGCTCGTTTTGTATTATCACGTAATAGGGGAGAGAGTGTGGCAGATATGATACACGAATTGGGATGGAAGTCATTAGAGCAAAGACGTTTTTCGTTGCGGCGAGATCTATTTACGAAATTTCAGTCACCAACTTTCCCTTCTGAATGTGAAAATGTTTTGTTGAGCCCCAACCTACATAGGTAGGAATGATCATCAAAATAAAATAAGAGAAATCAGAGCTCGAACAGAAAGGTTTAGGTGTTCGTTTTTCCCACGCGCTGTTCGGGAGTGGAATGGTGGAGAGATAGTATGATTGCGGTTCGATGAACCCTCTGCCAAGCACTTAAATGTGAATTGCAGAGTAGTCATGTAGATGTAGATATACTGTGTGAGTCGTCAGAATGCAGAATAGTAATTCACGTTCCAAGCTGTGTAATACGCCGAGTCATATCTATGTACTGGGATTCTGTTTGGTTGAACGTAGTACTCAGTATTGCCCGATGTGTTGCCACCAGTTGGCTGGCGGCTGTAGTGGTGGACGGGCGACACAAGTCAACATCTCGCCCCATCTGAGTGCAGTGTGGCTCCAAGCACTTCCTTGTGGTCGTGTCCTGATGTCAGCGTCCGGCAGCCATTAAAGCTTTCAAGCTGCATTGAACTTATCCTCGTATGTGCAGCACGAACCGTGCTGAGCATAGGGAACCATGGAGTGTCAAATGAATGAGAATTTATTTAAGAATCTAATAATATTAACACATGATCTGGAAATGACATATGAGAGGAGCTACAGAGACAAATACATTTCAATATAACTGATGCCCTGAATAGTTAAAAAATTAAAAATATTCATCAAACCAAAGTGATCAGGCACTCAAGACACTGATAAGACGCATAGACATTGTAAGATGGCAAGAACTATGCCCCTTACATAAAGTCATTAAAGATCACCTAACTCACGTTGAGCGAACAGTAGGGCTGAACAAAAATGATTGACAAGACACAATGCATCTTGTAGAGGGTATAGTATGGACATATTGGAATAATTAATGTCGGGTGATGGTTTTAAAGTAATTCACACGACATGAAAACTTTTTGCGAACGCATAGATTTACTGGAGGCTAAGTTATCCCAGGGAAGTACTCAGAATTGACCGTGGACGCCGGGGATGTGGCTAAGGGAAGCGACAATAGGCAGCTTAGGGCAGCTCAAGCTCTGAGAAAGCGGTAATGGGGCGCGGCCTCCAGCCGCCTTAAGATGAGTGACAGCATGGGTGGTTCACCTCAACCCCATGCTGGTGTACCGGGAAGCAGACGGAGAACTTGTACACCTCTTGATAAATGTCCGTTGTCCCGTATTCAGTGAAACATGCGAGAAAGCTGCGCAAAGCTACGGTGGAGCGGTCAAAATATGCGTGTTCGTGACTATAGCAACTTCACGCTGAATTCATGATCCGAAGAGCCTGAAGTAAATCAGGTGAAGAGCAACAGAATGAAACACGCCGGCCTCCAATGGAAACGTAGGACCAAGGAATTTGAAGTACTCTCCTGGGAGTCAGAATTCCAGGAAGATTGGTGTTTGTGCAGACGCTAATCTTGATGGGTGTCCTGGGAGGCGCTAAGTAGCAGAAATTGAGAGGAAGAAAAATTTTGTGGGAATTTGTTCACTTCCCAGACCAGCCATTGGTCGGCGCTGGGAAGCGACACATAATTAATGCGACTTGCGCTACAATTGGCGTAAGTGATTTTGCTGGAGGGGAAACCGAGGCAAAGAGTGGACTGGCAGAAGTGTCAGTAGAGTCTTCTGTTCCCAGCACGCGTAGAGTGCGGACGTGGCGTTCTTTACTCAGCTTGCCTGAGAACGAGTGAGCATCTCTGCAGTTTAGGACTTAGCAAATGGAAAGATTGAGCTTGGAGATAGGAAGTTTTTGGTTCAGCTATGTACTGCCTCATATCACTAGCAGTGACAAGCATCTTATCAGCATGGCTGTAACAGATCGTGCAGCCGTGTCTCGATCCCTGATTCAACCGATGGGCACGTTTGCATGACAACAACCATCTGCACAAACAGTTCGCCGACGATTGCAGCAGCATGGACTATCAGCTCGGACCATGGCTGCAGTTACCCTTGATGCTGCATCACAGGCAAGAGTGCCTGTGATGGTGTACTCAACAACGAACCTGGCTGCACGAATGGTAAACGTCATTTTTTCAGATGAATTCAGGTTCTGTTTACAGCATCATGATGGTCGCATCCGTGTTTGGCGTCATCGCAGTGAACGCACATTGGAAGCGTGTATTCGTCATTGCCATACTGGCATATCACCCGGCGTGATGGTATGGGGTGCCATTGGTTACACGTCTCGGTCACCTCTTGTTCACATTGACAGCACTTTGAACAGTGGACGTTACATTTCAGGTGTGTTACGACCCATGGCTCTACCCTTCATTCGATCCCTGCAAAAACCTACATTTCAGCACGATAATGCACGAATACATGTTGCAGGTCCTATACGGGCCTTTCTGGACACAGAAAATATTCTACTACTGCCCTGGCCAGCATATTCTCCAGATCTCTCACCAACTGAAAACGTCTGGTCAATGGTGGACGAGCAAACTCTCTCGTCACAATATGCCAGTCACTACTCTTGATGAACTGTGGTGTCGTGTTGAAGCTGCATGAGCAGCTGTACCTGTACTTGCCATCCAATCTCTGTTTGACTCAATGCCCAGGCGTATCAAGGCCGTTATTACAGCCAGAGGTGGGTGTTCTGTGTACTGGTTTCTCGGGATCTATGCACCCAAATTGCGTTAAAGTGTAATCACATGTTAGTTCTAGTATAATATATTTGTCCAATGAACAGCTGTTTATCATCTGCATTTCTTCTTTGTGTAGCAATATTAATGGACAGTAGTGTAATTACATGTCAAAGAAACTTTAATTTTGAAAATTAATTGAAATCAGCAAATTTAATGAACGAGGACAGATATACTGACGGCGTTGCAGCGAGATGTATTCACAACACTCACCACTTACACTGAAGCGCCAAAGACACTCGTATAGGCATGTGTATTCAAATACAGAGGTATGTAAACAGGCAGAATAAGGCACTGCAGTCGGCAACGCCTACGTAAGAGAACAAGTGTCTGGCACAGCTGTTATATACGTTACTGCTGCTACAATGGCAGGTTGCCAAGATTTAAGTGAATTTGAACGTGGTGCTATAGTCGGCGCACGAACGATGGGACACAGCATCTCCGAGTTAGGAATGAATTGGGCATTTTCCCGAACTACCGTTCCACGAGTGTACCGTGAATATCAGGAATCCGCTAAAACATCAAATCTCCGACATCACTGCAGCCGGAAAACGATCCTGCGAGAACGGGACTAACGACGACCAGAGAAAATCGCTCAGCATCACAGAAGTGTAACCCCTCCGCAAATTTCTGCAGATTTCAATGCTGGGTCGTCGACAAGTGTCAGCGTGTGAACAATTCAACGAAACGTCATCTATATGGGCTGCAGGACACAAAGCGCTGCGACTCACCTGGTCCGTGGAGGACTGTTGATGACTGGAAACATGTTGCCGTTCGGATGGGTCTCGTTTCAAATTGTATCGAGCGGATGGACGTGTACGGGTATGGAAACAACCTCATGAAACTATGGACCCTGCATTTCAGCAGGGGACTGTTCAAGCTGGTGGAGGCTCTTTAATAGTCTAGGGCGTGTGCAGTTGGAGTGATATGGGACCCCTGGTACGTGTAGATACGACTCTGACAGGTGACACGTACGTAAGCATTCTGTCTGATCACTTGAATCCATTCATGTCCATTGTGCCTTCGACAAAAAAATGGTTAAAACGGCTCTGAGCACTATGGGACTTAACGTCTGAGGTCATCAGTCCCCTATAACTTAGAACTACTTAAACCAAACTAACCTAAGGACATCACACACATCCATGCCCGAGGCAGGATTCGAACCTGCGACCGTAGCAGTCACGCGGTTCCAGACTGTAGCGCCTAGAACCGCTCGGCCACTCCGGCCGGCGTGCCTTCGACAGACTTGGACGATTCCAGCAGGACAATGCGACACCGCACATGTCCAGAATTGCTTACAGAGTGACTCCAGGAACCCTCTTCTGAATTTAAACAAATCCGCTGGCCGCCAAAATCCCCAGACATGAACATCATTGAGCATCTCTGGGATGCGTTGCAACGTGCTGTTCAGAAGAGATCTCCAACACCCCTCACTCTTACGGATTTATGGACAGCCAGTTTCTTTGGCTCTTCAATGTAGATATTATGATTTATTAGTGTAGTTTCCATTTTTGTGGTTTCATGCTGACATTACATTGTCTTGCCCATAATTTAAATTTCATTACGGATACATGAACCATAAATATAGCGAAGGAAAGAGGAGGCAAAGTACTAGAAAACTGATGAATCGTTCACATTTTTCCCATAAACAACAAAGGTACCTCAACAGTAAACAGTTCTCGCCATTGCAACCACAAACCATTAATATTTAAACTTTGATTTGAGGACAAGCTATGGCACGCAGAAATTGTTATTATATACAGTGCGTTAGGGAGATATTGTAACAATTTGTGCCCTAATACGTCCCACTTCAGTGTGTTAGTTTCTATTTAACTGCGTCTGTCTTCCCGCAAACACCTCACATAATTTTTTCTGCACGCTCGTAACTGCTCCGCTAAGTGGACTTTGCGTGTCTACATAGTCTAACCGTTTTGTGTCCACGTGTCCACACTTCAGAACCTGATCTTCTGCCCAGGGAAAAACAAACATTAATGACTTGCTCTTGCCACGTGTACTTGGAGATACTAACCAACTTAAAAATATACTAGTGTTAACAGCTATAATTATTAGTCTGCAAATGAAGTAAATTATGAGGTACACTGTTCTCAGTAGCCAATAAAAGACGCTCTACGTTTACAACGCAGAATCAGAATTTTGACCAAACTTGTGTATAGAAAGTTGTATAAAAGGACTGGTGATTGTATGAGGTCCTTACGTGACGCCAATGGGCGCACTTTTCGCTTATGGTGAGCCACGTGTTGGTCAAGGGCGTCAGTTCTGTGAAGCGGGTATCCGAGTCTTTATGAGGGTGAAATCCACTTCCCCACTGTCTTTTGGTCTTTTGTCAGCAGTCGGGCTGCCCATAGCAGTGGAAGTTCAAAAACATAACAAAATAACTTATTTTATATGTGAAATATCATCAGTTTTTTCACTTACTATTGGCTGCATTTGCTGCAATAGGTAGACTTTTCTTCATACGTAAGAGAGATTATTCGATGAATTTTCCACAGCATACAAACCATACACACAGGTGTATGAAACTGTAAAATTTTCCAAATCTATCTAAAGCTGAGGTAAAAATTGAGGTAATCAACTATAAAATTTGAGTTTTTTCTAAACATAAAGTTTAAAATGTAAATGCTCATTCATGTATTCACAAATTAAATAAAATCTACAGTTTCATACACTCGGAGAAATGACCATCGTAATAAAATAATAGAAATCGGCGCTCGAACGGAAAGATTTCGATAATTTTCCCCACGCATTATTTGAGAGCGAAACAGTCGAGAAATAGTCCGATTAAAGCTTTAATCAGTTTTTTATTACAGAATGTGGCCAGTTCTCCAACCGATTGCACTTGGAAGATCAGTTGAATGAAATGCATATTGCCTTGAAAAGAAAGTAAAACAAGGATAATAGAGTGTAGCCAAATTTAATGATGCTACACAGAGGGAAACAGATTATGAAGGAATTGGATTAGGAAGTGAGATACTAAAACTTTTGCTATTTGGAGAGAAAACTAACTAGCGTTATACTTTGTAGATAGGATACCAAAAGCAAATTGACAATACCAAGAAAATGCTTTCCTGTTAAAGGTAAATATGCTAGTATAAAATTAAATTTTGAAATCCTTTCTACAGGTATTTTGAGTGTACCCTTGTGCGGCAGTGAAACGTGTTAGATAAGTAGTTCACACAAGAAGAGAATAGAACCTTTTGAAATATTTTGCTACAGGAGACTACTGAAGTTATATGGTACATTGAATAATTAACGAGGAGATGTGCAGTATAACTGGTAGAAAGGTCACTTATGACGCAGTTTAACTAAAAGAAGGGCTCGGTTGATAGAATATACCCTGATGCATCAAGGACTGGTCAGTGTGGTCATGTACAGTAGCGTGGGGCATGGTGAAGGGTGTAAAAATTGAAGATGGAAGACCAAGTCCTTACTACAATCAACGGTTTCAAGCGGATGCAAATTTCAGCAGTTATACATAGAGGAAGAGGCGTATGTGGTATAGATTAGTGTGGAGAGCTGCGTCATACCAGCTGAAGATCACAACAGTTACAACAGAATTACAATATCAATTAGTCTGACACATAAACAGCAGCTGGTAGTTTTAAGCTGTGTAACAGGAGACGTTGGAGAGAATTTAGATGCCTGCCTATCGTTTTCATGAATTAGAAGCACCTTCGAGCGAATATCCTGTTCATGTTCTTCACGGAGTTCAGAGAGCAATCTGTCGATGAAGCATGTAAGTTTCTATAATTTCCTAGCAGGTCAAATCTGTTTACGTAACCATAATTATATCCCAGAATCTTGCTTTCCCGGGAATTGCTACTGAGCTATCCACGAATGACCCACAACATTCCGCCCATGGCTTCAATTCTGCAAGTTCCTCTCTCCTTCCTTCCAAACTTCAGCTGAACTTTGGGAAGTAGTTACGTTACAGAAGTAATTACTGGCAGAAGTAGAGCTGTGAAGGAGGGTCGTGAGTCGTACCTGGATAGCTTAGCCAGCTAGACAAATTTCGAGTCGTGCGTGGCTGCGGCACACAGTTTTAAACTGCGAAAAAACTTCGTAACGGTAGACCCTCTGCAGCACAATAAAGGTCTCACTCTCTACGAACTGCCGACGGTCCGCTGTACGCTGCGCCTCGTTATGTTACCCGATTTTTATAGCCACTGGACGCCTCAGTGGCTCAGAGCTCATTAAAACGTGTTTCATAAATTTCCATCGTTTCAGTCGACGTTTTAGAAATGAGCAACAACAACAACCAGCGGCGTAAAACATTTAATGTTAATTAAACGCAATCGCCCAAAGAAAATTCTGGCTGCAATTGAAGTAGCGTTTACTTACAGATGCGCTTTGTGGAAAGAACATAAAGCGCGTTCTGTGGGCAGAATTAAATTTACAGAACTGAAGGTCTCTCTGTTTTTACAATGCTCGATTCCCGTGAGAAAACATACATTGGCGAATTCGCAAAAACATTTGTTTCAACAATATTTTCTTTGTTACGCAAATACGTCCAGCTAAGTAACAGCTGTGTAAGATGAAAATCAGGACAACTTGTATTTTATCATATAAATATTAAGGTTGTTTTGATTGAGTGCGGAAATGAAACATTCACTTGCGGAACACAGTTGAATTGAGACCTTTGGTATCAACTGGAACATGTGATTACGTAGTATGGGCTCATCTTTCGGAATAAGAAAGGAAAACTAAGGTTTAACATTTCGTTGACGATGAAGTCAGTAGAGACATTGCTCAAACTACCATTAGACTAGAATTTGGATAGTAAACTGCAGTGCTCTTTTCAAATGAACCATCCTTGTACTTTCTTCAGTAGATTTATGAAAACAAAAGGAAACCTAAGTATAGACGACCGAACAGGGGTTTCAACCGCTTTTCGTCTGAGTGTGAGATGTGAGTCCATTCTCCTTACAAAAACACTCCGTTATTCATAGTAGTTATCTGGAACTTCATATGTATATACTCATTACCTAATAAGTTATGCTTTCTGATTCAAAGTTTTACGAAGTGTACTTAACATCAGAGGGTCCGGTAATGCGACGCATCATGTATGCTTTAGTGCTCTTGAAGACATAAAAAGCGATTATCTCTAGAGGAAAATTCACGACTACATGCCCTAGTTATATTCATACTTGAGTTATCTACAACTTATGCAATCTCCTAACAATATTCAGATTGTATGTAAAATGGAAATAAAGTCTTACTTGTGTATTGAATTAACTTGTAAATAATTCCTAGTATCTTCGTTTCCAAAGCAATCTTCTCTCGTGCACGCTTTAACACTACAGCGAAATACCATTTACCCAGCCTGCTCATATCTTTTCTGCATGGTAACCCAAACTTCTGATCTATAGAGCACAGTAGATAGTGCCATGTCTTTGTTAAACTTCACCTACGTCTGTTTCGTGACTTTTTTGTAACGTATTTCTAATTGTTCCACAAATTACCTTAAATTTTAGGATCTTGTTATCAGCTTCATTGTCGAAATTTCGTCCTATGTCATAACCAAGAAAAATGGACTATCTGTTCCCGTATTACACTATTTATAACACTTTTAGATCTTTAGATCTTATAGGTGATTTTCCCTTGAATACCATTAACATCATTTTATTGGAGGAGATGTTCATGTTATATTTAGAAGCCAACAAACTAAGATGACAGCGGCTCTTTCAAGATTGTCTTCCTTTTATTATACTGTTATTTACGAGTAGTTATGAGTGTTTAGTAGAGTACTGAAACATTTCTTTCTGTTGATAAACTATGTCGTGATGATTTTTGTTTCCAAACCCTGACTAGGTCATCTATGTAGATGTTGAAAAACGTTGGGAACAGACCACATGCCTGTCTAACACTCTGCGTTCTTGTTAAAGGCTTAGACAAGTTATATCCATTTTCGATCATAATCTTTGTCTCTGAGTAAAGAGCTTTTGCAGAGTAGATTAGATGCGTTGGGAAGCTCCTTTTTCCCATAATCTACTACAGTAGATGTCTATCAGGGATATAGAGCAGTTTCCGCCGTACACCTGTTGTGAAAGGTGAGAGTGGAGTAACACACCGTAAAAAAAAAAAAAAAAAGAAACTTGGTTCATCTGGTGCAGACGACAGTAGCTTGTAAGTGCCTCTTACCGTGTTTACAGTGAAGACTGCAGCGATCTTCGAGGCAACATGAGACCACGTGCTCCCTCTATGTGTTAATGAGCGGAAGCAGCAACGCTCCGTAATGGAGTCAATTAACAGAGACACTGGAGTGGAAGCTTGGAGGTGGCGGCCTCGTCGTCACCTTTACCTTGCGCAGCGCTCGTATCCAGGGGACGGCCAGGAGACAGCTAAATCACTGAGAAAACAATCACGTAACAATTGACTGGAACCGACCTGCACTGGAAACTCTTAACGCTTATTATCGCTTCAGTAGTGAAACGTTTCGTACGTTTTGTGGCCGACGTGCTTAGTTCAGAGGAAGCAGCTGCCTGAAATTTTCTTAATGTGGTAGTTATTTGTAATGAAGTAGCTAGCTCTGTGTTCTTCCGGTTTGTTTTTTGCGAACTGCAGGTAAATTGCGACTGCTTCAAAAATATTAGCTTCGAAAATTATGCACAAATTTTCAATTCCTTTCAGATTTTTCTGTACATCGCTTATTTTCCAATCACATAGAAAAGTCATCCCGTAAGTAGCGGGCGGTACTGGCTTAACAGTTCTTCCTTGGTTTGGTGCCTGGCTTAATAGCGAGGGTGTGGCTGCAGCTGGACAGGTGGAACGCCGTCTCATGTCGGGGACGCCAATGCAAGACATTAAGTTCTTGGGGTTGGTGATTAGGACTTGGCGTTAACTGCCACGAAGCCTGAAGTCGCTGTTTATCAAGTGTGGAATAGTTCAGACGATTCAGGAGGTAGTTACGGATAGGACAGCAGATTGTGCTATGCAGGAATTACTTTATTCACGTTACGGCAAAGTACAGGCACTGAATGAGACAGTAGGTGATTATGTTCTTAGGACTAAAAGGGGCGGTATAGTCCTTAATTTAGGGTATAGTAAACAACAGGTAGTCCACTATATTGTCGAGGGCTTGAAACCTGAGGACAGATGGAGGGCGTTTTTGTATCAAATGTCAGAGATGTACCAAGAGCTATAGCAATTAATTTTTCACATTCTAGGGGTGACATACACTGATCAAGGAAGAGAAGTTAATCGGTATTTAATCCAGCGGGAATATATTGGAAATGGGCAAGGGATGTCGGGAAGACTTGAAGAGTTTTCAGTGTTGTAAAAACCGGGTATATCGTTCGATTTTGCACACAGCCCAAATGTACTAGCGATAGTTGACAGTTAAAAAAACAGGTGCATGGGGAGGTTCGGGAGTGGGGGGGGGGGGGGGGGAGTGGAGGACGGGTTACTAAGGACAATCAAATAGCGGAGAAATAGGACATCCGGCCGATGGGAGATGGCCTTTTATTTGTTGGTACTTCAGCGAGGAACCAGTACTGATTCTGGAAGCGCCATTTCGACAGCTGATGTTCGTTGGTCGGAAAAGCTTCAACAACATGGCAAGGTACCACATATTCAGAGTGATAAAGATCGGTATCTGGCGACAAACAACTCACGAGTAGGGGTAATAGACGTAAGTTTGCGAATTACTGACTTCACTTGGTAGGCTCGGTTTAGAGTGGTTGCCAATTTCACAATGCGGGTGACTCTTAGATCTGACGTTATTGCTAAATGGTCTGATGGTTAAATCGAATTTGCGTTTTGCCTAGGTAAGCAGTTGTTGTTTCGTGGTCATCAGGGAGATAGGCGAGAGAGAGAGTAGAGCAGAGTAAGCTACCAAGATTACAGTATCAATTAGTGGTGTCTGAGAGAGGAGGACAAAAGCAATACTTGTCTGTCGAAGATAAGAAGAAGATTAATAGGCTTTGGGCTCACTTGCCGATGCAAACCTTACTTAGCTCATTAAATGCGAAACTGAAATAACTGATACTAAACCTGCCAGGAAACCGTGCTGTAGGTTATCCCCATCATGTCTGAATCAGCTGGAACAGAGGATGGAAAAGATGA
The DNA here is from genome assembly GCF_023864345.2 of Schistocerca serialis cubense. NCBI lineage: Eukaryota > Metazoa > Arthropoda > Insecta > Orthoptera > Acrididae > Schistocerca > Schistocerca serialis. The sequence goes on along the minus strand of NC_064638.1, from coordinate 1,252,298,235 downwards.
TTCAACATGAAGGGTGTAATTCGGCCATCATCATCCCCATAGTTGGCCCCTATATTTGCGGTGGATAAAGGGCAGTGTAGAGTTTTGCCGGTTGTTGAATATCGAGAGATCGACAAGAAGATCATTTTGCATTCTATTCCTCTCTAGGTTTCCCTCGTTTTAGAGCAGTAGGATATTTACAACTCTGGATTTGAAGTAGACATATTATCAAATACCGATAGATGAGATCTCCAACATTAACAGCATATAGCACTGACTGGAATCTCTTTGAGTTAAACGGGGTACTCTCTGGTCGGTCCACAGGGGTGGTAGTATTATCTCAGCTTTTAGATAAGTGTTTTGTGGCGGTTAAGTTTGGTTTCGTTTCACATTAATTCGATAATGTCGTTTTTTATAGTAGGTCAAAGGAGAAATATTTGAAACATTTGTAGATTGTTTTTGGGAGACTAAACAATGCAGGGCCGACTGTGAATCCTAACAAACTTAAATTTGCTTTTTCTACTATGCAATCCGTAGGCCATGTCTTTTCCTCAAAATGTCTGAAAATCGGTGACTAGAGAATAAAATATATAACGAGCTTTCCCTATCCTTTTGCTATAGGCAAGTCGCACGATTAGTTGATATGACGAACTTATTTTGTTAATCCATCCCTGGATTTGCGCAAAAAGGGGCTCCTCTCAATCTGTTGAGAAAGAAAGGGGTAAAATTTGAATGAACCGAGTCCTAGGAAGCCACGTTTTTAGCACTCAAGGAGGCGTACTTGGCACTTCCAGTTCTAGTATTTCCAGACTTTGATGAGACTTCCACTGTGTAAATTGATGATTCACTGTTGGGGGTAGAAGCCGTGTTGCTGCAACAACACAAAGAGGGCCATCGTTCCATCACCTTTACTTCACGCTCCTTAAACCATTTGGAACAAAAATGTTCGGTTCACGAATTGGAAGCCTTAGCGATTCTCTTTGGCTTGCAGAAGCTTAAGGCTCATCTGGAGTTCACCACCTTTGAATTAAAAACCAACAGCCAGGCACTTAACTGGATCCTGGAATGATCCCACAGAACTGGAAGGACAGCAAGACGGGCCACGCTTATACCAGCATTTAAATTCCAGATCAGACACATAAAGAGCTAGGCGGGGTATTCGTGCGGTCTGAAGCGTCTTGCACGGTTCGCTCGGCTCCCCCCGCTGGAGGTTCGAGTCCTCCCTCGCTCATGGGTGTGTGTGTTGTCCTTAGCAAAAGTTAATTGAAGTTAGATTAAGTAGTGCGTAAGTCAAGGGTCCGATGACCTCAGCAATTTGGTCCCATAGACCTTACCACAAATTTCCAATTTTTCCAGACACATGAAGGACATGGATAATGGTGTTACTGATACAGTGAACGATATGTTCTGCCTTCAGCATCAGTAAGATGTAATCGTGGCATCCGAAGTTGAACACCCGACTGAGATAAACATTATATTGTCAGAATTTCCTGCCCTCTTCCTAGGCATAGAACAGTGTCAGAAGCGAGAGCCTAGAGTGAAAGTTAAAGTGGAGAGAGGATAAATCAGGAAGAAGAATGTCATCCGTATATAGTGAGGAAAGATGTTCGATGCTGTTAGTCTTATGACCGCAATCCCGAAATGGTGTTTCTGATAGATGCAGTCGCCTGTATGTTACAATATTTGCACTTCTCCCCAATGTGTGGATGTCTTGGTGTGTACGAAAGTCACAGAAAGATGAGAGAACAGTTCACTTGGCCGGTCGTGAACACCGACATTAACAAATTTTTTAAGAATCGTCAAGTTTGTGCCCCTCTAAACCAGTGCACATACTCTTAAAGAAATTTGGCTTCTAAACCAGTGAAGAGACCAATAGATAACATGTATGCTAATTTTTTTTCTCTTTACCGCATTCTAAAAGCATGTAGCCATATACCTTCGTCATTTTTGAAACATTTTCTAGGTTTACCTGACTGATTCAAACCAAAGCAGCTACTGAACTAGCAGCCGTAAGAGTAAATTGAGGAAAATTTTTGCGTTTTACGTCCCAGTAGTGTACTAGTTTCTGGTAATGCTTCTCCATTTACTTCTAGAGAATGAAGAAGTTTTTCTTTTCATGTGGGGGTTAAACATTACCGTACCACACCCCACGAGCCAAACCGTTTCTTTGCTAAGAGAGTAAATCACTGTATTCCACCGCAAAAATCAGCCAAGTTTGGATGATACGAGAGGGTTCGATTACACCTTTAATACGTTGGCTTACACCTTTAACACTGCTAAACGCGAGAGTCATCAGAATTCTCCTGCCCGTTTGACGTTCTTCTATGTGCCCAGCTCACCACTGAGAACTTTGTGAGGAGTTGATTTGTTGCTGGAGAGGATTTCTCCTATTGTGGTTAGAATACAATGGCGCAAGGTATGGAACAGAATACTAGCGGCGCACCATAGGCAAGAGCTAACGTGACGTTGCGAGTACCAGGTTGGCGATAAGGTTGTAACGTTCTTTTTATTATGAATTATTCATGTTTGTTAATGGATATACAATGCGTAATGTTTGTCTTACGGAAATTTACTGCGTAATGTGTTGTTGAGCAAATGGTGTGTTTAATCAGTTATACTGTGATCCAAAGAAAAACTATACAACTTAATCTGGAAAACCGGTATGTAATGCCCGTAATGAAATCAATCCCTCTGAAATTTACTCAGTCTCGTGAGCACCGAGTTCCATGGCCCCGGCCAATAAACTGATAAAATTCCATATGCAAATAAACAATGAAATACATTTTCATTAGCTATTGAGTCACAGCTGGTGTAATCTTGGTATTCTGTTCTCTCCACAGTAGTGTTGCGGCCACATGTAGTAAGCATTGATTCACACAGTGGAGAATGGCAAAACAGAGGCACGATGGCGACAGAGCCATTGCGAAGGAAGCGCTGCACAGATAGCCTTGCTGACAGTAGCAGTCTACCAACTGGCTGACGCAAGGACGCACACAGACTGAGCGCCGAGCGAAGCCTGGAGAGTGCTGAGTAAGGCAAGTGAGGCCAGCGTGCTAATTTATGCTGCAATATACTGCGGGAGTAATAACAAGAAGCTGCCACTAAGGGTAGAAAACGTCCTCCTGCCGGATATAAATACACTCCTGGAAATGGAAAAAAGAACACATTGACACCGGTGTGTCAGACCCACCATACTTGATCCGGACACTGCGAGAGGGCTGTACAAGCAATGAGCACACGCACGGCACAGCGGACACACCAGGAACCGCGGTGTTGGCCGTCGAATGGCGCTAGCTGCGCAGCATTTGTGCACCGCCGCCGTCAGTGTCAGCCAGTTTGCCGTGGCATACGGAGCTCCATCGCAGTCTTTAACACTTGTAGCATGCCGCGACAGCGTGGACGTGAACCGTATGTGCAGTTGACGGACTTTGAGCGAGGGCGTATAGTGGGCATGCGGGAGGCCGGGTGGACGTACCGCCGAATTGCTCAACACGTGGGGCGTGAGGTCTCCACAGTACATCGATGTTGTCGCCAGTGGTCGGCGGAAGGTGCACGTGCCCGTCGACCTGCGGCCGGACCGCAGCGACGCACGGATGCACGCCAAGACCGTAGGATCCTACGCAGTGCCGTAGGGGACCGCACCGCCACTTCCCAGCAAATTAGGGACACTGTTGCTCCTGGGGTATCGGCGAGGACCATTCGCAACCGTCTCCATGAAGCTGGGCTACGGTCCCGCACACCGTTAGGCCGTCTACCGCTCACGCCCCAACATCGTGCAGCCCGCCTCCAGTGGTGTCGCGACAGGCGTGAATGGAGGGACGAATGGAGACGTGTCGTCTTCAGCGATGAGAGTCGCTTCTGCCTTGGTGCCAATGATGGTCGTATGCGTGTTTGGCGCCGTGCAGGTGAGCGCCACAATCAGGACTGCATACGACCGAGGCACACAGGGCCAACACCCGGCATCATGGTGTGGGGAGCGATCTCCTACACTGGCCGTACACCACTGGTGATCGTCGAGGGGACACTGAATAGTGCGCGGTACATCCAAACCGTCATCGAACCCATCGTTCTACCATTCCTAGACCGGCAAGGGAACTTGCTGTTCCAACGGGACAATGCACGTCCGCATGTATCCCGTGCCACCCAACGTGCTCTAGAAGGTGTAAGTCAACTACCCTGGGCAGCAAGATCTCCGGATCTCTCCCCCATTGAGCATGTTTGGGACTGGATGAAGCGTCGTCTCACGCGGTCTGCACGTCCAGCACGAACGCTGGTCCAACTGAGTCGCCAGGTGGAAATGGCATGGCAAGCCGTTCCACAGGACTACATCCAGCATCTCTACGATCGTCTCCATGGGAGAATATCAGCCTGCATTGCTGCGAAAGGTGGATATACACTGTACTAGTGCCGACATAGTGCATGCTCTGTTGCCTGTGTCTATGTGCCTGTGGTTCTGTCAGTGTGATCATGTGATGTATCTGACCCCAGGAATGTGTCAATAAAGTTTCCCCTTCCTGGGACAATGAATTCACGGTGTTCTTATTTCAATTTCCAGGATTGTAGTATAGCGCAGGCAGCAACGTACAGAAGCCATTAGGAAGCAGTTGGGATCTGAGGACGGACGTGGTCCGTGTCTGAATGTTCAATCTTCGTAGGTGACGATTCCGGAAGTCTGTTGCAGCTCGCAGGCATCACCTGTTCGCCGCCAGATGTCAACTTCAGCTCTGGGGGTCGGCCCGAGTTCGGTCGGCACCGTGGCTGACTGACTACAGCGAGAACTTCCAGCAGGACCGACCACAGCGCGGTCTCGGGCACAGGCGACGCCGGGGACTGACGCCCGGACTTCACGGCAACCCGGAGCCACGGCGCGTGGTCCATCCGTGACGGGAACTCGCGGACATCGCGACTGAAGGCTTCCCAGCCGCTGGTGCAGCAGGCGTCGGCAGCTGAGCTCACGGCGGTGTGGCTCCGTGGGCGTGCCCTTTACTGGGGCGCCGAGTGGTGACCAGTTCATCTCAACCACAGGGCATCCTGACTTCAGCGGAGCTCCGGTGGCCTGAGGCTCCGAGTGCGATCGGCGACGCGCATTGCGCTCATTGTCGGAGAATCTACACAACAGCAGCCAGGCGGAGGGATCCGCAGGGCTGGGCAGCGACGACGAGGGAGAAATTGTAAAGAAAGTTCAACAGATAATTGTAAAACTCCACGCAGTCTCAGTGTTTGGCGCAGCCACTGTGTCTGCTGCTAACATCTACATCTACATTGATACTCCGCAAGCCACCCAACGGTGTGTGGCGGAGGGCACTTTACGTGCCACTGTCATTACCTCCCTTTCCTGTTCCAGTCGCGTATGGTTCGCGGGAAGAACGACTGTCTGAAAGCCTCCGTGCGCGCTCTAATCTCTCTAATTTTACATTCGTGATCTCCTGGGGAGGTATAAGTAGGGGGAAGCAATATATTCGATACCTCATCCAGAAACGCACCCTCTCGAAACCTGGCGAGCAAGCTACACCGCGATGCAGAGCGCCTCTCTTGCAGAGTCTGCCACTTGAGTTTATTAAACATCTCCGTAACGCTATCACGGTTACCAAATAACCCGGTGACGAAACGCGCCGCTCTTCTTTGGATCTTTTCTATCTCCTCCGTCAACCCGACCTGGTACGGATCCCACACTGATGAGCAATACTCAAGTATAGGTCGAACGAGTGTTTTGTAAGCCACCTACTTTGTTGATGGACTACATTTTCTAAGCACTCTCCCAATGAATCTCAACCTGGTACCCGCCTTACCAACAATTAATTTTATATGATCATTCCACTTCAAATCGTTCCGTACGCATACTCCCAGATATTTTACAGAAGTAACTGCTACCAGTGTTTGTTCCGCTATCATATAATGATACAATAAAGGATCCTTCTTTCTATGTATTCGCAATACATTACATTTGTCTATGTTAAGGGTCAGTTGCCACTCCCTGCACCAAGTGCCTATCCGCTGCAGATCTTCCTGTATTTCGCTACAATTTTCTAATGCAGCAACTTCTCTGTATACTACAGCATCATCCGCGAAAAGCCGCATGGAACTTCCGACACTATCTACTAAGTAGCAAACGGCCGTAACAAGAGGTGCAGAAGTCGTAACAGGTGGCCATCTGTCGTAACGGTAGGCATACAAAATATTCAGTCTTAAAACACCGGAGTGCAATGTCGGCCGTAAAATAGCTTCATACAAATAATGTCAGTAGATTGATTGATAAATGAATAACCATGCAAATGTTCAGTGATAATTGTCGATATGTGCAATGCTGCCCCCATTAAAGCTGTTACTAACATTAATATTTTTCTGATTCTTGGACATTAAATTTTTTCTGACTCTGATCGAAAATCATTTCTTTTAAAAAATATTCATTCGATTTAAATAAACATGATGTGGAAGAGGATGAGGTACTGACAAGGGGATATGCTAAGACCGACTGGTTCAGTTTGAAACTAGTATTCAAAGTAAAGTTTCTCCTTCACAAAATGTGATATGAAACATTTTACGTTAACTTCAAAATCAGTGAACTTCTCAACTGCTCTACAATTATCACTTACTGACGTAGTTTGCAATAGATGACATTGTTACATGACAAAAGGTCTGCAATCGTTTGGCAAAATAGATTCCAAAATGTTCATCTCACCCTCGAATGAGAACGCAGCCTCATGACTGAAAAGGCCTCTCGTGACCTATGCACCCTCCCGCAACCGTACCACCCTCTCCTGGCGTTTGCCATCCCCGGTTGCTATGTGCCTTGTTGCGTGCCCAATATGCCATGTTAGTTTGAAAACGGTTTTTTAAATCACTCTGTATGTCCTGGGTTTTCCGGGTAAGGGGAGGCGGCTTACTACCCGCTTAAGTTATCTGTGTGAAGACTAGTCTTGAAAGCGTATTGCTACTTAGCACTAAGTTATCCGTAAGTCGATCTAGCCAGCATAAGTATACTGGGGGCCCAGATGGTAATTGTAATAGCTAGACACTGTGTGTCGGTTTAGTGGCTGGTGTAATTGGTTCTCTGTGTGTCTGTGAGGTCAAGTGTGCGTTACATCATTGTGGTGTCATGTATGTTTCTTTGTGGCTGAAGCTGATCACCATCATATACATGTAGATACGTATTTTAAGTGTGATCTATTGTTAGTGAGATGTGATTCTCAAATTTCAAGACTTAAAGAATCTAAAGTAATTAAAATCCTTGGAGATTTTCTTAAGATAAGCTTTCTCGCCATAGTGTTTCTCATTAAATTGTTGAAATATTTTAAGGCTTGCAGTCCGTTTTATAGTTATACATTTTTCAGAGTCGTATAATTCAGATTTTATTATCGCAATTAGTTCAGAATTTTGAAGTTGCATAATTGTAATAGTGAGTTATTTTAAGCTGCAGGAAAAAAAGTTGTCAAATAATCCAAAGTTGCTAGATCACAGTTTTGGTAAATGGCTTTAACCTGCCCACTTTCCATTATGGAAGGCACCAGAAGAGAAACTCTTGTTGGCGCTGCCAGTTAAGGGCCTGTGACTTATATGGATATCTGTTTCAGAATGCACTGCTGGTCCTTGTCACAAGAGCCTACTACAGATGGCTTCATACAGTGCAGTTACTCCCTCGTTGCTAGGAAGAAGTGGCACCAGAACCTCCTCGTAGATTCTACTGCGTTTACCAAATTTGAGCAAAGAAAGTTCAGATCAAATAGGATGTCAGTCAAATAAACCCAGCCTTCCACTCCTTAACCACATATCACCACATTACATACTCTCTGGACCATGCCTTCTGTTTCACCACACCATGGTATCTGTGGGATGCAGTGATAAGAGAAACGCATGTCACCAGTGAGCTTTTGGGCAATGTTGACATGCTTCTCTTCCTTCAGCAAGGATTTATGGTAGCTTTGCTAGTGTGCGCAGAAGTATGCCCGGATGAATAACCCACGAATGCTCGAAGAGGAATGCAGGCCATCTGAAGATTTATGTTATATCCTTTACTTGATTTTAAATAGTCTCTACGGGTACTCTAGCAAAACAAATACATATACATATATATATATCTGCCTTTAGGAGGATTGTGATGCTGAAGAGGGAATCGTCGGCCTGAAGGAAAATATCCACGATTGGTTTTGGATGTTGGAGAGGTGTATATTCGGGAGATACTATTTGTATGACGTGCATAGCGACTTGGTTTTGTATGCAGAGTGCCTAGTACCAAGGAATGATTCCGCCCCGTCGCTGTTGACAACACGAGGAAATAAACGGCGATGTATTCTACTCTACATATACCTCCAGCAATGTCTCAGGCTGAGGTCAGAGATAGTTAGAATAGCCCATGGCATGTCCTTGATGCAGCTTTGTTGGCTAAGGAATACATTGACGTAAACACCAAAGATTTTTCCAAATATTTTCGGACAAACCATGGAAAATGTTAAAGAATTTGGTGAAATTCGTTTATTTCTCTAGGGGTGGAGGGCGTTATATAGGTGCAAGAGCTTACATCAGTAGGCCAAATTTCAAGAGGGTTACCATTTTTTAAAAGCCGAGGTGGAGAATCAGACAATCATTGTGGAAGTATATTGAAAGAAGATTAAAGTGGTCATGGACTCTGTGTCTCAGATCGGCACAGTTGTAAGGAATTCATACGAATAACTGTTGAAGACTGATGCAGAGGTACCTGTTAGAGGTTTTAAGGTAAAAGGAGAATATGCAAAACCTATAAAATGTCAAGTGTTTTGGAGATGAATATCGAGGGAGAAGTGTTTAGAATGGATGTTGTAGTAGTACGTAACTTCCAAGTCGAGTTGGTAACAGAATGAAACAGGCTAACAGAACAGAAAGTAGATCACCGAAGAAGTTAAACAAGAATGGGATGTGGAGATAGAGAGAGGGCTGCATAGTTTTGTGGAAAGGAAATTAGCGGGAGAGGAAGAGGGGACACACATAAATACTATGCAGCCATAGAGTACGAAGAGGAAGAGCAGGACGAAATAACCTCTAAAGAAAGGGAGTATCATATCTATTGGAAAAAGAAGATGCAGCAGAACTGTCGGAAGAGGAAAAAGAATAAAGGTAGCTCCCGAAGAAGAATTACCAGAAGAGGCAGCCTTGGAGCTCACTAATTTAATGCTAAATTACAAACAGATAATTTTCGTGGAAGCCAGTTAAAGCACCGCCTTATTAAGCAAAAATGAGGCCACAAACAACGTATTTTACGGATCCGTATCAGATTCCGCAAGCAGAAAAAGCAGAAGTTGAAAGGGAATCGTTGTCGGCAGGAATCATAGAATATGGATGCAGCCAATCCAACAGCCCGTTGTTTGTTGTAGACAAGAAAAGGAGGCGCCGGCAACTCATATTACACTCGAGGAAAGCGAATAAAGTATTCGAACCAGAGAGAGAGGGACCAAAAACCATTGAAGAATTGTTACAAAAGTTCAGTGGTACGAGGGTATTTACAAGTTTGGACATGACCTCTGGGTATCATCAGATATAGTCGGATAGAAAATGCAGGAAGTATACCACATTTTTTATGAAGGGCGATGGTACCAGTATCGAATGTTTCTCCTTAGGCTAAATGTAATCACATCTGTGCTCGTTCAAACACTGGATAGAGCTTTCTGCGAAGATCGATTTAAACGAATCGCTTTCAATGTGGATAACATTGTGACTGTAAGCAGCACATTTAATGAACGTTTGGCAGTGTTAAATGAAGTTTTTCAGAATTATGAAAGTACGGGAGCTAAATTGAACCTTGGAAAATCAGAGTTTGGTAGACAGGAAACAAAAGTTTTGGGACACTTAATTAGGCCGGCAGGTGTAAAGGCAGACGAGGAAAAATTAGAGGCAATATGTAACTTCTTGACGCCAAGCTGCAAGAAGGAACTTAGAAGTTTATATGGCCTGTGTAGCTCCTACCGTCGTTTTATAAATAAACATCTAAAATGATGAGTCTTTGCGCAGACTCCTTAAGAAGAGTAATGTGTGGTTACGGACAGAATACTCCGAGGAAGCATTCCATCGGATGAAAAGAGCATTAGTTAATGTGCTGATATTGCCACACCCAGATCATGACAAAAAATTTTATTTGGCCTCTTATGCATCTGATTATGGGATGGTAGCCCATATGTATCAAACTGAGGAGGACGAACAGCAAAATAATATCAATGTGATCGCTTTCAGGGTCACAATGTTGACGAACTGTATGCAGAGCTATTCAATAACAGAAGGAAGTACTGGATATATTGCCGGAATCACGAAATTCCGTTGCTATCTCGCTGGACGAAAATCTGTAGTAGTTACCGACCACTGGGAATCTTCGTTCCTGTTAACTAGCAAATTGTGACATTGGAGACTACAAAGGTGGACTGTAGCCTTGCAGAAATTTGAATTCGATGTGCACTATGTGCCAGCAGAGCAGATTTTAGTTCCCGACGTTCTATCATGCTTACCATTGGGTTCAAAAGGACGGAGAACGGAACTACCGACGTCGGAGAACAGACGTCGGAGAACAGCATACTATGCGTAAAGGGGGTGACTCAGGAGAAGAAGGTACGTAGACTGCTGAGGGACATATGCTATTAGCAAAATTCCGTCGAATATCTGTAGTTGGTGAAAAGAAAATACGGGTATGTGCTGGGGAGAAGAAAATCCGAAAATATTACGTGAACGAATCCAGATTCTGCATACCACAGCATGCCACACACGATCTGGTACGGTACACACATTTAACCATTGGACACTTTGGATCAAAGAAATGCTAAGAAGAACTGAGACGAGGGGGTTTATTCTTCAACTTGACCAACAGCATGCAACATTTACTGACAACGTGTGAAATTTGCCGGAAAACCAAGACTACTACCATCGAACAAAAGAATCTAAGCACCGTATGAGATGACGAGCATTGCGTTCTCATTTAAGTATGTGGCCGAAAGAGTCAGCCCACAGGAATTGTGAAACGAAGCCTGTCGTCGATGACCGTGTGCCACAAAGGGCGCAGATTCACCAAGAGATGGGGAAACTCACAGGCGTCTCTTGTCTATTGAGGCCTAAGCTCTGTAGAGTGTTAGTGAGACAGACGATAACCTACGTCATAGTGAAACCCAGTAGAAACCTTTTGTGTCCACGGAGACGTAGCAGTGTTAAATATGGCGGAACTAAGATCGGCTGTAAAGGGAAACATTTATGGAAACTATTTAATTCTGTCGTAATGCAGGGAATCAAGCCACAGTAATTTTAATCTTCCATCCTCCATAAATTTTTATGGTGATCCCAGTAAAACTTGAATATTGATCATATCTATAATACGAGGTGCATTCAAGTTCTAAGGCCCCCGATTTTTTTTCTAATTAACTACTCACCCGAAATCGATGAAACTGGCGTTACTTCTCGACGTAATCGCCCTGCAGACGTACACATTTTTCACAACGCTGACGCCATGATTCCATGGTAGCGGCGAAGGCTTCTTTAGGAGTCTGTTTTGACCACTGGAAAATCGCTGAGGCAATAGCAGCACGGCTGCTGAATGTGCGGCCACGGAGAGTGTCTTTCATTGTTGGAAAAAGCCAAAAGTCACTAGGGGCCAGGTCAGGTGAGTAGGGGGCATGAGGAATCACTTCAAAGTTGTTATCACGAAGAAACTGTTGCGTAGCGTTAGCTCGATGTGCAGGTGCGTTGTCTTGGTGAAACAGCACACGCGCAGCCCTTCCCGGACGTTTTTGTTGCAGTGCAGTAAGGAATTTGGTCTTCAAAACATTTTCGTAGGATGCACCTGTTACCGTAGTGCCCTTTGGAACCCAATGGGTAAGGATTACACCCTCGCTGTCCCAGAACATGGACACCATCATTTTTTCAGCACTGGCGGTTCCCCGAAATTTTTTTGGTGGCGGTGAATCTGTGTGCTTCCATTGAGCTGACTGGCGCTTTGTTTCTGGATTGAAAAATAGCATCCACATGTCATCCATTGTCAGAACCGACGAAAATAAAGTCCCATTCATGCTGTCGTTGCGCGTCAACATTGCTTGGCAACATGCCACACGGGCAGCCATGTGGTCGTCCGTTAGCATTTGTGGCACCCACCTGGATGACACTTTTCGCATTTTCAGGTCGTCATACAGGATTGTGTGCACAGAACCCACAGAAATGCCAATTCTGGAGGCGATCTGTTCAACAGTCATTCGGCGATACCCCAAAACAATTCTCTCCACTTTCTCGATCATGTCGTCAGACCGGCCTGTGCGAGCCCGAGGTTGTTTCGGTTTGTTGTCACATGATGTTCTGCCTTCATTAAACTGTCGCACCCACGAACGCACTTTCGACACATCCATAACACCATCACCACATGTCTCGTTCAACTGTCGATGAATTTCAATTGGTTTTACACCACGCAAATTCAGAAAACGAATGATTGCGCGCTGTTCAAGTAAGGAAAACGTCGCCAATTTAAGTATTTAAAACAGTTCTCATTCTCGCCGCTGGCGGTAAAATTCCATCTTCCGTACGGTGCTGCCATCTCTGGGACGAATTGACAATGAACGCGGCGTCATTTTAAAACAATGCGCATGTTTCTAACTCTTTCCAGTCCGGAGAAAAAAAATCGGAGGCCGTAGAACTTGAATGCACCTCGTACTTAATGGCTCATCGCTCAGTCACCTTCTCCAAGTCCTTTACAGTAGCGGGAACCCGACTCTGGAATAACCTCCCTCGTTATGTTAGAGAACTTAAAAAGATGTATAGCACCTGTTGTAAAAATACTGCTGCATTTACTTTATTAGGTCTTAGGCACTACTCTTTATTCATATTGTCACTAGCGTAATCTAATTTTCTCATTTAAACTATTGTCATGATGTAACTCTGATGTGTGAAATTCTGCATGTGTGGAACACTGGTCCGATGTAAGAGAGGGCCTGATGGCCCTAATCTGATCAGGTTAAATAAATAGATAAAATAAAAATATAAAATAATGTACTATGGTCCCATAATATCAGAGCCTACAGTTCACAATTGGGGATTGGTTTGGAATGTCTTTCATACCATACGTGCTTTATTAACCCACTAATTCAAACACACACCAGCGGACTGCAGCGGATTTTCCGGCGGATCTGCGGTCTATTTTATGCAATGCTCAAACGAATTTAATTCAGGTTTTAAAGTTCTGTGAATTGTCCCACATTTTTAACAAGATTTTGGGGAGATATTTTTAATGTGTCAACGGGGTGGCTGGCTCACCCAAATTTGGTCAGCCAGTCTCATTTCTCTGTGGTGTTCTTTTAGCTCTTTTGTGGTCCGTTTTCCCTCTTTTACTTTCTTGATTGGCTATCTTGCCTCCTCACTGGTTTTAATGCATGTGAGAGTCCTTGTGAGGTCGTTTCGTGTGCATGCGTGTACGACATTTTCGTTCTTATCCACATTCGTTTGTTTTCATCGATGTCAGGGCACTGACAACCTCGCCCCTGGGCGCCCATAAGATCCCAAACCACATATACACAACTCAAACACAAACTCTCTCAGCACTCATTCCGTGCACAGAAACAATGTCATTCTTATAGACTTCCTAACAAGAAAACTATACCTCAGTATCTTGAATGCAAAGCTCGTCTGAAGACATATTACATCGATAGAAATTAATCCAAAAGCTATTTATTTTGCTGCTATGGATTTCACCAAAATATTTAATTATCTGTCTGTACTGTATCCCCTCAATTAATTGTGATTCCCATACACACGTCACGTGCCTAACTATGTACCGACCATGGTAACTTAATAATGTACCGTGTCCCTGGTGCTATTCTCTAGGCTTTTCTTTGTACTCACCATTATGAGCCATGATCAGAGTTGCTCTACAAACGCTCAGTATTTCACAATCGATATTTATCCTGACAAAGTAAAATTTAATATAGGAGCAATTCTCAGTGCAATGCGGTTCTCGTGGAGCCGCTGGGCGAATGGTTAAGTACTCACCCGTATTTTTCTCACGGAGTACAAAATCTAGAGCTCCGCACGATATTACGAATTTTCCTATTCAAACAATTATCATAGGTAATTTTCCGTGTTCAACCAATCCTGTGTGTGGTGAAGACAAAGCCCATCTGTAATATGACTGAATAAAAGAAATTAAATTACTGAAACTTATATGAAAAATGGATTTCACGCGCAGATATTTATACAGCGCACACGCAGTCCTGAAATTAAAAATTGTTCGAGCACTTCTTGTCCGTCTTGCCTATCAGCTCACTCTGACAAAGGCTGTAGTGAATTTGCTTACCCTTAACGTAATGCTTGACATAATGAAAAATCTTTATACAGCTTGCTTAAATTACCCCAGCTTAGAAACTAACAAACGATAATATCTCCAATTTACATCTAACACACGCAATTACATTGTTTTCCATTTAAGACCAACGGAGCTGGATCATTGGTCTAAAACAAAGAGTCCTAACATTCTCAGATTTACCTGCCTAAAACTGCATCAAAATTCCGAAAATCTCACCCATCTGTTTGTCATGGTTGTTGTCCTGAAAATAAGAAACATTATTTGCAACCACAGGCTTCAGTACTGTACTTCACTTTTACACCAGTTTTCAGAGAAATGTTCGGAGCGCACAATAAAGTCAACCGTTGAGACCAGTAACGATTGTCAGTGTGCCGGAATATGGCTGCCCACAAAGAAGACCTCTATCTGCTCAGTGATTTGGGCATCCTCTTGCGACACTGGCCAACCACACTCCAAACTCACAACTACTTTGGAATAGCTGCCTTCTTTGGTTTACTTCAGGGTCAGAGTGTGATGTATTAAGGACATTAGTATCAGAGGACATTAGTATCAACTAAAACACTATCCTGAACCAAATTTATCTTCGTAACATGATTCGTTTATGGTAAACAGTCTATCTCGCACCTGCTTAAGTTGTCATTTCGCTCGTTTATGTAAGAAGTAAAACGCGAATGCTTGAAAATGTAAAATAAACGTATTTATACGGATAGAAAGAAAAAGGTTCGAAATGTAATCCCAGTCACCAAAAATGCCTCGATTGGTAAGCAGAAGCCAGTTAATCAATATAATTGTGTCGAAACGAGTTTCGACATCGGCGAAGAAACGGGCAGATCTATGGTGCTGGCATTGCGCATTAAATGTTTGTGCAATTACAATATTAAAAAATACATGTTTAAACTCTGAACTCCCGTTTTATGAAAACAACGTTTTTCAAGTTGACGGCAACTATAACTCATGAAATGTATATGAAATTGTGTTATACCTTCTTGTAACTATTGAGTCGGCGTTTTTTCTGCTGTAGTAAGTAGGGTTTTCGCGATATATTTTAATTCAGATTTTTAGTGGACGTTCTTGTAACGATATTTTTGTCGAAAAAAACTAATTTTTGTTTCAGAGTGCTGTCATTTTTTAAGAAACGGTTTTCTTTCCTCAAATATCGCCACGTACTACATTTTGGCAGTATCATATGTTTCAAAGCAGGTTTTGAAATTTTTTTCTGGGTCGAAAATTGTGACATTTAGAGCTTCCACCAACCGCCCTTGCATTCCGCGAAGGCCTTTCATCATTGTCGTGTAGTGTCCCTGGGTGCAAGTTTTTTACATAAAAAATTCATGATGCAATCTTAAGGATGCACAATAAAGGTCCTAAGTTAGTTCTGTAATTTCTTCGTTATTTTATTGAAAAAAACCGTGATATCGATTCCATAATCGAGCGTCACTTTGATATAATCCCTTAAATGGATGCAGCAAACAAAAACAGATATTTGAGACTAAAAAACTTCATTTTTACACGAATATCAACATTCGAAAATGCAAAATGCCGGAAAAAATGCCTGTGTGTCACGTCCTCCAACGAATCGTTTTACACTGGAACTTTAATTGAATCAAAAATTTGGCACGAATGATTTGTGTGAACTCAAGCAAATTATCAGAAACAATAATTATTTTGTGATGTATCATGACAATTATTTAATCACGCTCACATCTGGTGAACCCTGCTGACACACTACACTATGTGATCAAAAGTATCCGGACACCCCAAAATCATACGTTTTCTATCTTGCCACCTACTACCAGGTACACTATATCAGCGACCTCAGTAGTCATCAGAGAGCAGAATGGGGCGCTCCGTGGAGCTCACGGACTTTGAACGTGGTCAGGTGATTGTGTGTCGCTTCTGTCATACGTCTGTACGTGAGATTTCCACACTCCTAAACATCCCTAGGTCCACTGTTTCCGATGTGATAGTGAAGTGGAAACGTAAAGGGACACGTACAGCACAAAAGCGTACAGGCCGACCTCGTCTGTTGATTGACAGAGATCGCCGACAGTTGAAGAGGGTCGTAATATGGAATAGGCAGACATCTATCCAGACCATCACACAGGAATTCCAAACTGCATCAGGATCCACTACAACTACTATGACAGTTAGGTGGGAGGTGAGAAAACTTGGATTTCGTGGTCGAGCAGCTGCTCATAAGCCCCACAACACGCCGGTAACTGCCAAACGACGCCTCACTTGGTGTAAGGAGCGTAGACATTGGACTACTGAACAGGGCAAAACGTTGTGTGGAGTGACGAATCACGATGCACAATTTGGCGATCCGATAGCAGGGTGTGGGTATGGCCAATTTCCAGTGAACGTCTCCTGCCAGCGCGTGTAGTCCCAACAGTAAAATTCGGAGGCGGTGGTGCGTGGTGTGGTTGTGTTTTTGATGGAGGAGGCTCGCACTCCTTGTTGTTTTGCGTGGCACTATCACAGCAGAAACCTGTATCGATGTTTTAACCTTGCTTCCCAGTGTTGAAGAGAAATTCGGGGATGGCGATTACATCTTTCATCCCCATCGATCACCTGTTCGTAATGCACAGCCTGTGACGGAGTGGTTACACGACAATAACACCCCTGTAATGGACTAGCCTGCACGGAGTCCTGACCTAAATGATATAGAACACCTTTGGGGTGTTTTGGAACGCCGAATTAGTGCCAGACCTCACCGACCGACGTCGATACTTCCCCTCAGTGCAGCACTCCGTGAAGAATGGGCTGCCATTACCAAAGAAACCTTCCAGCAGGTATGCGTGCGAGAGTGGAAGCTGTCATAAAAGCTAAGGGTGGGCCAACATCATATTGAATTCCAGCACTACCAATGGATGCGCCTCTAACTTGTATTTAATTTTCAGCCAGGGGTCCGGATACTTTTGATCACATAGTGTATAAATAATTCAAGCCTCATGGTGCACCCTCAAAGAAAGCCGCTCAACAACAATTACATCCATACTCCGCAAGCCACCTGACGGTGTGTAGCGGAGGGTACCCTGAGTACCTCCATCGGCTCTCCCTTCTATTCCAGTCTCGTATTGTTCGTGGAAAGAAAGATTGTCAGGTATGCCTCTGTGTAGGCTCTAGTCTCCGTGATTTTATCCTCATGGTCTCTTCGCGAGATATACGTAGGAGGGAGCAATATACTGCTTGACTCCTTGGTGAAGGTATGTTCCCGAAACTTCAACAAAAGTCTGTACCGAGCTACTGAGCGTCTCTCCTGCAGAGTCTTCTACTGGAGTTTATCTGTCATCTCCGTAACGCTTTCGCGATTACTAAATGATCCTGTAACGAAGCGCACTGCTCTCCGTTCGATCTTCTCTATCTCTTCTATCAACCCTATCTGGTACGGATCCCACACTGGTGAGCAATATTCAAGCAGTGGGCGAACAAGTGTACTGTAACCTTCTTCTTTTGTTTTCGGATTGCATTTACTTAGGATTCTTCCAATGAATCTCAGTCTGTCATCTGCTTTACCGAAGATTTATTTTATATGGCCATTCCATTTTAAATCACTCCTAATGCCTACTACCAGATAATTTATGGAATTAACTGCTGGCAGTTGCTGACCTGCTATATTGTAGCTAAATGATAAAGGATCTTTCTTTCTATGTATTCGCAGCACATTACACTTGTCTACATTGAGATTCAATTGCCATTCCCTGCACCATGCGTCAATTCGTTGGAGATCCTCCTGCAATTCATTTTAATTTTCCATTGTTACAACCTCTCGATATGCTACAGCCTCATCTTCAAAAAACCTCAGTGAACTTCTGATGTTATCCACAAGCTGATTTATATATATTGTGAACTGCAACGGTCCTACGACACTCCCCTGCGGCACACCTTAAATCATATATACGCAAAATCATATATATATATATATATATATATATATATATATATATATATATATATATATATGCTTTTTCATTTGATGCATATTAGGTGATACATCGCTCAATATGAAATTTTGCTAACATACTGAACTTCTCTTTAACATAGAGCAAAATAGATTTGATGTAGCGAGTTCTTTCACTCTCGCACGGGCCAATGATACAGTGCGAATAAAATGTTCATAACATCCACTGTATCTCCTAAACGGTTCGATATATCGAAATGATGTTCAGTTAAATTATAGCAGGCAAAGAATGTCTCGCCATGTAGTTAATACTCAAAATTTTCTTACCTACAGTGATACAGCAGTAGCTACAGATTTTTAATTTCTTTTTATGAAACTACTGTATTTTTTAAGATCAGCAGGAAACAGAACTTGCTTGTAATACAACAGACATTAATTTTTTTCACTGATTGTAAATGGACACAGTGAGGTTCTTCTTAAGCTTCTGACCTCTCTGGTCGCCAATTGCTTGTTTAATGAGGCACCCTGCTCGAGGATTCCGCCGCAGTAACTGCTGCGTAGTATGTTAGCCAGGTGCATTTGTGCAAATTATACTGTTCGTTGGCAAAAGAAGCAAAACTGTACGTGATAGCAAGAGAAATGTAGACTTCACACATAACTGCTTATGCTTCTTTAAATTGAGTAAGGTTAGCATTTCAGACAAAAACAGATCGCTAATTCTGTTGCATTTTTTATAGAATTTCGTAACTCATAATATTTTTAATCGTGAACGAGTGGAGTGGAAACTTGCCAAATGATTTTCTTTCCCCACTTTAGTTATCGGATAAGTATGATATTAGATCAAAGAAAATAGCATATGGTTCTTATGTCCCTCTTCCTATTCAGAATGAACAGTGAACTTCTTCACCTTAAATATCTCGTGATGTGTTAAAGATATAATCTATTTTCATCTTTATGAGCAGTTACAAGCGCCTCATAAAAGGATTTACTCATGTTTTAACGAATAGAACTATCCTCGTTTTAGGCTCTGGAATAATAGGTGTTGTTGAGGAAACGTATTTTATATTCCTGAAGCTGTGGTCTATCTGACTACCTGCAGAACCCTGTTGACTAGTCATCAATCGGAAAATGACTGTCAATAACTTCGACAAAGTAAATGATATTTGAGGTGAAAAGTTTAGTCCTTCACTCATAGGATCAAAATAACTATGTGCTGCTTGATGTGAAATTTTAATTTCCATAGCTTTCTTACCGTTTTTTTTCTTTAGAGAAGAGTCATCCGTGGCAAATTTTAACTAAAAAAAATCTAAATATTTTTCCTGCCGTGTTAATATTTCCTTTTTATACCAAACCACAGTTCCGCTTAGTGAATGTTGTCTCATTAAAATGATAGTGAAGTTGCAATTGCGAGAGAATTCTGAAACAGGGTTCTGTTAAGCGAGGAACTGAGAATAAGTCAGGTCAGTAGCTTACGAAAAAATGCATCCTCAGTATAAAAATGACTGTGCAATTTCTTCACTTATGTTGCTGCAAAGCCACACTAACATACATTTCCACTGCTTGATATAGACCCTTAAAATTTACGTAGTTTCTCTGGAAATGTTTGTAGGTATTCATATATAACAGTAGATAAGGAAGTTTTGTATATTCGGCGTGTGGTAAAATATGCTACCAAAATCTCGTTTCAACATCTCAAACGATTTAGGAGATAAAAAGAATGATATGAATAGTTTAAGTGAACTTGCTACGTAAATCCATTTTTTCAAGATTGGAGGCAACATAGATCTGTTCCCAAGATTGAAGGAGAATTCAATATGTTAGCTAAATTCCATTCACAGCAATGTGTGATCTGATATGCACCAAATGCTAAATCGTAGCAGACCAATTTTTTTGTTGCAGTTTTCGAATTTCGTGCACTGTGTTACATGTGGTACATCACAAAACTGTGACAGTTAACGGAATGATGAGCATTTCACCATGAAGCTGATATATAAAGCTATGAGATAAAAAGAATAAAAATTTTTATCGAATAGTTTCTTTAAAATAGTGTGAGAAAAACTGCAAATCTAACGGTGCGTTCGCGTCGTTCCGCTTCAGATGGCCCTGCAGCAGAACTTCGGCCAGCATGCTAACCACAGTTCTCTGTGTGCACCCAAAGGCGCGTATAAATACGCTGGACATTGCGGCGAGCCGGCACGTAGAGTATCGGCACATTAGGCTGTACTATTTCGTGTACAGATACAAACTCAGGGTCAGTAACTGTCTCAAACTGTGGACCTACGCCGAGAAATACGAGTTATTTGCGATTCTAATAGCAGAAATCTAGTCGAAGCGAAGGGGCCATTAATAAAGTGGAAATGACCATAATCCATAATACGGTAGCCAGTAGTATTAGAATGGTACGTCACTCTGAACGACAAAATCTCGTCAAATGAGAAACCGAACATAGTTCGTTTGCACCCCACACCAACATGTAGCTCTGTGGGCAGGCAGGTACCCTCATTTACGGTTTGTGTGCGGGAAATCCGCCACCAAACATGCTTATCTGAGTCGCGAACTCTCAGTTATAGACCAAACAAAGGCAAGCCGTGTAGAAGAGAAGAAACTTATTAATCCCGAGTACCTCCGATATCCAACCACTAAAAACAATGCGGCAACAGTGGCAAAATGGGCTGTAGGATACATACTAACTTACATAATACGAAACTGCTAAGCTAACTTGAACGAATCTTACTCCAACATTGAATGGGTGCATCATAAAATAAGCACCAAAGAAGAATATCAAGAAATGTCCACTAAAATGCCACATTGTCGTTAACTTCGACTACTAAATGTGGAAATCAAAGTCCGAAAGCAATAGGTGTTTTCACTGACGCTCTTTATGCCTCCCTCTGTGGCCTTTTCGGTACAGATTCTGAGCGGTGGTGTATCTGAAAAGTTTTCCTCGACCACTCATAAGAAAAGTGGGGTGAAACAAATCACAAAAGCAATAAAAACAAAAATATTTCTTGCACCATGCGCAACACACAAACGAAATCTCGTTGCACTGACGTGTTGACCGATATATTGCTCGGAGAACATATCCGATTCATGTTGCTAAATACAGCTCTATCAGATATCGATTTGGATGCGTACCAAGTGTATAGAAGTATATCTTGAAATACACACAAAGGCACATAGAGGTATTCGACTGAAACATAGCCATGACCAAGGTTGTAACTGGGGTCTACAGCATCGTCGTCTACCACCTTGACAACTCGAACGGTGGCAGTGTTCGGCCAGATACTTACGTTCACTAATATCAAAGCTACAGCATGAAAACACAAAAATGTTGATAACACGAAGATCATTAACTTTGGAACCCATAGTAAAGTAAAGCAGTCTTCAGTTGGAAGACTGGTTTGAACACCACAGTGCTTTAATAGTCACGGTCCTGCTGGACGTGGTATGCAGTTGCTTTCCTCCGACATCTGAGTTGATTTACCTAGCCAGATAATAGGGGAACCTACAGTTTAACGTGGCTTTCGGACGACAGTGGAACTCAGCATTTTCCATATCAACAAACACTGCCCGAAGGGGAAACAAGTGTACAGTGACAGGTAAAAACTTGGGACTTACCAGGGTTCGAACCCGAGACCTTTGTAGTTTTGCTCTTTACCACTTTGCCACCACTGTAGCTTCTGCTTAGTATCAAAATTAAGGATCACTCGCTTGTGCCTGCGTTGGCACTCACGTGTCGCTGCACCAAACTAAAGGGAACTGAATTGAGTGTAGTGCCTTCAAGTCGGCATAAACAGAAAAGGAAAAAAATTAAACAACATAAATGGTCTCTCTTTGATGCCTCAATCTACATTGCCATTATGCGTCTTATGAGAAAGAACGTACTCTTCATTAAAATAAACATCTTCGTCTTGTTATCCAAATATTTGAGACGTATTTTACATGAAAATTTTGGTAAGAAAATTAAAATAGGAGAAGTTTTCCTTTTGTTCACAGCATCTTAATCGCTCAAGGTAAGTTAAGCTGAAATTAAACATCATGTGCCCTAAACAAAGTCTTCTTCCTATTAACACAGTAGATTCAGTACCGCGTCCAGGTCCTGTCCTCTTCTACAACTGCATTTAATCGAAGGGGGACAGAGGCAAAAAGCTTACTGATGAATCTGTCGGTCTGTGACATCTCTTCTGACAACACTGGCTTGGACGTTGGTGCAGGTCTTTTGCTCCTAATAATGTTTTCCATCTCTGCCCAGACTTGCTCTATGGGATTGAGGTCAGCAGCTTTTGGAGGCCAGTCCAACAGCTCAATGTCTCCTTTCATCTGAAAGCAGTGTCTTACACGATTGGCTGTGTGGAGTGGGGAACAGTAATGTTGGAAGATGATTCTACCTCCAAGAAATCGCTGGCGAACAGAAGGAAGCATCATTTCTTCCAGTATTTCGCACTAATAAGCACTACAGAGCGGACGCTCAAGTTCCCACAGCACGCCGCAACCATTTGCTGATATCCAGCCCCAAACTGTGACAGACGCCCGGCCACACCTTTGCCTCTGATGGACACATTTACGGTCGTATCTCGTTCCACGTGGTCGATACGCATGGACAGAGCTATTTGGAGCAGTTGAAAATACCTTCACGTCGGTAAATATAACTCGGTCCCAGTACGAAAGCGGCTTCCTTCTGTAGGCCACTGCGAAATTTAACCTGGCAGCCCTATGTTGCTCTTTCAGCATTTCCGTAACAGCCGATTTTCGTCCATACCTTGTAACGCCGGAAATGCATATCCTCCTATTTCCATCTATTGCACTGCAAATTTTTTTCCTTATTTTGTTACCTGAAGATATAACATTTCTGTGTCTTTGTATATTGTAATTGTTTTACTATTTGTATATATATGCATTTATGTCGATGTATAATTGGTTTGTTTTGTGAATATTATTTGTATTTATACGCTGGGTCTGGCCTAGGGAAAACTATACTATCGAACGAATACATCGATAGGTCGTGTGGAGAACGAAAGTCTTTAGGATCTTTGGTAGTGTGAACTCTGTCGCGTGGAGCGCGGGCAGAGGGAGTCTGGCTGGGGTAGTGCAGTGGAGCAGGTGTGTTGTGTGTAGCTCCCGCGAGTTGCCGCGCTTTCGGGGTTTGGCAGCATGTAATTGCGCTGGACTTGCTATGATAGTTTCTGACACGGTGTCGCGGACGGGAAGCATTAGCTGGCGCACATCAAGAGCCCGTTTCGCCTGGTGACCGTGTCGAGAAGAAGGCGCGCCAACATCCAGCTTCTGCAACAGCGACGGCTGACAGAGTGACTGTCGCCACCTCCTCGATCTACGGCTTCAAACCTTCAATCAACCAACAAGTAAGGCTGGAAGCCCGTAAAGTTTTAGAACTGTATGGCAGACCTAAGCTTTTAAAATTGTTGCATCACAAAATTACAGCAACTTAGCATGAACCTATGTTGCTCATTGTCCCAATTGCATTACCAAGTAGGGTCCCTTCCTTTTTCGGAATGAACCCGAGTGTCGTTGAAATTCAAACGCCAGCATCATTCGATTTTACTGCTTTAATTTCAAAGTTCAGTTGAGGTATTCATAGCTGGCTACAATATTTAGACTACACAAGCACAAATTTAGAGTGCGAGTTTTGTTACCGTATTTTAGCTTACCTGTGACTGCAGCTCAGCTTGGTACGTACTAAATTTCACTATTGTTAATTGTTCAGAATAATTTAATTCAAGTTCAAAGTTAAATTTCTTATTTCTAAATTGCGTAGATTCAAGTAGCTTTTGAAATGATTGTTGAGGTAGTCCAAGACTAACCGTATCTTACTGAATTTCGATGTGCTTCAGAAAGAAAGCTCACTATTAACTTCAGTCACTAAATTAACTTTCGATTTTCCGGTTTTATTAATTCTTTTGCTAAATTAAGTCAGAGTGTAGCGAAATTTATTACTTCTGACGAACTTTCAGTTTTCACACTACACGTGTCAACCTTCAGTTGCCACGCTTCTAGTGCTAATTATATGTGTAATAACCTTTCTTTTTCAGTTACTATAGTAATTGTCCATAGGACTGGCGACCGTAATTTCCCCCAAATCTCAAATATGTAATTACCGCTAGTTATTGTTAACGTAACGGCCGCACATTTACCCCTTTTCAAAATTAATTTCCACCAGTTACATTTGCATTTTCTCTTTCATTTAGATGTAACCCTTTCCTCCCTCTTTACCGACAAATTAACTTCGGTGACGATTGCTTTTCCCAAATTTCCATTAAGTACACTCGGTTTAATTTTTCACTGTCATTAAGGTCGATAAGTGAGGGGGAGGTTACAACCTTCCCTCCTCGTTGAGCCGACGACGTATGGTCGACCTGCTCACTGTTATCTGCAGGATGTTTTTAACTTCTCTGCTGCTCCTGAAAGGGTCCTCAACACTGCAGCCGAGTGTACTTTGTCTTCATACTCTGCGGTAGTCCGTGGGCGTCCAGGGCGACGACGACGGTTTAGGTGGCCTTCATCTTCCATCGTCTTCATCCAGAGATGAAAAGTGGATCTGCTGTATCCCAGAACACGGGAAATGGCACTGATACAGTACCCGTCTTCATAAAGCGCAAGGATACGACCTTTATCAAACTCACTGAGCTGTGACATGTCGCCTTTACAGAAGCAAGAACCCACTCACAAGGCAACAGGAAACGTAGTGCCACACAGAACGCACAGCACTCTCATGCCGGCCGAAGTAGCCGAGCGGTTCTACGCGCTTCAGTCTGGAACCGCACGACCGCTACAGACGCAGGTTCGAATCCTGCCTAGGGCATGGATGGGTGTGATATTGTTAGGTTTAAGTGGTTCGAAGTTCTAGGAGACTGATGACCTCAGATGTTAAGTCCCATAGTGCTCAGAGCCATTTGAACACTCGCACGAACACCGAAGTTAAATTCATTCCCGGTTTCAAGCTTTCAATGCTGTGACACACAGTTTATATTCACGATTTCACTGGAACGTTTAGAGCAATATAATTAAATCAATGCTGTTACAGACGATCCAGTTATAACAGATAGGTGGGTTCAGTTTATGGGTATATCTGCCAAAATCACTAGTCTGAAATACGCAGCTCCAGATTTCACCACATATGTCTTAACAAAATTCAGGTTAAACAGAAATATGTTTTAGTCGTAACATTTACTTCGAAGGAACGAACATGTTTTAGTACGGAAGACTTAAGTAAACTGTGGCGTTCAGAGTATTCGAAGTATTGCATACATTGCTGTGTCTCACTTAGAACGCTCGTTGTGGGGAGTAGGGGGAAACAGTCTCCACAATCTTCCGATTTGTAAATAAGTCTCACAAGGAGAGGGTCTGACATGTGCGCTACCGATTTTGATCAAATGTTGCATGGACGTTCTAGCTTTGTGCTAGACACTCCCTAGCTTTTGAAAAAATCGAGGCCAATGTTGAGGTCGGACAGTCGAATTTTCAATGATGTACACGGAAAGAGCGTCTACAAATAAAACGTTTTATTAGTGCGAAATAAAATGGCTCAAATGGCTCTGAGCACTATGGGACTCAACGTCTGAGGTCATTAGTCCCCTAGAACTTAGAACTAGTTAAACCTAACTAAGGACATCACAAACATCCATACCCGAGGCAGGATTCGAACCTGCAACTGTAGCGGTCTTGCGGTTCCAGACTGCAGCGCCTTTAACCGCACGGCCACTTCGACCGGCTTTTATTAGTGCGTTTTGTGTTTCAGTCGTTACGTGGGGGAACAGTGGTAAAGAGGAAGACTACGAATACAAAGGCCTCGGGTACGATCGCTGGTCAGTCCCAAGATTTTTATCTGCCATATTACATTCATTTCCACTCGGGCAGTGATTTTTGATGTGAAAAATGCCGAGTTCCACTGTGGTCCGAAAGCCACGTTAAACTGTAGGTTCCCCAATTAACTGGCTAGGTAAGTCAACTCAAAGGTCAGAGGAAAGCAACTGCATACCACGTCCAACAGGACCGTGCCTATTAAAGCACTGTGGTGTTCAAACCAACCTTCCAACTGAAGACTGCTTTACTTTACTATGGGTTCCAGAGTTAATGACCTTCTGGTTATTAACATTTATGTGTTTTCATGCTGTAGCTTTGATACCAGTAAACGTAAGTAACTGGCCGAACACTGTCACCGTTCGAGTTGTCAAGATGGTAGACGACGATGCTGTCGACCCCAGTTATAATCTTGGTCATGGCTGTTTCAGTCGAATACCTCTATGTGCCGTTCTGTGTATTTCAAGATATACTTTTATACACTTGGTACGCATCCAAATCGATATCTGATAGAGTTGTATTTAGCAACATGAATCACATATGTTCTCCGAGTAATATAACGGACAACACGTCAGTGCAACGAGATTTCGTTTGTGTGTTGCTCATGGTGCAAGAAATATTTGTGTTTTGCTTGCTTCTGTGATAGGTTTCACCCCACTGAATGCGAGGAATCTCACGAATAGACTGTCAATAATTGGATTTACGCAATAATAGACTTAAAAGGTGTATTTTTGCATTATGTATGCCGATGAAAATAATTGTAAATAGATTATATGTCTACTTCCTTATTACTCGCGCTTCTCGATGCTTTCCTCAAAAAATAAGAAGGAAAATAAAAAGAGAGAGAGAGAGAGACAGACAGACAGACAGAGACAAAACAGAAATGTATTTCAAATATCAGCTCGGTGACGCCATGTTCGTCTCGTGATGTAAAGTAAGGATAGTTGATACTTAATATCTCGTTGTACTAGCTATATATATGGCTACAGGGTTATTTCTTTTCTCTCTGCAAACAACCAGAACAGAATTCAGTAACAAAGTGGTAAGAATACCTATGAAGTGCGCACAATTAAACACTTAGCCTTTCTTCGTTATTTTGTTAATCGTTAACAGCTGTCTGTAATGCAGTAAACATCCTTGATTACTGATTTGTAATTACTACCATTATTATTGTTATTTGTCACCTCACAACAGCTTTCCTATCACTCATTGCTGTCGATGCACGTAAAGAATGGATCAGGATGAATGGCATGTGGGAAGTTTCCTCACGAAGAATATCGACATTTATCTCGGCGTCTTGTGTTCAGGGTAATATGAAAATCTCAGTAAGAGAAGACGACAACGGGATGCCGGTGATACAGGCAATAATACCCAACTATTTCTGTCGACTTAACACCATGACGGCAGACAAACTGGCGTCTCAGTGTATTTTAATTATAATTCGTTAGCCTTTTTGCGACCTCGTTCTGATACCTCGTGGAGAGCAGGCATAATATTTTGCTTTTTGACCACGGAGCAATAACACACAAATATTACAGATGGAAGGGTACAAAGAAACAATCAGACTCATGGGTGTGGATACTGTTCATCATTAGAAGACTAAACAAGAGGGAAACATTATGAAAGCAATGAATACGCTAGTTAGTATACATTATTTGTATAGATCTGAAGATGAAAAAGCGCAGATCTGCACAGAGCCCACTTCTGAACATTAGTTTCTGTCTTAATGGGCATAATTTTTAGTTTCTTCTCTTCTGAATTTTCAAATGAATTGATTATTACGTGGCACAATATAATTACTTAACTATGTTTCTTATAGCTTCCGTTCTCACGAACATTTTTCTGCATTCTCGTGCATATCATGAAATTCTACTTGTATGATCACAAGACTGCACATAGATGCAATCGATTTCGAGGTGCAAAGTGTTTTTTATCTTACTTTTCGTGACAGATGGGGAAAGTTGATCTCAAAAGACTTTTTATTGTACTGAAATAGTTTTTTGTCACAAAGTGACAAGGTAAGTGTTTTATTCGTATATATTTCGTTTGAAACTATAATCGTGTTGGAAGACTGTACACCTGAATGTTTGACACAACTGGTAGGAGAAAACGTTACATGTTAACCAAACCCCGGACTTCCTCTCCGTATCCTCCCACGACACTAGCACGGGATTCTCCTCGTATCCCGCTCAGAGCTGTTCCTAGCTGTGGCGTTCGCTAGGTTATTCAGTGGTTTGGTATTTAACTAATTTGTAAATGAAAATGATAATCTTATTTTATTACATTGAGTAATTACTAAATAAATTTTCTCCCGGCTAAAGAATTGGTCAAGTTGCTAAAGAACTCCAAGTTAACGTCATGTTAAAGTGTAGTCTGTAAGTTGTGTAACTGTCACTAAATCACAGTTCATACAACAGATTCTATACAACTATTGATTATGATGGAAACAGTTATCTTCAGCAAAATGATCATTGAAACCACCGAATATCAGCCGCGCACAGCACTGACGTATGTTACCTGAAACAATATTCTTCGCAACTCGTGCGTAATTAATTTGGCTCCATACATCAGCTACAAAAGTTTGCTATAACGATCGTGCTGTGAGCACTATTTTTAAAGAACCAATCTGATTCGAATTATTTTCATTAAAATGAGTTCGGAACCACCGGTGCACATTTATTTTTACACATTTGCATTACGTTCGGCATTTATGTCTGCAGAGTTGCGTAATTTGAATTTGCCGCTGAGATAATTGTTAAGATGGCGGCAGATAATTGATAGAGACTTTCTATAGTTAGAGCATATAAGTAAATATTTAAAATCCTTATTAAATGCTATTAAATCTACTTTCGTATTGTGCACTATTTAGACTTCATCAAGCAAACATTTGATTTGTTTCTAAGGAAAACACAGACAAAAACGCGTTACAAATCGCTATCATCACTGGCTGCGATCCTTGCAGCGGAAAGAAATAATTAACGCAGATAATGTTTAGTGAGAGAGGAATTCAAGTTACAAATAATTATTCACTCACATTTATAATAATAATAATGAACTCTATTTTCAAGTAATAATTAACAAATAATTACAATTTCTTAACAGACCTCAGTTCGATATGCGTCCGCAACTTACAAAAGCCAACCAACAATAGGTAAAAACAAAGGAAGACAAACGCAGATCATAAAAGCACTTTACAATTATCATTGTCTTTGTATGATACACATCGATATGTCCAATTATATCATAGAATATTATATAAATAATAATTATTTATAAGTTTTCACTGTTTTTTCATACGTCGAATACATAATGTTCATAACTGTTAGAGGCATAATTTCCTCTCGTCCCACTGTAGCCAAAAATTTATCACGTGGATTTTACAATGCCCCTTGGGCTGAGAAAAAAAATTAGTTTATCTATTGTATATATTTTTTTATCAGTCCACGTAATCCACGTTGATTTGCTACTCTCAATATTCAAATGATTAGTTTCAATGTTGTTTTAGACATGACAAAATTATAGTTGAATCGAGTACTTTAAATGACTTCAGTGCCTGTATTATCTCGGAAATTGCTGCGGATACTTCCCCGATTAACTTATCCCCCCCATTTGGGTTCACTGGACTCGGAAAACCGGGAATAAAACCGTCCAAGGGGCTTCAAGAAAATACAGACACCTACTTATAACAGTCAGGCTTGACATGATTGTAATAAAATATGCTGAAAATGCAAATTTATGACTCTGTTGTAAGCGTCTGAGATAATGAATGTTTTTTCATGGTGGTATAGCATCATTTCCAAAGTCACTCATTTATCGAATGTCATAACAATTTGCTGCTGACGTCGTACGACTGCCCTCGTGTCGAGCCGTTGGACCGCAGACAGGTAGTGGCTGCTGCAGGACCGCCCCCGGCCGAGTCGGTGGGGAGTCGGTGGGGCGTCGGCTGCATCGTGGTTTGGATCTGCTGCTGGCTAGAAGTCGCGCTGCAGCAGCTCTTGTTTCCCTTTTCCCACCTCCCTCAGTTTAAGACGGGTACATGAAATGTCGAAATATAAGCATCAGTGACAAGATTATTACTATTCTCATCCTGTGGAAAAGTTTATTAGTGTCCATTTCACTCGCATTCACACGGATAGAATTAGACTGTTTTTGGAGTATGTTGACACTGTTGAACACGATGTAGTGATTCACATGTAAGTTTATCACAATATGCACATTTTGAACACTGCGCCGTTAATCATACAAGTGTCCGTAGAGTGCTTCGTTTACTTAGGCGGAATGTAAATATTTTCGCGACGCGCTGCGTAGCCAACGTTGTATTATTGTTTTGCCGCACGGCTGGCTGTACAGTCCGTCACATTAAATTTGGCACGCGGAGACGCTTCATATCAAACTACTAAAGGTCATCAGTTCAAATTAATTATTAATACAGCCAACAGTACTCAACGTTCATAGCGTTGCTGCTAACTTTGACACTCCAAGAGCGTTCATAAGGTTACGTGATCACAGTTTTTATCACTGTTCATCGTTATTCACAATGTAAATCACAGTTCTTCACGTGTCCACTAGTTCCTGCGAAACGTGTTTCACTGTTCTGATTGCTGTCAGTAGTTTTCCACAGTACTTAACAGACAATCTATATGCAAATGACACTTTTCAAGTAATGAAGTCTGGTACACTTGCACATAAGTTCATATTACCATGACTGAATAACAAAATTGAAAATTTTACACTGTCACATGAACATGAGACAATATAAAACTTTCAGAATCTGGTACATTATCTTGACCATGAGATCATTACTGAACTATCCAGATAACAGTACATTTCCATTTTTATTACAGATACGTATATTTATATACTTCTATTTTTTTATTGGGATTGTTATTTACCATGTTTTTGGGACAGATGTGCATGTTCGGTTTATCTAATCGGAATGTTGCTCATAAGAGCACTTTAAATGACTTCGTAATGAAACCGTGTACGTAAATTAGTACACATTCAGATTTCGCTTCACTAGTGGCGATAGCAGTTTATTTTATTTTTTATTTATTTATTTATTTTTTCTCAGTCACACAGCTCACACACCACCAACACTCACTACGTGTGTGGGACTACACGACTCGATCTTATGAAAATATTTTTGTTATATCCATTCTTACACACGAACAAATATATTACTTAAGCATTTTAATCATTGCTATCCTACGTATAGGAAGGTAAAATTTAATGCAACAACACTCAAGTGTTTATCAAGTTATTTATCCCTTTTAGAGTAAAAATACATTTATTATGGGGATTGTCTACTCCTTGTTCAAATAATTCAACAACATTACAGTGTAATACTTGACATAAAACCTTATAAACTAATACAGACGTAATATTATCAAATTATTACTGCTAATTATTTTATCATAAACATTATATTTACAGCTATGGGGTAGTGCACTTGCACCTCTGATTGGTCCTTTGTATCACTTCGTTTTTCTTAGTCCAGGGGACCGAGTAAGATGTTCTGCAATAGGTCTTGTGCGGATATACTTTCATATTATACTGGTAATCTTTTATGATTCCAGGGCGTTCAGTGAATACTTCGAGGTATCCGGATAATAATTCTGTTAATTGTCTAGCCTCTGAAGCATCAATGCAAGTTGCCTCCTGTACTTTCTCTTCTATTGTTGTGACGATGTCACTCACGTTGCTGGGTGCGTCGTTACTTCGCTTTTTGTGACACATGTGTGGGTGCTTAGGATCCAACACTAACCACTTCTGTTTGCTGACAGAAAGATTCATTTTTCTCATCAGCAGAAGGTTCGCACCGAACTCCCGATTCAGCATTAATGTTATGGGTCGCTGTTGGTACTTAAGTGCACATGTCCCACGGGCGAGATCAATTACAGCTTCTCTTTCCCGAAGGAAGTCAAGACCCAGAAGCACCGGTACTGACAAGTTATCCATTAGTAGGAACGTGCATAATAAGCGATCATTTCCCAAGGAAACTTCCACCTGTGTCTGGTATTTTATACTCTGTGCCTTTTTTCCCTACGCCCCTATAACCTTACAATTTGCAACCGGCAAAATCGGCAATCTCCTTATCCCCGATGCCTTCTCGAAAAACTGCGTGTTCATAACTGATACATTCGCACCTGTGTCAAGCAGAATAGTAGTTGTTACACCGGTGACACTTGCTTGGATATTTTCCCTTTGTGGCTTGTCAGAGACAGCAGGTTCCTGATATAGCTCATCTTCGATCCTGTTGCCATCCTGATACCGTATCATGTTTATTTTTTGTTCCGTCGACCTATTGCCTTCATTGTTGGCCTCGGTCACCTGTCGAAGGCCTACAGGGACCGAAATTAGTTTGTTGGCTTCTGAGTGTTTTGTTTTGTTTCCGAAGGTACCTCCACTATTCTAACATTTTGTGAGTTTTCAGTCGGAGGAGGCCTGCATGGATCCCACCACGGTGGATATTGATTGCTTGGTATAGGTATAGCCTGTGCATAATTTATTGGCTGACCTGAATTGATAGAATTTTGCTGCGGCTGCCAATGACTTGGACCTGGCTGTCGCCAATATTCACTGTCACCCCGCATATTTTTAGGCTTGTCTTTATATGGACTGTCTGACCTGTTGTCGTTTCGTATCTTTCGGTTGCTATTGTTATTGTTTGGGTTTTCATTGTAGTACGGCCTCTGATTACCATTCGGTTGTTGGTGTTCTTCGGCCTTTTGATGATTACTGTTATTATTATTAGGATAACCAAAATTTTGGTTGTAGGGATTCCTACTAGTATTATTATTATTATTGTATTTTCCGTTACTATAAGCTTTACTTTTATTTTTCTTTCTTTCGCCCCTATTTCCATTATTTCCATTCCATGAATATTTTCTATTAGGACTATTATTATTGCTGATCACGTCAGAATTTTTTCTGGCGTCTTCTTGCACTAGATCCAGAGAATCAGTTACAGACAGAAATTCTTTCAGATCGGTGTCTGTAACATTAAATAATTTTTCTCTAATATGTATGGGTAATCTAGCTTTTAACACTCGCAATAAGTCTCTGGTGGTTACTGGCTCATCCCAGTACCGGGTCATGTTAATATATTTTCCAAAGTACTTTCTTAAGGAACCTGACTTCGGATTGTACATTTCTGCATTGTAAACAATTTTACGGAGTCGCTCTTGAGTAGACGCTGACCAGAATTGATCAAGGAACGCCTTCTGAAAGTCGTGGAAAGTCTTGCAAGTTTCTGCCCAGAGCGACGCATCACCAGAAATATGTGAAACAACAAACTGTATTTTCTGTTCTTCCGACCATGATTTTGGAAGAACACTTTTGAAGTTTCCAATGAAAACTACTGGATGTATGTTTTTCTTGCTTTCTTCGTTAAATATTTGAAACTGTCTATGCTTAATTAGGCTTTCTTCATGTATCAAA
Organism: Schistocerca serialis cubense; assembly: GCF_023864345.2. Taxonomy (NCBI): domain Eukaryota; kingdom Metazoa; phylum Arthropoda; class Insecta; order Orthoptera; family Acrididae; genus Schistocerca; species Schistocerca serialis. Next base: position 1,252,264,813 of record NC_064638.1, on the reverse strand, counting down.
GTAGTTAAGTGCATGGAATTGCTATCATTCGCAGGTGGTGTGGTTACTTTATTACAAGTACATTCTATTCCACTGTTATTCTTCCTTGGTGTCACATATTGCTCTGGTAATATCGGTTGATTACCAACATTTGGTCTTCCTTTTGGTGCATTACAATTCGCCGTTAGATTATCTGCGATCTTTTCCCTGTCAGTACCAGTGTTGTCATTACTTCATACTGTCAGATTTTCAAAGTCTTGATTTTCAGAGCTCAGCACCCTGGCTACTTCTGATCGGACTTGCTTTCGGATTTCCGAGGGAATGTTCTCCTGCATTGTTTCCACAGCGGTAGCCAATGCTTTGAATTGGTTCTCTAGTCTATCTACTTCAGTTTGAAGACTATTAACCTGAACTGGAATGTTTATTAACGGTTCAATAGTGGATTTTACTGCATCTATCCCCTGCTTAAAATGGGTAGTAATAGCATTATCACGATCGACCAACACTTGATTTATCCTACTGACAATTTCTTTATCTCTTTCCAGAAAAATATCGTTTATATTTTCCATAAATTTCTTTTCTTTTTCTTGGTCCCTGAGCTCCTGTTGCTGTTTTTCTATAAGCTTTTCCTGTCTACGTTTTTCCTTTTCCTGCTGACGTTGTCTTTCATTCTCCTGCTCTTTAAGCTCGCGTTGTTTTTCACGCTCCTGCTCTTTAATAGTAAGCTTTTCAAATAATGCTGTTAGCATATCCTGTATGGACATAGCTTGAGCGTTGCTAACTTCTGTCCCTTGCCCAGAAGAAATATTGTCATTAATTCCTAACTGGTTGAATCCAGGAGTGTCAGTTTGTTTTGGCAACTCCTCGGTTTTACTATCACTCGGGACATCAGTTTCTAAATTATCATTCATAATTAAATTTTCTAATAATTCGACAGAAATATGGGTAGATTGTTTTACCTGAGATTCTGATGTCATCTATGCATCAGTATGCTCATTCGGTTTATTTTTTTTTTGTTTAACCATTCTATCACCAATATATAAATCACTGACAAGCACCAATTGACACAAAATGATCTTATAAGTAACACATATACACAAATAACACTTAAAAATATTATTCTCGCAGCCAGAATATTCAATTATTACTACTTATGGCTACAGGTACTGATTTTCCGCCACACCTTCACCTGTCTATGTTGGGCAATATTTTTCTGCCTGGGTGGTATGGGACTACAAGTCCCACCACCACATCTTCAAAATGAATTGCAGTGACGCAGTCACTGCCCTGTGGAAATTTACTGCCTCAGTAACACAATTAGACCGATATAGACCGGTGATGCTGTATTGTAACATATCACCCCGGACTACAAGTCTGATTTTAAATTTAAATTGCAAACGCAGCGTATGTTGTTCGTGTGCTGCTGCAAATTTTGTGAACATGAACATCCGTTGTTATCCGTATGGATTGAGAGTGGTGGACTGCACTGCTTGTACGAAGTCACTGTCGCACCGGCGAAGATACAGATTCGCAAAGCAGTTCGATAGGAAGACGTCAATGCTCATGAAACAAATAAATAAACAATGATTACTAGTTTGTTTTGGTACTCCGTACCTGTAATAGATCACAATTTCAATTATTAAAATAAAGAAACAAATAAATAAACAATCATTAATAGTTTTTTTTGGTACTCCGTACCTGTAATAGATCACAATTTCAATTATTAAAATAAATAAATGTGCATTGGTGGCCCCACGTTGGGCGCCAGTGTTGTGTTCGCTGGGTTATTCAGTGGTTTGGTATTTAACTAATTTGTAAATGAAAATGATAATCTTATTTTATTACATTGAGTAATTACTAAATAAATTTTCTCCCGGCTAAAGAATTGGTCAAGTTGCTAAACAACTCCAAGTTAACGTCGTGTTAAAGTGTAGTCTGTAAGTTGTGTAACTGTCACTAAATCACAGTTCATACAACAGATTCTATACAACTATTGATTATGATGGAAACAGTTATCTTCAGCAAAATGATCATTGAAACCACCGAATATCAGCCGCGCACAGCACTGACGCATGTTACCTGAAACAATATTCTTCGCAACTCGTGCGTAATTAATTTCGGCTCCATACATCAGCTAGAAAAGTTTGCTATAACGATCGTGCTATGAGCACTATTTTTAAAGAACCAATCTGATTCGAATTATTTTCATTAAAATGAGTTCGGAACCACCGGTGCACATTTATTTTTACAAATTTGCATTACGTTTGGCATTTATGTCTGCAGAGTTGCGTAATTTGAATTTGCCGCTGAGATAATTGTTAAGATGGCGGCAGACAGTTGATAAAGACTTTCTATTGTTAGAGCAAATAAGTAAATATTTAAAATCCTTATTAAACGCTATTAAATCTACTTTCATATTGTGCACTATTTAGACTTCATCAAGCAAACATTTGATTTGTTTCTAAGGAAAACACAGACAAAAACGCGATACAAATCGCTATCATCAATGGCTGCGATCCTTGCAGAGGAAAGAAATAATTAACCCCTTACTGCATGATTTTTTTTATTTTTCTGAAAAAAATGTTACATGTTATGTTCGATGTTCTGATTTCATAAAAAATGCTTAATAAATTCTAAATCTTTTGTAGGGGCGGTTGTGTTAGAATTAAGGGTTTGTGCCATATATGGGACAGCATGCAGTAACGACCAATACCATGTGATACCAGTTTTGGGATTGATGATGCACAATGTGGAAAATACACAGTAAGATACGTACATGAACTAGCAGAACCGTATTTATGTACAACAATTACACTTTCTATTCATTACAATACACACATTTTGAGAAAATAACACACACTCTGTTTCCATTTTTCTCTATTTATTATGAAACTTGATGAAGCAATTTCTCTCCTTATTCAAGCACAATGTTGTACTGCACTTCATACACGCTATATAGGATTTTCCCTTGCATTCTGGATACTTGCAATGACCACGGTTTTCCAGCCAGATATGCATGTGACCTATCCCATCCAGTCGCACCTGACGCTGTGGAAGATCTGCTGTAGGGCCTCTCTTCTTCTTGCAGTCAAGCTGTTTTTGTATTTCATTGCTTGGCCTACCACGTTTCTTGGATAAGGATTTCCCAATTTTACAGAGGGCCTCTGCAACTGCGACCTTGAAATCAACAAGGGGCATGTAGTCCGTATTTCTTCTTCTCCATAACAGCCAGCTGTTCACACAAGCCAAGTCAACTAGATGAAAGAATATCTTCAAGTACCATTTCTTTGTTCTGATTTGAATTCTATAATATCCTAACATAGAATCTAATAGATCGACACCCCCCATGTAGTCATTGTAGATCATCACAGAGTGTGGACAAGGAACCATTTTATATTCTTTTTCCTCCCTGAAAAGCCTCTTGATCTCGCCTTCTGGTTTGCATCGAACGTAAGTTGACAAAGTGTTGACTACTTATTATCAAACCAGGAGACTACTGACAGTTGCACACCGTCTACTGTTTCTATCTTTTCCTCCATGCTGCCTCGACCATTCATCTTCATTGCTGCCTCCTTAGGTAAAATGCAACCACGTAAGGGAGAGTGGGGGAAACACACGCACCTAAGGAAAAATCGATATGAACCATTCGTTACGTCATTAAAAACTACGAAAATAAGTACATACCATACAGTGAACATTTCTCCACATATTCCAGTTTTCTGTAATAGTTATAAACAGTACCTTAATTTTAAACATTAAAATAAAAAAAAGTACAAATTCGTGGTATTCCCCACCAATGAGGGCAATGACACGCAAAGTAATGGGTAATAACACGTAAAACAAACAAACCATTAAAAATGTATAATTCTTGCTACTTTTACTTGCTTATTAGTTACTACAAATAGTAAACAGTATATTTAAGAACGAAATAATGGAATGCTACAAACATCTCGTATAATTTTCGTTTTTTACATTTTTATTGATGTGAAAAGAGTTCATTTTCTCATACAGCAAAGATCGCACTTGTAACCTTTTGGAATGTTCCATCCACTACATTCTTCATGACTCCATTTGCTGCAAGAAATACTTCGGTACCATAGATCGCCATCTTTCCCAAACTCTCCACAAACTAAACAGACATCTTCTGAAATCACCAAAGGATCAATATCATCCAATTCATCGTCATCACAAATGTTCTGCAAGTCAAGATTTAGGTCATCCTCACTGCTACTTTCACTTTCTTGGTGGTGTTTCTTCTTATATAATGTCTGTTTCCTCTTCGAGACTTTTTTAAATTGCAGATTTGTGCACTTATCTGCTTTATCCTTAAGATTTATTTTCTTGTTTCCTTCAGCTTTCTTTTCATGGCTTCTTTTTGTTTCTTTATTGATAACTCCGTTAGCATTTATTCTTCTCTGGAGTTGCTGTAAGGATCACTGACCTTCCCTTAGACTTTCCCTTGCTTGTTTCGTCTTTGGAAGAACTTGTTTTTGTTTTGGAACAGGAGATATGTGAAATACACTAATGTGCTTGACACATGCACTTTTATTTGATGTTGTTGTGACCTCTTCTAGGCCTACTAGAAGTGGAACATCGTCTGCTTAAGATCCAGGAATCTGTTCTTGACTTCTTTTGGGGATATGTGGCTCATTTGTGGATGCAACCACTTCATTTCCATTTGTTGCATTCAGAACCTCTTCATCTTCAAGGACAACATCTCTGAAGATCTCACATTGTTGTAAGTTGTCATGCTGAAATTTTTTTGGACTGAAAGGGCAAATCCCATATGCCTTAAACCCTGACTGCCCTTTGTCCATGGTGGCGACCTTAATATATGCCTTATTAAAAAGTTCTGCTAACTCATATGTTGTAATTTTTTTATACACCTGTGGCTTCATATACATGTCACATTCACGATTGAAGGCTGATTTCAAAGAAGAAAAGAATGTAACATCTAGTCGTTGAAGCTTGTGAGAAGTGTGTGGAGGTATGGTTACAGTGACAATAGAATGTTGTTTACAAAATTCAAAAATATCAAGTGAAATGTGGCTGCTGTGATTATCTAAAATCAGCAGCACAGGTTCATCAATAGTTGATTTTACATTGTTCTGAAAATGTTGGATCCATTCGAAAAATAATGACTCACTCGACCAGCCATTGACAGAACAACCATATATTGCTCCAACTGGTCCACCTTTACTTAAGAGATTTGACATCCTTTTCCTGGGAAAGATAAACATAGGGGGATATAGGTACCAGCAGCACTGAAACAACAGATTACAGTCACGTTTTTCCCCCTTTCCAAGACGTGGCTCCAGCTATTTGCTTACCACCTTTAGGAGCCAAAATTCTCTCGGGCTTTTGTACAGTATTTACGCCCGTTTCATCGTCGTTGAACACTCGCCCCTCTTTAAATTTATATTTTTCAAAGACATGTTCTAAATTTTTAAAATACGCATTAACCTCTTCTTCATTAAATGCCTGTATTCTGTTAATGCTAGTTGCTTCAGGTTTTCTCATGCTAATACTAAGGTTTCTTTTTAAAAATAGAGCTAGCCACTCCTTTCCAGCTAACCTAGATGACTTTTCAAAATTGTTTGCAATGTTGTTAGCCTCTGCATAATCAAATGCAATCTTTTGCAACTGGATGCATGTAATGTCATAGAACAGCTTGGCCATTGTAATAACAAGATCCCTAATCTCATTTTCCTGTTCTGTCGAAAATGTTGGGGTTCTTCCAAGTTTTGGACCCTCGGTATTTTTAACCTTCATTCACGTTCGCAGAGTAGCTTCATAAATCCCGAAAGCTCTTGATACTTCTCTTTATTTTCCAGATTTTATGGCATCAAGAGCCTTACAAAGTTTCTCTTACCTCCATTTTGCTTTCTGAATTTTTCTTTTATAATATCTACCCAACTGAAATTTAAAAAAAAAACCCTCATTAGTAAAGAAAATATAACCTGCAAGGGGGAATACCACGCACTTCAACAGCTGCGTGGCATACCCCACCGTAAGTTCGCTTACTAACCTAAGCATAACTCGGCACCTAGTTCAAATAACGGGACAAATCTACAATTAAATTAAAGGTTTCATGTAGGCTTAGTAGTTGATATGCAAGAATTACATTAATGCAACTTATAGTAACACTTACCTTGCAAAATACGGCTGACCAAAATTACATGAGACACGCCGAAAATAAACAATACTTCACTGCTCCAACAATACCAGTGGAAAATGGCTGGCATAAGCTGCATAGTAGTTGTTACTCGTGTCGGCAGGGTGTAGCACCAACTGGGAACAGCTTGCGCCATACAAACTGCGTAAATCAGCCTGCGTGAGATTACCCACATGCGTGTAATTCCCCCACCTTCCCTTACTTGATTGGACCGGACTGCATGTTGTGCCATATCCGTCACAGACCTATTTTTCAGTATTATATGTATTCTAATGAACAATTATATAAACTTACCTCTTTATAACCGTCCACAGATGTCCTTTTTCCTGTGAAAATAATATAAACACTGAAATCAATCGTTTACTGTACCTGATTGCAACTGTTTGTGTGACCAAACTTGGATGTAAACAGCTAGCAACACAAAGCAAAGATTCATAACACGTAATTCCTTACTCTCCCAACAGATGGCATACACTACTTGCACAGCTGCTCTTGACTGTGTGCCATATCTGTCCCAACATGCAGTTTGGAAATATTTTCTCAGATATGAGATTGACAAAGAGAAAAGTGGTATGTGCCATATCTGGCACATTAAGCGGTAAGAGGTTAACACAGATAATGTTTACTGAGAGAGGAATTAAAGTTACAAATAATTATTCACTCATATTTATAATAATAATGAACTCTATTTTCAAGTAATAATTAACAAATAATTACAATTTCTTAACAGACCTCAGTTCGATATGCGTCCGCAACTTACAAAAGGCAACCAACAAAAGGTAAAAACAAAGGAAGACAAATGCAGATCATAAAACGAAATTACAATTATCATTGTCTTTGTATGATACACATCGATATGTCCAATAATATCATAGAATATTATATAAATAATTAATATTTATACGTTTTCACTGTTTTTTCATACGTCGAATAGATAATGTTTATAACTGTTAGAGGCATAATATCCTCTCGTCGCACTGTAGCCAAAAATTGATCACGTGGATGTTACATAGCACAGCTGAGAATTAGCAACATCGTCATAGACATTTGGCATCACTGTGACACTGCAATCACTAAATTCACTTAATATTCTCTTTCCATTTGAATGACTTGTGCTGTATAATTCTCATGTAAACTTGGACACTGAGGCAGAAAATTCAATTTTTTGGCTAAAGACTTGCTATTCTTCACGTAAGTGATAAGTTTTATTATCGTTCATGATGCGTTATGAGTCTGAGCGACCAATACCGTGATGAGAGTGGCGTGCTGGCAGTAGTGTGTCCGTAACCCCATGGTACCACCCGTGTCTCGTGTCGCAGTTGCTCAATGAGTCGTCAGTTCTAACCGTGGTAGGGGCCAGCGCGTGCGAGCTTTTTTTCTGATTTATTTTATGGAGCTGCGAATTCCCAGAAAAAATTCTGTAACGAAATCGGAAGAAAACTTCTACACATCAAGTCCTCTTGGTAGCTCGACTCAGTAAGTTGTGTTAATGGTCATAGATCTCGGCTTTCTGACTGCCAAGCTGCTTCACAATACAAGCGTCGCTGCAGAAATTCGTATCGACCAGCAGCGACACGAATTTCAGTAGTGTTCTTCACTTAAGACACACTTGCAAGGGTGATAAGTATGAAGGAAACGAACCACTTATTTACTATAGGGCCTCTTTCCTAAATTTCCCCAGTAGCAACTACGAACTCTCGACAGACATTTGCTAACAGAGGCTCTAGCAACTTGCTTTTTCTCTGGGTAGCCTCAAATATGGGCAATTTTGTCTCCTTAAATCCAATTGAATATTTTAAATATCACTTTTGAACAGTGTTCACTTCTCCATTAATTAATGTATGGACCTCAAAACAAGCAATTTGCCTGAGTAGCTATAGAGCAGGTTCTGAAATTTATTGACACAATGTTTCGCATCCATTTATCATATGGAATCAAAGAAAGAGACCAAACGCATTACTTTGCATTTACTCTCTGTGCCCTGACTAACACATATGAATCTATGACAAAAATAAATTATTTGAAGAATCTCCTGTGAAAGGAGAAAGAACAGGATGTGGCACTTTAATTATAGCGCACTGGATCAGAAACAATGATATTAATTCCGTGCCACATTGATGTATTGCATACTAGTGTCATAAAACACTCATCAAATAAAAACGGTTTCGTGCCTCCGTTGCTATCGAATGTGAAACAAATAGTAGAGAGATGTTATGGGTCAGCCTCAACAACATTAAAGCATTTTACACCGTCGAGAGTGAGGAGTGGAGCAGACGCTGTCGGCAGAAGGCGAGGAAGTGCAGTGCTTCAGCCACCGCCGGTAGTCAGCAAACAGGTCCCAGAGAACTCAGACGCATGAGGTGTTCAGAGGCAGACGGTTAGCCAAGAAATCTCTCACTAAAATATTGTTGAACCAACCTGTTATTACCAATGTGACAGAAAGCGAAATATATTGTTGATTCGCTTGAATTACACTCGTAGCTTCAGCACTGAGAGGAAAGGAGCGATAAAAGTTTTGTCGATGTGTGCTTTCGGTTGTCAGATGTGGTATTAGTTAGTCACGCATTTTACGTCAAGACTACAGTCGTAGTCAAGAGTGATGTACTCAGACTGCCTTCCTCTGGGAAGTGCTGCAGTCTACAATGTTGCCAGATCGGGCATATTGCCAGACATATAATTCTGAGGGGAGCGTGGCTGTATTGTCCACCTTATGTGAACGACTCGGCGGTCAATTTTTTTGTCTAAGACTGTATCTACAACACATACTGCATGCTGAAGACCCAGGAGAATTAAACGAACAAAATTGTTTTATGAGAGCAACGTTAGCTATAGCGTTCGAAGTATACATAGTATTGTATATGTATGTGTAAATGCCTTCCAATGCCCTCTCAAGGAAGACAAGGATACAGAGTCTAGCTTCAATATTATAAATACGCCTCAGTTTGTGGATGAATTCAGACTTAGGTTGATAATCATTCTGAATATTTAGCAGTACTGTACCCATTGGTGTTCAACTCGTTTTCAACCAACGATTCCCACAGTTACAGGAACACTACTTGTGATACCTCTTAGACAAAATACTTACACATTGCTATCAGACGAAAAGATCAACCTGACACACACTGTGGAAAATTTGTTTTACAACCTTCGTACCTGGATAAAGAACTTTTACTATTTGAGATATCTGTGAATGTTGCTGCATAAGACGATTTAAAAAGAAACTAAATTCCTTCAGCTACGACATTGTTTAAAGAAATCGTCTTCAACGGCAGTAAATCGTGGTGTGTGAATCTTTTACCGGACGTACTCTGCCGAATTTCGCTGGTTGGAAGGCAAAAAGCTTACTGACAAATTTCACAGAAGGAAAAGGGGGACAAATGTCGCCCACAGGAAGGTCATGTTTTGGCCAGAGTGGCCGAGCGGTTCTAGGCGCTACAGTTTGGAACCACAGGACCGCTATGGTTCCAGGTTCGTATCCTGCCTCGGGCATGGAGGTGTGTGCTGTCCTTAGGTTACTTAGGTTTAAGTAGTTCTAAGTTATAGGGGGCTGATGACCTCAGAAGTTAAGTCCCATAGTGCTCAGAGCCATTTGAACCATTTTTGAAGGTCATGTTTTATTTAAATGATTACAAAATCAGGTAAAACGAGCAGTGACGTTGTCAATATAAGCACATTACTGTTGTCAGTATGATGTTGCACTGCCTAGGGCCTGTAAAGATAAAGGGCCCGTTTAGGTACGGCATATTGTATACAGAAGTGGAAGAGAGAGCACCACTAAATTCTACAATACGTATGCATTGCATGCACACAGAAATTACTGTTACAGTGTACTTATGGAGCCCAACGAGTGAATTGTGCATTTTCCGGTGAGAAAGAGCACTGGCAAACAGTCTTCGCTACATTAGGTTAGTTAAACTGGTGTCACTCTGAGTTTGAATTTATGGTCAGCGACTAAGGGTAAGGTCAATGGGTCGAATGCGGGTTTTGCAACTGTGTAATACTTACCTACATGATAGCAGCGAATATCAAATTTGAATAATATTACGAAAATTTTGAACTTGGATAGCTTAGAATGAAAATATTTCTGTTTATAGCAAAGAAAAACGATTGACTTCCTAAAACATTCACTGTCATGCACAACGTGAAACATGTGACGTCGACCAAATCATATGAAAGAACTGACAGTGACGTATATCGAAAGGCAGTAAGATCCCTTTGCTTTTGGTTTATCAGTATTCGACAGCCATGTCTAGGCGCAAGTAAATGAAGAAAGGTAGCGCGTTTCTGTTATCAAGTAACGTCTTCATAAATTACTATAGTTTTAATGTAATCTACGAGTAATTGCTGATGTTTGATATTAACATGAAAAGGATTCCGTAGACAGGGAAGGAACCTGTTCTTGGGCAACTAGTTCTATAATGACAAAAAGGCATTATATGATCTTCAAGTACATGTGTTCCAGCAGTGGTATGAAGAAAATGATAGTAATAATTATGGTAATAATCAAATTATCCGGTAACTTCACAATTCACATTGGATTTTCTCGAACTAAGAAATTTTCTGAATTTGTGAAAATTTGAAAATACCTTCACATTCAGGCTATGATGCCCAGAGGAGTCTTTACATCCTGCTGACATCAGAATAGCATAATCTCCACGTCAGAATATTGCTTCTACTTAACCATTTAATACACTCGAATTTTTTGCACCGTGACTAATTTTGTAAGCTAAGCACATCAGCCATTACAGCACACTCCTGGGGCTGGGAAATGTGGCCACAGTGGTCTGGTGGAACGAACTATCACAGGTGCAATGCCTGGGTCCAGGCATTTACTTTACCTCTGGTAACCTCAAGAGAAAGACGTTATAATCCATAATCCGCATTAAATATCACGTTTCTTGGCATCTTGGATATTCGGGAATCCAGCCGGATGTTCGCGTCGTTCTCGCACGATATTTCAACAGCGTGCCTCGCTGTCTTCTTCAGGTGCTACCTGAGGCTGGTCCTTGGGTCGATCGAGTCCAGTATTTATGCCTGGGAGGAGCTGGGCGTTCCCTAATCGGTCCGCGCCGGGTCGAGTGTTCCATCTGTGGTCCGCGCCCACCAGATTCGGCTTCAACGGACCCCTCCAGTCGCAGACGTTCCGACTGCCGCCGGCGCCCGTTATGGCCGTCCTCAACGGATGTGGTTATCATCTGAGGTGTGTCAGACCCGGTCTGAGATGTTGGGTACTCTATCTCCTGACTGTTACTATGATTTCCACTTCTGTTTCGTGCTGGGCGCTTCCTAATCGGTCCGCGCCGCGTCGTGTGTTCCGTCTGAGGTCCGCGCTCGCCAGACGCGGCTACATTGTCCCTCTCTGGTCGCTGGTGTTCCCTCCGCCGTCTGCGCCCGGCCTGGCCGTCTTCTGAAGTCGAGTTCATGACCTGAGGTGTGTCAGATCTGGTCTCCAATGTCAGACACCTGGTCTCACGGCTGTTCTCTCGGTCTCCACTTCTATTTCTTGTAGAATCCCGGAGTGTCCTGCGTTGAGTTTTCACAAACTCAAGCGCTGGATTCCAGGCAGTATTGATTTGGTATCCCGAGTCACGGTTGATTAGATTGTCTGTGACCTTAATCTCAATGGCTTCTTTAATGACACTGTCCCAAAATCTTGAGGTCTGTGTCACTATCTTGGTCTCATTGTAATCCATTGAATGACCAAGTTCCAGACAATGCTCTGCTATGGCTGATTTAGTTGCCTGCCTGAGTCTGGTATGTCTCTGATGTTCACAGTTCTGGTGGTCTGGCCAATGTATGACATCCCACAATGGCATGGTATGTTGTAAATACCTGGCTTGCGTAGCCCCAGCTCATCTTTTACATTCCCCAGCATAGCCCCAGATTTCGTGGGTGGGCAAAATATGCTCTTGATGTCATATTTCTGGAGAATCCTGCTGATCTTGGCAGAGATAGGTCCAGCATATGGCAGGTATGCCATCTTCTTTGCCTCTTCTGGTTCTTCTTCTTGATCCTTTGGCCGGTTAGCAGGTTGAAGTGACTTCTGGATATCTCTAGAGGCGCACCCATTCCTGCTGAACACTGATTGTAAGTGTTCTATTTCTGTGGCCAGACTATCAGGATCTGACAGAGTTTGTGCTCTGTGGACCAGTGTTTTGAGCACTTCATTCTTCTGTGCCAGATGGTTGCAACTGCTGGCTTGTAGGTATATGTCAGTGTGCGTAGGTTTGCGATACACACTGTGTCCAAATGTGCCATCTGTCTTTCTCTTCACCAGAACATCCAAGAACGGAAGTAGTCCATCCTTCACCATTTCCATTGCGAACTGAATGTTCGGATGGCAAGAGTTCAGATGTTGCAGGAACTCATCTAATATCGATCGACCCAAGGACCAGCCTCAGGTAGCACCTGAAGAAGACAGCGAGGCACGCTGTTGAAATATCGTGCGAGAACGACGCGAACATCCGGCTGGATTCCTGAATATCCAAGATGTCAACAGATCGCCGGGAAAGCATGAAGAATTACATCACGTTTCTTCATTACCAGCTGGGCAGAGCCGGTATACGTTAGGAAATGGCATACGCGGAAGTCATGTTCCGCACTGTCGCCTGATAAACAAAGTAAGAGCCTACGGAATATCAGACCAGCTGTGTGGCTGGATTGAAGAGTTTTTAGCAAACAGAACACAGCATGTTGTTATGAATGGAGAGACGTCTACAGACGTTAAAGTAACCTCTGGCGTGCCACAGGGGAGTGTTATGGGACCATTGCTTTTCACAATATATATAAATGACTTAGTAGATAGTGTCGGAAGTTCCATGCGGCTTTTCGCGGATGATGCTGTAGTATACAGAGAAGTTGCAGCATTAGAAAATTGTAGCGAAATGCAGGAAGATCTGCAGCGGATAGGCACTTGGTGCAGGGTGTGGCAACTGACCCTTAACATAGACAAATGTAATGTATTGCGAATACATAGAAAGAAGGATCCTTTATTGTATGATTATATGATAGCGGAACAAACACTTGTAGCAGTTACTTCTGTAAAATATCTGGGAGTATGCGTGCGGAACGATTTGAAGTGGAATGATCATATAAAATTAATTGTTGGTAAGGCGGGTACCAGATTGAGATTCATTGGGAGAGTCCTTAGAAAATGTAGTCCATCAACAAAGGACGTGGCTTACAAAGCACTCGTTCGGCCTATACTTGAGTATTGCTCATCAGTGTGGGATCCGTACCAGATCGGGTTGACGGAGGAGATAGAAAAGATCCAAAGAAGAGCGGCGCGTTTCGTCACAGGGTTATTTGGTAACCGTGATAGTGTTACGGAGATGTTTAACAAACTCAAGTGGCAGACTCTGCAAGAGAGGCGCTCTGCATCGCGGTGTAGCTTGCTCGCCAGGTTTCGAGAGGGTGCGTTTCTGGATGAGGTATCGAATATATTGCTTCCCCCTACTTATACCTCCCGAGGAGATCACGAATGTAAAATTAGAGAGATTAGAGCGCGCACGGAGGCTTTCAGACAGTCGTTCTTCCCGCGAACAATACGCGACTGGAACAGGCGGCTTGCGGAGTATCAATGTAGATGTAGATGTAGATGTAGAAATACTGTCGCCAGTAAACTTAGTTACATTAGAAAATTTTATTTTATTTGATGAACGGATAGCCATTTATAGGCACAGGGGTCTTATTTTACTTGCACCTGATTGAACTAGAGACGTTGAAAAATTTGGTGCTGGACTGTGATTCGAATTCGTATCTCCTCTTTCGAGGATCTGAATCTCTCGGAACAGTCTGCTTCAATCATTTCGTTCCTTCCCCAAAACTGCAATCTTTTCTAGGTCTCCTCCAAAGGTAAGTATGTGGGTCCGAATCCTGATCCAGTACAAAAATATTCATAATTTAAGTTCAAGCCCTATCACGTGCACACCGGCCTGATAGTGAAAATTAACGTGCATTTTTAATGTCTATTCATGTGTTGCCAATAATGGTAATGGGTGTCGTTATTTCTGGTGAAACATGCACACATCTTACTGTCGGTGAGTAAGCAATTGATACTTAAGCTATATTCGTGGATGATAAAGAAGGACGGTAGGTGTGCAGTTCGATTGTTGCTAAGAACAAAAATTTGTGTCCTTATTTTAGATTCAAACACCTAGCAGCTGTTGAGAAAAACCTATATTTAACATCTGATTTTACTTAGTTAACAATCCGATTACCTATTGGGCTCGTATCTCCGTCACAGAACTTCATATCATGCACTTCATCTTTAAATGCATGCACATTTTGTTACTTCTGAATGGAGGTATTATCAGACATCTTTCGAGGTTAGTTAACAGGAACGAAAAGTTCTTGATAGGAGTCCCAGTTTGTTACAAAAACTGTCGTCTTTTACTTTCAAGTTTAGATTTGGTTACTGATACTGACGAAACTTTCCATAATTCATGACTCTTCATGGCTAGTCAGCAATATGATTAGATTAGATTTCATTAGATTAATACTTATTCCATAGATCACGAATACTACATTTCGTAATGATGTGGAACGTGTCATTTTAATGAAAGATTTCATTACATACAATGATTCTTCTTTACAACAATTTTTTACTCTGTCTCTCATTCTTTTTTATCTCTCTCTCTCTCTCTCTCTCTCTCTCTCTCTCTCTCTCTCCCCCCCCTCTCTCTCTCTCTCTCAAACACACACACACACACACACACACACACACACACACACACACACACACACACACATTCTTTGTTTATTTTTATTTGTTTGTTGTGCTCTACTATCGGCCAGGCACGAAAACGTCCGTGAATGAGTTTCTTAGTTTTGAGTACACTTACGAAAGAAATATAAAAACAACTATGAGAGTTACTGATTTATGTTGCTTAGTTTGCAGTCATTTCTGAGTATTATTACTAACTGCGCTCAAGTCCCTAAACCTCACTATAGAAATGCGAATCAGATACATTACGTATTCCAGGCCTTGGCAGCCACGTCTTTGAAACGCCAGCTACGGTCACTTCCCAGCCCGCTGTAGGAGCACATCGGTTCGTCTTTTTCCTGCTGGTACTGTAACTATGATTTGGCAACAAGACAAGGTATGCTTGGCAACTCTGGTGTGCACAGAATTAAGCCTCAAACTTCACTTGATTTTTCCTGTCATTTCCATTGAATAATCTGATTTATTATCGCTTGAGGTGCGGACTTCAGCGCAGAAAAGTCGTTGCACATGGAAATCGCAACTAATCTCGTCTTTTATATAGTGGTTTACGAGTTCTAGCCACTATTGGCCTCGAAAGAGGAATTCAAAACACACACCACTTCGCCAGCTCTGTGCTAACGTGCTGACCTGTGGAAAAGGTTATGTTACGGTTCGCAGTACCAGTCTCGCTGACTGTAACGCTTTTATCCCTTCTGTAAAAGAGCTGCTAGCAGTCAGATCAAACCTCGATAAGGAAATCGCAAGAAAATTCTTTCGGCTCACAGTGCAAGGGTGAAAAAGTTACGATGCTAAACAACAGGCAATGACTCTTTTCGCTGCTGACAAGCAATTTTGGTTTTCTAGGAATACATAACTTTATTTATGAAATGCCACATTTGCATACCTCTTGAGTATGACACAGCATACCAATTAAAGACAGACCCAATCGAAATCTAAGTAAGTAGTATATTACTAATTCGTGCCGATAGAGGCACGCCTGTGTACAGATACCAAGATTTATTAAAACAGACTTTCGTCGTAAGGCTATCGTGGGTAGTTTTATTTCATTTCTTATAATACAGCGCACAATTTTCGTAAGGTTTCTATTAGTGTTGTTAAAACAATAGTAAACATGAGAGAGAAATTAATAATCGACGATATATGCGAATTCTCTGATGTTATCTATAACAGTCTGTAAATAAAATACTGCCATTAATCTTTATATTTTAAAGTTTTTTTGTACCATAATAATTTTGAAAAATTAAGAACGAGAGTAAGCTTTTGTTAAGTGTAGTTTATCTATTTAAAATAACCTCTTAGACGTAGGTGGAATAAATGTATTAAAATATATTTTGTAAATAATTATGTTATATTTCAAGTACAACTGTAATTAATTATGTCAATTTTGTATGTATAAGCTGTCATGCATACTTGGGGTTTCTGTAAGCATAAGTGTAAATTGAAAAGGTGTAGGGATCATAGGTAGAACGGAACTCCGTTCTGTGGTGGAATGGAAAAGGTGGTGAGGCGCGCGAGTGAGAATTGGCGCGCAAGTGGCTCTGACAGTCGGTAACTGTACTGCAAGTGGTGAACACGCATTACGTTGGTCAAGCACTAGAGGCCCCGAATTTACCTGTATGACTGGATTTTTGGCCTCTGACGTGTTCTACATGATTGGCGCAGTATGGCAATAAATTAATAGCTCAGAAATTTCCAATTTTATCGTCGCCACCAAGAGGATGACAGAGCTATGTTCATCAAGAGCTGTACCTGCGCAATGTTACTCCGCAGCACCGCCTCACGCCACCTTCGACATCAGGAACAGGCAAAGTACTTTATTGAGAAGTGTATCACAGTATGAACCATCCATCTTCAATCAGTGGAATAAAAAATAGTTCAAATGGCTCTGAGCACTATGGGACTTAACTTCTAAGGTCATCAGTCCCCTAGAACTTAGAACTACTTAAGCCTAACTAACCTAAGGACATCACACACATCCATGCCCGAGGCAGGATTCGAACCTGCGACCGTAGCGAATCAGTGGAATATAAGTGTTAAATGTACCTTTGTGTCAAACCGTGATTTTCCTATGTCATTTACCTCAGTAGGATCCTTACCTAAACGAATTTATTCCAAGTATCCTGATGTTTGTTGAAGCTCGAATAATAGTAAATTACTGGTAAGAGTACTGTTTTGGTAGTAAATTCGGAAAATCTTTATTAAATACTAAAGTTTGCACGTATCAGTTTAAGGGCCACCGCTTTGCGTGGCCATGAGGATAAGTTTTCAATAGTATTTGTGAAAGTAAAGTAACATAATTGTTTAACTGCAACAATCTTAACAGTAATGTTCGTGTTGCTTCTACATGTCAAAGAAAGCCAGACAAATATTGGTGTTAGTAAAACGTTAACAAATAACAGTCCTAAAGAAATGAAATTTAGTCATGTTAAATAATACTTTTGGTCATATGAATGATAGCTGTAAGTTTAATATTTTTTTGTATCCTTTTTGAAACATATGTGTATCTTCTTTAAATAATTACTGACGTATAGTGATAAATTCCATAAGTAACAGAAAGTGGGATTAATAGTACTTACTGCCAAGTGACCGTGGTAAGTAAAAGTAGTTACACTCCTGGAAATTGAAATAAGAACACCGTGAATTCATTGTCCCAGGAAGGGTAAACTTTATTGACACATTCCTGGGGTCAGATACATCACATGATCACACTGACAGAACCACAGGCACATAGACACAGGCAACAGAGCATGCACAATGTCGGCACTAGTACAGTGTATATCCACCTTTCGCAGCAATGCAGGCTGCTATTCTCCCATGGAGTCGATCATAGAGATGCTGGATGTAGTCCTGTGGAACGGCTTGCCATGCCATTTCCACCTGGCGCCTCAGTTGGACCAGCGTTCGTGCTAGACGTGCAGACCGCGTGAGACGACGCTTCATCCAGTCCCAAACATGCTCAATGGGGGACAGATCCGGAGATCTTGCTGGCCAGGGTAGTTGACTTACACCTTCTAGAGCACGTTGGGTGGCACGGGATACATGCGGACGTGCATTGTCCTGTTGGAACAGCAAGTTCCCTTGCCGGTCTAGGAATGGTAGAACGATGGGTTCGATGACGGTTTGGATGTACCGTGCGCTATTCAGTGTCCCCTCGACGATCACCAGTGGTGTACGGCCAGTGTAGGAGATCGCTCCCCACACCATGATGCCGGGTGTTGGCCCTGTGTGCCTCGGTCGTATGCAGTCCTGATTGTGGCGCTCACCTGCACGGCGCCAAACACGCATACGACCATCATTGGCACCAAGGCAGAAGCGACTCTCATCGCTGAAGACGACACGTCTCCATTCGTCCCTCCATTCACACCTGTCGCGACGCTACTGGAGGCGGGCTGCACGATGTTGGGGCGTGAGTGGAAGACGGCCTAACGGTGTGCGGGACCGTAGCCCAGCTTCATGGAGACGGTTGCGAATGGTCCTCGCCGATACCCCAGGAGCAACAGTGTCCCTAATTTGCTGGGAAGTGGCGGTGCGGTCCCCTACGGCACTGCGTAGGATCCTACGGTCTTGGCGTGCATCCGTGGGTCGCTGCGGTCCGGTCCCAGGTCGACGGGCACGTGCACCTTCCGCCGACCACTGGCGACAACATCGATGTACTGTGGAGACCTCACGCCCCACGTGTTGAGCAATTCGGCGGTACGTCCACCCGGCCTCCCGGCCTCCCGCATGCCCACTATACGCCCTCGCTCAAAGTCCGTCAACTGCACATACGGTTCACGTCCACGCTGTCGCGGCATGCTACCAGTGTTAAAGACTGCGATGGAGCTCCGTATGCCACGGCAAACTGGCTGACACTGACGCCGGCGGTGCACAAATGCTGCGCAGCTAGCCCCATTCGACGGCCAACACCGCGGTTCCTGGTGTGTCCGCTGTGCCGTGCGTGTGATCATTGCTTGTACAGCCCTCTCGCAGTGTCCGGAGCAAGTATGGTGGGTCTGACACACCGGTGTCAATGTGTTCTTTTTTCCATTTCCAGGAGTGTATTTATTCAGTGTCGAAAATTGACTTCATCTTTTTGTGTAGACACTGTGCCCGATTTGGGCTGGCGACCGTTTCATTAAGCAAAACAGTTTGTTGTTATAAGAGGCTTTGTCTGATAAAAGGTTTCCAAAAGTAATTATTCCTACTGCTTTTCCCCAAACTGTATGATTCGGAGAAAACTAGTTCTATACTTTACCATCAGGTTGAACACGTTTAAAATCTCTCTCCGAGAGTCGATGGTTTGGAGTGTTAGTGCTGTGTGATTTTGTGGTGGCGCTCCTGCCGCTACTTACTACACAGTTCTGACATTCCGAATCGCGGATCTTCCATCTTTACAGTGGTAGAACTTAAACGTTCTCGTACCGTATTGACGAGAACGCAGAAGTACCGTTGCAAGTCTTACAATGCACATGTAGTTTATTGATTACGTGCCTGTAGAAAACTTGTTCTGAGTTAAAGCAGTCAAACACTGTTTGAAGAAGAATAAAATGCCACTACTACATGACAGCTAATGTAGAAAATACTTTTCTGACGTATTTTGGCACGATGCGGTCTCCCCATACATATTACAAAAGTTTCGAGATGCATGTGTTGCCGGGCCGTCTATTAAACCTGAAAAGAACATAATTTCGCAGAAGTTAGCCCCTTCTCCACACACGACTAGTTTGAGTTGAGAAGTCAAGAGAATTATGTTCAAAGATCCATTAGATTGATAACTTCAGCAGACAGCAGAATTGCGTTTTAAGAAATGTCGCAGTGAATGTACTCGAACTCGCGACACCTTCTCTATCAAGTAGACGTTAGGTGGAACCACAATAAAGTAAGGAGTGGCTATCAAGCTCTAGCATGAGAACACTACTTACTGGTGGATAATAATTTTGATTTTTAATGTATTTTCATTCGTTGTCAACACTAACGTTATTTTACGTTTTTGACTCCCAGTGCGACAGAATAATTTGCGAGATCACTGTAAGTTCAAGGATGTTATTCTTAGCTGCTGGTGGAGAAAAAGTCGGTAGCTGACGTCCCTTTGCCGGCCGATGTGGCCGTGAGGTTCTAAGCGCGTCAGTTTGGAACCGCGTGACCGCTACGGTTGCAGGTTCGAATCCTGCCTCGGGCATGGATGTGTGTGATGTCCTTAGGTTAGTTAGGTTTAAGTAGTTCTAAGTTCTAGGGGACTGATGACCTCATTAGTTAAGTCCCATAGTGCTCAGAGCCATTTGAACCATTTTTTTGACGTCTCTTTGTGTGTGGTCAACAACGACACGTGTGGGATTCGATTTGCAGTCAGCACTGAGCTCTTCGTCATATTATTTCTAGTTCAAACATGCTCACATATCGCTGCTGGTGTAACAAACCCATATTTAACGTTCGTTTTCTCTAGAATATAACAGCGATAGGTGCCGTGTTCGAGATCTGGGAAGGAAAAAATGAATGTTTCGTCTCGTCATTTCAGTTAAAACATCTTGCTACTGCCGAGAAAATCCGATATGTCACAGTTGATTGTGCTTCGATAACAATTCGATTAGATTCTGGGTTCGAATCCCTGTCCAACACAAAGCTTTACCTCACGGCATTAAGTTACTTGTGAAGAAACAATATTTAACATCTCTCGTAGTTGGTTAACGGGGACAATACATGCTGGGTAGGAATTCGCGTCCATTTAAAATGTTTAAGCCGGCCTTTGTGGCCGAACGGTTCTAGGCGCTTCAGCCTGGAACCGCGCTGTTGCTATGGTCGCAGGTTCAAATCCTGCGTCGGCATGGATGTGTGTGATGTGCTTAGGTTAGTTAGGTTTAAGTAGTTCTAAGTCTAGGGGACTGATGACCTCAGATGTTAAGTTCCATAGTGCTCAGAGCCATTTGGACAGTTTGAAAACTATTTACGTTATGTAATTTAAAGTTGATATTTGCTAACTGACTCTCTCTTAAATTGAGGTATATCACTCAGTCAGGAATAACTATTAGTTTCCGCTAGTCACGGAAACTTTGCTTAGTCAGCATGATCTGGGTTTGAATCCATATGCAGAACGAGACGGTTCGTCGTGTCATTTGAAGTTCATACGTATTCTTATCTAGCTGCTCCTGAATAACTTAAATTTTTAATGTCATTTTGCGTTAAATAATAAGGACGGTATGTTACTTTGAAGAGGAAATCATGAATACGACGAACTTACTACGTGCAGTACCTTTCTGACGTAATAGAGTGGTAACATTTGAGGTATGTCATTTATTGTAATAAATGTGAGCTTACAAGCCTTACGGACAGTCTTATCTGTGATAAGATGTTCCTTGATATTTGTAGTATCGTGATATTACTTTACATCATGAGTTATTGCGATACAGAGCAGTGTTTTCTAGTGGTGACTTGTTGGAACCATTTTCAATAGTCAAACGCCTGTACCAAGGAGCGATTAGAGAACCTGCTAGACAGCTGCTTTACGCGGGTTGCATGCGAATCAGCTGAAACGCAATTCGGGTCGTTCGGATACTTTTGAGTACGACTGTACTCCCGAAATTTCATTACTCTACATTAATTTTTTCGTATTGTGACTTTTCCCTCTAGAGTTTATATTATATAAGGAAGAAAATAACTTAAAGCCATTGGTATGCACTCATTCAATATCATCAGTATACACTCCTGGAAATGGAAAAAAGAACACATTGACACCGGTGTGTCAGACCCACCATACTTGCTCCGGACACTGCGAGAGGGCTGTACAAGCAATGATCACACGCACGGCACAGCGGACACACCAGGAACCGCGGTGTTGGCCGTCGAATGGCGCTAGCTGCGCAGCATTTGTGCACCGCCGCCGTCAGTGTCAGCCAGTTTGCCGTGGCATACGGAGCTCCATCGCAGTCTTTAACACTGGTAGCATGCCGCGACAGCGTGGACGTGAACCGTATGTGCAGCTGACGGACTTTGAGCGAGGGCGTATAGTGGGCATGCGGGAGGCCGGGTGGACATACCGCCGAATTGCTCAACACGTGGGGCGTGAGGTCTCCACAGTACATCGATGTTGTCACCAGTGGTCGGCGGAAGGTGCACGTGCCCGTCGACCTGGGACCGGACCGCAGCGACGCACGGATGCACGCCAAGACCGTAGGATCCTACGCAGTGCCGTAGGGGACCGCACCGCCACTTCCCAGCAAATTAGGGACACTGTTGCTCCTGGGGTATCGGCGAGGACCATTCGCAACCGTCTCCATGAAGCTGGGCTACGGTCCCGCACACCGTTAGGCCGTCTTCCGCTCACGCCCCAACATCGTGCAGCCCGCCTCCAGTGGTGTCGCGACAGGTGTGAATGGAGGGACGAATGGAGACGTGTCGTCTTCAGCGATGAGAGTCGCTTCTGCCTTGGTGCCAATGATGGTCGTATGCGTGTTTGGCGCCATGCAGGTGAGCGCCACAATCAGGACTGCATACGACCGAGGCACACAGGGCCAACACCCGGCATCATGGTGTGGGGAGCGATCTCCTACACTGGCCGTACACCACTGGTGATCGTCGAGGGGACACTGAATAGCGCACGGTACGTCCAAACCGTCATCGAACCCATCGTTCTACCATTCCTAGACCGGCAAGGGAACTTGCTGTTCCAACAGGACAATGCACGTCCGCATGTATCCCGTGCCACCCAACGTGCTCTAGAAGGTGTAAGTCAACTACCCTGGCCAGCAAGATCTCCGGATCTATCCCCCATTGAGCATGTTTGGGACTGGATGAAGCGTCGTCTCACGCGGTCTGCACGTCCAGCACAACCGCTGGTCCAACTGAGGCGCCAGGTGGAAATGGCATTGCAAGCCGTTCCACAGGACTACATCAAGCATCTCTACGATCGTCTCCATGGGAGAATAGCAGCCTGCATTGCTGCGAAAGGTGGATATACACTGTACTAGTGCCGACATTGTGCATGCTCAGTTGCCTGTGTCTATGTGCCTGTGGTTCTGTCAGTGTGATCATGTGATGTATCTGACCCCAGGAATGTGTCAATAAAGTTTCCCCTTCCTGGGACAATGAATTCACGGTGTTCTTATTTCAATTTCCAGGACTGTAGTTGCAACCAACAGTTAATCACCCATACCACCATACATGCAGGGGTGTTCAAGATACAATGTCCAGACATCGTGGATGCATTTAAACTATTGGTCCTGAACATTTCAACTTGCTTTTTTGTGCCATATTTTGTATCGGCGTCCTAGGTGTGAATTTTTACTATACCTCCAAAGTTGTTATCGGCCACTGCTCGCGACTGTTGGTTGAGAAGTGAACACCAAATCGGTGTTAGGCCGCTGCCGTCTTCGCGTTCCGCGTTAGCGACATTTAGGAAAAACCAGCCTTATACCTATGCTGAATCTCCTAGTGATAAATTATTACGATAAAGTTACTTCGATTTCTAAACTGGGTCCAAGGGTAGCAAACTTTAGCACCTCGTGAGACGCTTTTTGAAGATCTCGATATAATAGCAATAGTTTAAACTCAACAATAACGGAATTTGATAAATGAAAGATAAATAAAAGTAAATAAAAACACAACCGCTGACGCAACATTAAATTTAAATTTAATCAGAAAAAAATTTTCACAGAAAAATTTTTCACTTCACATGCTTTGTAATCATTGTAAAAGGGCGTTGGCTTGGTGGGCCAGTAACTATAAAAGCAGATTTAACAGGGAATGGGCCTTTCCTTAGAAACGATTGCTTCTTTGAGGAATCAGATAAAGGGTATTCTGGTTTCATGGCAACCACCAAATTCCTTGAGAAAGGTTTCACTTTCGGTGGACCGGTGACAATAAAGGCCGACTTAATTGGAAAAGTCTTTCTGTGAGTGAATGGTTTTTTATTAGGTGGACCTGTTACCAGAAAGGCCGTTTTTATTGGAAATGGACCTGTTCTCTTGATTGGTTCGATTTTGGAAGCAACCGGTACAGCCATTTTTAAGAATAATTGCCATTTCATTTCTTTCACAGGAGGCAGAGGTCTGCTAATCATAGATTTATGGGCATTAGTGATATGCACATTCTCCTCCCTTTTATCTGTGGTCTGGTGCCCATCTGTCACACTAATCTTTTCTTCATTGTCACACACGTCTTGATGAATCATGTCTGTGGGCAAGTGCCCTTCTGTCTTATGAATCGGGGATATACTGACACAAATATCTTGATAGCTTTGATTTGTCGGCTGGCGCCCATCTGTCATACTAATCTGGTATTCTTGGGCACACTCATCTTCATAATTCTTATCTTTCAGCGGGTGCCCATCGGTGTTCGTAATACAGGCTTCATTTACACATATGTCCTCATCAGGTAGAGTTGTGGGCATGTACCCATCTGTCTTCGTAATACTGGCTTCATTGGCAGAAACGTCTTGTCGAGTGAGATCATTGGTCTGGTGCCCATCTGTCACACGAATCTTTTCTTGATTGGTATATGCGTCTTGACAAATCATGTCTGTGGGCAAGTGCCCTTCTGTCTTATGAATCGGGGATTTACTGACACAAATATCTTGACAGCTTTGATTTGTCGGCTGGCGCCCATCTGTCATACTAATCTGGTATTCTTTGGCACACTCATCTTCATAATTCTTATCTTTCAGCGGGTGCCCATCGGTGTTCGTAATACAGGCTTCATTTACACATATGTCCTCATCAGGTAGAGCTATGGGCATGTACCCATCTGTCTTCGTAATACTGGCTTCATTGGCAGAAACGTCTTGTCGAGTGAGATCATTGGTCTGGTGCCCATCTGTCACACGAATCTTTTCTTGATTGGTATATGCGTCTTGACAAATCATGTCTGTGGGCAAGTGCCCTTCTGTCTTATGAATCGGGGATTTACTGGCACAAATATCTTGATAGCTTTGATTTGTCGGCTGGCGCCCATCTGTCATACTAATCTGGTATTCTTGGGCACACTCATCTTCATAATTCTTATCTTTCAGCGGGTGCCCATCGGTGTTCGTAATACAGGCTTCATTTACACATATGTCCTCATCAGGTAGAGCTGTGGGCATGTACCCATCTGTCTTCGTAATACTGGCTTCATTGGCAGAAACGTCTTGTCGAGTGAGATCATTGGTCTGGTGCCCATCTGTCACACGAATCTTTTCTTGATTGGTATATGCGTCTTGACAAATCATGTCTGTGGGCAAGTGGTCTTCTGTCTTATGAATCGGGGATTTACTGACACAAATATCTTGACAGCTTTGATTTGTCGGCTGGCGCCCATCTGTCATACTAATCTGGTATTCTTGGGCACACTCATCTTCATAATTCTTATCTTTCAGCGGGTGCCCATCGGTGTTCGTAATACAGGCTTCATTTACACATATGTCCTCATCAGGTAGAGCTGTGGGCATGTACCCATCTGTCTTCGTAATACTGGCTTCATTGGCAGAAACGTCTTGTCGAGTGAGATCATTGGTCTGGTGCCCATCTGTCACACGAATCTTTTCTTGATTGGTATATGCGTCTTGACAAATCATGTCTGTGGGCAAGTGGCCTTCTGTCTTATGAATCGGGGATTTACTGACACAAATATCTTGACAGCTTTGATTTGTCGGCTGGCGCCCATCTGTCATACTAATCTGGTACTCTTTGGCACACTCATCTTCATAATTCTTATCTTTCAGCGGGTGCCCATCGGTGTTCGTAATACAGGCTTCATTTACACATATGTCCTCATCAGGTAGAGCTATGGGCATGTACCCATCTGTCTTCGTAATACTGGCTTCATTGGCAGAAACGTCTTGTCGAGTGAGATCATTGGTCTGGTGCCTATCTGTCACACGAATCTTTTCTTGATTGGTATATGCGTCTTGACAAATCATGTCTGTGGGCAAGTGCCCTTCTGTCTTATGAATCGGGGATTTACTGGCACAAATATCTTGATAGCTTTGATTTGTCGGCTGGCGCCCATCTGTCATACTAATCTGGTATTCTTGGGCACACTCATCTTCATAATTCTTATCTTTCAGCGGGTGCCCATCGGTGTTCGTAATACAGGCTTCATTTACACATATGTCTTCATCAGGTAGAGCTGTGGGCATATACCCATCTGTCTTCATAATACTGGCTTCATTGGCAGAAACGTCTTGTCGAGTGAAATCATTGGTCTGGTGCCCATCTGTCACACGAATCTTTTCTTGATTGGTATATGCGTCTTGACAAATCATGTCTGTGGTCAAGTGCCCTTCTGTCTTATTAATCTGCAGTTGAGTGCCATGCGTGTCCACATTAGATTCTTCTGCTGGCATGTGCGTCTGGTTTTCAGTGGCACATGTATCTTCATAACTTTGAACCATGGGCTGGTGTCTAGCTATGTCAGGCGCCTGGGCTTGAGTAGCATGCATGTGTTCTTCCACTGCATCAGCGAACAGGTCTAGGCGATTCGGCTCCTATTGGATGAATTAAAAGATCTGAATGAGTAAACCAGCAAAGTAATTTCATCCTTCATTACAAGAATATTACTTTAACACTCAATGATAGATGTTGCTATGTTGACTGCTGAATTTTACTGCTTGTATAATGACTCATGAGCAGTGTTTCTGTTTTGGTCAGGATTGGTCTGATGACAAACAGAAATGTCGTTGAGGGGAATATATTTACTTACGTACACTTCTGGCCACTGAAATTGTTACACCACGAAGATGGCGTGCTACGGACGCGAAATTTAACAGAGAGCAAGCAGATGCTGTGATATGCAAATGATTGGCTTTTCAGAGCATTAACACAAGGTCGGCGCCGGTGGCGACACCTACAACGTGCAGACATGAGGAAAGTTTCCAACCGCTTTCTCATACAAAAACGGCAGTTGATCGGCTTAGCCTGGTGGAACGTTGTTGTGATGCCTCGTGTAAGGAGGAGAAATGCGTACCATCACGTTTCCGACTTTGATAAAGGTCTGATTGTAGCCTATCGCGATTGCGGTTTATCGTATCGCAACATTGCTGCTCGCGTTGGTCGAGATCCAATGACAGTTAGCAGAATATGGAATCGGTGGGTTCAGGAGGGTAATACGGAACGCCGTGCTGGATCCCAACGGCCTCGTATCGCTAGCAATCGAGATGACAGGCATCTTATCCGTATGGCTGTCACGGATCGTGCAGCCACGTCTCGATCCCTGAGTCAACCGATGGGGACGTTTGCAAGACAATAACCATCTGCACCAACAGTTCGACGACGTTTGCAGTATCATGGACTATCAGATCGGAGACAATGGCTGCGGTTACCCTTGACGCTGTATCACAGGCAGGAGTGCCTACGATGGTGTACTCAACGAAGAACCTGGGTGCACGAAAGGCAAAACGTCATTTTTTCGGATGAATCCAGGTTCTGTTTACAGCATCATGATGGTCACATCCGTGTTTGGCGACATCGCGGAGAACGCAGATTGGAAGCGTGTATTCGTCATCGTCATATTGGCGTGTCACCCGGCGTGATGGTATGGGGTGCCACTGGTTACACGTCTCGGTCACGTCTTGTTCGCATTGACGGCACTTTGAACATTGTACGTTACATATCAGATGTGTTACGACCAGTGGCTCTACCCTTCATTCGATCCCTGCGAAACCCTACATTTCAGCAGCATAATGCACGCCCGCATGTTGCACGGCCTGTACGGGCCTTTCTGGATACAGAAAATGTTCGACTGCTGCTCTGGCCAGCACATTCTCCAGATCTCTCACCAATTGAAAACGTCTGGTCAATGGTGGCAGAGCAATTGGCTCGTCACAATACGCCAGTCACTACTCTTGATGAACTGTGGTGTCGTGCTGAAGCTGCATGGGCAGCTGCACCTGTACACGCCATCCAAGCTCTTTTTGACTCAATGCCCAGGCGTATCAAGGCCGTTATTACGGCCATAGGTGGTTGTTCTGGGTACTGATTTCTCAGGATCTATGCACCCAAATTGCGTGAAAATGTAGTGACATGTCAATTCTAGTATAATATATCTGTCCCATGAATACCCGTTTATCATTTGCATTTCTTCTTGGTGTAGCAATTTTAATGGCCAGTCATGTATTTAACATGTTGCACGTCATAAACACACATAATGGAATAAAGAATTCCCAAGTACGTGCATATTCAAGGAACTCTATGTGTAGTGGTGCAATAGATGTCAACAGTACACCACTTCGTTACTGCTTGTGTGTTGGCAGATATACGTACAAGTTTCAGTTGAGAAGTCAGGTTCTCTGTAGCAAGCGCACTGGCCATCGTTTGTCATACAAGTGCGAGGGCGATATGGTTTTCATCCAAGAAAGAGACGAAACCTATTCTTGCCGTCTGAAAAAAGGCACTTCTTGGCAGTGAGGCTTGACTGTAACAAGAACATGCTGCAGTATCCGATCATCATTCACAAGCTGTCATGCAAAGCCACCAAATTATGGTGCGACCTGTGTTCCGTAGGAGACGAAATTTCTTATGACTCAGGGTAAATTCCCTCCACTTCCTCCAGAGAAACACGACAACAATTCACGAATTCCGAATTTGGTGGAAGAAATGGTCCTTTCTTGAATCATCTTTCACTAGCAAGCTATGTTAATGACTGTAACGGAGAAGACTTTGTGAAAACAATGGGAGATACTCTGATCTGTTCAGTTCTCCACAGAAATTAACCAAAACATTAATTCGTCTGAAACGCAAAATATGTACCCTAAAAGAAATGGAAAGTGGGTGTAGCGTCTATGCCATCTTGCACAAGTTGACAATAAACATGACTAAATGCTGCTTTCCCATCATCATACGAAGAACTTATACAGGTGGTTATCAAGGCAACATCTTGTGTCTTATACCTCAGACAAATGAAGGCATTAAAAGGTGAGATCGTCAACTTTTCTGGTGGAATCAAACATATCCGAAGGCGATAGCGCGACTCAGAATACTGGAAAGTCCAAAATCCAGGGAATTTCCCCATTTATAAAAGGCTACGCAAAGAAGTAAGAACAAAAAAAAGAATGAAAAAATACTAGTGCAAAAAATTTTGTAAATCCAGAACAGAGAGGCGCTGGTTAGTGACTCATGTTGTAAATTTATAAGGTCTTGGAATAGGAAAGTTGACTTTTTTCGGCAGCCTTTTACAGCTTAAGGACATCATCATATTATAAATTCAGCCACTAACTGCTGATTACAAAAAGACAATATACGCTATCTGATAATGTGCAGATCATGGCCACCTTCCCTAACAAGAAGTTTTTATCTTTTAACTGCATATTGTTTGTGTAAAGAGAACACTCAAACTATGATCCTATGTCTAAGGAAGGAATACAGCAATACATAAATAAAGAATAACGGCAATGTAAGACAGCTATGAATGAAAGAAATACGTAATGCGGAGTCAACGTGAAATGACTGCAGGAAAAACGAGAAAAAAAGTCGTCGGAATGTATGATTCAGCGCACATAAAAGTAAAAGCAATCTTTCATAAAATTGACAGCGAAGGCGTCAATAATGACAGGAATTTCACTGTTAAACGCAGCGGACCCGGCAGATATATGGAAAATTTGCACTGAAGACCTCTAAGAGTGGGAAAAATAGGAGTCAATATGGAAATGGTTCAAATGGCTCTGAGCACTATGGGACATAACTACTGAGGTTATCAGTCCCCTAGAACTTAGAACTACTTAAGCCTAACTAACCTAAGGACATCACACACATCCATGCCCGAGGCAGGATTCGAACCTGCGACCGTAGCGGTCGCGCGGTTCCAGACTGTAGCGCCTAGAACCGTTCGGCCACTTCGGCCGGCTCTAAGTTTTAGAGAAGATACAACGGGGCACCGCAGTTTCATGCATCCACGTTACTGACAATAATCAGAGGCAGAAGTATGGAAAAGAAAACTAAGCATGTGCTAGATGACGATCAGCTTGCCTTTGTTTGGGAAAGGTAAAGGCACTAGAGAGGGAGTGCTGGCTTTGCGCTTGATAATGGAAGGAAGACTTTAGAAAACTCAAGACACATTCATAGGATTTCTTGACCCACAGAATGCATTCCGAGATGTAAAATGGTGCAATGTGTCGCAAATTCTCAGGAAAATTTGTGCAAGCTATAGGGAAAGAAGCTATGATATGCAGGGTAGTCAAACACAGTCTGAAAAGCTTATAAGGGTGTTGCAGGGTAGATTGTGCTGAGAAATAATTGTTCGGAAACGAGTTAGATATGTTTCCTAGTTAACTGGAATTGAAATTAGCCTTTCAGACGGTTGCGAGCGCAAATTCAAGCGGCGCGCC
Organism: Schistocerca serialis cubense; assembly: GCF_023864345.2. Classification (NCBI taxonomy): domain Eukaryota; kingdom Metazoa; phylum Arthropoda; class Insecta; order Orthoptera; family Acrididae; genus Schistocerca; species Schistocerca serialis. Next base: position 1,252,234,666 of record NC_064638.1, on the reverse strand, counting down.
AGAGGCGGTTTTGCCAGACGTGTTCTTCGTTTGGTTTCCAAAAACCAAAAAAGAGAGTGGTATAAAAATCGAACACGGGACAGTAATAAGAATCTAAAGCAAGCTAAAGGCTGAGCAGTCTCCTGCACTATCATCTATGCTATGAGAATAACAGACACTAATTATTGTATCTTTCGGGTCGCTTCAATTTGCGAGTGCAACGGACTGATTGGCTACATTCAGTGACAATTAACTTGCAAACGAAGCAAATTATCTATTTTTTTCTAAAAAACATTTTTCAGCACAACCTACTCAGAATGCTTTTGAACACTCTGTAGAATGTATTAAGAAACACGATGGACAACCACTAGTGGAAAGCCAAAACGATGTGCTCGGATTCGAAAGGAGATAAGGGTGCAGACTTTCGACCATACTGTTCGTCCTATAAATATGACAACCATTGCGGGAATAAAGGAACGGTTGAGGAATGGAATTGTAATTCAGGATGAAAAGGGATCTACAACAGGATTCGCTGATGATGTTATTATCCCCAGTGAAAACGGACGAGGATCACAGAACCTGCTGAGAGGAATGAACTGTCTGATCAATGGAGAATGCTGGTTGAAGATAAAAAAAAAGAGTAATGAGAAGTTCGGGAGTGAGATTAGCGACGAAGTCAACATCAAAACAGGTGACCAGGAAGCAGATAAAGTTTATAGCATAGCCTCCGGTAAAAAAGAGTGTAATCAGCTGTCGATACTCAACAATGGAGAAGCGCTATCTGCGCTCTTAGAATCGCAATTATTATTATTTTTATGCCTTTGTTGAAGAAGAACGAGCGTACTTTTCTGTTTCATTATCTTATCGATTCTGATGTTCTAACCGACGGACGCCAACTGTTCACGGTCTGTAACTAATACAATTATCTGTAGTAGTAATAGAATTTTGTTGAATATATATGAAATTAATAATTGTAATATGTGTTTTTGTCAGTAGTGAGTACCTATCCTGCATATGATTCAGTACGTAATAATTAAATGTTATTTTGGCCATTTTGTAGGCTCACTATTGTAGCGACGCCATTGATGACGAAAATTATATAAGTTCTTTTAACAGTCATTTAATGCTAAAAGTATTAAAAGGAATAATCTGAATAAACTGGAAACGGCGTCTGGTAGTATTTTCAAATTCAGATTAGGCCAGAGGTACAGTTTCTTATTAATAGTAATATCTATAATTGCTTACGCTGCCATTGCACATAGGCAGCTATCCTGGAGCATCGAGCCTCACAGAAAAAATAATTAAGCATTGTCTAAATGGATTATCGCATAATATTAAAGAAAGATTTTTAATCCATTGTGAGTAAGACGGATGTCTTCACGTTGTGATACGTATGTTATTTCTGACGATAGCGCCCTGAGAAAAATTAGCCGAGGCTTTTAACAAACATAGAAGAGTACTTTCAAAACCATTTAATACAATAGGAATAACGGCACAGTTATAGCTGTATGAAGCGGTAGTCAATTTAATTCATTCAAAAACAAAGTTACGCGATAAGTGAAGGAATTCTGATGATAGACAAAGCAAGAAGAACATTAAAAAATCACCACAGACAAAGAGGGCATTCCTGGGCAAATGAAGTCTACTAGTTGCAAATATCGGCTTCAGTCTGAGAAAGAACGTTTGGAGTCCAATATTGTGTAAAATTGTGTCATGGATAGTCGGTTCCTCTCCTCAGTGCCGCACACCATGAAGAATGGGCTGCTATTCCCCAAGAAACCTTCGAGTATCTGATTGAACGTATGCCTGCTAGAGTGGAAGCTGTGATCAAGACTAAGGGTATGCCAACACCATACTGAATTCCAGCGTTACTAATGGAGGGCGCCATGAACATTTTCAGCCAGGTGTCGCCGCCCGGGATGGCCGTGCGGTTCTAGGCGCTACAGTCTGGAACCGCGCGACCGCTACGGTCGCAGGTTCGAATCCTGCCTCGCGCATGGATGTGTGTGATGTCCTTAGGTTAGTTAGGTTTAAGTAGTTCTAACAAGGGAACCTCCCCATCGCACCACACTCAGATTTACTTATAAATTGGCACAGTGGATAGGCCTTGAAAAACTGAACACAGATCAATCGAGAAAAGAAGTTGTGTGGAACTATGAAAAAAATTAACAAAATATTCAAACTGAGAAGTCCATGCGTAAGATAGGTAACATCAAGGTTAGTCTCATTACAGGAGCGCCGTGGTCCCGTGGTTGGCGTGAGCAGCTACCTTACGAGAGGTGCTTGGTTCAAGTCTTCCCTTCAGTGAAAAGTTTACTTTCTTTATTTTCGCAAAGTTATGAGCCGTCCGTTCGTTCATTGACGCCTCTGTTCACTGTAATTAGTTTAGTGTCTGTGATTTGCGGCCGCACCGCAAAACCGTGCGATTAGTAGACGAAAGAACATGCCTCTCCAATGGGAACCTAAAACATTTGATCGCAAGGTCATAGGTCAACCGATTCCTCCACAGGAAAACACGTCTGATATATTCTATACGACACTGGTGACGGCATGTGCGTCACATGACAGGAATATGTTGTCGACCCACCTAACTTGTACACTTGGCGAATGGGCAAAAAGATTCTTCTACCTTGCCCGATTTAGGTTTTCTTGTGGTTGTGGTAATCACTCCCAAAAAAGTGATCGCATCGGACGGACGGACGGACAGATAGTAATTGTCTGAAAACAAAAAAAATTGCCTTTTCACTCGAGGGAAGACTTGAAGGAAGGACATTTCGTTCCGCAGCTGCTCACGCTAACCACGGGACCACGGCGCTCCTGAGCTCACGCTTTCCTTGATGTTGCATATCTTGCACATGGACTACTCAGTTTGTGTATTTTGCTTATTTTTTTTCATAGTTCCACACAACTTTTCAAGGCGTATCCACTGTGCCAACTTATAACTAAATCTGAGGGGGACGCGATGGGGAGGTTCCGTTGTAAGTACTAGGGGACTAACGACCTCAGAAGTTAAGTTCCATAGTGCTCAGTCAGAGCCATTTGAAAGATTCAGCCAGGTGTCCGAATACTTTTGATCACATAGTGTATGTTCTCATAAACTCAACTTTATGTCAGGATATTATTTTGAGTCGAAACCTTTGTTGTGCATTAGCTGTTTTATGAGACAGAATTTCTAGAAATATGAGGGCAACGTTTTTCAGACACCAGTCGGTTGCAAGATGTAGACCACAGTGGAAATCAAAAATGTGTCGTTTGCAGCAGTGAGATACACCTCATGGCTACTTTTCCACATAGTCGCCGCTGCGATTTAGGCACTATTATCATAGCATGGTACCAGCTTTCCTGTACCCTCGTCGCAGGAGGCAGCAGCCTGTGCTTTCCGACAAGTCCCTACGCTGGTTTGGAGCTCGCTGTCTGTGCCTACATGCTAACTGAAAAAGCTATTGGTGCGTTATTGTGACACCTGCAGTGAGTGGCTGGGCACTATCATGAAGAAGGAAAAGCGTGACAGTTACATTTTGCGGACTATGTGAAATCAGGTGAAACTTCTAAGCAGGCACTTAACACTTGGTGGGAGACAACTTTTTTTCTTCATTGTATTTCAATTCCCCATTGGGGCGGGCTGGCAGCATCATATGCGCTTCTCTTCACCCAAAAGACATAGAACATAAAATAGAAGACATTTAAAAATAACATAAAGGAGAGAATATGGTGTACATAGATACAAAAAAGGGGGCAACATTATGGAATACAATAGACAAAAAGGGGGCGACTGTAAAATGGAGAAAAAACCGTAAAAAAGTAGGGCACACAAAAAAACCACACACTACAGTCTGATTTAAAGTAGTTGGCACTTGACGTTTGGGCTGCGAAGTTGCGGCGTTGTCACGTCAAGCACTGGCTGGAGGCAGCCGCCTCAGCGCATCGCTACCCCCGGCGATAGAAAATAGTTTTAAAGCCTGTATCTTCTACAAAAAGTAAGCAGAAAATTTCAAACCCACATATACAATGTTTCCTAATCCGTCAAATACCTATTCTTAATTTTAATTAGGACAAGAGTTACGTTAATTTATTTGAAACCATTTAAATTCTCGATTTCGCAAACAGTTTCTAACTTATCACGTCATTAATGAAAAACTATTGGTGTCAGAGCAAACATTTTTTTTCCATTCATTACTAAAATAATGCACTCACCAAAGAATCATTAAAAGATTTCTTAGTGCATTACGTTTCCTGTATATAAATTTCTGAAAACAGCGTTTTTAAGCAACCCTATCAGTACTGAACTCGAAACAAGTATGACGTTTAAAATCTCTATCTCCTACAAATATTATGTAAATGTTTTGAAATTTACGTACAGTATCGGTCTCAGTGGTATCTATAAGCATATCAAATATCTTTTTTTAATTTTAATTAGGGCCGTTGTTACATTAACTATAGAAGTGCCTGGAAAAGTTTTCTTCTTTAGATTGCAAACCTCGAAAACTATTACACACATTGAATAACATCTTGGTGTATATACAAAATGAAATAGAATTAAAATTCAGTCTAACTTACCGTAAGGAGATGACGAGAGCTGGCCAAACAGTATTTCTTAGTCTCACAACAAGACTAAGAATTAATCGAAATAAATTCACAAACATAATATTTAATGGCAGTAAGTGCACTACACACTTATCAGACAATGCGAAAACACCGCTTAATTCAGAGTCAGAGTCAGTAGAACTATCCGTGTCGCTGCTCGTATTGACAGATATAATAAAGTCTTCGGCACTTTGTTGTAAGATACCTTCATTGTTCCATGCGTCCTGTATCACTCGTTTCACGTGATGCCAGTCTTCCGATGTCACAACTTCAACTGCCTCTTTCAAAAGGCGTTCCACTTCGGTTAATGTGAATTACTTATTTTCTGCAGCAATATGCCGTTTAACCTGAGCCAAAATCAGCTCTATTGCGTTGAAATGGCAATGGTAAGGAGGCAATCTGAGCACTTTATGCCCGTATTTTTTTTTTGCTACTTCATCCACGTTGTAAATCGGGTTCTTTGGCTTGTCTTGCGATACAATTTCTAATAATTCTGCCCTTGTCAAATTACTGTCGAATTGTACCTTATGTTTCTGTAACCTGCTAACAATGTCGTTTTTCCTCGTTGCCTTTGTGGGTGCTTTATCTAGCATTACTGAGTGATAAGGAGCGATATCCATAACAATGATAGAGTGTTTTGTTAAGTTCTGGAGCACACAGTCTTCAAACCATTTCACAAAAGTATTGTGGTTCATCTCTTCGTGGTAGTCGGAGGTCTTATTTGAACTGAATAGCAACAGACAATTTGGAATCAAACCTTTTGAATTTCCGGCATGTGCTACAATTATCCTTTTTCCTCTGCTGATCGGAGCTCCATGTAGTTTTTTGAGTGTTGGAGACTCCTTCCTCGAATAAAATGCGTATATTTGACGACGAATGACATCTTCCTGAAAAGAGTCAAGTTTTGTGACCCACTTCTCTAGTCGCCTCTTTTTCCTAGGTGTCTCCAATTTAGATGATTCACTTGAGCCTTCTTTCGTGAATTTCCGCTTGCAGATTCTTATTACTGATCGTTCGCTAACTTGCAAAGCGACTGCAGCTCGCTCCACCACCTTATCCAAAGGAACGAGAGGCCCTCCTGCATCCCTCTCTCTCTCAAAATACTCCCTTAAGGAACACACGTATTCACGCGCCTGACTGCGTATAACGACACCATGTCCGCCACTTTTTGGAGGTTTCCGAGGAGTGTGCAGCATCGGCCTCCCTCTCTTGCGACTGCTTTCATCAGACATCGTAAACACGCGAAGCTACACATGACTCAAATCTCTCACCCGCACATGTACAATGGCTCGGTGAGGACTGGCTGGCACAATGCCTTAGTCAGCTCAGCAGAGCGAAGTGGCAACGCAGTGGCAGCCGACAGCGCCGGCTGCCAATGGTTTATTGGTGGCGGGAGCCCTGCAGCCCATTGCCTGTCAAGTGACAGCTAGTTTAAATAATAGTATAGGACAGTTAAAAGATCACAAGGCGAAGTATGACTGGAGCAAAAGAGTATCGACGGATGGTGTAGCACATAAAAATCACTGACAGTAACATTATGTACAAGTCCAACACACAATTAAAATCACAGCTCTTGACGCACAGGGGAACAGCGCCAAACACAACACTGACGTAGGACACTGATGTCGGTGAAAAAATCGGAGGATCTGCCAGGTGCATACAGGTGAGGGAGAAGGGAAGAAGGGAGGGAGGGGAAGAGAGGGTGGGAGACAGGCGGGGGGCGCCCCGAAGAGGGCTAGTGAGGGAAGGACGTGGGAGGGAAAGAGGCGAGGATGGGGTGCAGGTACTCAAGTGGGGGGGGGGGGGAGGAGGAAAATCCGCTCTGGGAGAAGGAGGGGAGAGGAAAAAGGGGGGGCCCTGGGGAGGGGGCAACTAGGCCAGGTTACAGTTGGAAGGATGGGTACATGTCATGGTGAAGTTCAACATCTGGGAGAGGGAGGTGCTTGTAATTGCCCTGATGAAGAGATGCAGGGTGTGGAGGTGGAGAGAGGGAGGGATACAGCGATGGAGGCACAGCAACGAGTGGGGAGCTGAGAGGAAGGAGGAAACCAGAGGGTGGAGGAGGGAGGGGTATCGAGCATGCAGACATTGTAAAGGTTGCGGAGATGTTGGAGGAAAAGGAGGAGGTGGGGGAAGTGGATGAGGTCGTACAGGAGCTTCGTGGGGGAAGGAAGGCAGATAGGAAGGCAAGGCGGAGTACCTGGTGTTCAAGGACTTGAAAGGCCTTGTAAAAGCGGGTGGGTGCAAAGATCCAGGAAACGCTGGCATAATAGAGGATAGGACGGATGAAGGATTTGAAGGTTCAGAGGATGGTGGAAGGATTCAATCCCCATGTCCGGCCAGGCAAAAGTTTCAGGTGGCGGAGGCGGGAATGGGCTTTCTGCTGGATGGTCAGGAGGTGAGGTGTCCAGGTGAGGTGGGAGACGATTGTTCTAAGCATCTTTACATGTTCACTGTGTGCTCAGAACTGAAAAGTGTGCAACCTGATCGATGGGCTTACCAGAGAGTTGTGCAACGTATCAGGGTAAAGCTTCATCTCATTTTCACTGTGGTTTCAAATTCGAGACTGATCGTAGGTTGAAAAACAAATGGTGATACACTATGTGATCAAAAATATCTGGACACCTGGCTGAAAATGTCTTTCAAGTTCGTGACGCCCTCCATTGGTAACGCTGGAATTCAATATGGCGTTGAATCGCGTGGAGGGGCAGAGGTTTCAGCAGTGTAGAAGGTTTTCAAGAACATCGTTCTGGTACTTATCTTGGAAACTATTCTGTATGTTCGGACGTTCGGTGATTGTCTCCAGTGGGCAACTGTGACAAACGCTTACCGTAAATCTAGGGATATGAAATCTAGGTCAAATATATTGCGTATTAGCTTTAAATTGGAAGTAAAACTATCTAAACTATAGCAATTTCTGTACGAGGCAGAGATGTATGCAGCGATGTTGCAAGGAGTAAATGTTAAAGGTCTTTACATTCACGCATATCTAGTTATCTTAAATGTTGTTATGGAGTTATTGAACGGAACAACATCTTTAGTGAGAGATGGCACTACGATAGCCCGTGTGGGTTTTTTAGGACCTGGTAGGGGGAAGAATGTAAAATTTGCAATGAGTCTTTTGTTAACAACGATACGCCGTTATGGAAGATTTAAAAATGGTTTGTTTTCCTTTACCATAATTAAAAATTAATTATGCGCGTGATAAAGTGGCAATCATAAAATCTGTTTAGTTCACTTTGTATCTCATGATTCGTGGTGAGTTCCAGCCCAGATTTGATAAGCTTACAAATGACGACGAAACCCTGTATTTTTAATGACTATGATATGATAGCATTTAGTGGCGGCAAGTTGTATGCATACATCCATACATATTATAAAAATAGGTGGATTTATGTATGTGTGTATGTTCCGCCTCTCCTCCTAAACCAATGGACCGATTTCAACCAATCTGTGTAAACACATCACTTACTGCCTGGAAAGAATCACCCATGGGGGTAAAAACCACCTGCCTATCAAAGAGCTGCGGTTGGGGGTGAGAAAGAAGTGTGGCTCACGAACCGAGAATACCCAGACTTTATTCACTCAGTATTTGAGAATGAGAGTACTTAGCGACTTGCAACGAACTTTACACACAATTGCAAATCCATACAAAACTTCTTCTCGCTGGCAACCCTTACAAAATGATGAAAAAGAAAAAGTTTATCGCTTATTACGTTTTCGCTGTTCATTCTGTAAAACTGCCGTATCAGGCAACAAGTTTTAATTTTTTCCTTATTTACAACTAACTGTACTCGCGACATATTTTGCACTCAGTATCCACTTACACCATTAAATGTAACTGCGAAATTGCAACATTTTACGACCCATAGCTCAGGACATATGACTTCATAGACACTGAGATGAGTGAAAAACTGCCGCATCATGCACGACGTTTAATTTTATTTCTTCCTTGCTACTCACTCATTCGCAAAATATTTCTTGCACAACATCCATATATGCCAAAGTATGTACCTACATAGTTATATCGTTGCACTACACATGGTTCAGGGGATAGGTCGTCATTAACGACGAGATGCATGAAAAACTGTAGCATCAAGCGTGACGTGTTAATTTATTACGTCTTTATTACGAATTCTTTTCGCAACACTTTTCGACGAGAGTACTCAAATATACCTCAAAATTAAGCTGCAAAATTAGATCATGGTACGACACACTGTTCAGGTGATGTGACATCATAAAATGAGCTGCGTATAAACGAAACTTCAGAGGAAATTTCGTTACAGATACAGGAGAATTGTGTATAGAATTACGTGTGGAATTTGGTAAATATAGGTGGACTACATATGACGTGTTCTTACTCTAGCAACGTCGTGGACAAGAACCTCTTCCTAAACCCCTCGATCGATTTCAACCAAACTCGTTACGCATATCACTATCTTTTAAAGAAATACTGTGGGGATAAGAATCTTCGATCTGCTATTGGGGTAGTGCTGATAACGTAGAGGAGATGGACTGAGAGGAGGGGAGGAGGAGATGGACGCAGATAGAAGGGAAGAGGAGTTGGTAGGAGGGAGGGCCAGGAGGAAACACAGAGAAAAGGAAGAGAAGGAGATGGACGGAGAGAGGGGGGATAGTGAGATGAACAGAAAAAGGGGAGAAGTAGGTGGTCAGAGAGGGGTTGAAGCAGATGGACAAAGGGGAAAGGTGGAGATGGACTAGCAAAAGACTGGAATAAATACATACACGGGCAATGCCGGAGACTCAGCTTGCTAATAAGTAAATGAGTAAATAAATTATTGTTCACTTCTACACTATTCCTTATCACAAGACGATTTGGCCTCTTCTCGAATGCACCGCTCGGTTTGTCAGTATTATTACAGAAACAGAAAGGAAATGACGAAAGTCGAACACAGTATGGGCAGGGTTTTAGTGTACCACCTTAGCTCATTGCGCCAACACTGTTGCTCAACAGTCTCGTACAGTAAGGGTTTGAACCTCTGTTTCGGAGCTGGAGAAGAGTATCGCACTGCACCACCATTAGCTACATCAATCGTTTGAAAGAGGACCGAAATTGGCGACCATCTGGGTGTATGGTTTCCTTATTAGTTCTGACCTGCCTTGACGAGGTCGAAAATGCTCATGTTTGTGGGTAGTCAGCCTTGCAAATATATCTGGCGTATTATCTTACTGAGAGCGTGCAGCGAAGGTTATTTTTAGGAATAAGCACGTTGATATTTGTGAGTAGTTTCTAGTTTAGAAATATTACTCTGATAAACTAAGTTTGCTGACGTGAGTAAGCCTTCAGGAAGCGTGGTTCTACTCACCTGTGGATGTTTGCTGTACCGCTCCAGCTCGACCAACCGTCGATGTCCTTGCTTTGCCTTCCTTCTTCCGAAGCAAGGACAACAAGACGTCCAAAATCTTCTCGGCATCTGCGTCAGAGAAGAGCCTATTCCACTTTCTGTCGAATGGTTTACGGTATAATGATTGCAGAAGACCTCGTAGTGGGATTCAGTTTTAGTTCTTTTTAAACGACACTAACATTGCCACTTCGAAACTAAGATCAAGCCCAAATACAAAGACAGAGTCGTCATTGGAATCAACACTTAGAACTAAAAGCACAATTACTACTGACGCGAACGTACACCCAGAATAGAATAGACCTCCAAGGAGAATACGGGTATTAACAGAAGCATCGAATATTTAGACAGACACAGAATACCAACAACGCCATACACCATGCACAGCAGCGCATGCCACTGCCCTCTCTCATGGGGAAACCCAATTTCAGAAGTTCTCACTGCAACCGTCTAAATCACCCTGGATCTAGATCTGGTCTATGGTTCTCTATATGGCGGAACGTAGTGTTCTCTACACTACGCCAAGCATTGACAGTAACTCCTGCCGTCGAAGTATCGCGATCGTCGAACGGGACTTCAATTTCCTAGAATTTCTCGAAGTCCATTAGCGCCTCTAGATTACAGCAGTGCTTCATGCGAAGGAAATGGACACTACCTAGCCCTTTTTTCCTACTTGATGTATGATCATACTCCTCGTCTTCATATTTCATGTCCGACAAGCGACGAAAGATGCAATAGGTGCAAGGTAACACTTCAGTAACTTTGTAAAATGTCTTCTTGGCTGCATCTCACTGGCCGGTGCTTGCCGTTGTAGCGCCCTTGATCTTTCTCCTGGGCGTCCAGGGTTTGTAAGCGTGCCAGGTGCTTTGCTGCTTCGGTACTGGCGATGAGGTGTTTCACGTAATCGTAATGAGTATCCTGTGGTTGAAACTGGAACAGCGTATCAGTGGTTATTTTGACCTCGGGACACTGGAGCAAGGAGAACGGTAAGAAGCCTGTACTGTCTGGCTTCACCGTGTGCCATGCGAATGTCTCTATGGGCAGTATTGCATCCCAATCTATGTAGTTAACATCAAAGTACATCGACAAGAAATCAAACAACGTCCTATTAAAGCATTCTTTGAGGCCATTCGTCTGTGGATGGTAGGCAGTTGTCATTCTAAGGGCGACCTCGCAACGCGAAAATATCTCCCATACTAGTCACGGCCGCAGAATTTTCCGAGATCATCACACAGAGAGCTCCTTGCTTCAAATGACATCCCCTACAAGAAACTTTGTAATTTCCGGAGTATTGGCACTCGGCACAGCTTTGACGACAGCACAGTGGATGAGGAAGACTGTGCAGATTGTCATCAAACTATTTCCGTTTGTCCACTCTGGGAATCACCACGAGAGGCCAATTCCATTCGTACTGATGGTGCTGTTGCAGGTTCTATTGCAAACAGGCGTTCTGGTGGTAATTGCATCACGCTCTTCTGTCGTGGGCGTTCCTCACAGAGGCCCATATAGCGTCGAAGGGATCTGTAAGGACCTGGATAGTTATACAGGGTTATTACAAATGACTGTAGCGATTTCACAGCTCTACAATAACTTTATTACTTGAGATATTTTCACAATGCTTTGCACACACATACAAAAACTCAAAAAGTTTTTTTAGACATTCACAAATGTTCGATATGTGCCCCTTTAGTGATTCGGCAGACATCAAGCCGATAATCAAGTTCCTCCCACACTCGGCGCAGCATGTCCCCATCAATGAGTTCGAAAGCATCGTTGATGCGAGCTCGCAGTTCTGGCACGTTTCTTGGTAGAAGAGGTTTAAACACTGAATCTTTCACATAACCCCACAGAAAGAAATCGCATGGGGTTAAGTCGGGAGAGCGTGGAGGCCATGACATGAATTGCTGATCATGATCTCCACCACGACCGATCCATCGGTTTTCCAATCTCCTGTTTAAGAAGTCGGCGCTGTCGGTCTCCAGTTGTGGCATGAGCCAATTTTCCAGCATGTCCAGATACATGTGTCCTGTAACGTTTTTTTCGCAGAAGAAAAAGGGGCCGTAAACTTTAAACTGTGAGATTGCACAAAACACGTTAACGTTTGGTGAATTGCGAATTTGCTGCACGAATGCGTGAGGATTCTCTACCGCCCAGATTCGCACATTGTGTCTGTTCACTTCACCATTAAGAAAAAATGTTGCTTCATCACTGAAGACAAGTTTCGCACTGAACGCATCCTCTTCCATGAGCTGTTGCAACCGCGCCGAAAATTCAAAGCGTTTGACTTTGTCATCGGGTGTCAGGGCTTGTAGCAATTCTAAGCGGTAAGGCTTCTGCTTTAGCCTTTTCGGTAAGATTTTCCAAACCGTCGGCTGTGGTACGTTTAGCTCCCTGCTTGCTTTATTCGTCGACTTCCGCGGGCTACGCGTGAAACTTGCCCGCACGCGTTCAACCGTTTCTTCGCTCACTGCAGGCCGACCCGTTGATTTCCCCTTACAGAGGCATCCAGAAGCTTTATACTGTGCAGACCATCGCCGAATGGAGTTAGCAGTTAGTGGATCTTTGATGAACTTCTTCCTGAAGTGTCGTTGCACTGTTATGACTGACTGATGTGAGTGCATTTCAAGCACTACATACGGTTTCGCGGTTCCTGTCGCCATTTTGTCTCACTGCGCTCTCGAGCGCTCTGGCGGCAGAAACCTGAAGTGCGGCTTCAGCCGATCAAACCTTTATGAGTTTTTCTACGTATCTGTAGTGTGTCGTGACCATATGTCAATGAATTGAGCTTCAGTGAATTTATGAAATCGCTTCAATCATTTGTAATAGCCCTGTACATGCATCTGATTGAGTCTATAGTCTTCACGAATCACCGCCGACCACATATTGCAGCATCGTGGAAATATTTCAGCATAGCTGGCCATGCATGAGCCGGGATGACGAGCAATCATTTGCGCCACATCGTATCATTGTCCCTCTCATGCGATGTTCCGTTTAGTAGGTAGACTCCTCCTTTGCTTGGTTCTTTCGGTTCCACGTTCTTCAAGAGTTCTATGGTTTACAGCAATGATGGGTTTTCCCTCTATTCGGTTTTCAGCAGTGCTGGATCTTCTTATACATCAAAAACAGCTATAACAAAACTTACAAGACACAAAATTTGCCATGAAAGAGAGACTCATGAAAGAATTGAAACGGAAAGAATAAAAGAAAACCTAAAAAAAAACAATTCCACACATGAAACAAACGTTACCGGAAGCTCTACCTTCCCAGACAATGAAATAATAAACATACAAAGCCACCCAGTCCCATTTACCTTACAAGCTGGACCCTACACATTTTCACTGATACTTTCAAGAGCCGCCGCAAAACAAAGAAATCATAAGGAATATTCTTTAGCAAGCAGTGTTCATCAACATGAGCCGGCAGGACAAAGCAATGCCTTTTGCTTCTTCCCACAACAAATTTGAAAGCTTCCAATATCCCAAATAGTATTCATACATACCTCCCTCTCATAGTCTTTACATTGCAGGTTATGGTTCACTAGAAAGTGGTAGTTAGCCTTCATGCCCAACGCTGTATGAGAAGCAAACCCATCTGACAGACTCTTAGATCCTTCTGTAACCGTCCAGAATACAACACTAGAAGGATCCCCCCCCCTCTCCCCCCCCCCCCCCCGACAAACAGACGTACCATATCGTGCCTCTTCCCACCTGCCTAACCAAAACGTGATTGGGTGATTGGTCAGTTTCCTCTACCACTCCATGCCTGGAACCCCCCCCCCCCCCCTCACACCCACACACGTCCATTATATATAATAAATTCATCACTTAGTTCCACTCCTGTTTGTCTATTCGTTCACAAACCCAGTTTTTGTGCATGGTATATCTTGCAGAGAATTGAATTCTTAACAAAAATAATAAGAAACATTATATGAGAAGGAGACACGTACCGCGCCAGATTGACCGGCACAAGTTATTGTGACAACACCTCCACGTGTAGCTGCCGGATGATAACTGAGACAAATACGTCGTAACACGACATATATGGCATCAATAATATTTTACGTGTACACCTAACATTTGCAAAAATTTAAAAATTATCGCTGATCTTCCATCTCCCGTCACAAAATACGACTATTCAATATATATTCAATAAATATTCAAAAACACAGAAATGAAACAACGGATTAATGTGTTACGAAACTATAACACAAAAAATGTGATTCGATTAGGAAGAGTCATTGTTGATATCGGATACCCGTCCTCATACACGACACAACTTTAAATGAACAATGTTGAATTACTTCGTGATGTTCTATGGTCATATACGGCGCATCTTTAAATAGAACAACCTTTCCAACAACTTTCAGCCACTCGCTTTATAGTCACCTAATGTTATCTTGCAGACGGATATGCCCTCACTACAGCGATATTTACACAACTCATGCCCCTCAGGCAACAGACGTGCGAAATGAAGCCTTGCATCAGGGAACACATCACGTAAACCGTCTGTTACCGCATGGTGTCACACCTTAGCCCACAGTGCGTTGTATATCTGTACAACGAAAGGAAATATAGTTTAGACTTACAGCCAGTTTTCGTAAGCCGAATTTTTTCGCACAGTAAATGAATGGTATGCTGTTACGTGCTGTTTCAGATTGGTGCTGCGCAACGGTAAGCGGCGTCCCCAGCCATTGCCTATAATAATAGGCAATGGGTTCGTTCGTCAACGATGTTAAAAAGGGAAATTGGCGTTTCTCCATTTATCACTTATCTTATATTTGCTACTCCTCATCTATGTCGTCTTTGTTTGGTTTACTCTCAGTCAGTATGGTGTGTTCATTAAACCGTTTAATACATTCAACTGGTCCTGTAATTATTCCACACCTACGCTCAGGACAACAATGTCAGCTTCGAAAATAATCGTTGATTTCTTTTCTCCATGAATATCAATCCAACTTTCACATCTACATGCATCTTCATCTACATTGATACTCTGCAAATCACATTTAAGTGCCTGGCAGAGGGTCCATCGAACCACCTTCACAATTCTCTATTAATCCAATCTCGTATAGCGCGCGGAAAGAATGAACACCTATATCTTTCCGCACGAGCTCTGACTTCCCTTATTTTATCATGGTGAACGTTCCGCCCTATGTAGGTCGGTGTCAACAAAATATTTTCGCATTCGGAGGAGAAAGTAGGTGATTGGAATTTCGCGAGAAGATTCCGTCGCAACGAAAAATGCCTTTCTTTTAATGATTTCCAGTCCAAATCCTGTATCATTTCTGTGACACTCTCTCCCATATTTCGCGGTAATACAAAACGTGCTGCCTTTCTTTCATTTTTTTCGATGTACTCCGTCAGTCCTATCTGGTAAGGATCCCACACCGCGCAGCACTATTCTGAAAGAGGACGCATAAGCGTAGTATAGGCAGTCTCCTTAGTAGGCCTGTTACATTTTCTAAGTGTCCTGCGAATAAAACGCAGCCTTTGGTTAGCCTTCTCCACAACATTTTCTATGTGTTCTTTATAATTTAAGTTGTTCGTACTTGTAATACCTAGGTATTTAGTTCAAATTTACGGCTTTTAGATTAGATTGATTTATCGTGAACCGAAGTTTAACGAGTTCCTTTTAGCACTCATGTGGATCACTTCACACTTTTCGTTATTTAGGGTCAATTGACTCTTTTTCCACCATTCAGATGTCTTCTCTAAATTGTTTTGCAGTTTGTTTTGATCTTCCTATGAGTTTATTAGTCGATAAACGACTGCGTCATCTGCTTACAACCGAAGACGGCTGCCCAGATTGTCTCCCAAATCGTTTATATAGATAACAGCAAAGGGCCTATAACACAATCTTGGGGAACGCCTGAAATCACTTCTGTTTTACTCGATGAATTTCCATCAATTACTACGAACTGTGACCTCTCTGACAGGAAATCGCAAATCCAGTCACATAACTGAGACGATATTCCATAAGCACGCAATTTTACTACGAGCCGCTTGTGTGGTACAGTGTCAAAAGCCTTCCGGAAATCCAGGAATACAGAATCGATCTGAAATCCCTTGTCAAGAGCACTCAGCACTTCATGTGAATAAAGAGCTAGTTGTGTTTCACAGGAACGATGTTTTCTAAAGCCATGCTGGCTGTGTGCCAATAGACCGTTTCCTTCGAGGTAATTCATAATGTTCGAACACAATATATGTTCTAAAATCCTGCTGCACATCGAAGTTAATGATATGGGCCTGTAATTTAGTGGATTACTCGTACTACCTTTCTTGAATATTGGTGTGACCTGTGCAACTTTCCAGTCTTTGGGTACGGATCTTTCGTCGAGCAAACGGTTGTATATGATTGTTAAGTATGGAGATAATGTATCAGCATACTCCGAAAGGAACCTAATTGGTTTACAGTCTGGACCAGAAGACTTACTTCTCTACTACGAGGATATTTATTTCTACGTTACTCATGTTGGCACCTGTTCTCGATTCGAATTCTGGACGTCTGTGTTTACTTTCCAACGATGCTTCTTCGAATCAACCAGAGCGTTCTCCACTACTCGTCGTCTTCAACCAATGGTGTTATATTAAGCCTCAGGATGCTACACCAACATAATCTCAAAGTAGCATCCAATTACGTCTTTTGGCAACGCTACGATAATATAAAAGTCAAATATAGAATCATACTAATTCTTAATAAAAATATTGGATGTTAAAGGACAACCGCGAGAAACTGGGGTTTCTAAAATCTAAAATAACAACACCAACATCTCAATAATTCTGAAATATAGAAAATTTACAAGTAGAAAATAAAAAAGGAATACGTAATTAGACATTGGTATCGAAAAAATTACCTGACCAATGTATCACAACTTAGAAGACCAGTACAAAATGTCAAAACGGACAGCATTACAAACAGCAAAAAAGCGACACTACTACGCGTAGTGAAAGATCACGGAAACTAACGAACTAAAGTGTCGAGAGGAACAGCTCCTAAAGATTTGCGATACCAATACAGAAAGCTGAAAGACATTAGAATAAAAAAGCCAAGATTTGCTATGATTAATGAAACTCGGTAGCGACAGTTTCTTTTGATTATGTAGCTCAATTGAAAGGGCAGGTACCACCACGAAGAACCAAAATCTACGAAAGTAACTACTTCGTATGTAACATACGAGACAAAAAGAAACAAAAATGAACCATAGTATTAAGATGACAACCAACACTAACACCTACGAGATTTAAAAACGACATCTTGCACATCAAAAACAGCTATAATAAACAAAAATTTTCCAATTTACCAGAGGCATGAAACAGAGATCGTGAATCTCGAACCGAAATAAAACGAGATGACAGGGACAAATCTTCTTACAGATAAAAGAATAGGCTATGGCATTCAGTTAACATAAAACGGAAGGAAAAAACCTAACTACAAAAATTTCCATCCACGAAACAAACGGAACAGAAACCTCTCCCTGCTCACCCAGTACAGTGAAAAAAATTCCCACTGTCTCCCATACCCATTAGCCTTACATGCAAAGTCCTATACGTCTTCCCTGCTATTTTCATGAACTCTTCACACGACAGAACAGCGCCTTTGCCGTCCCTATAACAGATTCCAAGTCCCCCAAAATCCCTTAATAGTATTAAAACATACCTTAGACTTGTTGCTGTTGTTGTGGTTTTCAGTCATGAGACTGGTTTGATGCAGCTCTCCATGCTACTCTATCCTGTGCAAGCTTGTTCATCTCCCAGTACCTACTGCAACCTACATCCTTCTGAATCTGCTTGGTGTAATAGTCTCTTGGTCTCCCTCTACGATTTTTACCCTCCACGCTGCCCTCCATTACTAAATTGGTGATCCCTTGATGCCACAGAACATTTCCACCAACCGATCCCTTCTTCTAGTCAAATTGTGCCACAAACTTCTCTTCTCCCCAATCTTATTCAACACCTCCTCATTAGTTATGTGATATAACCATCTAATCTTCAACATTCTCCTGTAGCATCACATTTCGAAAGCTTCTAGTCTCTTCTTGTCCAAACTACACTCCTGGAAATTGAAATAAGAACACCGTGAATTCATTGTCCCAGGAAGGCGAAACTTTATTGACACATTCCTGGGGTCAGATACATCACATGATCACACTGACAGAACCACAGGCGCATAGACACAGGCAACAGAGCATGCACAATGTCGGCACTAGTACAGTGTATATCCACCTTTCGCAGCAATGCAGGTTGCTATCCTCCCATGGAGACGATCGTAGAGATGCTGGATGTAGTCCTGTGGAACGGCTTGCCATGCCATTTCCACCTGGCGCCTCAGTTGGACCAGCGTTCGTGCTGGACGTGCAGACCGCGTGAGACGACGCTTCATCCAGTCCCAAACATGCTCAATGGGGGACAGATCCGGAGATCTTGCTGGCCAGGGTAGTTGACTTACACCGTCTAGAGCACGTTGGGTGGCACGGGATACATGCGGACGTGCATTGTCCTGTTGGAACAGCAAGTTCCCTTGCCGGTCTAGGAATGGTAGAACGATGGGTTCGATGACGGTTTGGATGTACCGTGCACTATTCAGTGTCCCCTCGACGATCACCAGTGGTGTACGGCCAGTGTAGGAGATCGCTCCCCACACTATGATGCCGGGTGTTGGCCCTGTGTGCCTCGGTCGTATGCAGTCCTGATTGTGGCGCTCATCATTGGCACCAAGGCAGAAGCGACTCTCATCGCTGAAGACGACACGTCTCCATTCGTCCCTCCATTCACGCCTGTCGCGACACCACTGGAGGCGGGCTGCACGATGTTGGGGCGTGAGCGGAAGATGGCCTAACGGTGTGCGGGACCGTAGCCCAGCTTCATGGAGACGGTTGCGAATAGTCCTCGCCGATACCCCAGGAGCAACAGTGTCCCTTATTTGCTGGGAAGTGGCGGTGCGGTCCCCCACGGCACTGCGTAGGATCCTACGGTCATGGCGTGCATCCGTGCGTCGCTGCGGTCCGGTCCCAGGTCGACGGGCACGTGCACCTTCCGCCGACCACTGGCGACAACATCGATGTATTGTGGAGACCTCACGCCCCACGTGTTGAGCAATTCGGCGGTACGTCCACCCGGCCTCCCGCATGCCCACTATACGCCCTCGCTCAAAGTCCGTCAACTGCACATACGGTTCACGTCCACGCTGTCGCGGCATGCTACCAGTGTTAAAGACTGCGATGGAGCTCCGTATGCCACGGCAAACTGGCTGACACTGACGGCGGCGGTGCACAAATCCCGCGCAGCTAGCGCCATTCGACGGCCAACACCGCGGTTCCTGGTGTGTCCGCTGTGCCGTGCGTGTGATCATTGCTTGTACAGCCCTCTCGCAGTGTCCGGAGCAAGTATCGTGGGTCTGACACACCGGTGTCAATGTGTTCTTTTTTTCATTTCCAGGAGTGTATTTATCGTCCATGTTTCACTTCCATAGATGGCTACACTCCATACAAATACTTTCAAAAACGACTTCTTGACACTTAAATCTATACTCGATGTTAACAAATTTCTCTTCTTCAGAAACGCTTTCCTCGCGGTTGCCAGTCTACATTTTATATCCTCTCTACTTCGACCATCATCAGTTATTTTGCCTCCCAAATAGCAAAACTCCTTTACTACTTTAAGTGTCTCATTTCCTAATCTAATTCCCTCAGCATCACCCGACTTAATTTGACTACATTCCATTATCCTCGTTTTGCTTTTGTTGATGTTCATCTTATATCCTCCTTTCAAGACACTATCCATTCTGTTCAGCTGCGATTCCAAGTGCTTTGCTGTCTCTGACAGAATTAAAATGTCATCGGCGAACCTCAAAGTTTTTATTTCTTCTCCATGGATTTTAATACCTACTCCGAATTTTTCTTTTGTTTCCTTTACTGCTTGCTCAATATACAGATTGAATAACATCGGGGAGAGGCTACAACACTGTCTCACTCCCTTCCCAACCACTGCTTCTCTTTCATGTCCCTCGACTCTTATAACTGCCATCTGGTTTCTTTACAAATTGTAAATAGCCTTTCGCTCCCTGTATTTTACCCCTGCCACCTTCAGAATTTGAAAGAGAGTATTCCAGTCAACATTGTCAAAAGCTTTCTCTAAGTCTACAAATGCTAGAAACGTAGGTTTGCCTTTCCTTAATCTAGCTTCTAAGATAAGTCGTAGGGTCAGTATTGCCTCACCTATTCCAACATTTCTACGGAATCCAAACTGATCTTCACCGAGGTCAGCTTCTACCAGTTTTTCCATTCGTCTGTAAAGAATTCGCGTTAGTATTTTGCAGCTGTGAATTATTAAACTGATAGTTCGGTAATTTTCACATCTGTCAACACCTGCTTTCTTTGGGATTGGAATTATTATATTCTTCTTGAAGTCTGAGGGTATTTCGCGTGTCTCATACATCTTGCTCACCAGATGGTAGAGTTTTGTCAGGACTGGCTCTCCCAAGCTGTCATTAGTTCTAATGGAATGTTGTCTACTCTGGGGGCCTTGTTTCGACTCAGGTCTTTCAGTGCTCTGTCAAACTCTTCACGCAGTATTTTATCTCCCATTTCACCTTCATCTACATCCTCTTCCACTTCCATAATATTGTCCTCAAGTACATCGCCCTTGTAGACACCCTCTATATACTCCTTCCACCTTTCTGCTTTCCCTTCGTTGCTTAGAACTGGGTTTCATTCTTAGCTCTTGATATTCATAGAAGCGGTTCTCTTTTCTGCAAAGGTCTTTTTAATTTTTCTGTAGGCAGTATCTATCTTACCCCTAGTGAGATAATCCTCTACATCCTTACATTTGTCCTCTAGCCATCCCTGCTTAGCCATTTTCCACTTCCTGTCGATATCATTTTTGAGACGTTTGTATTCCTTTTTGCCGGCTTCATTTACTGCATTTTTTTATTTTCTCCTTTCATCAATTAAATTCATTATTTCCTCTGTTACCCAAGGATTTCTACTAGCCCTCGTCTTTTTACCTATTTGATCCTCCGCTGCCTTCACTACTTCATCCCTCAGAGCTACCCATTCTTCTTCTACTGTATTTCTTTCCCCCATTCCTGTTAATTGTTCCCTTATGCTCTCCCTGAAACTCTATACAACCTCTGGTTTAGTCAGTTTATCCAGGTCCCATCTCCTTAAATTCCCACCTTTCTGCAGTTTCTTCAGTTTTAATCTACAGTTCGTAACCAATAGATTGTGTTCAGAGTCCACATCAGCGCCTGGAAATGTCTTACAACTTAAAACCTGGTTCCTAAATCTCTGTCTTACCATTATATAATCTATCTGAAACCTGTCAGTATCTCCCGGCTTCCTCCATGTATACAACCTTCTTTTATGATTCGTGAAAGTGTTAGCTATGATTAAGTTATGCTCTGTGCAAAATTCTACCAGGCGGCTTGCTCTTTTATTTCTTACCCCCAATCCATATTCACCTACTACGTTTTCTTCTCTCCCTTTTCCTACACTCGAATTCCAGTCACCCATGACTATTAAATTTTCGTCTCGTTCACTATCTGAATAATTTATTTTATTTCATCATACATTTCTTCAATTTCTTCGTCATCTGTAGAGCTAGTTGGCATATAAACGTGTACTACTGTAGTAGGTGTGGGCTTCGTGTCTATCTTGGCCACAATAATGAGTTCACTATGCTGTTTGTAGTAGCTGAACCGCACTCCTATTTTTTTATTCATTATTAAACATACTCCTGCATTACCGCTATTTGATTTTGTATTTATAACCCTGTATTCTCCTGACAAAAAGTCTTGTTCCTCCTGCCACCGAACTTCACTAATTCCCACTATATCTATCTTTAACCTATCCATTTCCCATTTTAAATTTTCTAGCCTACCAAACCCGATTAAGGGATCTGTCATTCAACGCTCCTGTCCGTAGAACGCCAGTTTTCTTTCTCCTGATAACGACTTCCTCATGAATAGTCCCCGCCCGGAGATCCGAATGGGGGACTACTTTACCTCCGGAATATTTTACCCAAGAGGACGCCATCATCATTTAATCATACAGTAAAGCTGCATGCCCTCGGGAAAAATTACGGCTGCAGTTTCCCCTTGCTTTCAACCGTTCGCAGTACCAGCACAGCAAGGCCGTTTAAGTTAGTGTTACAAGGCCAGATCAGTCAATCATCCAGACTGTTGCCCCTGCAACTACTGAAAAGGCTGCTGTCCCTCTTCAGGAACCACACGTTTGTCTGGAGTCTCAACAGATACTCCTCCGTTGTGGTTGTACCTACGGTACGGCTATCTGTGTCACTGAGGCACGCAAGCCTCCCCACCAACGGCAAGCTCCATTGTTCATGGGAGGGGGGGGGGGAGACCTTAGTCTCACAGCCTTTAAATTACAGATTGTGGTTCACAGTGAGGTGGTTGTAAGCCTTTCTGCCCAATCACATATAAGAAACGAACCCATCTGATATACTTTTAGAACTTTTTTCAACTTATTCTTCTGTAAGAGAAACCAAAATTGGCTTACAATTAGTACGATATTCCACCACCTGAAATTCAATATCGAAAGAATACCTACGCCCAAAACCAAGGACACATCATCTCATGATCCGTACCACTCATATTTTTACCTAAAGTTTATTCGCTAATTTCCGATAGCCCCTTACAGACCACCTATATTTCATAGATTCAACACATGCCTCCGTTCAGAAAGGAAACCATTCTATCACTGTTCGTTCACAAACACCGGTTTCTTGCATGGCCTATCGTAAATAGGAATCATAATAAAAGCAGTAAGTTAACTTCAGTATAAGAGATAGACTAAGCCTCGATCTTTGAAACCAGGTACTATGCCTGATGACAACTGAGATGTAACATATATAAGACTCATTAACAATTCAGTTCAACTCAATTTATTTCAACGAATATTAAACCTGTTATTTGAAAAATCTAGACATATCATACATATCCCATAACCATGGTGACATACAATGTTCTATATTATGTAATAGTATAAATTACGTTAACAGCAAGCATTAGTAATGCTAACGTAGAAATAAAACAGAAAATTAAGAGAATAAGAACCAATTAAAAAACAATAAAATAAAAGGAATTAACTCAAGTTTCCATTGAACAACTGCGCATACCCTTGCAGGTGGTCTTGGTGTTCTCTCTTTTTTATATATGTTCTCCATTTTTTCTTATTTATAAATTTATATGTATAAATATATGACTGTAAATATATATGTAGGTAATTTCCAAGAATGTTAGCCTATCAAACTCGGGGGCTCCAAACGACAGATCTTAATGAAATTTATATGTGCCTATCATTATCTATAATTGATGGCACTTTCATGTGGTCTATTGACGTTACTTTGATTTAAAAGCGCCCTCTTGATCTTATACACTGAAGGATGAACAGGTGCTTTCTAGATATTCGACCTGCTATCATACCGGCTGCAGTCCACAAGTTTCGATCTCAATCTAATTGTCTGCAGTCTCTCTCTACTCGAAAAACGGGGATATCTGAAAACGACATTATCAGTGGAACCCGTCTCTCCACATTCACGGTCTGGTGTATTACCACGTACCTCTCGATGCTAATATATATGATGTGGACCGTCACCTGTTAACAGGACCACCAAACCTAGAGTAGGGGCGATGCCGCGCAGTTTGAGCCTGTTCCTGATGCTTGGGAATAAGCTATAAGCCCGCCTTGAAGTGCTTCTAGTGTCCCAGTTAGACTGCCAGTCATCTAACTTCCAGCTTGTTAAACACCTTTTATCTATAATATGAGGTCCTGCGATCTTGTACACATTATCATATGTTTCACACCCCAAACAGTATAGCGCTACCCTGTAACATACCACGATATCCATCGGACATATCCCGAGAATCACCAGCAGGCCTTCGAAAAATGTAGTGCAAAAGGCACCGGTAAGTCTCAGAAGTACAGTCCGCTGAATACTTCGCAGTATTGCTTTGTAGCTTGCTAGCACAATGCGATGCGCTCAGTCGCTGCTAGCGAAGCCCACAATGGCTTCGTGGCATGAGCGACGGTAATTTATAGTCAGCAGTGCTAGAACAGGCTCTCTTGTGCATAATTTTTTCTACTTTCTGAATAACAGATTTTGCATGTTCTAGAAATTTAGTCTAGAAGAATGCCTAAACATGTACAAAAAGTGCTGCGTTTTATAGGCATTCCGTCACGCCTAAGGGAAGTATTTCAGGCAAGGAAAAACCTTCATTTCGGAAATACGTATGTGGTTTTATGAACAGCTATAGTAAGATGGTTGTCCTTGCACCAATGCTGCATCTGAGGAAACATATCATTAGCCTGTTCCTCAAGTTTCTCCCTGGAGTCTGCAGATACAACTACTTGGATGTCATCTGCGTATGCGGCAGTGCTATCAGTAGTATGTACCCAGTCTAACAGATGTGATAGGGGTTCTGTACTAAGATCTCATAATAGTGGTTCGCATATGGAGTCTTGAGGACAGCCTTTGGCAATATGTCTGACTGTCTTGCTCTACCCCGCAATCCACTGGACGCAACTTTCACTAAAGAAATCTACAAAGCTTTTACATAGTTGGGGAACCTGAGATCTCGTAGGCGACCGAATACCTCAGGCCAACAAAGATTATCGAATGCACGTGCGATGCCAGACATGAGCGCGAGTGCAGACTTCACTGTAGAATCTTCTACACTCTGAAAACCTCTGTTAACTGCATCATCTGTAGACTTCGGTTTTCGGAATCAATACTCACTCTGGTACTGACCGAAGGGCTGCCTGTGCGCCTGTAATCGACCACAGAGCAGATTTTCCTGAACTTTGGCCAGGACGTTTAATATGTAAAGAGATCTATAGCTTTTTGGTGATGCCGCCTCTTTGTCCTTTCCCTTTTTAATCACTACTGTTCTAACTGTTTTCCATATAAAGGATCCTACCTATTTGCAAAGCTTCGTTTATTAATGCTATCAAAAATGTACCTATCAATCGGACGACCTCAGGGTAGACGCCATCTGTGCCAGTTGCCTTTCCAATTTTCTTCTTCAGCGAAAAGTATCACCAACATCTGATTGTCGCATTCTTCACCTAGTTAACTTCGAAGCTGTATTTCAGTATCTGTCCTGTGATGTCATCAGGAAGTAGGGCGTTTAGCAAATATTCTGCTGACTCGCTCCATCCAGCTGTCACTGAGACATCCTAATTCCGAATTGTGGACAAGAGCTTTTCAGTCAGTAACTTATACGATCTTCCCCATATGTTAAATTACACTTACCTTCGTAGAAGCTTCTCCAAGTGCATTTTCTTAGTTCCCTGAAGCAATGTCATACTAACACGTCATTTACAAAATTTTACAAGTACACCTAACTTCAGTAAAAGTTTACCACAACATACGAATGTTATACGTAGAAAAACAGTCCAGATCGCACAAATCACATTTGTTGGTGACCAGTTTCAGACGGATCCGCGGAGCAGAGAATGCAGAAGTCTGTAGATTCTGTCAGCACCTAGACACTTCTGCAGTTCCGCCTCCGCGGATCCGTCTGAAACTGGTCACCAATAAATGTGATTTGTGCGATCTGGACTGTTTTTCTAAGTACGAATGTGAAATCGATCGCTGTTTTCCCAAAATGTTTTCGAAAATATATGTTATGATCATTAAATAAAAGGGAAGGATTCACTCCGTGAATGGTACAGCGCGAGGTCAGAAACCGATGAAATAAAAGAAAAAGAAAAATGAAACCAGGGAATAAAATAAAAAAACATGACAAAGGTTTAATATGTTAAATAACTATAACACACAAGACACTCGTTTTCTCTAAAGAATTAGCATGCCGCACAAAAGTTTTGTTTCCGAAAGGAAAACAGTACAGGATGTTTATAAATCAGTTATACAAAAATAACCTCTAATTGAGAAAAAGGTAAATAATAACAGAAATGTTTGACACAATACTGAATCCAGTATATCTTCAAGTTTTATTTACAAATGTTCAGTGTGGCTACCGTTTGTAGCACGATAAATGTCTCATCTGACATCAGTTTCCTGCCAGAGCCTGTGAGTCAGGTCTTGATGTACAGTCGCAGTTGCTTGTCTTATCCGTTGTCGCAGCTCGTCAACGCTTCCCGTACTCGGAGGAGAAAATACCCTGCCTTTAATGTAACCCATACACAGAAGTCCATTGGAGTTAAATCAGGTGGTCATGGTGACCAGAATATTGTTCCATCACGTGCAAGGGAAGTCCGCGTAGTCCTATGGGGAAACGGGACAACTTCACGATGATAATGCAGTGGCGCGCAATCTTGCTGGAAATTCAATTCTATGCCCATATTCTGTTTTATCTTGTTTTAACTGAGGCAGTAGATACTGTACAAGCATTCCCAGGTACGATATGCTTGTTACAGTTGACTCGGCAAAAAAGTGAGGACCGTAAATCTTGTTACAGCTTGCAGAGAAAAAAACATTTACCTCAGTCCAGTCCCGTCAGCTTTCGATTACTTTACCATAGGTATCGTAGGTGGCGTCGTCCCTGAATATCATCTTTAGTCTGCATTTTATTAAACATTTATACACAAGACTCAGCTCGTTTCCCTTGTCATTTTCTGATGAAGCTTGCAACAGTTCCAATTTGTAGGGTTTGAATAATAGGCGTTTCCGAAATACCTTCCGCACTATAACCCTAGACGTATTCAATTCTAAGCTGGTAAGTCCGATTGATTTACCGGGACTACGAATATAAAACTGCTGAACTTGCTCAATTACTGCGTCAGATACTGGTGGCCAACCCTGAAACGGTGTCCTGGGTGATATAAAGCAAGTGGAAATGAAATGATTGTACCAATTAATAACAGTTTAGGTGGCGACTTGCGAACAAGGGCACCCTTACGAAATTTTCTAGGGGAGGGGAAGGGCAAGACTTGGGGATATGAAATAGTTGTAACACTTTGGAAGACGAATGGTGACTTGTAAGTAGCCATGAAATGATCCAGTTGCGATGCTGTTAAACACCTACATAACACCGAGTATTTAATCATTTCTCGAAAGGAAAACACCTGACTACACTATACTTTTTCCTTTCCCTACTGGCGGATAAGGTTGGAGCAGGGTGGCATCTCTGCTTGCGATATTTAGTCCTGAATTGTCTCTGAACTGTATTAGCGAATTCATGAAGCCATAAACATCAGTGTCCACGGCCTACACTGTTACAAGACTCTATGATGGCTATTGTAATAACTCAATAGTGTGTGCCACCTATCAGAAACGTCGGAACTAACAGTGTTATGCAGGAATAACATTTTAGGATATATTGCATTCAGTGAAGTATCAAATATTTCTTTGCGTTATTTACCCTTTTCACAATTAAAGACTACTTTTGTACAATTAATGTAGAAACACTCTGTATTTTAATCTTCACGCAAAATGTAGTCAATGCTATCGTTCGCTACTAGACGCTCAAAGACAGTGTGTAGCTTCTAAACGCTTAGGAGCTTTAGTCAGCACCTAATTCTATGTCCCTATTTCTCTAATGTCAGCAAAAAAGTTCCTCTCCCCCCTCCCCCCACCCTCTAAGTAGAAGCTGTCAACGTACTCTTTCTATCCAGCTTTATCCTCAGAAATCTTTGCCTTACTGAAATTCCTTTGATTGGATTCCTGTTCTGTTCGCCCTGTGCTATGGGTACACGTGTGGCAATTTATTTCTGTGATGTCGAAGATCAACGATAGCAGTTATTGACATCGAAAATCCGAATTCACACGTAATCTCAGGGTGTCATGAATGTAACAACTTTAAATGGACAACTTTGAATTAGTTTGCAATATTTTGGCGTCATATACGGTACATCTTTAAATGGAACAACCCTCCCTGCGTCTTTTACCCACTCGCTTTATAACGATCTGATGTTTTACAAGACAGTTAAGTAACTAGAAAATTTTTCATCTCCGGTTTTCCCACGCTATAGTGGTCTTCACACAACTCGCATGCGTTCCTCAGGCAACAGAAACGCGAAATGAAGCCTAGCATTTGAGAAAGCATCACGTAACGTGTCTATTATCACATGGTTTCATATCTTAGTCCTCAGTGCCTTGGATAATAATTAATCGCATAGATATACAGAGAAAACAAATATAGTTCAGACTTACAGCTATAGTCTTCGACAGCAGGATATTCTCGCTCAGCAAATGATGTGTATGCGGTTGCGTGCTGTTCCAGACTGATGCTACGCAACGTGAAACGGAGAATTCAGTCATTATTGAGCCTATTATTGAGGACTCCGCTCATTGCAGATGTTAAACATCGGAGGAAAATTTTAGTTCAGGCATTGTCGGCTATAGCTATGCCTGAGAAAGGAATAGAAAACATTTCATTTAACTACCGTATTTTAAATTATGTATAAGTACCATTAATCGATAACTGTAATGAATACCACGTACGCACTCGTACTGATAATTGCGTTAGGCTTGAGAGCATTATGCTGAGTTGCAAAGTCGATATTCGCACATTCCTGTATGATAATGTAAAAACTACTCCCGAAAACAGATTTACCATAAATAGACAAGGAAGTGAACCGTTACGTACGCAAAATTTGGATTTATATCTGGAAACACTTATAGCAGAGAGGATGAATCACAGGGGGGTTCGCCAATTTCTATCAGCTGCTCATCTCACACACACACACACACACACACACACACAAACACACACACACATGTGGGACCACACTCTCCCTTTCTGTAGTCAAGAAACTGAATTTGAAGCTAGCCATGATCGTAGGCAGACATTTTAAAGTGTAATTCATTTAACCATAGAAAAACAAATACTCACTATCTACATAGGGGATCTAATGTCTGATTACTCTAGTTAGTCTTTAGACAGAAGTTTATTTATTTAATCGTATGGCTAGGACCCCCCGTCGGGCAGACCGTTGGTGCCGGTCTTTGAATTTGATGCCACTTCGGCGACCTGCAGTCGATGAGGAAAAAATGGTTCAAATGGCTCTGAGCACTATGGGACTTAACATCTATGGTCATCAGTCCCCTAGAACTTAGAACTACTTAAACCTAACTAACCTAAGGACAGCACACAACACCCAGCCATCACGAGGCAGAGAAAATCCCTGACCCCGCCGGGAATCGAACCCGGGAACCCGGGCGTGGGAAGCGAGAACGCTACCGCACGACCAGTCGATGAGGATGACAGGATGATAATAACAGCACAACACCCAGTTCCCCGACCCAGTCGGGAATCGAACCCGGGCCCAGAGGATTGACAATCCATCACGCTGACCGTTTTTTTTTTTTTAACCATTCAGCTACCGGGGGCGGACATCGACAGAAGTTAGAAGAGTAGACAAATGGGAGAATGAAATAATATCTGAAAATCATTGCAAGTAAAAGTGGAGCCAATGATTTAGATAAGTATGTGGGACCACATCGTCCAGTTGGCATACTGTACGTCCAACATACTCTCTTTAATTCTTCAACCTGTGTCACAGGTGATTTTGAGACCCAATTTCTGCTCGTCAGTGAGATATGATGTCAATAGGTGCTAGACTGGATACAGAGATAACGCAAATACTTGATCAAACTGGAAATTTGGATGTTCTTCCTTCTCAAATAGACAAATATGTATCGGGGTCTGCATTCGACGTCCAGACGGATTATCACGGTGGGCGACCTCTTCCTTTGCGGTAATATGAAAAAACGAGAAACTTAACAAGGAAAAACGTGATGGGAATAGATTATTCCGTGATGAGCATTATACTGAAATGCAGGAAAAAAGACACGACTGAAACTCAACTGCCGATTCTACATGTGCACATACAGAGCATTGTCGGGAGGTAATTAATTTATTCATATGATATCTTAGATAGATTGAGAGCTTCTAATGACACATGTGTCTGGATTTGACGCAAATGCTGAAATTATATACAAAAACTGCACGTTGTCTTAGCAACAGCTCATGAGACACCCATTCGGAAGAGAACGTTGGTGATTGAAATTTCGTAAATAGATCTCGCCGCGAAGAAAACAGCCTTTGTTTCAGTGACTGCCACCCCAACTCGCGTATCACATCAGTGACACTCTCACCCCTATTGTGCGATAACACGAAACGAACAGCCCTTCTTTGCACGTTTTCGATGTCATCCGTCAATCCTACCTGGTAAGGATCCCATACCGCCCAGCAATATTCCAACAGAGGACGGACAAGTGTAATGTAAGCTGTTTCCTTAGTGGGTTTGTCTCATCTTTTAAGTGTTCTGCTAACAAAGCGCAGTCTTTGTTTCGCCTTCCCCACAATATTATCTATGTGGTCTTTTCAATTTGCGTTGCTCGTAATTGTAATTCCTAGGTATTTAGTGGAACTGACAGCCCAGCGATGTATCGCATACCCAAAACGCCAGATATCACTTCTGTTCTACTCGAAGATTTACCGTCTATCACTGCGAACTGTGGCCTCTCTGAGGGGAAATCACGAATCCAGTCACACAACTGAGACAATACTCCACACGCACGCAATTTTATTAATAGTCGCCTGTGAGGAACGGTATCAAAAGCTTTCTGAAAATCTAGGAATGTGGAATCGATCTGAGATCTCTTGTCGACAGCACTCTTCACATCATGGGAATAAAGAGCTAGCTGTGTTGCACAAGAACGATATTTTCTGAATCCGTGTTGGTTATGTATCAATAAGTCATTTTCTTCAAGGTGATTCATAATGTTCGAGTACAGTATACGCGACGAGGGCTGAAATTTGCACGCCAAAAACGCAACTGGACGTCAACTGTGTGCGAAATGTGGCCCTTTCAGATAAACCACGTTTTATGCTACATCAGGCAGATGGCCGTTGCCTGGAACGGCATGAAACTTCTGGAAGCAAAGACTGAGAGAACGTTGTGGTGTGGTGGGTATTTTCGTAGCATTCCCTGGGTGACCTTGCCATTCTGGAAAGCACAATGGATGAACACAGGTATGCCCTTGTCCTTGGGGACGATGTTCATCACTACGGGCAGTTTGTTTCTCCTCGGCACGATGGTGTTTACCAGCACGACAATGCAACGTACCGCACAGCTGTCAGTGCGCGCGTGGTTCGAAGAGCACCGGGATGGGTGTACCATACTCTCCTAGCCACCAGACTACCCCGGATTTAAACCCAGTCGAGAATCTGCGCGACCACCTCGGTCGGGCTGTTGGCGCCTCGCATCCCCAACCGAGAAACCTAGGGCAGCCGGCCACCGCAATGGAGTGGGGCATGGCTTCACATCCCCGTCGATACCTTCCAGAAGGCGACAGACTTTCTCCCTGCACGTCTCGCAGCTGTCCGCTCTGCAGAAGTTGGTTATTCAAGCTTTTGACACGTGGTCACATTAAAGTGACAGGACAGCGCACGATGTGGAAATCAGCAAACAGCCTATTGTATCTAGTGTGAACTACAGGGACTGTGTAATGTGTACCGCGGAATTTCAAATTAAAATAGAGATATGTTAATAAATTTTCTCACCGTGAAACAATATTTACAACATTAATCTGGAATGTAAGATGTACCGATCACGCGCGATTGCCAGGGCCACACGGTATCTATTGTGAACAGTAAGGACTGTTTGGGGCGTACTGTAGATTGTGAAATCATGTTATAAATACAGGGCGAGTCAAAAGTTCTTGGACACTATCATAAGTTGGAATATTAAAGGGAAAATTGAAATGTGATGATGGGAACGAAGGTTTGACATGGGGCCGTAACTTTTGGAGAGAATGTCATTCGTGGCCGCCATCTTGAAATCCTCCATTTTAGATTCAAGTCTTTTTTTTTTTTTTTAATGGGAAGGTGGGTGTATGACACATCAGATAACACTCGCTTGAGCTCTGAAATTGATTGGTGTAATTTGTTTTTGTCTATCTTGTACAGTTTAGAAGTTATTAAAGTTCAAAGTTACCTTGATGGCGATTCATGTCTCGGGATGGACAACACGTAGAACATGTGTTGTAGCAGTCGGTATGAAGGTAATTTCCCAACTTTGAACATTAATAACCTCTAAACTGTACAAGATAGACAAAAACAAATTACACCACTAAATTCCAGAGCTCAAGCGAGTGTTATTTGATGTGTCATACACCCCTCTTCCCATTTAAAAAAAATGACTTGAATCCAAAATGGCGGATTTCAAGATGGCAGCCACGAATGACATTCACTCCAAAAGTTGCGGCCCCACATCAAACCTATGTTCCCATCATCACTTTTCAATTTTCCCTTTAGTCTTCCACCTTATGAAGGTGTCCAAGGACTTTTGACTCACCCTGTATACTGACGTGCTTTCTTATCGGAGAGTAGTACTTTGAAATGTTCCGATTCGTGAACAAACGGGAAGCCAGTAATTCAAAGTTGTGACTATAAATTGCTGATAGGCGTTGTGAAGTCAGGATACATTACGTATTAACCGAATTCAGCGTGTCTTTCCTACGTCGCCGCTTGTAGATACGTATAATCCAGAAGCATCACGCTGTCCCACTTCAGCCACCAAAGGGCAACTGCGGTTAAGATCAGCACAACAACGATAATTACTGGACTGCACTCTCCTGGATCATGGTTAAACCAAGTGTAAGACGAGGACATGTCGATACCACCAGCTACATGGGAACTGACACTGCAAATGTTAAAAAAGCTCAACCTTCCTGACCAGTTACTGAAAAGAATTTTGTAATATAGCTATTATTTCTGCTCAAGCTGCATTGGTCCTCTCTCTCTTTGTCACCTCCTCCTTCGTTACTGAAGCCTCCATAAAGCTGAGCAGAGTTTTTTTCAATAACTTTCAATTTGAAAATAAAATCAATTTCGTTCATTAACTAACTTCTTCATTCTGTTAGTACAATTTGGCAGACACATTCTTTTTGATACTGCCCTCATTGCTGCAAATAACTGCTATTATTACTGAGGTCGTCACTCTCTATTTCTTTATTCGCATTTGTTGCCTATGTATACGTATTTTTTGAGTCGTCTTTAACTCCACAAGTCAATCAAAAGTTTTCAGAGTCGAAAAGCGTGTAATACGTATTATTTGTGGAGTAAATTCACGGACGTCCTGTAGAAACCTCTTCAAAGAACTGGGTATACTAACTACTGCCTCTCAGTATATTTACTCCTTAATGAAATTTGTCCTAAAAAATTTGCCTCTTTTTCCAACAAACAGCTCAGTTCATACTTACGATACCAGGAACAAAAATGGTCTGCACAAGGACTTAAAAGCACTTACTTTAGTTCAAAAAGGGGTCCACTACTCAGGAACACTTATCTTCAATAATTTGCCAGCACACATAAAAAATTTAGTTAGAAATAAAGATCAGTTTAAAAGGAGCCTGAAAGACTTACTAGTGGCCAATTCCTGCTACTCCATTGATGAATTTTTTAATAGAAACAAATGATGTGTTGTATATACTCATACCATTAGTATTGTTATTTCAGCTTAAAAAATGATGTATTGTATACACTCATACTGTTAGTATTGTTATTTCAGCTTAAAAAAAAATTGACATATTCCACATCCACGAGGATCTACTCAGCACGGATCTATGGAACGAAAAAGTAATCTAATCTAATCTAAAGTGTTACTTTTTGCAGTTGCCTGCTGCCTTCGTTTCACTTCTCTTACTGAGGTGATTATTGCCACATTTTGAGGAATACACGCAATGCGCAGTGTCCTCCATTAAGCTACCAGGCAGCAGTCAGTCAGAAACAACAACATTGGTTAATTACTTAGGTAGCGAGAAAGTGTTGTAGGTATTCGTGAGATGGTTTGCATTTGCTCAAACATCAGTATTCATCACGATATGGTTTCCTAAGTCAGAGTGACACCTAAACACATGTGTGTTAAAGATTCATACCGAATTCAATCTGTGTGGGCATAATAAATACGCCGGCCGAAGTGGCCGTGCGGTTCTAGGCGCTACAGTCTGGAACCGAGCGACCGCTACGGTCGCAGGTTCGAATCCTGCCTCGGGCATGGATGTGTGTGATGTCCTTAGGTTAGTTAGGTTTAATTAGTTCTAAGTTCTAGGCGACTGATGACCTCATAAGTTAAGTCGCATAGTGCTCAGAGCCATTTTATAATAAATACTGAGAATAGTCAAATATTCCTTGTCTGAAACTTCCTGGCAGATTATTCCTTGTCTACTTACCTTCAAACTTGTATGCGATACTGACTACACATCAGGGGTGACGTATTAAGGTTCCTTCACTTTTATGATTTGATTACAGTCATATTTAGAAACATTAATGTTTGAGGGTGTTCCTATTGCGACACATGCATTCTTCTTCTTCTTCTGCTTGCACCTCTGTCGCGCCGGTTCCGCAAGGTGGACGTGGTTACTATCCGATTTGGCATAGTTAATTTGAATGGGTGGCCGGTTGCCCTTCCTGCGCCACATCATACCCACCCCACGCCCCTCTCTCCCCCTGCCCCCAACCCTGGCATGGAGACAGTGTATCTCCAACTGTCTGCGTCCAGAGTAAATCATGAAATTGTGCGAACGTGTTTCAAATGTCTGCGAGTCGTGTAACTGAGGCGTAACTTGGGGACCAGCCCGATATTCACCTAGTGGGATGTGGAAAACTGCCTAAAACCACGTCCAAGGTGGCCGTCACACCGAATGCTTTCTAAAAACTCTGGTAGTAGTTCAAAGAATGTGCTTTACAAAATAAAATGTCTTCCATCATACTTTCATATGTTTCTAAGCACACAAATACCGTAAATTACGCATAATCTGAAATGGGTTCTTCTTTAATTTTTCGGTTAACTGTTCTCGAATTTCACGGGCCATATCGTTATTCTGCGTTCAGTGGTATTATCAGAAAGTGGTATTCTTTTCAGCTTATCAGACTCCTGCTTACCTAACATAGTTTCATCCTTATCCAGGGCTGCTGCCAAAGTAAGATTCTCGGCATCTGCCTGCGGGTTTCCTCTCATAGAGCCTTGGTAGCTAGCTAATATTGCTTTCTCGTTGACACTGGATACCTAAAATCCCGTAAAAATAAGGTTATATCAGAAAACAAACAAATAATGAATAACGTAATATTTTTTTTCGACAAATAACAATACATTTTTATTACCTGGATTGTAGTGGTT
This sequence comes from Schistocerca serialis cubense, assembly GCF_023864345.2. Classification (NCBI taxonomy): domain Eukaryota; kingdom Metazoa; phylum Arthropoda; class Insecta; order Orthoptera; family Acrididae; genus Schistocerca; species Schistocerca serialis. Next base: position 1,252,199,635 of record NC_064638.1, on the reverse strand, counting down.
TGCTGCTTTTTAAGCGTTTACGGTTACCTTTCGAAGAAATACAACGGTATGTCAGCTTTCTTGGAACGTTTAGTTCAGAGATGACACAGAAGCTTTGACAATTCCGTAGTCCAACGTGAAAATACTTTACCGCAAACTACACACTGAGGATTGATATTCACGTCAAGAAAACATACTCCAAATAATTGTCGTCATAAAGTCGATTTTTTCGATTTTGATTCGCTTCCGCCATTGCCGCCTGTGCCAGACGTGGAAGGCTGCGCAAATCTTTCGAGAAACTTTTCCATTTTGTGCTCGCTCGGAGCGAAGTGCGAAGTTACAGTATTCACAATTACCACGGCTCGCTGGAGTACTCGGAGAACTGGCTGAAGCGAGCGAAACCGCGCGCCTTTGCGATCGCTGATCCCTTCTCGCCCCCACGCCTCTAACGCGGCAAACTTTATACATAAAAATATCACTGCCCGCAAAGTGTTGCGACTACCTTGCTCAGTGCACTCCATCAGTGTGGTATCAATAGAAAGAAAATTGAATACGTTGCCTTTGAAATCACTGGCGTAGTGTTGCTTTATTACGGTTATGAGGGCGGGGGGCTGGCCAGAACTGTTTTGCTTGGAAAGCGGGTGTCTAGTGTAGAAGGTTCAGAAACACTGACCTAGGCAGGAGATGTGGACAGTGGACGCTACTGTCATCCACTCGGCGATGCACTCCCATCAAAATACTGACTTTTATCCGAAAAAACACACGTCCTCTCTGGTTATACAATGCCACTTATTGTAGGTATTAATACAGCTTCGTAACGGATAACGCTAACAAGCAAAGCAAATGGAGCAGTCATGGTAATGCCGAATGAACCACAAAATAAATATGATCTACAGGTCGTCCACGTCCCAGTTACGTATTGACAAATGTTACGTACTGCCAGCAGAATTCTGGGATTGAGAGCAATGTCGGAATCGCAGGACAAAATGTCGTGAAAGGGTCTATTGTCACCAGGGACAGACAATATGGACGCCAATATAATTTTATTCTGAACACCATGGCGATTTATTCAGCTTGAAGAGTACCCGAATTTTGCATGAAAACAACGTGTCAGAATAATAATCTAATCTTGGACAAGACACGTAACTATCGTTGCAAGTTAGCCAGACAATTTTATCATCAATTGCTACCGGACTACCTCAAATACAAATTAAGCGGTCTGATATGTATATCGTGCCAGTAAAAGGGAATACTGGACAGGACTTGTCCTCATTATTAGATGACTGGGATTGTTCACTCTCTCTTACACCCTCCCACACATACTCACAGACTCGTACTGAATCATGCATTGAAATTTCTTTTAGCTCAAAATTATTAATAAATCACAGTAAGTCCCACTGCATAAACATCGATAAGCCAAAACATTATGACCACTGCCCACCACAAGGTTGGATGTCACCTGCTGGCGTTGCGGGAACGTGGCACTGTAAGGAATACACACTACTGCCCATTAAAATTACTGCACCACGAACATGACGTGCTACACACGCGAAATTTAACCGACAGGAAGAAGATTAGCTTTTCAGAGCATTCACACAAGGTTGGCGCCGTTGGCGACACCTACAACATGCTAACATGAGGAAAGTATCCAACCGATATCTCATAAACAGCAGTTGACCGGCGTTGCCTGGTGAAACGTTGTTCTGATGCCGCGTGTAAGAAAGAGAAATGCGTACCATCACGTTTCCGACTTTGATAAAGGTCGGATTGTAGCCTATCGCGATTGTGGTTTATCGTTTCGCGACATTGCTGCTCGCGATGGTCGAGATTCAATGATTGTTAGGAGAATATGGAATCGGTGGGATCAGGGGGGTAATACGGAACGCCATGCTGGATCTCAACGGCCTCGTATCACTAGCAGTCGAAATGACAGGCATCTTATCCGCATGGATGAAACGGATCGTGCAGCCACATCTCGATCCCTGAGCCAACAGATGGGGACGTTTGCAAGACAATAACCATCTGCACGAACAGTTCGATGACGTTTGCAGCAGCATGGACTATCAGCTGGGAGACCAGGGCTGCGGTTACCCTTGACGTTGCATCACAGACAGGAGCACCTGCGATGGTGTACTCAACGACGAACCTGGGTGCACGAATGGCATGATGCTCGCATCCGTGTTTGGCGACATCACGGTGAACGCACATTAGAAGCATGTATTCGTCATCGCCATACTGGCGTATCACCCGGCGTAATGGTATGGGGTGCCATTGGTTACCCGCCTCGGTCACCTCTTGTTCGCGTTGACGGCATTTTGAGCAGTGGACGTTACATTTCAGATATGTTACGACCCGTGGCTCTGCCCTTCATTCTGTCCCTCCGAAACTCTAGATTTCAGCAGGATAATGCACGACCTCATGTTGCAGGTCCTGTACGGGCCTTTCTGGATACAGAAAATGTTCGAGTGCTGCCCTGGCCAGCACGCTCTTCAGATATCTCACCAACTGAAAACGTCTGGTCAATGGTGGCGGAGAAACTGGCTCGTCACATTACGCCAGTCACTACTCTTGATGAACTGTGGTATCGTGTTGAAGCTGTACACGCCATCCAAGCTCTGTTTGACTCAATGCCCAGGCGTATTAAGGCCGTTATTACGGCCAGAGGTGGTTGTTCTGGGTAATGATGTCTCAGGATCTATGCACCCAAATTGCGTGAAAATGTAATGACGTGTCAGTTCTAGTATAATATATTTGTCTAATGAATACCCGTTTATCATCTGCATTTCTTCTTGGTGTAGCAATTTTATTGGCCAGTAGTGTATATAAGTGGATCGAAGATATATGGGGAATCATTCCAGCGACGACACGGGTCGCAAATTGGGACGCCTACTGACATAAGAGACTTGGAAAATTGGCTGACAATTATTACACAGAGCCTGCGGATCAGTGTCTCGAAAACGGCGTAGCTAGTTGAGTGTCGTTGCTATACTGTAGTGAGCATATATGGAAAGTGGTAGAACGACAGTGAAACTACTACTGGACTATACGTGGTTGGACGTCCACGACTCTTCACAGGACGCTAAATTTGGAGGCTTACCTGCTCTGTAAAGCAGGACAGACGGCGATCTGTGCCATCTCTACTGAAAGAGCGCAGTTCTGGAGCACGAATAAGTGTTGCGGGGCACACCGTTCATGGCACACTGTTGAACATGGAGCTCCGCAGCAAACGACCCCTACGTGTTCTCGTGTTGGCCCAACGACATCGTCAGTTACGATTGCAGTGGCCACAGGATCGTCGAGACTGGATCGTGGATCAGTGGAAACGTGTCGCTTCGTCGAATGAATCGTGGTTTTGCTACAACAGGTTGAAGGTCGTCTCCGCAAACGCCTTCACCCACGCGATCGGCGGGTCGAAATGTGCACCGCCCCAATGACACGGGGTTGTGGGGGCGGTGTTATGGTATGCCTATGGAGACATTTTCATACACTCACAATGGACCATCGGTAGTAATCGAAGCCACGCTGAAGACTGTGGACCACCTGCACCCCTAAATGCTTGTTTTCTTCGCCGCCGGCGATGTCATCTTCCAGTAGGACAATCGTCGTGTCTCAAAGCTAAAACTATGCTACAGAGGTTTGAGAAGCATGACAGTGTACTCGCGTTGATGTCTTGGCCACTAAATTCGCTAGATATGAATCCAATGAAGTGCACTTGGGTCACCAACAGGCGTCATCACCGCGGTACTCAAATCAGCGGCCCGCTGTTTAACGAAATTACATGGCTTGTGCGTGGACATCCGGTGCGACATAGCTCCACAAACCTGCCAACAAACTGCCGAATTCGTGATACGCAGAACGGGTGATGTACTGCGCTCCAAAGATAGATTAACAAGTTGTTAAGCAGTTGGTCATAATGTTTGGCTTGTCAGTGTATAACCAAAGCGCTTACAGCCCATGAGTCCCTGCAGATCAATAATCTATGAGGGTAAGTTAGTTATTGTCCGAAAAGTGCTTATAAAATTTTATTGTATCAAATAGGAAAGTAACAAGGACATCATTTTTCGACTTAGTCTCCTTGCGTTTCAATGCACTTAGTCCACCGTTGTACAGGCTTCCTGATGCCCTCATAAAAGAAGGTTCTTGGTTGAGATGCGAGCCGGGAATGCGCCGTTTCTTTCACTGCTTCGTCCGAGGCAAATCGACGGCCCCTTAATTCCTGTTTGAGTGGACCAAACAAGTGATAGTCAGAAGGGGCAAGATCGGGACTATATGGAGGAAGATCCAGTACTTCAAATGTGAGTTTCTGGAGCGTTTCAGCAGAGTGGGCTGCAGTATGCGAACGGGCATTGTCGTGCAACAACACAACACCTTTTGACAGCAGTCCTCTGCGTTTGCTTCGAATTGCAGTCTTTAGCCTGGCAGTAAGAGTCTCACTGTAACGTACACTGTTTATTGTTGTGCCCCGTTCCCCATAATGTTCCAGTACTGGACCTTCTGCATACAAAAAAATAACCGTAAGCGTCAGTTTTCCTGTGGACGGTTCGGTCTTGCCCTTTTTCTTGCACGGCGAATTTGGATGTTTCCATACTCTGCCGTTTACTTTCCGGCTCCTAATGATGGATCCATGTTTCGTCACGAGTAATGATCCTGTCTGGGAAGTTGTCCTCTTCGTTACCATAGCGATCCAAATGTTTTTTGCATGTGTCCAAGCGCGTTTGTTTATGCAACTGTGTGAGTTGTTTTGGGACCCATCTTGCACAAACTTTATGAAACCCAAGTCTGTTGTGGATGATTTCGTAGGCAGAACCGTGACTAATTTGCAGGTAATGTGCCACTTCGTCAATAGTTAATCGTCTAAGAGAATCATTTCACGTGAACGCTCAATGGTTCCTTCATTTGTGGCCATAAACGGTCGTCCGGCTACTTCATGGTGCGTAACAACTGTGCAACCATTTCGGAGTTTTTCAATCGATTCGTACGTACTCCATTGTGGCAAAACACTGTTGCCGTACTGTGCCGAAAGTCTTCGATGAATTTCGGCCCCTGATACGCTTCCGACCACAAAAAACGGATCACTGAACGTTGCTCTTCTTTGGTACAAATAGACAGTGGAGTAGTGATGATTAACTGCACGGCAGCGATAACATCAAATAAACAAAGCACGCGTCAGAACGCAAAACGGCAGTACTACCAAAATAAACAAAAATATAACTAAAGTGCGGATAATAATTGACTTACCCTCGTAGTTCCAATGATCAACTTAAGAGATTCAACAAAAATGCTGCCCACCAATTAAAGAAATTCTTTGACGTGCTATAAATCTTAAAAGTGACACAGTCAATGGTGGCGCATTCGCAAGTTCTGTTATGCGCCGACCAGTAGGCCAATTCTGCTCTATATTACTCATGTTGATACCACCCTGTCTGAATAATCTTCATACAATTATTTGCTTTACTGATTTCATGATTAGATTTCAAGTTGCTAACAGTGATTTTGAATCTGAGCCCGACTCACTGCTATCGTGTCCGTTCAGTCATCTGCGTCTTTCATTAATTATTACGCAAATACGTCTCCAAATTGATTAACAACTATACAATATTGTTCGCTTGCACTGCGACATGGCGACAGTTTTCTAAAAGCACTACAATCTAAACCGAGCGAGGTGGCGCAGTGGTTAGACACTGGACTCGCATTCGGGAGGACGACGGTTCAATCCCGCGTCCAGCCTTCCTGATTTAGGTTTTCCGTGATTTCCCTAAATCGCTCCAGGCAAATGCCGGGATGGTTCCTCTGAAAGGGCACGGCCGACTTCTTTCCCCATCCTTCCCTAATCCGATGAGACCGATGACCACGCTGTCTGGTCTCCTTCCCCAAACCAACCAACGAACCAACTACAATCTAAACTAATAAATATTTAACTTCATTATCTGAAATTTCAGTACTACTTTGCAGTTTTTATCATTTGTCAAAAGTCTTTCGATCGTTGTGGAAATAGTCGTAAAACGATTCGGCTATAACTGATTCTGCATTATTTTATTTGGTTTGTTCTTCGGAACCGATGCATTTTTCCAGATAACAGGGACATTAGGAGCACGTGTCATTAGTTATTTCAGTTATCCGAAAGTGTCTGCCCGTTATAGATAATTCTCGACTTTCAAAGATCCACGTAGAATTATCATGTATTCAAAGAAAATGAAGCACACTTATGTGCGAGAAACAGGTTCCTACTGAATAATACGTGGAACTTTGTCGGTTTTAATTATGATAGAATGTAAGTTCGTGGCTATAATGCTCAGTACAAAATACATAGATAGGTCTTGCTCGTTACGTAGGCATATAGTTGCTTTCGTTAAATAAAAACACGTACAGCCAGAAGAAAGAGAAAAAACACGTTTACAAGAAGTTTAGTTAAGTAAAACATATTGTATTTCTTTTTTTAAGAATTCTCAAATAGTTAAACTGTAGCAAATGATTATCTTAACATAACTTTGAGACTTGTGTTTACTGAAGTAATTTCTATATCTGAAAATTACTGATTGTTAAGGTGTTTTTCATTTGTGTCACTTAGTGGTTTTTACAAGTATGACGCTAATAATTTAGCCTACACTCCTCTATTACTAGGATTAAGTAACTGTAAGAAATTTCTTCATTAAGTTAATGGTGATTTTACATTTTGATTTTATATAATGCTTTGTAAACTTGATGCCTTCAGATGTATTGATGACGGTAGATGAACTGACAAAATTACTTACTGATCATGATGCACAGTACACTCATTGTCTTATCTACGGGCGACGGTTGACGAAATGAGAAAATTCTTTACTGCATACAATGTAAAGTAGAATCATTATTTGTCTTCATGTATTCAGTGCGCAGTGGCATCGGGATTAGAGCTGGAAAGCCGGCTAGGCTTGCCCCCTTCCCTGCCCCGCCACCACACAGGTTTTGACTTCTGGTAAGCTCCGTCACTTGATAAGTTTAGTTGTAGCAGACTCCGTACACAATAGGCGGTCGTGTGCAGCGGGTCTGGCATTAGCGCGTTGGCGGTCATTGTGAAACAAGGTGAGATCCATGATCCAATTGTCTATCATCGTTAAACATAAACTGCAGCTATAGATGAGGACTAGTGTCATTCGCTGGTTTTACATTGGTACTAGTATTTATGATTCTTGACTTTTAAAATTACTCACACTAAAGGTAAACTGATTGTTTTGCTCCTACTGGAGACCATAGTTCAGTGCGGGGTTATTAATTGCCGGCAGATATTAAACTATTGCAACGTTGTGCTTTTAAGTTCCGCGAACACAGAGCATGATCATATGCTGCATAGTATAGTTGTTGTGACATCTTACTTTAAACTTGTAAATTAATGCACGAGTAACTGTTTCATTAGGGGCGGTAGTGCCGTGTTCATTGCAGGGATACTTGGGATGTTGTCTCCTGAAGATGTGTAAAGTGGCCCTGTTAATCACACATACTTAATTGGTGCCCTCCAAAATAAACAAATGAGGAAGTAGTTAGCCACGAAATTAAACACGGATCGCAATTAGTGTAGATTATTACTTTAAACGTGTACGTTACTCTGTAACAGTACCACCGACCACCTTAAACAGCAGTCGATGCTAACGTTGTACCGCAGCGAGGAATTTTTAAGTAGTTGTGACCGTGAGATAACTTAATGGAAACAGAACAATAAAAATGGGATTCATTTCCGAAATACTCCAGCAGAGTATAACCAATAGTAAACGGTGGGTCTGTTCTCCCAGCACAAAAGCAAGTTGTAACATTGCATATTAAAACCGATCGCGCCTCGGGCATGGATGTGTGTGATGTCCTTAGGTTAGTCAGGTTTAAGTAGTTCTAAGTTCTAGGGGACTTATGACCACAGCAGTTGAGTCCCATAGTGCTCAGAGCCATTTGAACCAAAACCGATCGCCAGCCTAATTAGACATTCTTGTGTAAAGCAGAATGATAGAGGAGGAGGCAGTGCTGAGCCTAACCTAACCTGCCTTGATACACGCACTAAACTCTTTCCTTATATCTGTTCACACTACAACACAGTAACCTTTAACCTTGCAGATAAATGTTCTACTAACTATAAGTCAGGCAAACAAATGGCCAATGAGATAGTAAACAGTAACATATGCCTCTCAACAACACGTACCTGAAATGAACTAGGTGCAACAGTTTATATAACCAGTTACCGACACACATGAAATTACTAGCAATACTGAACAGGGAAAATCTTGAAATGATTCTGAATTTAATTCAGGAGGTGGGCCAAAAACCATGCCATGATAATGGTATCATCAAATGCAGCATCCGAGGCCCATAAATAGTGCCCTTAACTTCTTCTGGCCTCGAAACTCCAGGAATAGCAGCCACAATGATCCGCTACTGCTAACGAGATGTTAATCACAGCACTGCTCACGTCAGACCATACTCCTCACCCGTCAAGGACACGTTGCCACTTGCGCGCCAACCACACCTTTCCTCTCCGCCAGGCTACTTTCGTGGCTGCGGGGCTTCCCCACATATTTTACATTCAACGCTACGTTCCCTAACTGTAGACCAAGTCTTTCACAGTACATTGTGTAATAATCATTTCAGTAGTTATTTAAATTCACAAGCATAATTTAAACAACATCGCTCAAAATTTCACATAACTGAAATACGTATACATAGTCAAAGAATTTCCATGACAGATACAACATCCTACGTATGCAATACTATAAATTGACATAGAAATATAGGTACAGATTCAAAACAGGTCAAAAGTAGGTGTTAAAACATCATGTGACATACGTTGACACAGGCAGGCTAATACCTTGGCAAGCAGCTGTTGAATAAGACAACCAACCACGTGCAAATAAATGGTGGTTTGGGGTTAACCTTAGCAACTACATGTCCATCCATTTGAAAAGTTAAGGCCTCTAAAATCAGTGGCTTTGTCACATCAATAAAATCAGTGACATGAAATGCCAGTCTAATTTAGTAGCCTAGCATTTTATTTGATTGATTTTACCGATGTGACAAGCCCTTGATTTTAGGGGCCTTAACTTTTACAAATGCATGTGCGGACCATTGCCAACACATATCATGTGGTGATGTTGCGAAGGACTTCATCTTGCACCTTGTAACTGTAGTTTTCATAAAGCTTGATAGAGCCTCCTTCTCTAAATTTACAGCTATTATGGTGTTCCTTAAAGTGGGTAGGTATTGTCCTGCCAAACTGTTCTATATAGAATTTCCCATAATTCCGAGTAATTTCTCTATATTCCAGGCTTTGATGTGCAGTTCTTACCAAAGGCAAAATTTATTCAATAGTCTTGTGCGGAGAAATTGTTTTCTACCTCATTCTGAGAGATTATTCCCAAAAATTGAACTGTGCACCATTTATTGATGTCTTCAGATCGTGGGTTGACCACAGCGTAAAGACGAGAGGAGACACGTTGTCTACGTTTTTTTTTTTTTTTTAAATATGGTTTAAATGGCTCTAAGCGCTATGGGACTTAAGATCTGAGGTCATCAGTCCCCTAGACTTAGAACTACTTAAACCTAACTAATCTAAGGACATCACTCACATCCATGCCCGCGGCAGGAGTCGAACCTGCGACCGTAGCAGCAGCGCGGTTCCGGACTGAAGCACCTAGAACCGATCGGCCACAGCGGCCAGCTATGTTTTTCATGTAGTATGATATACTACATGGCAGGAGAGAAACCATTACTTGAATCTATTTGATTAACTCGGTTTAATCCAGGTTGGAAGTTGTCATCACTCTTGGAGTTAAAATAAGGCAATGTATCATTGAATGGGAGGTGGCATGTTTATGGGTCACTCCGTACTGACAAGCAGGTGATATTACATCTTCGAGAGCCCATGGAAAGACTCTTTGTATTCAGTTAATTTAATATATTTGCCCTCACAAAAATTCACAGCGACGCGTACACTACCTTATGAAAAGGATCCGGGGGCTTCTATGTAATGCAGAAATGGACATTAGATGTCACGGGAGGCGGACCCACACCCCAGTATAAAAGGAGGCGGGGAGTATTGTGATGTCGGTAGAGGATCAGTAGTGCCCTTGAAGAGAGTTCAGTGTCGTCGTATGTGGAGTAGTCATTGGATGTCACTTGGCGTTGAATGCACCTGGCGGCCGATCTTTGCCGAATAGGCGTCTCCCGGCCAACGATGCCATACGCTCATTTCCATTTACCTGAGCAACAAAAAACCCATCACAGGCATTTCAGTATTTCTACATCTGCCCTAGTCCGCTATTGGTGTTGTGACTTTGAAGTGGAAACGCGAACGAATCAATCACAGCTAAACCACGAGCACACAGATATCATGAACTAACGGACAGGAACCGCCGAGTATTGCAGAAGGTGGTTGTAAAAAGTCCCATGGAATCAGCCAAAGGAATAATTTGTAAGATTTAGAGTGCTACTAACAGTGCAGCTAGCGCAATAATGGTATGTAGGTAAACAAAAGAATGGGTTTCAGTCCTTGAGTAGCTCATCATAAGCTACAAATTTGTGTAGTCGGTACCAAGCAGCGCTTGAGGTGGTGGAAAGAACAACGCCACACGGCTGTGGAGTGATGTTTCGCCCTACACTCTGTGGCAATAAGGTAGAAGAGTTTCGGTTTCGTGAGTCCATGGAGCACGTTATCAGACATCATGTGTAGTGCCAGCAGTGAAGTACGAAGGAGGAGCGGTTCTAGGCGCTTCAGTCTGGAACCGCGCGACCGCTACGGTCGCAGGTTCGACTCCTGCCTCGGGCATGGGTGTTGTGTGCTGTCCTTAGGTTAGTTAGGTTTAAGTAGTTCAAAGTTCTACGGGACTGATGACCATAGCTGTTAAGTCCCATAGTGCTCAGAGCCATTGGAACCATTTTTTGACTGGCAGCAGCAGTGCACCGATGCGACGAACATGAGCTGCGGGGATTCACAAGCCTACTAACATTGTCTCCCTTCCGCCCTTCCCTCCCCTCCCCCCATCACAGGCCCATAGCACAAACTAACGCGGCCGCGTCAATGCCAGTGAATTTGAATTGGAAGTGATTTGTGTACTCCTTAACAGTACAATAGCTTTGTTAGTAGCTAGCTCTGCCAGGGACTTTATTGTGAATAGCATAGTAATCACTTAGATGTAGATGTAGGTTCGTAATGGAAAAAATAAAATTTATTCATATGACTCGGGCTATAGATTGAAAGTAATAGCACGTACATAACAGAACAGCAGAGCGCCATTTAGGCCCTCCATCAACAGAAAAAAAAACCATTCCCGATTGGCGAACTAGTAAAGAAGAACTGAAAAAAAAATGAGGAAGGCTAAAATGCGCATAGAGGACTGAACGCAAAATGGCCAAAACTAGAAGATGACGCTTTTCAGGGATTGTAATGTGACTTCGGTTTCATAAACTAAGAACTTCTTTTTAGTCTGGCTTTCCAATCTAATAATAAAATATAATAATATTGTTACTTTAAAAAAATGCTTAAAAGTTAACGTGCGACTTATAGTCCATAAAATACGGTAAGTGGGAGGGGGAAAATCAGTAACAAATTATGCCCCACCAAATCCCCTGTAACCGAACCCTGGATCTGAGCGTCGGTGGTCGCAAGTTCGTACACATATCGGTTTCATGTCTTTTTATTTCTCGCAACTATACGCAGTCTTGCTGTCCTATCCGTAGCAGCTAGCGGCTTGAAAAGGCAGCTCATACAAGAATGTTCTCATCGCGGTATATTTCGAATAAGCGACACGCCGCACGAACGAACATCAAACAAACTGAGAGAAGCCCCTACCTCCCTTCCCCCCCCCCCCCCCCCCCCCCCCCCACTTTCCACCCTGTGTGACGCGCCACCACTGAATCGCTACCCTTTGTGCTGGCATCTTTCCCTCTCATTACACCCCACCCCTGCCGCCGCGCGTTGCGGGCCTGACACACTATGGAACATTCCACACGAGTCTTTTGTTCTGGCGCTCAGAGCTGAGTGCTCTGTCAGGGTTGCATGACGATGGCTTAGGCGTGGCCGCTCTCACCGGAGCGGCGGGTGGGTCTTCTGCTCGACTAAAACACGAGGACGTGAGACACCGTGTGAGACGTGTGGGACAAATGATGGGGACATGGAGGAATTATTCAAGTGACTTTCCTGTGAGATACAGCGCTCTATTTAATTCATCACTGGTGGCCGAGTCTGACATTACAGTGTTGGCTATGGAAAAGACACGTTTCCAGACTGGAACGCTGCCGAATGGGAAGGAATAGAAGACAGAGTTACTGGAAAATATCGGTTCAGTAGTAGGAATGAGAGAGGAGAAGTTCTGCAATAAATTTCAAGTTAGATTGTAGAATCTGCAAGTCTGGAGACATTGCAACAGACTTTCGGAAAAGTATCATCCACACAATCAAAATGTTCAAATCTGTGTGAACTCTTATGGGGCTTAACTGCTAAGGTCATCAGTCCCTAAGCTTACACACTACTTAACCTAAATTATCCTAAGGACAAACACACACACCCATGCCCGAGGGAAGGCTCGAACCTCCGCCGGGACCAGCCGCACAGTCCATGACTGCAGCGCCTTACACCGCTCGGCTAATCCCGTGCGGCTCCACACAATCCTGAATATAGGAAGCGCAGGTAAGATTAACACCTCATATAACCAAATTCCGACAGGGATAATATATAGAAGACAAAAAGGGAAATTGTGGGTCTTTTAGATTACGATCAGTTTGGCTTCAGGAAAGGTGAATACACCAGAGAGACAATTACGACGTGAGCATAATCTGTTTTTTAAAAGAAAATGGTGGTTAAAAAAGTTGAACTGCAAAATTCGAAAAATGTTTAGAAACCAACACAAATATCTTTTGGTGTGCGGCCACACCCATATTTCCGCTGCTTTCACACATTAAATGTTGTAATTAGACTGTCGTTCGAGAACAATATACTAAACAAAGCTTTTCCGAGTTGGCAGCCCTGTGAGAAGATACAATTTGCAATGCTGTTATGCTTTCCCTCCTGTGTCTTTGGCGTTCGACCGTTGTTTTTCAAAAATGGTTCAAATGGCTCTGAGCACTATGGGACTTACCATCTATGGTCATCAGTCCCCTAGAACTTAGAACTACGTAAACCTAACTAACCTAAGGACATCACACAACACCCAGTCATCACGAGGCAGAGAAAATCCCTGACCCCGCCGGGAATTGAACCCGGGAACCACGGCGCGGGAAGCGAGAACGCTACCGCACGACCACGAGCTGCGGACGACTGTTGTTTTTCTGATAAACTTTTCCGTAGTTTCAGTTGTTGCTATTCCGTTATTCTCGAAATTTATTATGTCTCCTTTTATTACGTCTCCCAGAAAGTGTTTTGGCACCGGGAAGCGTAGGTTTCACGGCACTCGGCTTACTTCGCCAGAAAGTAGAGATTGTGTAAATACATTAGCAAGCTGAATGTACGTTAGATCGACTTCATCAAAAGTCTCAAAACGCAAGCTCAAATATTTGATACTTGTAAGAGAATTCATCAAAACAGTATAACTGAATGTCGTTCCAAAGCTGCTGAACTAAGTGCTTTGTATGGGTTTCAAATGGGTTTTGCTCTTTGTGCGCCCTGCGGGAAAGGTGGTCTTAAAAGTGTGGAAGATCTTTAAGGCAGTAAAGGTGAGGCCAGCAATCTTAAAATATTTTGTGATTTTTGTGGAGTAAGTAAAACTGAATATTCTTCTGGATCGCACAGAGGAAGAGTTCATCATTCAAATAATAGACTATAGCATGGAATAAGGTGCATTGGGAAGGGTAGAAGAGCAACTGAAATGTTTCACGGTATCGTCACCTCCAGTACCCAGTCACTTGTTTGGACATTTTGGAAATTTGTGGTAAGTTCCTACGAACCAAACTGCTGAGATCATCGGTCCCTAAGCCTACACACTACTTAATCTAACTTAAACTGACTTACGCTGTGGACAACAAAGACACTCATGCCCGAGGGAGGACTCGAACCTCCGACGGGGGGAGCCGCACGGACCGTGACAAGGCGCCTGAGACCGCGGGGCTATCCCGCGCGGCACCGAGTCTGGGATGGCAACAGAAGACAGTAAAAGGAAAGCTGAAGTTTTAAGCTACACGTTAAAGAAATCATGCAGGGGGATCGTACAAACATACCGTCGTTTGTATGTCGTACAGACTCCCGCCCTGTGGACATAGAAACTGGCACCCGTGGCGTAGTGAAGCAGATGACACAACTGAAAAAAAAAAAAAAAATGAAAAAAAGCCAGCAGACCCAGATGGAATCCCAGCTTGGTTTTACAGATAGTATTCTGCAGCATTGGCCCCTTACTTAGCCCCTCATCATGAATCCCTCATTCACCGAAAAATCCGTAGGAAATGAAAAAAAAGAGCAGTTTATTCCTGTATATAAGAACGGTAAAAGAACTTGTAACCTCCCCCTCACTTATCGACCTTAATGACAGCGAAAAATTAAACCGCGTGTACCTCATGGAAATTTGGTAAAAGCAATCGTCACCGAAGTTAATCTGTCGGTAAAGAGGGAGGAAAGTGTTACATCTAAATGAAAGGAAAAATGCAAATGAAACTGGTGGAAATTAATTTTGCAAAGGGATAAAGTTAATAAAGAAAGTAAATGTGCGGCCGTTACGTCAACAATTAACTAGCGGTAATTAGATATTTGAGATTTGGGGGAAATTACGGTCGCCAGTCCTAAGGACAATTACTATAGTAACTGAAAAAGAAATGTTATTACACATACAATTAGCACTAGAAGCGTGGCAACTGAAGGTTGACACGTGCAGTGTGAAAACTGAAAGTTTGTCAGAAGTAATAAATTTCGCTACACTCTGATTTAATTTAGGAAAAGAATTAATGAAACCGGAAAATTGAAAGTTAATTTAGTGACTGAAGTTAATAGTGAGCTTTGTTTCCGAAGCGCATCGAAATTCAGTAAAATACAGTTAGTCTTGGGCTACCTCAACAAACATTTCAAAAGCTACTTGAATCTACGCCATTTAGAAATAAGAGATATAAGTTCGAACTTGAATTAAATGATTCTGAACAATTAACAATAGTGAAATTTAGTACGTACCAAGCTGAGCTGCAGTCACAGGTAAGCTAGAATACGGTAACAAAACTCGCACTCTTAATTTGTGCTCGTGTAATCTAAATATTGTAGCCAGCTATGAATACTTTAACTGGACTTTGAAATTAAAGTAGTGAAATCGAATTATATTATTTTAATGCTGGCGTTTGAATTTCAACGACACTCGGGTTCATTTCGGAAAAGGAAGGAACCCTGCTTGGTAATGCAATTGGGACAATGAGCAACACAGGTTCATGGTACGTTGCTGTAATTTAGTTATGAAAATGGAACAGTTTGAAAAGCTGAGGTCTGCCATACAGTTCTAAAACTTTACGTGCTTCCAGTCTTCCTTGTTGGTTGATTGAAGGTTTGAAGCCGTCGATCGAGGAGGTGGCGACAGTCACTCATTGTCCGCCGTCGCTGTTGCAGAAGCTGGATGTTGGCGCGCCTTCTTCTCGACACGGTCACCAGGCGAAACGGGCTCTTGATGTGTGCCAGCTAATGCTTCCCGTCCGCGACACCGTGTCAGAAACTATCATAGCAAGTCGAGCGCAATTACATGCTGCCAAACCCCGAAAGCGCGGCAACTCGCGGGAGCGTCACGCAACACACCAGCTCCACTGCACTAATCCAGCCAGACTCCTTCTGCTCAGCCCGCGCTCCACGCGGCAGAGTTAACACTACCAAATATCCTAAACACTTTCGTTCTCCACACGACCTATCGATGTATTCGTTCGATAGCATAGTTTTCCGTAGTCCAGACCCAGGGTATAAATATAAATAATATTCACAAAACAAACCAATTGTATATCGACATAAATGCATATATATACAAATAGTAAAACAATTACAATATACAAAGAAACAGAAATGTCATATCTTCAGGTAACAAAATAAGGAAAAAAATTTGCAGTGCAATAGATGGAAATAGGAGGATATGCATTTCCGGCGTTACAAACTGGCACCCATAATTACGGAATAATCTCCTTAACAGCGGTTGCAGCAGAGTTCTTGAACACACTGTGAGTTCGAGTGTAATTAATTTGCCTGAGACAGAAACGCTTCTGCCCACAAATCAACACGGATTTAGAAAATCTCGATCATACGAAACTCAGGTTGCCCTTTCCTTACATGATATCCTAAAAACTACGGATGGAGGGTAACAGGAAGAGTCGGTATTCCTAGGCTTCCAGAAAGCATTTGAGACGGTACCCCACTGCAGACTGTTGACGAAGGTCCGAGCATAAGGTTTAGGTTCCTAGATATGTGAGAACCTTGAGGACTTCTTAAGTAGTAGAACGCAGTAAGCGGTCCTTGTCGTCAAGTGTAAATCGGAGACATGGGTATCGTCAGAAGTGTCACAGGGAAATGCGATAGGACTGCTTTTATTTTCTATATACACAAATGACGTCACCGACAGAGTGATCAGGAATTTACGCTGTAGTGTACAGGGATGTGTCGTCATTGAGTCACCGTAGGATTGTGCCGGTAGCTGATGACATAGACAAAATATCTAGTTGGTGTGATGAGTGACAACTTGCTAAAAATATAGAAAAACTTAAGTTACTGCCGATGAGTAGGAAAAACAGCCCTGTAACGACCGAATACAGCATTAGTAGGGTGCAGCTCGACACGGTCACTTGGACTAGATATCTAGGTATAACGTTCAAAGCGATAGGAAATGGGATGAGCACGTCACGTGGCAGTAGGGAAGGTGAATAGCCGATTTCGTTTTACTGGAGAATTTCGAGACAGTTCGGCTCATTCATAAAGGAGACGGCGTGTAAGACGCTACCGCGAGTCATTCTTGGATGCTGTTCGAATGTTTGGATCCCCGCCAGGTAAGAGTAAAGGATGACATCAAACCAACCCAGAAGCGTGCTGCTAGATTTGTTACCGGTAGATTCGGTCGGCACGCAAGTGTTACGAAGATGACCCGTAAACTCAAATGGGAATTCCTGGAGGGAAGACGATGCTCCCTCCGCAAGACTCTATTGAGCAAATTTAGAGAGGCATTTGAGAACGGTTCCAGAACGGTTCTAATGCTGCCAACGTACCTTTCTTGTAAGTACCACGAAGATAAGATGTGAGAAATTACGGGTCTTATGGAGGCTTTTGCTCAGTCCTTTTTCGCTCTCTGTATTTGCGAGTGAACCAGTAGAGGAAATGACAAGTAGTGGTACCCCTCTACCGTGCGCAGCACGGTGGTTTTTCGGAATATGTACGCAGATGTAGATGTAGAGCTGAGAATGTACACAGCCTTAACCAAGTGAGTGCTGTGTCTGCGCCAAAACCAGTGGAAGAGATGTGGTGTGCAATCAAGGTGACAGTGACATAGCCGCAGCATTTGATGGGCCATGGCAGAAGCGTGGTCACCTGTCATTGGATTCCGTTGTGACAGCAACACCCCTAGGGAATGGAAAGGTGCTGGACAGCGAATGTTTGACAAAATGCGTCAAAGGGTGCAAAGAAAGTAAGCAGGATCATGTTGTACTCCGAATTTTTCTGGTTACATTGGCGTCATGGCACTATATGGAGTTCTCAGAAACTTTTTAAGGTCGAAATGGAATTATTGTACACGTTACGAGAAGTATGTTGTATATGGAGGCTCGAAAGTGTCTGAAAATGTGTTGGAAAAAAGTCTTGTGAAAAAACTGATAAAATTGAAGAGCTAGAGTACGTTAGACAAGTGAAAAAGAGGCTTGGCAAACGTTTATGTGAAAAAAATGAAGTACATTAAAGGGGAAGAGTTCAGTGATGCAGACCTGTACGTCGTTGTCGTCTCGCTAAGGAAGTGGTGTAGAAGCTACAGTTCTATCATGGTGTACCCATAAGAAGGAATGAAGGTGGTGTAGAGGTCATGGGGAAAGAAATCTGCCCCAGCTTCTTCCATGCAGCTTCTACAGATCATTATCCACAGCACAGGCTTTGTGACGCTGGTGTAGACTCATAGTGTGGACACAGGAACCGACTTGCAACTGGTGAAATTTATGTTCACCATCACTCGCTGCCTTCTGTATTACCGAGCGAGGTGGCGCAGTGGTTAGACACTGGACTCGCATTCGGGAGGACGACGGTTCAATCCCGCGTCCGGCCATCCTGATTTAGGTTTTCCGTGATTTGCCTAAATCGCTCCAGGCATATGCCGGGATGGTTCCTTTGAAAGGGCACGGCCGACTTCCTTTCCCGTCCTTCCCTAATCCGATGAGACTGATGACCTCGCTGTCTGGTCTCCTTCCCCAAAGAATCCAACCTTTCTGTAGTGTTAGAAGCAATTAAGGATTAAACATTTTTGGCAGGTGACTATTAATGGGCGTCAAGTAATGTATAAAACGCATGTTTGACCATCAGCTGCATTTTTATATTTTTTTAAAACGCAAATATCGACAGGTTTCAGTGACAGACCATCTTCACGCATTTGCGTGAAAAACATTTTAAGCCACACAAGCTGCGACATTGTCGCGAGTAAAACAGCGACCCGTACTTACATTAAGTTTCCTTTAATTTACGTCTATGGTAACATAGTTTTTTGTTAACAGATTACCGCTTTCGGTCTATAATATCAGATCTGCTTTATAAAACAGATCTGATGATGGTCATTATAGACCGAAACAGGTAATTTGTTAACAAAAAAAAATTGTTACCATAGACGTAAATTAAAGCAAACTTTAAGCAACATCGTCACATCTGTCATGACTTTAAAAGTCCTATGTGGTATACTGGAATTCATGACACGCTCTACGTATGAGACGAGGTCATAATCTAAGTAATGACAGATGTGATGTTGCGGCTTAAAATGTTTTAACCCTAATCCGTGAAAACGGTCTGTGACTGAAACCTGTTGATATTTACGTTTTAAATAAATAAAAAAGTAGCTGATGGTCAAACATGCATTTTATACTTATACAAGGACCAAAGAGACAGAAAACTATTTTAACGGTACTGTACTTACATGAGAAGACACATAATGTCAAGTAGTGTTTCAAGCATTTGGTGTGGAAGTGCCTGCCGAAAACAGTGTTTTTTGGTCTCAGTATTATGAGATTAGGTTTGTTAAACGCTGTAATTTCTTTTAATGTTGGGGGTTTAAGAGGTTTGAATTTCTAGAATTTCTGGGGATGTATGGGTCGTTCAGAGCACAAGGGAATCAAGCCCATTTTAGGTATTTGGGACTTATATCACTTTTAAGTAGCATCAATAAACCTACTTCAAGAGCATAATAGATACGTGATTAGATGTTATAAATAACTATTATCGGATTGGTAATACTACTGATCACGGAAGGAAGCAATCTTTCGTTCAGGGTGTAATGGGAACACGTCAATTTTCGCAGTTTACATGTTTTGTTTTGTCTGTGTGTGAGCTTTAATTAAAGCAGGTTGATGGTTATGAGTGATTCGTCTGAAGATAGGAGAGATAACGCATCGGAGTATCAGCATTCTAGTTGAGGTAAGCTAATAATTACTGTGTAAATTTGATAAATTGACGTTAAATGCATTATAAAAGTATTGTTGTGTTTTTTAATGTTTATGGTTATCAACTGCATAAGGAATAATGACATAAAATTCTATTCAAAGATGGCTGTACAGAAGAAGATAGCCTCAAAGACGATGCTGTTGAATAATTATAATGATAGTTGGTGTAGTTACGTATTAAAGCATAAGCTTGAAAGAGAGCAAGTCATGCAGACTTTCCCCCTTTCAGTTTTTAAATTAATTGTCATGAATATGTACACGTGTAATACAAGAGTATCTAAACGGGAAGGCACTCACACAGTATGACGTTTAAAGTGTGGGTCGACAGTGATTTCGTACTTCTTGCCTCGGCATATTATTGCTCTGGGTAATTAGAGGCGACGGGATTTTCTTTCCATTGAGTAACTTTTCATGTTGGCACTGTTTGGGGAGAAACACGCTGCTCAAAGATGACCCTCCTTAGCGGACTGCAGTTCTGTGAAGGTGAAGGGATGGAGGCACAATAGCAGGGGCAGTGTGGGAGCCAGTCACTGCTTTCCGATCACGCGGGTGGCTAACCGAAGACCAATGCAGCCAGTCCCCGAGCAACGTCCCGCCGTTACTGGCTAAAACGATTCAAATGGCTCTGAGCAAAATGTTTCAAATGGCTCTGAGCACTATGGGACTCAACTTCTGAGGTCATTAGTCCCCTAGAACTTAGAACCAGTTAAACCTAACTAACCTAAGGACATCACACACACGCATGCCCGAGGCAGGATTCGAACCTGCGACCGCAGCGGTCTCGCGGTTCCAGAGTGTAGCGCCTAGAACCGCTCGGTCACACCGGCCGGCGCGCAAGGTTAATGCTCTATGCCTCTATGGTACATTGTTCCCAGTGACAGCCACAGAATATTTTTACAGCTTTCAAGGCTCGACGCATGATGCACCGACCCCTAAGAAATTCTTCTCTTTGAGCTGAAAGAACTTGTTTTGAATTTGCAGGAATTTGTTGGCTGGCTTTCGGATGAACATTTTTTTGAGAGAAACGTATCTGTTCGGCCCACGAAACGTCTCAAATAGCTCCAAGCAACTGGGTGCTCAACACTGTATCGCCAGCACAGCTGGTGTATTTGTTAGAGCTCTTTAGTCATCTGTGGGCGTCGTGCGTGGAAAACAAATGGTGACGTCAGAAGCCCTACTGTGGGCGTCTGTAACTTCTGGTGACAAGCCGCTCTGTTGGGAGGAGTGAATTCGCCCGTCCAATGCAGGGAGGCTGTGCTTGGCAATATGTTTATGCAACTGGCTTGTAAAGAGCCAGCCGCATATTTATTGGTACTGTATATATTCCGTGTTGCTCCGTGAGACGTATTTTGAGGAATTAGGTTTTTTCTAGAGATGTCCTTTGTTTCTGGTGGAACGGGAGGGAGGGGGAGTACGTTTGGTGACAATGTTTTGGAGATTTGATCCGAGGATGGCGTGGAGAGAGGATCGAAACAGCAGCAGACTCCACGCTGCAGCATGCATTGTTCGAGTCCGTCCAGGGACTAGTTGCACACTAGCAGATTTGTGGCGGCGAGCACGGGGCTATCCACGTGAGACAGTTGTGTATGGTGATCTTCTTCTGCAACCCTGCAAGTTAGGAATTTTCCAGGTGTTCTATCATCCTGCTCAGTGTGTTCTTTCGACATGCAGCAGCAGATGGTTAGTTAATGCGTGAACGACTGCTACACTCTTTCAATTTAGTGGTTCACACACACTGTCGCTCAATACAGGAACAGTCAGATAACATTAATGTTGATACTCACAAAAGGGAATACGTCATGCAGAGAATTCCACTATTTCATACCAACTTGGTCAATCTCATTAGTACTTATGCGATTTTGATATATATGCGTTTGAACTCCGTAAGTGCCTTTATTGTTTCTGTGTTTAAATGTCAAATTACATCCACGATTTAGTCAATAAATCCATTGTCACGACCTTTGATGTAAAAATTACTGTACGTGGATCACTTAACAAATTTCGGTCTTTTTCTGTGGGATATTAGATGTTAATTATTGTTTATCGCAAGTTTGCCAATATAGGGTACAGTAATAGGGCCACACACTTTATTAATTAGTGTTCATATAGTCCGTTGTGCACAGATTACAGCAGTGTTTCTTGACGGTGGTCCTGTATCGAGGCTCATTCCGGGGGATAAATTAATCACAGGTATGTCTCCCATTACCATATAACCGGGCATCTTATGAACTCTGAAATAACTTTTCTGGTATCTAGTTTTTCCGATGACATTCTTTTCTTTGAACATTGACACACAAATTATATAGATATTTTGATGACTTTTTTCCAGTGCACAATTTCGGCGTTAGGAAAATTTTTAATACTTCTATTAAACATAATTATTGACCGAAAGATCACCACAGATTTTTGACATCAGACCAGTGAGGCAATATTTGCTACTAGAGAAAATTGACGTTGTTGTAGTCGATAACTGGTCTACAGCCGAAACTGTATAGCACTAAAGAAAGTTGATAGTTGCAAGAGCTATAGAGTCATTCTAAAAATATTCTTTGTACGTATGATAAATTTCCCAGAGTCCATTTACAGTAGAAGGATAAAGATTGCAGGAGTTATTACTTAATATTGCTAATACGGGTGAGTTAAATGATTTGTGGAATTACTGTACATTTAAAATGTGTAAATGTCCTAATCTACATAATATCTCAAGAACTAAATATTGTTATAGGGGCATAAGAATAGAGAAGATGTTTATGCACAGGCAAAAAAATCAAGAGACAGTATTCTTGAGGAATAATAGCTATGATGAGAAAAAAGACTGCTGTAAACCCCAGAACTGAAACGATAAGGCACGCGGAGTGGTCGCGTGGTTTGAGGCGCCATGTCACGGACTGCGCGGCCCCTTCCGCCAGAAATGTTCAATATTAGGTTAAAAAATACACCATCGTGCTTTCGACATCATAAGATATTGGAGAGTAACAAAATAAGTTCCAAATTGTATCGTAGTTCAACATTGATAAAATTTTACAAAATGATAAAATTGGCAGAAAGTTACATCTTAGTTGAAACAGCGAAAAAAGTTCTAGACAGTGAAATTGACTGAATAATGCTTTTAAGTGACATCGACCTCAACGCTGTCCAAGTCAAAATCCCTTCCCGCTTCTTCCCCTATCTGAGGATTGGCAGCGGTAGGAGGGATTCTATGAGTGGCTTCCTGCTCGATTAACACCTCGGTGTAGAATTCGAGTTTGTCGTTTGTCACCCAGTCTTCAACAAAGTGGAGCTCCAAAAGCTTTTCGAAGTCTCCGAGCTTGGCTTCTGAATGTTCTACGCCTGCTGTGATTGGTGTTGGGACGTTTCCTTTGCTGAAATTTTTTCCTGTCCTCAGGATGCTCTTCCCCTCCCCAGCTTCAAAATTGTAGAGGGCTTCACCACGAACTAGACAAATCTTCTTGTGTCTGTGTTTTATGAAAAAGACTTTTTTGGCTTTTTGAATCTGAAGATGCCAGTTACCATGTCATAACGATTAGTGTCAACACCGTTTTCATTGCGTAGTATTGCTTTAATATCACTTTTCATGTTCCTACCCCTCTGTTTTGGAAACATTTCTGTTCCACTGATCAGGACGCCGCTTTCTTTTCCGGGAGGGACCGTCACCCTTGATCCCGTTCTGGTTGTTTTGAACTACTACAACGGGTTCAAAAAAATGGTTCAAATGGCTCTGAGCACTATCCGACTTAACTTCTGAAGTCATCAGTCCCCTAGAAATTAGTACTACTTAAACGTAGCTAACCTAAGGACATCACACACATCCATGCCGGAGGCAGGATTCGAACCTGCGACCATAGCAGTCGCGCGGTCCCGGACTGAAGCTCCTAGAACCGCTCGGCGACTCCGGCCGGCACAACGTGTTCGATTTTTTGCAGAATTCCAACTATTTCAATTACTCCCACTTCGTTTGCACTATCTACTGCATTTAAACAGGCCACGAAATCACTCATGTTCTTCAAAAAATCGCGCAAATACGTCAAAACATATCCTGATGATCAGCTGCGCTATGATTAACGGCGTATATTTCGAAAACGCTCGGGCAGCGAGAGCTTCGCTGTTGTGTAGGCGTTCGCTACAGCGTAGCCAACCTAACTCCAAATAAGAAAAATATACCTTCTAATCCTAACAAACTGAAATTTAGCTTCGAATATGTAGACTGGTAAATGTGATGTCAGTTACCGTGCTTTGCATCTGGACATGACACGACGACCGCGATGCCTGTTGAACTTGGTGGGTTTTACAAACGTTGGACATTTGGCGGGCTCTGCACCCGAAGACAACGTGCAGTTAGCGACCCCTGCAACTGAGCACGATTTTCTACAGCCATTTTCAACGGTTTATAGCGGGTTCTGCGCCCTGAAACCCATTCCATCGTGGTACACTGAATAAATCTATATGACAATGTGTTCAACTCAGAATCGACAAAAAAGTCTTTTAGCGGCTTTTGCATCTGACTACTCAGTTTACGTCGACCGAAATGTCCTTGGGAAGAGACCGTGGGGAAGATCTCATCGAAGCTAGGAATCCTTGAGGACGATGTCCGAGACACCAGTTGGTATCAAGTAAATGAGGGACAACTGTGGTGCGAGATGTAACGACGTAAAGTGGGAAGAGACTTACCTGCAACCGCACTCGGCCTGCTGAAACGGAGAAATAATGCTGACAATGAATGTGGCTAAGTGGAGCAGAACACCGAGGCCGTCAGCCTCAAAGAGATTCATTAAAGAATTACTATAGCACTTTATGCCAGATGCCATAAGTAATAACGCCGTGGAAGATTAAGCGATACTAAACAACAAATACACAGTCACAAATAAACTTTCCTGGGCGAGGCTTGCTGAGGACGAAGTTGGGAACACGAACTGAAGTTCGTTGGGAAAGAGCGTAGGTTCCACTAACAATTGTCATGCACACTTCGTGGAACGTTGTACAAATTATTGCAGTGCGTGCGTACGCGTTGTGCTGAGATGTAACACCGTTCGATGACTCCTTCCATGGAGTCCTATGGATAGAGATAGTGCCAAAGTTTTCGTGTTCCTTCTACGGCGATCAGGAATTTAAGAATATATATATATATATATATATATATATATATATATATATATATATATATATAGCTACAGTGAATTTATGAAATCGCTTCAACGATTTCATAAATTCACTGTAGCTTCATTCATTGACATATGGTCTCGACACACTACAGATACGTAGAAAAACTCATAAAGTTTTGTTCGGCTGAAGCCGCACTTCAGGTTTCTGCCGTCAGAGCGCTCGAGAGCGCAGTGAGACAAAATGGCGATCGGAGTCCAGAAAGCGGTTGTCGTGCTTGAAATGCACTCACATCAGTCATAACAGTCCAACGACACTTCAGGACGAAGTTCAACAAAGATCCACCAACTGCTAACTCCATTCGGCGATGGTATGTGCAGTTTAAAGCTTCTGGGTGCCTCTGTAAGGGGAAATCAACGGGTCGGCCTGCAGTGAGCGAAGAAACGGTTGAACGCGTGCGGGCAAGTTTCACGCGTAGCCCGCGGAAAATTGGCTCATGCCACAACTGGAGACCGACAGCGCCGACTTCATCTTTCAACAGGATGGCGCTCCACCGCACTTCCATCATGATGTTCGGCATTTCTTCAACAGGAGATTGGAAAACCGATGGATCAGTCGTGGTGCAGATCATGATCAGGAATTCATGTCATGGCCTCCACGCTCTCCCGACTTAACCCCATGCGATTTCTTTCTGTGGGGTTATGTGAAAGATTCAGTGTTTAAACCTCCTCTACCAAGAAACGTGCCAGAACTGCGAGCTCGCATCAACGATGCTTCCGAACTCATTGATGGGGACATGCTGCGCTGAGTGTGGGAGGAACTTGATTATCGGCTTGATGTCTGCCGAATCACTAAAGGGGCACATATCGAACATTTTTGAATGCCTAAAAAAACTTTTTGAGTTTCTGTATGTGTGTGCAAAGCATTTTGAAAATATCTCAAATAATAAAGGTATTGTAGAGCTGTGAAATCACATCAATCATTTGTAATAACCCTGTATATATATATATATATATATATATATATATATATATATATATATATATATAGTGCGCACACACACACACACACACACACACACACACACACATTGTAAGCTTCCACCCCATGTAGCCTATGTTTGAAAGAACGTTAGCGGTCGCAGGTTTAATTAAAGATAATTGGAAATTATGTACTTGGTTGGGCGTAGGGAGGAAGGAGTGGAAGGGTGTGGTAAAGAATTCTCATACACGTGAACAAGGGAAGACTAAAAGCTGTGACCGTGCGTCGAGTACCTAATTCGTAAATCTCGATTTTAGCAATCATTATTATCCTTTGCAGTTTAATAAGTAGTAGAATGTGCTTGTCTTACTCTCAGTATTTGTGACCAACAACACTTGCAGTTATTGGTTATTGTATGAAAATTTCAACCCGAATTACCTTCAGTTCGCATATGTATTCGTCACAGCCTTTACAATTCTACTATCATTCTTGCTAATCTCATTCTCCAATACCACTTAGAAAATTATATGAAGTATCGCCTAGGCCAATGACAGTTTCTTATCAATCACATGCAATGGTTAACCATACTATTTGAGCCAATGTAAAAGTGAGCAGGACTTCCTCAATAAGTCCTTATTGTCATTATTTGCTATGCATTACTAACTAACATTCTGCCTCTCATAGGATTTCTGCTGCTTACCTATGTTTGACATCACTTTTACATTTTGGTTGGTTGGTAGATTTGTGGGAGGGGACCAAAAAGCGAGTCATCCGTACATTTTACATTTTATTTTCGCTAATATTCAACACTATTTTGTTCTGAACGGTCAATGGCTGATCGACTCACACTTGCTACTAGTAAACGCACACTCGTACAAATCATACAACAAGAATTGTCAGCACTGTAACCTACAACGGATGTCCGTCACCTAAAAAACTTGGGCCGCGGTAGGTACGGTACGCTTCTTACTCTCTCTCTCTCTCTCTCTCTCTCTCTCTCTCTCTCTTTCTTTGTCTCTGTCACTTTCTTCTACCTAAGCCTGGAATTGTTCTACTACGAAATTCTTTGAAAAATTACTCTAGTTTATGCCCGAAACAGTTTTCGCATTTCTAATGGAAGTATAAAAACTTCAACATTGATGCATGCAAGTGCGTTGCAGCTCCCACAATATTACCTCGGCGCGGTCCCTCCATTCCTGCCTCGGCACGCGTGGTGCCCTCGTCACCTCTATGACGTGAACGAAGGAATCCTTATCTTTATGCAATGCAAAGCATGTGGCGAAAGTAACGATTTGTGAGTTTGTCAAAGCTTACATTCTCCTTGTAGCCAAATCATCACTGTTCGCAAAACAAATATCAAGTTGCCCCGGTTATTTTATGATGCAGCTTCATGTGGTTATGAGTGGCCTGCTGCTGTTGAAATTATACTCTTAATTAAATCAGCGTGAGAGCAGGTTGCTTGGTTGGTTGGTTGGTTTTCGGTTGATTTGGGGGAGCGATCAAACAGCGACGTCATCAGTTCCACCGGATTAGGGAAGGATATCGGCAGTGCCCTTTCAAACGAACCGTCCCGATATTTGCCTGAAGTGATTTAGGGAAATCACGGAAAACCTACATCAGGATAGCCGGATGCAGAAGGCAGGTCCTTCTCTACATATTCAATCTTCAATACGACATATTATTCCCAGTGATGAATGACTTGGTGGGGAGCTTGGCAGTGTAGGTCTGAATTTTGGCTATTGAAGAAAAGATCCACCTCTAAAGGCGCTTTGTTGTCATTCTGACAAGGGGTTTTTCCTCCTAGTTAAGAGGAAGACGTCACTGTGTGGCACGTCAAGAGGACATGAAGCGCAGGCAAAGTTTAATAGCCGAAAGAAGGAGCATGTGTGACTGCGTCCTGTTCTCGCGTCCGTCGACCGTCGTAATTTAATACATTATTATTATTATTATTATTATTTTGGTTGTTGCCGACTTACGTGGTGAACCTTAATAAAAATGATATTTCATTCAATTTTGATTTACGATTAAATGCTTTTGTGAAGTTCTCCTTTTTAACGATATTAATCTTAAATTATTTGTTACGTTAATGAATGTTAGACTCGCAGAATCATAAGACATGAGCATATAAGTTGAACAATGGAATAAACTTTTCATATTAATTTCCTCGGCTAGTCAGTTCACTTTAAAGCAAAAAATCTTTAGTTATTAGTTACAACTGCGGCCCACTTACGCGCGAGAGTATTTTTTATTACCTCCGTTAACCATTCCATTGTAGTCGGAGTCCTGGCTCTGGCTGTCGGCTATGGTACTGATAATAAGAATCTTAAAGCTACGTAATTCTGCAACTTCGTGCGGCTGTGGAGAAAAATTAATATTATCTTAATAGCGGGCGAGTATTTCGCTTCCGCTAGTTTTTCATAAGTTAATACCGCCACGTAATGGCGTCGTTGGCTGCATCGGCCGCTGCGATTGTTGAACTGTAAATTACTCTAATTCAGGTTAATTCAAAGGAAGGTGGACATGAAATCGTGATCACCTCCTACAAATTAAAAGTGAACTATAATATTAAATCAATATATTATCTGCTTAATTAGTACAAATATGCTTACATTTGCCAGCACTCGCAAGATGTCCGTCTACACGCAACCAAGACAAGAGAAGAAGTGAAGACTAAAAAATTAACAAAAGAGCGTATCTTGTCGTTTCTTTAGATCATTTTGTTGTATTTCTTTGCACTCGAAACATACACAGTTAAATGATTATTTTACGGGTACATGAAAAAAATATACATTATTCAATTTATAAATGTCTCTTCTATATAAATACTGTTTTTAAGTCTTTTCGTATTATTTCACTGGGGACGCTATACTGTGTAAAATTAGCTGGGGAGTCATCCTGGAGCAAAAAGGCAGCTAGCAGCAAGACTTCCTCTTGACAGCTTTCCGTAACCTCGTCAGCAGGTTTCGGTAGCGTTCTCCTGTGACAGTTTGCCACTTACGAGCATAATGTGTTAGCACTACGACATGGCAGTCCCAAAAAATGCTCAGCGCTACCTTTGCCAACAAGCGTTGGTATTTACATCTTCCGACGGTGAATCCATACGTTTCCAATGCTTTCTTTGCTAATTTGTATCGTGGTAACAGTGATACACCCACCATCCGTCAATGATTATTCGGTGGCTAAAAAGTCATCTGGATTTGTAACTCACCCATACGGTACAGTGTACATAATGTTTTATTGTGACACGTGTACCTGGGATTTCGCTGTTAGCACAAACACATCTAATCCGGAAATCAGTGAATACCGACAGAACGCAGATAGTTATAACCTGAAGGATATCTCGTGAGTGACCCTTACTACGCAGAACAACTATCAAAATGCGAAGAGTGATAATAAATTAAAGTCTCGCAGTACTTAGCCGTCATTTAAAATGCTGGAATTAAGTTTAAATGAATTTAGATTGCAGAATGAGACGGCCGCCAGATATAAAAACGAACAAAAGTTAATTTTAGTGAATGACTGAAATGACTTTGAAACAACGCGAAATCGTGTGAGAAAGACAAGGCAGCAACTTGACAAATTGCACATGCCCTAGCCTACATGTAATAGTCGTGACGTGAACACAAAAGACGTTAATTTGGACTGTAAAAGTGCTAGTTACCAAAATCATCACTAATAATAATTAATGACGAGCAACGCTTTATAAAAACTGTACTGTGTTATGTAAATCACGGTAACACTATCTGTTCGAAAAAATGCCTAAACTTGACAAATTAATTATTATCATTTACTTATTACTCTGCAATTGATTGCTTGTCAGATTAATGCAGTAAAACCTTTCATTCATGGAAACGACTGCATTCAATACAAATGTTATGCAGACGTAAGCACACAGTGTCGTTTACAAAAATACAACATAAATTTCTAGAAGTACTTTGACTACAAGGAGGTCAACACGCTTTTATCGTAGAAAATGATTTTCAATTAAATCATTTTTAATTTAAGCTGATTGTCCACAGTAGTAGTGCAATACTGTCTGAAACACCATAGTTACTACTACTTTTGACCACAATAAGTACTTGATTATCAGTCGTAAATTTAACAAGGTTTTGATATCTTTTGACAATTTGTTTCACTTCTGACTTTCTCGGAATTTGTGGTAATAGGATAGAACGATAGAACGCTGCTGATGGCTAAAGACTCAAGACAAGTTTGTCCTAACTGATCGCGCTATAACGCTCCAAAATGTTAGGAAGACGCTGGTATGCCTATTACACAGCTACAAAAATACTAAGTGAAACTTACTTTAGGATACGTTGCTTGTGGTGCCAAGTAGTGGTTATTATGAGATCTATTATAGGTAACAGGCTCTTCTTGATTATCGAGCAACTTGAATAAATACTGGACAACTCAGTATTCTTCTTTACTTCTAATATCCCCTTGCAATCATATACTGTGTCAACATACATGCTCGCCTACTTATAATTTGCCTGGCCATATATTACAAAATTTTCAGTGCCAACACTTTGTGTTATTGTTATATGAAATATATTCTCTTAGTTTTATACTATGAGACTTCCCTGACATGACCAGCTTGTTTACTACAGTGATTTGATATAAATAATTCTTACTTGTCCTATCAATATACGTTTCATTTTTATAAACACTAATTGTCGTCAAAATTTATAAATATATATATTTACAAGAAATGGTTATAAAATCAAGCAATCAAGTAGATGAAAAATGCGTGAAGCACGGTTTTATTATTGCAGTCTGGCCTGACATAATTCCAACATTTCTGTAGCTGTCTCAGTTGTCAGCCGGTGTGGCCGAGCGGTTCTAGGCGCTACAGTCTGGAACCGCGCGACGACTACGGTGGCAGGTTCGAATACTGCCTCGGGCATGGATGTGTGCGATGTCCTTAGGTTAGTTCGATATAAGTAGTTCTAAGTTCTAGGGGACTGATGACCTCAGTAGTTAAGTCCCATTGAGCTCAGAGCCATTTCAACCATTTTTTTTTTTGTCTCAGTTAGGCAGGCTTTTTGAATGGTTGAGGTCATTCGCGGATCCCAGCTGAGACAACATTTGTCATGTTCAAAATGTCGCGCAAGACGGTAAAAAGAGATCTACGAGCGACTTTGATTTCTGCCATTATCGCCTCGATCACGAAATGCCTATCGTCGGGCACCAGGGTTTCCAGTTCACAGAGAGGTGCTCTCCCACGTAGATCTTCATTATTCTGAATTGTATGACCACGCTGGAAGCCTCTACGCCACTTAACCAGTAAGGATGTAACCATTGTTTCTTATGAAAGTACACTGATGGAGTACACCTGCTCCAAATCAGTATCGGTTCCTGCATTGTTGCTCCCCTTCAAATTACTGCTTTGTTTTGGGCTCCTATACAACTGTGCTTCGGTACTTTAGTGCAGGTATTTTAATGCAGACCAACAAAATGTTAATTACACATCTTTATTTTTTCGTGCTGGTAATTAAAACTTCATATCTACCTGTGGTACAGCTGAACGTGCATCAGAAACAAGCGCGCCAAGAAGGCAGGCTGAGACCTGAAGAGGGGTGGAGCCGCAGCGGGCGGTGCTAACGGCTGCGGCCTGTGGAAGCACAATGCGCTGCCCCTTGGGGCCGGCGCTCAAGTGTCCGCTTTGTCTCGCCTAACGCAGCCGTGTGCTATGGATCCCCTGGGATGCCGGCAACCCGGTAAGCGCCGTCCACGACGGCGCCCCTGAGACCGCATGGTATTCGGCTCCTGCAGCTCATCCAACCCAGGAGGCAAGGAGAATGCCACGAATCACCGGACCAATCTTGGGGACGCTATTAGCAGGGTGCGCGATTTTCTACTGCACCCAGCTGGCTTCCTACATTACAGTGTCAAGTACTTATTCTTCAATGTTGTTGTTGTGGCCTTCAGTCCTGAGACCGGGCGTGAGTCGTGCTTCGGTAGCTCAGATGGTAGAGCACTTGCCCGCGAAAGGCAAAGGTCCCGAGTTCGAGTCTCGGTCGGGCACACAGTTTTAATCTGCCAGGAAGTAACCTACGGTGATGACTGCTTAAACAGTACTCGTCGTTACGGCTGTTCACACGATTAAAGAACCGACAGGCGAAAGTTAAAGGTGACCCTCGTTCAGGACGCTCTTCGACGTCTACCGACGGTGAACGTTAACGAAACTGAGCGTGCCAATCGAGGACTGACTGTTCGAGAGATCGCAGAAGAATGTAACATTCCAGTTGGATCATGTCATGAAATCCTGACACAGCATCTTGGAATGCATTGTGTTGCCGCCAAGTTTGTCCCACGGCTCATGAGTCAAGACCAGAAAGACTTTCGACTCGCAATTTTTGACGAGCTTTTGGATCGGGGAAATGAGATGTTCCTTAAAAGAATCATAACTGGTGATGAGATATTGGTCTTCGGTCCAAATTGTTCAAATGGATCTGAGCACTATTAGACTTCTGAGGTCAACAGTCCCCTAGAACTTTTTTTTTAAAAAAAATCTTTATTTTTTTTTTTCAAAAGCTTATTAATTATACAATGTAGCCCACTACCTTATGTGATTAGTGGGCCGTAACACTTCTACATTTATACATTTTATTGCAGCTATTCTACGTATGATTTAGTAACTAGTTAGTAAGAGCACTATATGGGAACTACAATGGGCAACGTAATATGTTATTAAGTACTAAGTGGTAACCTAACTAACTATAGACTAGTCACTAAAGCCTGCAGCGCTACAAATGTGTCAGCTGAAAGATATAAACCTACTATAAGGCCTTGCTCATTGAGCTAACCCCAATGAGCGTGCCCCTGACACTGGGCAGGCCATGGTGTTAGTCGCTGCAAGTTCCTATGAATAGAATCTATAAACTAGGTCCTACAACTAAACTTATCCTAAGGTCAAGATTGGGTGCGTTGTCTAAATCGGTGTATAACTGCACCCCACTCCCCCTAATCCCGAAGCGCGGCGGATTCTAGACTCAAGAAGTCGGCCTTTCCGCGCTCAGGCGGTTTGGGAATAGGGTACTAGACTTCATCGGTATTTAAAGGGTCTTTGTAAGGTGCTAGTTTGGTTCTCGCAGGTAGTCCCTTAAGACTTTCTGTGATACCACGTTAGCTAGTTCGTTGATAATCTGAAAGGTGTCGTGTTGTCTCAACAGTCTGAATGTGTCATTGTGGGGTAGTTGGTCTCGTAACACAGAGGCCACATCATTGAAAAGGGGGCACTCGTAGACTACATGGTCAGGAGTACCCTCCGGAACACCACAGTCACACGTGGATGCCGCCTTTTTCCCGAATCGACATAAGTATGTCGGATAGGGTCCATGTCCAGTGAGAAAGTGAATCAGTCCCCTAATTGGTTCGAAAAATGTCGTTCCCATTCTTTCCCTGACATCTGGTAATAGGTCAAAAGTTCTGCGCCCTGTTTCTTCGCTTTCCCATGAATGTTGCCACAGCTGATACCCTTTTAATCTGATCTCAACTTTATTTTCAATCCTACTTCCTAGAATTTCCTCTATTTTATCCAAGTTCCCCTTTTTTGCCCAGTACCAAGCGGCCTGCTCTCCAATTTTAATATCTAAGGGTCAGAGTCCCATTATGACTAATAGGGCTCCTCCCGGTATGGTCCTGTAAGCCCCCATTGATCTCATAATCATGTTCCTCTGCACTCTTCTCACTGTCATGGCGGGCACCACTCTCGTGAGCCTGTGTGCCCAGACTCCAGAACCGTAACTCACTATGGAGGTGAGTATGCTATTATGATATAGCTTGATGAGGTGTGGAGGGAGGTGGAAACGTTTGTGTCCAATGGAGATGAAGTTGTTGAGTACTTGTAAAGCTCTTTGTGTTAGGGTTTCAATGTGTCTGCCAAATGACCACCTCTCATCAATGATGATGCCCAGGTATCGAGTCTCACGTCGCCTGAGAACTGGTGAGCCCTCTATCCTGACTGTTGGATTTCTGACTAGTTGTCCCTTTAGAAGGAGGTATGTGGACTTAGTTGGTGAAATTGTCATCTTAGTATTCCGGCACCAAAGTTGTAGTGTTTCTATTGCTTGTTCTATTTTAGGCTCTATGTCTTCTCGGCTTCGGCCGCCAACCAGTAGGAGGAGGTCATTGGCGTAGGCTAACACCTCTAGCACTTCATCACTTTGCTGTAATTTGTCTAGTAGAGGTTTCATGTGGATGTCCCAAAACAGGGGACCTAGTACGGAGCCCTGTGGATATCCCTTAGTGATTATTTTCCTTCCCCTTGTGCCAGGGGATGATATCCAGACCTCCCGATCCTCACAATAGCTCCTCAGACACCCATATAGCGGCCCTGGACACTCCTTCTCCCGTAAACAGGAGAAGAGCGAAGGCCACCACAGGTTGTCGAAGGCGCCACTTATGTCCACCATGATGCCGACAACGTACTTGTACGGGGTAGAGCCACAGACCTCAGCTGCCAGGGCGATTGCATCAGATGCTGAATGCCCAGGCCTGAAGCCGAATTGCCTGCTGCTCATCCCGCACAGCACTCGGTGCGCAGTCAGTCTGTCAGCCAGCAGTCTCTCCAGAACCTTCCCAAGCAGATCAAGCAGGCAGATTGGCCGGTAGGATTTTGTTTCTGCTGGGTCTTTGTCAGCTACTTTCTTGATGATCACTACATTTGCCCTCTTCCAAATTCGAGGTAACTTTTGCTGCCTAAGACATTCGTTATAAAGATGAGTTAGAGGGGCGACTATCTGGGGAGCCAGAAATTGCACCACCTCCGCCACAATGCCATCTGGCCTGGGAGCTTTCCCTATCTTCAGGTATTTTATATGGGCAGCTACCTCCTCTTCAGAGAAAGGGTAGACTGCCGTATCGTTTCCATATTCATTGCTGTTATAGTTCTCTCGCAGCTGCTGTTGTTCGTCTGTCTCTCCATCTGCTGTGTCATCAGGTAGCAGGGACTGGAGAAGGACCTCAGCAGTTTTCTGCCAAGACTCCGTCATCCCATCCCCACGCCTGACGGTTGAGAGCTCCATCGGAGAGCGGATTTTTTCCCGGACAAGCTTGTAGGGAACTCCCCAAGGGTCTAAAGCAAGTTGGTTTAGAACAAAGTGTTCCCAACTTTTGGATCTTACCTCACGTAGGTGTCTGTGGAAGTTTTCTTTCGCTTCCCGGTATAGTTGCAGCCGTCTTTGTCTTTCTAGCCAGACGACACTGCGCTGGTAGTGCCTCCTGAGCCTTCTGACAGACCGGCGCATCTCCTCTAGTTCAGCTGACCATGGTGACAGAGATGCCGCTATGGCCTTCCTCCTAGTAGGTACAGCAGCCTTCACCACTCGAGTTATTGTCGTCATCAGTTCCTCAGCTCTGTTGTCAATGTCATAGTCCAGGTGTCCGTCACCTTCTGGTAGTGCAGGAATGTCGCACTCCCTAGCAAGTTTCTCCCAGTCGGCTCTTTTGTAATTATATTGCACCTCCCACCCCATGGCCCAGCAGCTCTCCCTGTCTCCTACACTTAAAGTAATGAGATTGTGGTCACTAGTGGTGGCGTTCTCTACCACTTCCCACTGCTGAATTAGGTACGCCGAGTTAGGCGTAGCCAAGGTCACATCAATGTTTGTGCCTTGGCCACCTCCCGCCACATAGGTCGGAGGGTTTCCAGGCTTATTTACCACCACTAGCTGCAAGGCCATGATGGCCTCTTCTGCCTTCTCTCCGTTTGGGTCCCTGGTGCCACTGTACCATAGGGGGGATTTAGCATTTATGTTGGCAGTTATAATTACTTTTCGCCCCCGCAACGCCATGATAACTGTAGTAAGGTGTGCCAGGTGTCTTTCGATGTCATCACCATACTGAAAGTACATATTGATGAGGATAATGTTACCGGATGGAGATTGCAGCTCCACGACATTGCAGTGGCTGGTTGTGAATTGTGTCAGAACTATGGCTCTTAGGATTTTGTTAGTTATAATTATTGCCGATCTTGGGTCTTCTCCTCTGCTTATAACTTGCCATGTCGCGGCTGTGAAAACTAATTTTCCATTTAGGGAGTACGGCTCTTGCAGACAGATCAGATCCAGTCTCCTCTCCTCCACTTCCTTACGTAGCTCCTGCATCACAAGTCTGCTGTTGTGGGCGTTAAGTTGTCCAATGGTGATTTTTGTCATTTAGTTTTTATGGAAAATATGTATGAATTCTGTCATTTGGCCAAGTCTTGTTCCAGTCAAATGTGATACGTCCATTTGCTAAAACTGCTTGTTCATATCTATCGTTCAAGTCAAATTTTTCGCCACATCTTTCAAAAACTTTCTTGAGTAAGTCCCGCAGGGCTCCGAAGTCGGTGGGGAGATTCACTGACTTAAGTTGGATTCTGTCTACGGCCTCCATTACCGAGAAGGTGACTCTCCTACCATATTCATGTCCTACCCGGACCACGTGCCTTAAGGCAGTGGTCAGGGTAGTCAGCTGCTCTAATCTTGCTAATTGCATAGTAAATTCGAGGTTTGGGTAGACTCTGACTGGGTCGATGGGTGACAATCTCACGACAGGATCTTTCGTGTTTAGTTCACTAGAGCTAGTTATTTTATTTTCCTGGAGTAGTTGGTTTATGTTTCTGCTCTCTTTCGTTGGGATTACCACCGTCTCTGTTGCAGGATGCCATTGCCGTTGATCTTTAGTCGGCGTTGTCCTCCGGCTTTGGGAGGAGGGAGACTTGACTGTAAGAGGATCAGTTTGAGTTCCTCTGTCAGTTGTGGTGGATTCCGTTAGAGTACTCGCATCATTGGTGATGACTGAGGCGTCAGTGAGCGACCTCAAAAATATCTTAAAGGCTCTTGCCCTCATGGCATCCCTCTTCCTTTTGCTCGGGGATTTTCTTTTGGGCATCCTGTTCGCTTTGGCTTGTTCAGCCATAGTCTATCCTCGAGATTAGCCTTTGCTCCATGAGTCTGTAGGTGGGGCAGTTTCGCCCAGTGGTGCCGCAAGGTTTTTTGCCCCTTCTTTTACAAGGGATGTAGACTGTTGCAGCCCTACAATCTTTACACACATGTCCATCCTCACCACATTTTGAGCAGGCCGACCCCCTGGTACAGTGCCTCAGAACGTGGTCGAGATCTCCGCAGTTGTGACAACGCGGTACCACAAGATAATCCCGTGTGTTTATGGCGTGAAAGCCAATGTAGAGTTTGCCCATTGTAGTTATTTTCTTCCACATTTGAGCAGAGACCTCAGCGACGTGGTGGTCCACGTCACGGTCCCGAGGCCCTGTTTTAAATCTCAGTTTAAAGTTTTCTTTAAATTCGTCTTCTGTCATTTCCTCGAAATTTTGTGCCTCATGGTGTCATGTATCTCCTCGTTTGTCATAATTGTTGGTACATCATATAGGATGACCAATGGGTTTCTTTTCCTCGGTGGCTCGCATTTGACCACCGAGTTTAGTATAGCATTGTTTAGTAATTTAGCTTTGTCCTCTTCAGAGGCCACTTCTACAATTACAGAATTCCTACTTGGTTTAATCCTATTTATTTTAATCTTGTCTTTTATTGGATTTATTGTAGTGGTGAGCAGCTCCTGTATTTTTCTCACACTGGTGTCCTGACCGGGTAAGGTCTTTAGGAAGACCGTTGTGTCTGCTCTTTTTGTTACTTTTGCAATCGTGTCCCTAGTTGTTTGTGGCTTTGGTGGCGCTTGTGCGACCACTCCCGCCCAGGTCTTAACCGGTTGTTTTTGCAATCTTTCATTTTCCTTCTCTAATTCTTCAACACGGCCCTCGAGCTTGGCGTTGGCTATGGCCCACGCCGCCAGCTCATTCTTGATTGTTGTCAGTGCCGCCTGGCTGATTTTACCGTTTTTAATATTTTGTTCAAGGGGCAAAGTAGTTCTTGTGTGTCTCTGCAGAACGTTTTCCTCGTTGGCCTGTCCCGACTCGTCCTGAGGAGCAGGTACAGGCATCACAGAAGCTCGCGATAGCGCACTCGAATCACTCGTCTCTGATGTCTCCATATTGAACGAGTGATAAAAAAGGGGGTGGGAACCCGTCTCTTGCCCCGGACCGGCTCCTCTGGCATGGGGGGGGGGGGGGAGGGACTTCTGCAGCTCGCCCACCGACCTCGCCCCTAGGTCACGGGCACTCCAGAGCTGCCGGGTTCAGCGCGCCGTCGCCAGCGCACTGGTCCCCATCGATGGCCTCGTCATCGACGATTTCATACGACGCTCCTCGGCAACTGCACCCCGCACTCCGGAGAGGCGGATGCACCCCTCGCCCTTCGCCGCCTACTTGCCCGAGCTTCCACCTGAAGGCCAAGGACGCACTCCTACTCAGGTAGTGGGTCGGTCCCCCAGTCGTTCGGTGGTCTGGGCCCATCTAACCTAGCCCAGGCGATGTCACCATCTCCTGGGTTTGGCAGAACACGCCCCGGTTACCCAGGGGCGCGGCGAAGCACCCTTGCCGACACGCGCCGCGATCCCACGCCGACAAACGAGGTCTCCGGCATGCAGAGCACCTGCTGTTCTGTACCCTGCGAACAGAAAGGGACTGGTGTTCGGTCCCTCGACACAGCTCCCCCTGTGCCACGCACCCTTCGCTTTCGCATCGGGTTGGGTCGCAGCTCTCCCTTTTGACGCAAGGCAGAATGCCGAGCTTGACGTCTGGCACCACGGGAAGCCGGAAAGAGCCACTTGGGAAGGAGAGGCTATAAGAGACGCATCACTTCCCCGAGTGAGGACTGCCGTGGCACGCTCGACTGAAAGCGATACGCCGCAGTGCGAGCTTCCGTGCCTTACGGCGCGCCGGCAACGGGCGGGCCCGCGCCGAAACGCGCCGTCAAGCGACTGACCTCCCCTAGAACTTAGAACTACTTAAACCTTACAAACCTAAGGACATCACACACATCCATACCCGAGGCAGGATTCGAACCTGCGACCGTGGCGGTCTCACGGTTCCAGACTGTAGCGCCTAGAACCGATCGGCCACTCCGGCTGGCTCTTCGGTTATGATGTTGAGATAAAGGTTCAATCGTCACATTGGGTCGGGAAAGATTCTCGAAGGCCAAAAAGAGATCCTCAGGCCAGGTCAAATGTCAAAGCCATGATGATAGCATTCTTTGAGTTTGAAGGATTAGTTCATCATGAATTCGTACCACAGGACAAACAGCTTATCGGTGATCCCATCTGGACGTGTAGCAACACCTGAAAGAAAATGCGAGAAGGAAATGGCCTGAAATATGGCGAGGCAACGTGGCGGTTGCATCACGATAACGCATCCATACAGTCATCTCTGCTTGTGGGTGACTATTGCACAAAAAACTGAATCAATTTGCTGCCTCATGCTCCGTAAGACCTGGCCCTCGTGGACTTTTTTTTTTTTTTTTATTTCAGAAGTTGAAGATCCCGTTGAAAGAGAGAAGATTTGCAACGATAGACGAGATAAAAGAAAATTCGCAGACGGCGCTTCGCGCGATCCAGTGTACCAAGACTGCTGCCGGAAGTGGAAATGGCGTTGGGATCGGCTTATCAACGTGGAGGAGAAATAAGTAAAAGGCAGACGTAGAAAAATTTTGAGGACAAAGATCCGGAATATTCCGAACATACCTCGTATAGATCTGCCACCTCTGTGATACGTTTTTCATCGTTATTTTGTGTGTACACATATGTTCTTGGATCGCCCTGTCGATATTGTAGGACCACGGGAGTTCTTTGCTAGTAGTTTGTTCGACTCGTGCCAAAGATGAATGGGTGTTTTCTACCCGAATTGCTGGCAGCTGACAAAGTACTATTACAGCTGATTTCATGTAATGTTGTGGATCAATTAATTCGCCGTGGCAACATGAAGATAAAGAATCGTCAGCCTCACTTGGCACCCTCGATGTTTACCGTACAACGGCTAGCCACTGACTGCGCAGCGTTCCCATCAAGTAGTGGCCCAGGTCGACCGCCAAAACCACTTTTCACCGTGCGCCAAGCCACTTCCGTAGCTGAGGGGGTTCCCTACAGCTTTAGTACTTTACAATTCAAATTCCCTAAGCATGAACCAGCTTCCGATATGTAGATTTTCCTTTTTGAACAGATATATATTATAAAATTTCATTAATTTTAAACATTCTTTAGATTTTACAATACATACATAATAAATTTTAAATTACCTCTCACAAATCAATTACCTTAATTAGTAAAGAACAACCAATTCATAGTCACATACACATAGTAGTTACACAATATAACCTACTTACAATCGATATTGGTGTTACATGTACTGTGCTGACATTGCCAGTTAAAGGTTTGTTCAGTTAAAAAAAAAAAAAAAAAAAACAAAAAAAAAACGCAAGTTGGAAGTAAAGGCTTGATTTATCAAAACAACATTTTTCAAGTTGGAGGGAGCTATAACTCATGAAGTATACACTCAGTTACGTTATATCTTTTTGTAACATGTGAGTAGGTGATTTTTCTACTGCACTACAGAGGATAAACTTCGAGTTTTGGTGCACGTTTTTATTATAAATTTCTTGTCGAAAAACTGATTTTGATTTCATAGTACCGCCATTTTCTTAGTAACGTTTTTTTTACATCCCCTGGTACTATGTTAAGCAATATCATCAGTCTGAAAGCGGGTTTTGAGATTTTGTTCCAGGTTGAAAATTATGACGTTCAGAGTTCCCACGAACCGCCCGCGCTCTCAGCGAAAGCCTTCCCATTATGTCGCCTAGTGCCCCTCGGGTACAATTTTTTTGCTTTTAAAAATACTTAACACAACCTTAAGGGTGCATAATAACAGTCTAAAGTCAGTTTTTTGTAACTTGTGTGTCATTTTATTGAAAAAAAATCATGAATATCGGTTCCAAAATCGAGCTTCACCTTGGTTTACCCTAATTTTGCGAAAAATGACAATGAGCAGCATGGTTCGGATTCCACATTAAACTGTAGGTCCCCATACAATTCCCTCCATTAGTTACTTCAAAGAGTGTCGCGGACATACTATCTACAATAGGGCAATGCCTAGTAAGATACGACGGTCTTAGCTTTCGGCATGGTGTCAGCTTTACTATTAATAATGAACTTGTGAGACCTGAGCTTCTCCCAGTGCATAGATTGTTCAAGCAACTTACATGAATGCAGCCGGGTGATGACGTCGACAACCACCAATATTTCGACAGGAAGACGCCCTGCCATTTTCAATGCAAAACTGCTGCAAGTAAGAGCTGTGTAAGGGA
Organism: Schistocerca serialis cubense; assembly: GCF_023864345.2. Taxonomy (NCBI): domain Eukaryota; kingdom Metazoa; phylum Arthropoda; class Insecta; order Orthoptera; family Acrididae; genus Schistocerca; species Schistocerca serialis. Next base: position 1,252,158,812 of record NC_064638.1, on the reverse strand, counting down.
ATTTAAAACCTCGACTTTCAAAGAAATTCCAGGAAGGTAACACTCACACACATTGTAAACACTGGTGCCGTCACAAAACAACGATGTCCGACGTCAGACGTTATAGGTGGTGAAATAAATAATCAAAGGCTATCTCTGTCCCTCAGTTTTTTAACAAGGGTGAGAGCAGGATTCCATACAGAGTTTAAACAAAAACTACCTTCTCTATAAATAAGGTTACTTGCTGATTGAATTTCAACAGCTTCCTCAGTGATACTATCCCAATAGCTGGATTTTCATGCCAGAATCTCCATAGGATGACCGGGACCAAGACAGTGTTCTGCAATGGCGGATTTACTCGCCTGTCGTGAGCGTGTATGCCGCTTGTGCTCGGTGCACCGGTCCTCCACAGTCCTGATTGACAAATACATGACATGCCACAGAGTCGAGGAATACAGCAGACACCCTCCTTTCGCAAGCCAAGATCATTCTTTACGGAACCTAAAAGGGCCGTAACATTAGTTCGTGACTGAGCAACACGCTTCACTCGTATTTCCTCAAAATGCCACCGGTGCTGTTCGAAAGGCAAGAAGGCCGTAGACTATGGTGCCACCTCAGTGTTATCATCACTCACCCGGTGCACAGCTGGTCGATAGCGCAACGCACGTCCGGTCTCTCTCGTACTACATGCATTCTGATGAAACGTGACTTCGTGATGGGCCAAGTCAGCTGGCAAACTCCATCCAAACTGAGTCCGAGGTGACATGGGCTCTGTGAACCAAGGAGCTAAGTAACCCTTCACGTTGAGCTGGATGGTGACAACAGTCAGCCTGTAGGTACAATCAGTGGAGTGTTGCAGTTTTGCCTTAAAAATGGCCCCTTGAAAATGACAGCGTGTGCTCCTTTTCGAATATCGGCGATTGTCGACGATGTCACACGGCTGCATTCCTGTAAGTTGTTTGAACGGGAGTAAACTTAAAGCGTCGGAATTTGCTCTGGTACAATAATTTAATGCTGTTTAGCAGGAGAGACATTGTCTTTAATGCATTGTAGTGTACGTAAGATAAATGTTTTAAAATACACTACTGGCCATTAAAATAGCTACACCACGGAGATGTGTTACAGACGCGAAGTTTAACCGACAGGAAGAACATGCTGTTATATGCAAATGATTAGCTTTTCAGAGCATTCACACAAGTTGGCGCCGGTGGCGACACCTACAACGTACTGACATGAGGAAAGTTTCCAGCCGATTTCTCATACACAAACAGCAGTTGACCGGCGTTAACTGGTGAAACGTTGTTGTGATGCCTCGTGTAAGGATAAGAAATGTGTACCATCACGTTTCCGACACTGATAAAGGTCGGATTGTAGCCTATCGCGATTGCGGTTTATCGTATCGCGACATTGCTGCTCGCGTTGGTCGAGATCCAATGACTGTTAGCAGAATATGGAATCGGTGGGTTCAGGAGGGTAATACGGAACGCCGTGCTGGATCCCAACGGCCTCGTATCACTAGCACTGGAGACGACAGGCATCTTATCCGCATGGCTGTAACGGATCGTGCAGCCACGTCTCGATCCCTGAGTCAACAGATGGGGACGTTTGCAAGACAACAACCATCTGCACGAACAGTTCGACGACGTTTGCAGCAGCATGGACTATCAGCTCGGAGACCATGGCTGTGGTTACCCTTGACGCTGTAGCACAGACAGAAGAGCCTTCGATGGTGTACTCAACGACGAACCTGGGTGCACGAATGGCTAAACGTCGTTTTTTCGGATGGATTCAGGTACTGTTTACATCATGATGGTCGCATCCGTGTTTGGCGACATTGCGGTGAACGCACATTGGAAGCGTGTATTCGTCATCGCCATACTGGTGTATCATTCGGCATGATGGTATGGGGTGCCATTGGTTACACCTCTCAGTCAACTCTTGTTCACATTGACGGCACTTTGAGCAGTGGACGTTACATTTCAGATGTGTTATGACAGGTGGCTCTACCCTTCATTCGATCCCTGCGAAACCCTACATTTTTGTAAGATGGCAAGAACTATGCCCCTTACATGAAGTCATTAAAGATCACCTAACTCACTTTGAGCGAACAGTAGGGCTGAACAAAAATGACTGACAAGGCACAATGCATCTTGTAATATAGTATGGACGTGTTGAAATAATTAATGTCAGGTGATGGTTTTAAAGTAATTCACATGACATGAAAACTTTGTGGAAACACGTCGATTTACTGGAGGCTAGTTTATCCCAGGGAAGTACTCAGAATTGACCGTGGCCGCCGGGGGGAGCGGCTAAGGGAAGCGACAATAGGCAGCTTAGGGCGGCTCAAGCTCTGAGAACGCGGCGCGGCCTCCAGCCGCCTTAAGATGAGTGACAGTGAGTCGGTGCTTTACCCCATGCTGTTGTACTGGGAAGCAGACGGAGAACTTGTACACCTGTTGATAAATGTCTGTCATCCTGTTTTCAGTGAAACATGTGAGAAAGCCACACAAAGCTACAGTGGAGCGGTCAACAGAGGTCAAAATATGCTTGTTCGTGACTATAGCAACTTCACGCTGAATTCACGGTCTGCAGAGCCTAAAGTAAATCAGGTAAAAAGCGACAGAATGAAATATGCCAGCCTCCGATGGGAACGTAGGACCAAGGAATTTGAAGTACTCTCCTGGGAGTCAGAATTCCGGAAAACTTGGTGTTTGTGCAGACGCTAACCTTGATGGGTGACCTGGGAGGGGCTAAATAGCAGAAGTTGAGAGGAAGGGAAATTTTGTGGGAATTTGTTCACTTCCCAGTGCAGGCATTGGTCGGCACTGGGGAGTGATGCATAATTAACGTGACTTGCGCTGCAATTGGCGTAAGTGATTTTGCTGGAGGGGAAACCGAGGCGAAGAGTGGACTGTGAGGATTCTCCATAGGAGTCTTCCATTCCCAGCTTGCCTAGAGTGCAGATGTGGTGTTCTTTACTCATCTTGCCTGGGAAACAGTGAGCATCTCTGCAGTTTAGAACCTAGCAAATGGAACGATTGAGCTTGGAGATAGGAAGTTTTGGTTCAACTACGTACTGAGCAAGATAGCTAGGAGTGAATAGATGAGCGCAGCCTTGCAGCACCATGAGGTTGGCCGACGTCTGCACAACGACTCCGCTCCGCCATGCTGTATTCAGTGATTTGCGCCCTCTCTGGCCACTGATTAATTTGTTGGATCACATTGGCAAAGTTTCCACGAGGGTTTCATGGGCCGTGTAGTGTAGAATTCTTGCACTTCGCATTATGCCTGGGGCAGTCGATGGGAGTTACTTTTGAGTTATCGCGCTTTACTCCACGCAAACGCAATTTATTACCACTGCCTGTTAAGAGAGTCATGTAATGTGATGATTGAAGGTCGTGAGTTAAAAATAAATCTGTGCTAATCGACTGCATCTGTTTTCAATCAAGTAGTTGCAATCCCAAGTCACTTTCTTAATTTATTTTATGTTCAACATTTGCATCTGGTGTTCAATAGCTGAATATAACATCAATGTGCACCCCTTTTAATTAAAAGGGATCAATTCCGAATCAATTAATGTAAACACTTGCACCGCAGTTCAATCAGGAGTCACAGGGCCTTATTACTTTCTTTGTTTTATCCGACATTGCGGCCGTTTTGCACTCTCTGTTGATCTGTTAGTCAATTACCTGGGGTGAATACACACCAAAAAAACCAGATAAGTGACAGGTGGGGTGTTACAATTTCAGCAGGATAATACACGACCGCATGTTGCAGGTCCCGTACGGGCCTTTCTAGATACAGAAAATGTTCGACTACTGCCCTGGCCAGCACATTCTCCAGATCTCTCACCAATTGAAAACGTCTGGCCAATGGTGGCCGAGCAACTGACTCGTCACAATATGCCAGTCACAACTCTTGATGAACTGTGGTATCGTGTTGAAGCTGCATGGGCAGCTGTACCTGTACACGCCATCCAAGCTCTGTTTGACTCTATGCCCAGGCGTATCAATGCCGTTATTATGGCCAGAGGTGGTTATTCTGGATACTGGTTTCTCAGGATCTATGCACCCAAATTGCGTGAAAATGTAATCACATGTCAGTTCTAGTATAATATATTTGTCCAATGAATACCCGTTTATCATCCGCATTTCTTCTTGGTGTAGCAATTTTAATGGCCAGTAGTGTATTCCGTCAAATGCGTTTTTCATATGAAGTTCCCAGTAATCGTGAGAAAGCATTATCATCTATTTCACTTGTGAGGACCTTCGCAGGGCCAGGAGTGGTCGCCTAGCGAACCCTAGAATATGGTGGCCATATTTATCATGACTCTCCTGAATGGTCTGATGTGCCGCGTCACGAATTCCTCTTCTGTGCCTCCTCTTCATCTGAGAGTAGCGTTTGCACCGCACCGTATTCAATTATTACTTGGATATATTCCAATATCTGTCTTTCCCTACATTTCTCGTACCAAAAAGATGCCTTAACACATGTCCTGTCACCATGTCTTTCTGTCAGTGTTTCCCACATGTTCTTCTCCTCGCCAGTTCTGATGAGAACCTTCTCATTCTTTATCCATTCAATCCACCTAATTTTCAACATCATTTTGGTGTACTTGCCACTTTCCCAAGGAATTTTATCTACGCCTTCCACGTTACTTCATCGCATTTCTTCCAAAGCTCTATTAAACTATGATTCTAATACTGGATCCCATGTGTCATTTATATTGCCTCCCATGTATTCTTCTGTCACGCCATCGGACAGTTCCATCATTTCGTAGAGTATTTCCGCCTATCTGGTCTTTTCTCTGCGTTCAACAGTTGAGTAACCGTTGAATTCTTATTGTTGACGCCTTTGATTTTAATTTTTTCGACGAAAATTTACGGTTTCATTTCCTGACATTCATCCTTCAGCCGTTTGTCCGTAGCTTCCTGCATCTCCAATTTATGTCATTCCTCTAAAGTTATTCCTATGTGGCTTAATTTATGTTTATGAATTGCCTTCTTTTTCAGAAAAGTTTGCATTTTTCTTCTTTCATCGATAAATTCAACTACTTCTACGTTACCAAAGATTACTTCGCAGAAAGCATTAGGTATTCCTTGTACTTTCTGTCCAATTCCTGTAATTGTTTCTAATGAGATGTTCATTCCTGTTCAACAGAAATGCTTATTGTGGTATTCATTATTGCAGTGCCTACAAGCTAAAAGAACATCAGATGTATTTTAACGCTTCTCAGTACTTAAGTATCCCACTGCCCGCCCCGATAGCTGAGTAATCAGTCAGCCTTCGGCGGCGCAGCGGTTCGGACGGTGTTTACGTCCCTGCCGCACGTCTGCGCGAGAGGTGTTTACGTTAAGTGTGTAGCGGTGTGTCGCGGTATACATAGAACGAATCATGGCCTTGTCGTTCCGCAAATCGACACTGAAATTTAGTTTTGTTAACGAATACGCTTGACCGAAGGCTTACGAGATCGAACGTTATTTACGGGACGAGGTGAAAATCGAACCTGACGTTCTAGTTGGAATACACTTATCTATAGTCAGCAGTGTGCTCTATGTCAAGCTCATCAATGAAGCGGCATGTGACGAACTACTACTTCGACACCGACAAGGACTTCGTTTCTGTCATTCGGACGGGAATGTTGGAGCGGTAACAGTTGAACACGCCGGCATGGGACTCAGAACGATCCGCGTCTTTGAGCTTCCATTCGAAGTGCCAGAAGAATTGGTGACAGACGCCCTGCGTCCTTACGGAACGGTCCTATCCCACGTGGCTGAAAAATGGGCGAGTTTCAAGACGTATCCTGTCCTCAATGGCGTCAGACAAATACGGATCGAACTCCGAAAACACGTCCCGTCATACTTGTACATCGCCGGTTGTAGGGCGAATGTCATTTACGACGGACAACCACGGACGTGCTCTGGATGTGGGAAGGAGGGCCACATACGTTCTGAGTGTGCTCAACGAAGGTTATTACAGCTGCCACGGGATGATCCACCCCTCACGCCGCATCCGACTGTGCTCCCCATGACTTACGTCGCCGCATTACGCGATGACGTGGGCCGCGAGACAGACGCCTACCAGAACACACAGACAGCGCGGATCGTGGCGAGCCACAGAATGACGACGTTGCGCTGGACCGCCTGCAGCAGTCACAGGACGCCCTCTCTTCGGTTCCGCTTGCGGCCCCTTCAGATAAGGCACTCTGAGACGTCGATAATACGACGGCGCACGATTCCGACGCCCCCCCACGAACAACTGGAGACCATGCTGACATCTGAATCCGAGGCCCGGCAACGTAAACAGCGATCACCAAAACGCCGGAAGAAGCGCCGCCCCACGGTGGAAAACGACCAATCTGGTCTAGCAGACAATTCTGAGAAGTTTTCGGGTACAGAACAGACGACCATGGATACAGAAGAACTGCCTAGCGTGGATGCAACGGTGGCCAGCGGGACGGCGGCACGACCTACCGCTGACGATGCTCCAGACACAGCGAAGGAGCTCGATAGACGGCAACAGGCTACTGAGGAGGTTACGGCGCCTGCACCGCACGACAACGATGGGACACTAGGGGACTGGTCAGAAGAGCCAACGCCGTGGGGAACAGATGATGCCGGAGGAACGGCTCCCACGCACTCTCCCGGTGTAAGACCGGCAGAGTGCACGGACTAATGACAGACCATATGAGGGGACGGCGGGGGACGTTAGTCCGACAGCAGCCTATGTACGGCAAAATTAGCGCCCGTACGGTACCCTATCTACGTTGACCGCCATGCAACAAGCTTGTCGGCTAGGGTCTGTTAACATCAATGCCATTGGGACGCCGGCAAAAATCAAGATGCTCAGTGACATGATAAAGGCTGTGGATTTAGACATAGAGCTATTACAAGAAGTTCGGGTACTTCCCCCCTCGGACTTTTACGGTTACGACATTTACTGTTCCCCGTGTGACAAGAGAGGCGTTGGCACAGCTATACTATTAAAGGAAGGGATACGTGCAGACGAAGTAGAGTATTTGCCTTCTGCCCGTCGTACGGCCGTGACCATAGGTGGAATACGTTTGATCAACATATACGCACAGTCAGGCTCGGATAAGAGAAGGGACAGAGCAGATTTTTACGCCCATGAGGTTACACCGTTGTTCCAGGGACGATACGATGGTTGCATACTCGGCGGAGATTTTAATTATGTGCTCGACAGAAAGGACCAACAACCTAACTATACAACTAGCCAAGAACTTAGAAAGCTGATCAACAGGATGGAATTAGTCGATACATGGGACCTGAAGTATCGCAACCAACCAGGATATACAGTTTTTACTAGCCACTTCGCGGGCCGTTTGGACCGAATCTACGTTTCTAGGGCGTTAGCAATGTCGACGGTGGACGCAGAAATATGGCCGACAGCGTTTACAGACCACGAGGCATATATTTGTACCGTTAACCTTGATAGACAGCAGGTGTGGAGACGGAGGGGTAATTGGAAGATGAACGTCTCCCACCTGCGAGATGCAGAATGCCGACGCATGGTGGAGGACGCGTGGCATGGCTGCCTCCGTCGACGAAATTCTTTCGGTTCTGTCCTGCAGTGGTGGATCGAGTGCGCGAAGCCAGCTTTACGGAGGACGTCAATAGGTTATGGGAAGGAGGTTTCTCAATGGCAGCGCACGACCACTGAGTTTTACTTTACGGCTCTCCGGGAACTGTTAGCTCAACCAACTACACTAGAACGCCAGACGGCCGTCCACCGAGTTAAGGCGAAGCTGGTACAACTTGCGACGCAGAGGATGGCAGGTACGATGATACGCACGAGGTCGCAGGATTTCCTGCCCAACTAGGTTCCCTCAATGCATTATGTGATAAAGGAAAGACGAAGAAGACGCAGGAATATAATACATGAGATCGATCTCGGCGATGACCGTCGTTTTACAACACAAAGGGGCATAGCACAGGCGTTCATGGATCATTTTAGCAGATTCTATGCGAGCAGCGGGGAGGGTCAGAGGGAGCTGGGGAACGTCCTGGAAGAGATCCCAGACGCGACGAGCGTGAACGTGGAAGCGGACGGGTTATCTGAAATTACGTGTGAAGAGCTGGAGGAAGCGATTACACGAGGTCCTTGTAACAAGTCCCCAGGTCCAGACGGATTCCCGTTGGAATTTTACCGTGCCTTTGTGACCATTATGACACCGATGTGGCTATGTATGTTTAATGAGCTTCTGCGGCAAGAAGTACCGGTTCACATTCAATTCACGGAAGGGCTCATGATACCGATACCGAAGCCCCGTGGTGGCAAACGGCCTTGTGATTATCGCCTCTTGACCCTCCTTAATAGTGACTACAAGATCTTCATGCGCATCCTGGGAAGTCGTATCAAAAAGTAGCTGGAGAATCGAATACATGCCGATCAGACTTGCCTTGGCGGCATCAGTAATATCCACACAGCCTTGGGAGACTATCGTGACGTCGTCGCCCTCGCGGCTGCATGCCGCCTCCGGGGGGCGATGGTTGCAGTAGATTTCGATCATGCTTTTGATCGCGTGGATCATGTGTACCTTGCGGCGGTGATGAACAGGATGGGTGTCTCGCCATTATTGACCAATACTGTGATGCGACTGTTGCACGGCGCCATATCAGCGATGGTGGTCAACGGAGGGAGAACTGAGTATTTTAAGATTTTAAGATCAGTGAGACAGGGTTGCCCCTCGTCGATCCTCCTTTATGCGATAGCCTTAGAACTGTGCCTCGCAGGCCTTCGCCGCCGTCTTAGCGGGATCTCCCTACGGCAATTATCATTCAAATGCAGAGCATACGCGGATGATATTTTGTTCCTCGTACGAAATGGGAGGGAGACTAAAACACCACTGGATTGGCTACAGACGTATGGGATGGCAGCTGGCAGTGTGGTCAACTACCGAAAATCACAATTCATGCGTGTGGGGCGTGGACTAGAACCAGGAACGGAAGGACCCTTACCTGCGGTGGAAACCCTCCGCTGTTTGGGTATCACCTTTCATAAAGAGACAGCGAGAACGGCTGCGGACAACTACCGAAGACTGTTACTCAGAGTCCGCACGGCAGTACGTCTAAACGCCCTACGGTCGATGGATATGCTGCAGCTAGTGTTCCTTGTCAATCTTTATCTCGCGCCCGTGATGTGCCACCTGACACACCTTCTCCCCTTGACGCGCACGATGGCTATGAGTATTCAGGCGGCTTTTAGGTACTATGTGTGCCTGGGACAACTCTTTAAGGTACAGTACAACACGCTTACCCTCCCAGCGCGAGAGGGGGGCGTTGGTTTAGTGAACGTGCACGAGAAGGCGCGTGCCATGTATATTAATACTATGCTCAAACGGTGGCGCAACAGGAATCACTCGCTTACGGGGACGATCATCGAAGAACTCGTACCAACATCGCATTTTCCTCTAGTCAGTGTCGGCCATATATCGCCCCCTTTAACGTATGTGCGCACGTTCATCGTGGAACACAGTTACGTTCGAGAGCGTTTACCGACGACCCGAAAGTCGACATCGAAGGACGTGTACCATCTGCTTCTTCGACAGATCGCCCGGAATAGGGTGGAACGCAAACATCCAGCTGTTAATGGCACGTGGTGTGGCGCACGGTCCACCACCCCCACCTACCTATATCAGTCAGATCAACATGGTACATTGTCGTCAACCGAAAATACCCTACAAATGATAAAAAGTACGCAATACATTTGGCGGATTCGCCCTTGTGTCACCAATGCGGTGTGCTGGATGCGGACGACCATTGGCTGGTCTGCGGCGAGGCATTGGCTGTCTGGACTCTCGCAAGAAAGATAATAGCGTTCATGCGGCGCACTGTCTACACAGCAGTCTCTCCTGACATAGTCTTTTTTCCAGAGGAAACGTATTCTCCGCGTCATAAGACGAACGCAGTGGCGTGGATCACAGGTATGACGGTCCATTACATCTATAGAGACACATGTACGAACTTACTGAACGTCCTGGATTACTGGCAATACTTGCAAGATGGACACACAAAACTATTACGGCTACAAAAGTACAAGGATTGGTATGCCAATTTCCTAGTAACGGTTTTTGCGGACCCGCCATATACTTAGGGTGTGCCGGGTGCGCAAAGATGAGCGGCGGTGCTTTCGTTGTGAAACCGACCAAGTAATGTGATCGACTAAGAACACTATGAGAGTATGCGACCTACGAAAAACACAGGCTTGAACAGTTAGCAAATGGATGTACTTCAAATTTTGTTTTCATATCCATAAATACTTTTCTTTAGGGTGCCGGAGGTGGCCCCACTTTGATTTTGTTGTTATTTCATGCTGCATGGTAGGACGGCAGCGAGGTTCCTTCCCGGACAGTTATCATGTGTCAGGACTGACCACTATGTGTTAAAAAAACATACTTCCGTGCATTTTCTTATGGTTTGTATTAACCAATTACACTAGCCACTCTCCTCACGTTCGGTCTGTGGAATTGATGTGGTTTACGAAATATATCCAGCGGTAATGTTAGGTGACTCACCCTGTACATGAATCTTAACATATGACTACGGCACTCGATCCGCTATGACTAAACGTTTTCAATGAGTGCTCGCTCATCACTGTAAGTTGTTATTTACTATTTTTATTAATCTTTTAGTATTCGTGATATTAACCGATTTTGAGATTACTATAACTTTTGCGTATCGTGACTTGAAATAAAGAACTATCTTTCAGAAGGTTCATATTGCTGACAACAATCCACTGCCGCATCGGTCTTCACCGTAAGTTGCACAGTTTTCGCGTAATGCGCGAAAAACCAAACAATGCCCTAAGCTTCAGGCCATGTGGCCGTCCGGCGACCATTGCAAATCTCGCGCGGGCGCGCCACGCGCTTCCGCGAATCGCGCACCATGTAGCACGCTCGCTCCCCACAAAACAATCCTTGCATACTAGAAAACATCCATCTAGTAACGGGGGTTTGTACCGTCACAAGATACATTATGGTGCGCCAGAGCCATACACCGAACTCAGTGGTCTTCTGTCTCGCTGACGCCACGTCGCCTACCAGAGCCCGGTCGTCTTGCGACCGTACATTCTCGCCGCTGTCAGGTACATTCCTGCCAGGTCTTTCTGCTGCGTCGCAGAAGAGACATCCAGCTTCTCGTAGCCATATTACACAACACCGTTCAAACTCAGTGAGAAGTTGATAATGACGTCTTGTCGCCTTAAAGGCATTCTTCACTGACATCAACGCACCACGTACAGCCTCAAAGCTAAATGGCGTCCACGACAGGTACAGCGCGTGTTTAAAGCAAACCTCTTATGCGACTGCCGAAAGATTTCAAAATGGCTCTGAGCACTATGGGACTCAACTGCTGAGGTCATTAGTCCCCTAGAACTTAGAACTAGTTAAACCTAACTAACCTAAGGACATCACAAACATCCATGCCCGAGGCAGGATTCGAACCTGCGACCGTAACGGTCTTGCGGTTCCAGACTGCACCGCCTTTAACCGCACGGCCACTTCGGCCGGCTGCGAAAGATTTGACAGACATCATCTTTCAGATGTATAAACATGTCTATGAACATGCATTTCCTTCTTGGTGTTGCGATTGGTCGTCCATCAGTGTACATCAACGAAAGAAACAGAAGCTGCAAGAAAAGGGAGAACGCCAAATGATTTGTTGTCTACTGACGATAGTCATCATCGGAGACGAAGCCTCACCTTGTGGTTTCATGAGGTTTATACGCGGAAGTCCATTTAGTATAACTTACTGAAACTTTGACGCTAGTTAAATATAACTATAAAATAAAGGATGAATAATAAGCCAATATTTTGGAACAGGTGTTTTAAGATCAGTAAAAGAGGAAATTGAAATGAAGTGCCTTTATTTGCCTTTAAAATGACGTATATCGGCCCCAACACACTTGACAACGTTCATGAATATACTGGCAACTGTTAGTGAATTAATTTTGAATTAATCGAAGCAGTAACAGCTCAAATCTATTGATAACAGACAACATATAGTGAAACCAACTATCCACCACTGCGACCATGATAATACTTACCCCATTCTGTATCGATCGTCTTGATGGTTTACTGTGATAGATTAGTATTAAACTTTTTTTTTATTTATATTGAATTACTACCACCTTTAAAAGTTTTAGTGATTGTATATGTAATGAGCTTTGACATTATAAGCCATGGCAAATTACAACAAAATGTAATTTGTTTCTAGTATCAATTTTCTGAAATATATTGCAAATTATTTTTATTCTTTCTCTTCTTTCACTTTGTATCTCACTTTTAACTGAAATTTTTTGGAGTTTCTGTCCTTTTTGAATTCCAGTCATCACAAATTTTCTGCTATTGAATTTGCGTGCCCTAATTAGATGGCTGTCCGCCGCTCGTGGTCTCGCGGTAGCGTTCTCGCTTCCCGAGCACGGGGTCCCGGGTTCGATTCCCGGCGGGGTAAGGGATTTTTCCAGCCTCGAGATGACTGGGTGTTGTTGTGTTGTATTCATCATCATCATTCATCCCCATTACGGTCGGAGGAAGGCAATGGCAAACCACCTCCACTAGGACCCTGCCTAGTAAGTTCCTAACTTAGGAACTCTATGATTTTTGTTCGAGGGAGAGTTGGTAATTTTCTTTCGGCATCTGTCGCACTTATTCTGTAATACCTGTTGATGGATGTGTTCTCTATCGATACAAGACAGCCGTAATACCGTGTGTTTGGTCCTGAGAACGTCTCAACCAGTCATAAACACATTCCCCGCTCTGAGGTTTTCCTCTGTGCACTTGCACTAATGTCGACTCCGTCTCCGTCGCTATTTCTCACAGAATATATCACAATGTGATGGTTATGCGATACGTCACTATACAGTGTGCTAAATGTTCACACTTACTGCTATGGGGAATCATGAATAAATAAATCTATTATGCTAATGTTCTCTCGTTGGTCACGTAAAAACACGAATCTCAAAAGCAGAAGACATCGAGAGGACCTTGTAGCGACAGAATTTTGTAGTCAAGTGCCTAATTGGAAGTCATTTTGTACGTAGTGTTCAGTTTATAATCAATTTATCAATGTCCATGTTCAGCACCATTCATATTGCGGCCAGTTTGTATATTAAGCCTCAAATTGGGAAGATGTTTCAGTTTGATTAATTTTATGAATTCCTTGAAAATTTTGAAAGAGGAGACTGGTCACATAAACTGGAATTTGCAAACTGATATTCAAAACGACCACGGCAAGCCTAGCCAAAAACATTCGCCCTTAAAATTAAGCACTCCAGTCAGGAGATCAAAGCTAGTTTCGAACATAAACAACCATCAGAAAAACTTGCAAGGACGAACCAGCACATTGCTTGAAAACTCACGTAATTGCAAATTATGTCACGATTGTCGTTAATACCAACGTAACATCCTTAAAAGTAGGTCTTGAAAAAGCTCTGAAACTAACCACTTCAGAAAAGCAAGAAAATGGTTAACATGCAAACTGATAGTGTACAGAAGATTTTTTATCTACTTGCACATGAATTAGTCACTGAAAAGTCAGGGAGAGCACCAATTTGATTATAAAGAGAATAGAAACTACATACAGCAAAAGACAAGCAAATCTTATATAAAGAGTTATTTCCAAATTAATTAAAAGTAGTCGAAAAATCTCACACTTTCTTCGCCCCTTACCTCAATAACACCGACATAATTATCTCTGTAGAAGAGGAAGAACCATGCAGCAAAGGCTTTAAAAACAACATTGAAGCCCCACTCAACGAAAGGGCTGAGGAAACTTCCTACTCAGTGCAATGTAGATACCAACCATCGCCCGTAACAAACAAAAAGACGAACTAGGCTCCTTCAACATAAATTAACGAAATTATAGACAGGGAGATCATCCAATTATTTCTTGTACATGTGAAAAGAGATGTATCACAAATGTTAAATAAATATTAAAGAACCCATAATTTTAAATGATGAAACGACCAATAGAACCTGTAATCATAAGCAAAACATCATATGAAAAGAGACATATGACGAATTTTAAATAAATATTAAGGAAGCAATAATTTTTAAAGCTAACAAGGCCAATAGAACTGTAATCATAAGCAAAACATCACATCTTTAGACATCTTCCAAGCGCACAACGCAACAAAAATTGCCAAAGAACCAATAACAAAATTCAAAAGCAGAAATATCTCATGTTTCAAGTAATATACTTCCTATTCACAATTCAATAAACATTATAGCATAGATCTCAAAAGCACCCTACCTCAGTTCACAACAACAAGTACACAGGTATCGCGCCTTGTATGAACAGCTTAACATAAAAGCTACATTAAAAAATCTTCAAAAGTTCTTAATGATTCAAGAAGATTCACCGGCAACAAAATCCTAAGAAACATAGCAGAACATACATCACTTGTGAAAGTCATGAAAATAACACATGGAGCGACATTTGCCTCATTTGACATTTAAAATATATATTCCTCTGTCCCAATAGATCATACTTAGCATATTGAAAATGCTGCAGAAATACAAAACGATCTGATCAACACACATTACAGAACTGACGAACTGCACGAATTATTGTTAATAAAGTAATTCCAAATCCAATTATGAATAGCTTAATATTGAATAGATGAAATAGTTCCACTCACACACATTTCTTTTAAATTCAACCACAAAATATACAAGCAGACAAATGCCAATGGGGTCGAATCTTGTCTGGGATGCTAGCTCAATAGTAGCTACCAAACTCCCAAATACAATGTACATGGTACTATAATTTTGATCATTGCTACAAAATACGCCAATAAGCTACACGAAAAGATAAATTTCACTACAACACCAGTACTATACATGTGTAAATGATAACATTTTGATCAGTGATACAAAATATATCAGTTTAACAAAAATACATATGTTTCACCGTGGTACCATGCAGATGATAATATAATCTTCTTATTCTCTTACTCTCGGCAATCAGAATAATTGATAACAAACACAATTTGAAGCTTGCTGGACACACACCCCATAGTGTACACTACCGTGCCACAGCTCTTCTTTTCAGCGAATAGCACACAAAACGGCATCATTGCGGTCGATGACTGACAGAGCAGCCCGACTTTTGCTATCTGAAATTTAATGTTAACAAAAAATGGAAGTAATAAACTAAACAGCTATTGTCACAAACTGTAGCATCCTCACAGTAGTCACGTGCAAACACTCAATAATGTACAGCCAACTGAAACACAAAAAAGAGAATAATGCTTTACTGGATCAGTGTTTGATACTCAGTCATTCTCGGTGCTATTCCCTAAATAATTTCTGTACTCTGAACAGTATGCGACTAATAGACGTATGACTGTCGCTCTTAATTCATTTTTTTGTGCGCTTTGTTGCATATCTGCAGTTTTCGTAAAAATTCACTTGTCTCTCACCTGCCAGTCGCAAGTAAAGTTATTCTGTTATATGCTGCAGGACCAAACAGAAGCCGAAGATCCTCTTTGAGACAACTCCCCAGTTGCGTCCTAGTTGTGTACCCACACAGCACACTGTGGTGTCACCGCCAGACACCACACTTGCTAGGTGGCAGTTTTAAATCGGCCGCGGTCCATTATTACATGTCGGACCCGCGTGTCGCCACTGTATGATCGCAGACCGAGCGCCACTACAAGGCAGGTCTGGAGATACAGGATAGCACTCGCCCCAGTTGTACGGACGACGTAGCAAGCGATGCACACTGACGAAGTCTCGCTCATTTGCAGAGCAGATAGTTAGAATAGCCTTCAGCTAAGTCAATGGCCACGACCTAGCAAGGCGCCATTAATAACATTGCATGTATCTAAAGAGTCTCACTTGTATCGCCACAATCTCCAGATGTACCACAAGTATGGATTAAAGTTAAGTATTCCAGAAGCTACGTACTTTTCTTTATAGCATTTATTACGTATCCTGTTTCAGACCTCACGCCCATCTGCGTGAGCTTGGCGCGTGCCTTTCGGCTTCCTCTCATTGTGTCTAGACTGTCTTGTCTAGACACAACATTTTTGGCGACGAGTCCAAAAAGGGTCTTGTTCTTTCTAATTGCTTACATTTACTTGTGTCATGGCTTCGCCAGATGTACTGCCCGAAATTTATCGCTTGCAGAATCAGCAGACGCAGGCGTTATTGGATGCCCTTGGACAGCTCCTCCAGGGTCAACGTGCAATGCAAACCGATGCGGCGGCCGCCGCTTCACCGCTACCGCAGCCACAACATGCAGTTGCACCCCCATTTCGTCCCTATGAACCAGCTCAGGAAACATGGACGGAGTGGTCACGCAAGTTTGGATTTCATCTCGCCGCCTACAGAATTCAAGGTAACGAGCGGCAGCCTCATTTATTGGCGTGTGTAGGGGTGCAAGCGTACCGTGTGATAGTGAAATTATTTCCCCGACGTGACGTAGCAACTCTGTCCTACGAAGAAATTTTGTCTGCTTTAGATGCCTATTTCAAGGAAACAGTTAATGTAGTTGCAAAAAGGTATACTTTCTTTCATACAAAACGTATGGCCGGTCAAACTAATAGGGAGTGGGTTGCAACATTGCAAGGCCTTACCAGGGATTGTGCTTTTGAGTGTGAATGTGGTCTCCCTTATTCAGATACTATGGTACGTGATGCAATAGCACAGAACGTTTCTGATGTTCGCATACGGGAACAGATATTGAAACTCGCCAATCCCTCCCTTCAACAAGTGATAGACATATTGGATAGACAAGACACGCTTGACTTTGCTCAGGAATCATTTGCAACTTCGCCAGCCATGTGTAACATTAACCGGCCCACCGGGCGCGCTGCACGGACCGGTAACCTGCCCTCGCGCACGTCCACGCAGCTGCCGCCACGCTCTAAACCAGGTGTGCCGCGCCAGCATACAAATGCAGTGAAACCATGCCCGTGGTGTGCTACTAGACATAGGCGTGAAAATTGCCCGTCACGCCAAGCTATTTGCTTTTTCTGTAATAAGAAAGGACATGTTCAAAGTGTTTGCCAGAAAAAGCTCAGATCAGACAATCACAACCATTCCAGGCCCTTTGCTTCGCGCCGGAATCGAACCAAGAATACTCAGGCTCGTGAACCTTCGCCCATGGACATTCATGTAGTTAATTCCACTTCATCCAGTGCCACTGTCTCTAACAGTGACTGTGTTCGTCCCCCACAAAGTGTGCGTCGACGTCGCCAGAAATCACGTCAATTTGCAAGTGATGCTGTACCTGTATCAGTTCAAATTGCATGAGACAGTCGCTCTTGTCGTCAGCAGGACAATAAACTTTTTGTAGACTTGGACTTTGAAGGCAAAGTGATCCCATTCCAGCCCGATACCGGAGCTGCAGTTTCATTGATCAATCACGACACGTACAAACAACTGGGCAAACCTCCGTTGCATACCGCAAATGTTAAGTTAAATAGTTATTCAGGTCAGAATATCCCTGTGTTAGGACAGTGCACTCTTCTTGCAACATACAAGGGACAAACAAAACATGTGTCATTTTACGTTCTTCGTTCTTCTTCTGCAGTGAACTTGTTTGATTTAGATTTATTTCAATTGTTTAACATGTCTATAGTAAATCAGGGCATATCAGTGAATCAGACTGTGCCTTCAGACAGTGTTTCTCGTCTGTGTGAAGAATTTGCTGACATTTTTGCACCGGACTTAGGTTGCGCTAAAAACTATGAAGCACATTTGGAACTGAAAGTCAACGCGCAACCGAAATTTTTCAGAGCGCACAATGTTCCTGACGCATTGCGTGATGAGGTCGCAAGAACATTACACGATTTAGAATCACAACGTGTAATTGAACGTGTGCAGGCTTCTCTCTGGGCCTCACCCTTAGTAATTTTGCCAAAACCTTCCGGAAAATTGAGACTTTGTGTGGACTTCAAGGCCACTGTGAATCCACAACTAGTGACTGCAACTTTTCCTTTACCCCGCCCGGAAGATCTTTTTGATAAACTGTGCCCGGGTAAATACTTTCGAAGTTGGACCTCGCAGATGCGTACTTGCAAATACCGGTGGACGAAGAATCCCAGCGCGTCTTGGTGGTTAACACGCATCTTGGTTTATACCGATTCAAAAGACTGCCATTCGGGTGTGCATCCGCCCCTGCATTGTTTCAGCAATATTTACAAACTGTTTGTGCGTCGGTCCCTACTGCTGCGAACTATCTGGGCGATATTGTGATCTCCGGGATGACAGCAGATGAACATTTAGCGAGTCTATGAACATTATTTCAGGTTTTGCAACAAAATGGTCTTCGCTTGCGGAAGGGCAAATGTGTGTTTTTTGCTCGTGACTTACCATATCTGGGACATGTCATAAATGCACAAGGCATACATCCCAGTCCAGAGCACCTCCGTGCCATACAAGACTTGCCTTCGCCGCAGAATTTGAAGCAGCTACAGAGTGTGTTGGGAAAAATTAACTACTATGCCAACTTTATCCCGCATGCGTCTTCCATTTCAGCTCTGCTTCATCGCTTACGCCGTAAGGGTGTTCCGTTCGTCTGGACGACGGAATGCGAACGCGCCTTTCGCCAGTTGAAATCGGCGTTGCTTTCAAATACTTGCCTTACGCCATTCGATCCCCAGAAACCCCTTTTGTTGATGGTAGATGCATCAGATTTCGGATTCGGTGCTGTGCTTGCGCACAAAGATGGATCGCATGATCGCCCTATTGCCTTTGCGTCCAAATTGCTCTCGTCTGCGCAAAGAAATTATTCGCAGATAGAGAAAGAAGCTTTGGCTCTCGTGTTTGGTGTTACTAAGTTCCATGATTTCTTGAATGGTCGTCACTTTACCATCATCACAGACCACAAACCTTTGACGTCGCTTTTTCATCCGAACAAGCCTGTACCTCCGCGTACAGCGCAGAAATTCATTCGCTGGTCTATTTTCCTCTCGCAGTACCGCTACGATATCTTGTATCGGTCCTCTGCTAAGCACGGAAACGCCGATGCGTTGTCCCGTTTGCCTGTTGCTGAGGATAGAGCATTCGATTCTTCCGAACTTGCTTGCATGTTCGTTGATGCGGAAACTGATGACGTGGCCGAATAGTTTCCGATTGATTTTCGTCGTGTAGCTGCAGCTACAGCCGCTGACCCTGTCCTTGCTACCGTTTTGCGTTTTGTTGCTACGCAATGGCCCTTGTCAAAGTCACGGATCGAGGATCCGTTGGTTCGCAGATTTTTTGCTCACAGGGAGAGATTTTTTGTTCGATGTGGTGTTTTGTTGTTGTGTTCTGATAATGATCAGTCCAGAGTCGTGGTACCACGTTCGTTACAGTCCTCTGTTTTACGGCTTCTCCACCTAGGACATTGGGGTATGGTGCGAACGAAACAACTTGCTCGTCAGCACTAGACTTGGTTCGGAATCGATGCTGCGATTACGAATATGTGCTCTTCTTGCATGGCGTGTGCCGAACAACAATCTGCACCGCCGCGGAAATTCTTTGCATGGCCGTAAGCCACTTCCCCTTGGCAACGCTTGCACATCGATTTTGCTGGTCCATTCTGGAATGCTAGATGGTTGGTTGTGGTAGATGCCTTCAGTAATCTTCCTTTTGTTGTCCGGATGTCTTCCACGACGTCATCTGCCACCATCCAAGCGTTGTCTGCTATCTTTTGCATTGAAGGTCTTCCACAGACTATTGTTTCCGACAATGGCCCACAATTCATGTCCGCAGAATTTCAGTCATTCTGCACGGCCAATGGTACTCAGCATCTGACATCCGCGCCGTTTTCGCCTCAGTCAAACGGTGCCGCTGAACGACTGGTCCGGACTTTCAAGTCACAGATGTTGAAGTTGAAAGAGTCGCATTCTCGGGAGGACGCGTTGTTGCTCTTTTTGTCATCGTATCGCTCTCAGCCCCGAGATGGTCGCTCGCCGTCTGAGTTGCTCCACGGTCGTCCTCATCGAACCTTGATGTCTTTGCTGCATCCGCCGCATCAGGTTCCTGTGCAGCGACAGACTCCTGCTTTTGCTCCAGGCGACGTTGTATTCTATCGCAACTATCGAGGTTCACGGCGTTGGCTCGCAGGGCGCATTCTTCGCTGCCTCGGCCGCGCGATGTATTTGGTTTTGGGGGCCTCTGGTGAGGTGCGTCGGCATCTCAATCAGCTGCGCCTCTGTCGTCGCCTGGGTTCTGCCGCTCCCCGTCTGCTTTCAGCGACGGTGCCGTCCGGTCAGCGCCCTGTGGACCCATCTACTGGCTCGCCTCATCCCCAGGTGTTACCGACGATGCCTTCCATTTTGCCCCATGGCGACGCGCCGCTGCCGCCTCCGCCGCCGCCGCCGCCTGTCCTCCAGCCGGCGCCGCCCGCAGTGGACGCTTCGATGCAACCGCCGAGCGCCTCCCTGGATGACGCGCCGCCGATTGCTTCCCGTGCCCAGCTGTCCTCCGCCATGGAACTCTTGCCCGCTCCGGATCACATGGTGTCTTCGCGCGTCGGGTACCCCGCCGCAATGCAGGTCGACCCTTCGGCCCCTCCTGTCTCTTTACGGGCGCATACACCGCATGTTGACGTGCACCCTGGACTAGGTTTTCAGGCGTTTCCTAGCTCCCCTCGGACCGAATGGCCGGGTGCGGGTGGCACAGCCTCGCCTGTTGTTAGGCTCCCCACCTCATCGCATACGTCAACATGGGGTCCTCCCCACGGCGGACGGAAGCCTTATCACACGACTGTTCGCCGATTTGCGGGGGAGGAATGTGGTGTCACCGCCAGACACCACACTTGCTAGGTGGTAGTTTTAAATCGGCCGCGGTCCATTATTACATGTCGGACCCGCGCGTCGCCACTGTGTGATCGCAGACCGAGCGCCACCACAAGGCAGGTCTGGAGATACGGGATAGCACTCGCCCCAGTTGTACGGAGGACGTAGATAGCGATGCACACTGACGAAGTCTCGCTCATTTGCAGAGCAGATAGTTAGAATAGCCTTCAGCTAAGTCAATGGCCACGACCTAGCAAGGCGCCATAAGTAACATTGCATGTATCTAAAGAGTCTCACTTGTATCGCCACAATCTCCAGATGTACCACAAGTATGGATTAAAGTTAAGTATTCCAGAAGCTACGTACTTTTCTTTATAGCATTCATTACATATCCTGTTTCAGACCTCACGCCCATCTGCGTGAGCTTGGCGCGTGCCTTTCGGCTACTTCCGTGGTGTCGCTGTCTTGCTACGCCACAACACACACTGCCTCTCACATTTATACCGCTAGCTACCAGAGACGCTGATATGTCCTGCGTGTGTGTGTGTATCTCCCAGAAAACGTGTCGTGTAGTAAGCCCCTGGCGTGAAGGGAACCTGCCGTGCAAACTCAGTAGCCACAATCTCGTCGCGCTGCTGTGGCCACACTCCATCGACGTACACATACACAAACATTTGTTGCGGTTGTTCTCAAGGTAATACTGCTAGCACACGCCAAGTGCAGCTCCAGCTGCCTTTTTTTATACGCCGTCACTTATTCCTGGTTGATGTAGCTCCACTGAGCAATAGTTTCACTTGTCACGAGTGGCGACCTCTAGTTACATTGAAAATAAGGGGGTGTTCACTAGTCGAAATATTGGTGGCTGTCTTAGACGTTGTAAGAGGTCCATGATTAAAGAATTTGTTGCTAGCGCACTCGAGCAGATGTAATTTCGATGGATTGCTCACGCGCTACCTGTAATACGTAAGGTATAAGAGAATCTCAGACCAAAGAGCAGTGTTGTATGCAGTAGGAACTGTGTAGCAGTAGGAGTAAGTAGTAGCTAGCAGTCTGGTGTATCGTGTTGGCTGGGCCGGTCGTGGGAGCGATGGCGGTGCCTGAGCGGTATAATGTAAGGTAAAAGCAGCCTCGCGCATATGTAGTATTGTTATATCAAGTCCCAAGTAAATGTTTAAAAAAAATCTCTTAATAATAATCTTTCTTATAAAAAAATTAACTTTTGATAATCATTCATCGCAGTTTAAAGAATTTACTAATTTCTCCAATCCATGGTTATCCAGATTATTAAAAAAAAAACAGTTGTTCCTTTCATACATGACAAATCTATCGGCCAGCATTGCACTGGGCTGTGCCACAAAAATTTCTTATACGAGCAGATATGTACGTGTTATCCGGCGACCTAATTGAGGTAAGATTTTTCAATTTATTCAGTATGATCTTTCAGAGCCATGACGCAGCACTGCTGACGTCCAAAATTAACCAGTTTAAATTCACAGTCAGTTATTGAAAGGTTATAAGTGAACGACTATTTTTTTATTGAGAGATTAGTCAAATTTTATTATTGGTAGGTTACGGAATTTATCTGTTGGTAGGTCACGCTAAATGTCAATGTTATGGTTATAATTTTTACTGTTGAGAGGCTTAGGAATTTTTCTGTTTTGAGGTTACACTAAATGTGAATATTATTCATATTATCATTTCTTATTTTTGTGGGGAGGTTACACTTGTAACCAGGATCGTATTTTCTTTGCGAATTTCTGAGTAGTAGTCAGTTATATATCTGCTCTTATTTACTTAATATTAAATGTACTTTGCATCTGGCGCAACGCATTTACTAATTTGTCACTCTTTCTTTCACAGATCATCGGCAATTTATTGCTCTTTGTTGTAATTGTATTTGTTCCATTTTTGCTTTGACTTTGATTGATTTTGTGCTTAATTTTGATTTGTGAAAATGCCGCGAAAAACTGCTAACAGTACATCGCGATGTGCAATGAGTGAAAAAGCTGACTCGAATAATTTGACCGATCATACTAGCGACAGTCAGTGTAATAGTGATAATCCTCTAATTACAGATAATCAGTGCGTGCCGATCACTAGTAATGATTTTAATGCTAATGATGAGCAAACAAATTCAATGGTGTCCTCTGTTAATTTAACGACAATTGATGACGCGACACGTTCCGTTACAATGAACGCTGTCCACTTTGACACGCCTGATTTGCGAAATTTACGTAGCGAACAGATAATTGTTTCTAACGAAGATGAAAAATGTACTCAAAGTACGTCAGATTTATTTGATTCCGCTGTAGTGACCAACAGCGTAAATCCAATTGGCAAACCTTTTCAAGAATCAGAGAATGACCAAATGGTTACACAAAACGTGACAAATGGAGATACACCATCACACAGAACAGAAAATAGTCGCTAATTTTGGCTTGGTTCAAGTTATGGCATTATTACTACAACTCAATGAAAAATACGACAACCAGAACAAACAACTTAATGAAAATATCAAAGAACAATTAATGAATCGAACAAACAACTTAATGAAAAACAAGGCAACAATTTCAAACAGCTTAGTGAACAGATAACAGCCGTTGCCGTGCAATGTCATGATACTAATGAACAATTACGTGAGGAAATTAAGGCTTGTGCTAGGAACAGTAGTGAAGAAATTAGAGCTGTTGCACAAGAATTAAGAAATACACGTGCAGCCACAACGAAATTACTTAGAGATGAAATTAGTGCAGTCGCTAAACAATGTTCTGAAAACGCAACACAGTTACGGGACGAGTTTAAATTAATGTCATCAGAACTTTCACGCACACTGGATGCGAAAGTAGATACGAAATTTGAACAACAAAACAGCCAAATTGACGAAAGTTTTAATCAGCACCTACAAAACAGTGAAACGCGTTACCGTAAATTTGTACAGGAACAGAACAAAGTAAAGAATCAAGTCATGGAAACAATTACTGCACAGAGACAGGAAGATAAGCGTAAATTGTTTACGAAAGCAAAAACATACGTAGACAACAACATTGCTACAGTATCAGAGGAAATTAATACTATCAAACAGTTGAACACTGAATTGCATGATGAAATCTCCACTCTTAAAACAAAAGCAGACACTCACATAGTAGACTTTCAGACGATGACCAGCAGACTTGAACAGTTGGAATTAATACAGGATCCTGATGCTATTAAAGCAGTCGTTAAGAAATTGAACAAAACCACCCGTAAAATCAAAAAACAAATTAATGCTTGTGACACTAAAAATGTTGATCAGGTTAAAGCATTGACTGAAAAATTTGATGAATTGGCCAGTCGTATTGAGGTTATCGAAAATAACAACGACACTAAGTCAGACGATACGTCACCAGTTTCGTTTAATCAAACACCCGAATTCCAAAATTTACAGCAGTCAGTGAGATAGGTTCGTCCAACAATACATTGCGTAGAAAATTGTCATCTTTACAGCACGAATTGATGGAGATGAAAAATATTTCAGCCTTTAACACATCACAGCATACGCCACTTTCCCAACATTGTTCAGACTCACACAGCCAGTGTAACTTAGGTAATTTACAGAGAGTACGTGACTTGGATTCCGAACAGACGCAGACAAACGGATTATCATACAATCCTGAACCAGTTTAGACATTCAGGGACGATAATTGTGATTATAAGCACTTTCTATCAGTGAGAAAATTAAAATTATTTAATAATGACAGAACACAGATTCACCCTTTGGACTCGATACAACAATTTTCTTTCGAATTTTCACCGGCATTGCCTGTAATGCAGAAATTAAAATTTATTTGCAGCACGTAATAGACCTCAGGGGATTCATTACACTGCGATGAATATGTGCCGTAGCGTGCACAGGGCCCCGAGCTGTAGTAGCGCTATTTCATCTTTAGTTTTCTGCACTGCTGCCTTTTCTTTCACTATCCTTTATATCTATCAAAACAACTCTTCAGCTATCGATCTATCTAGAATTAAGAATGAGTAAAGAAAACCAGATATGACAAGTTTTACCTGAAAGTGACAGTTTTCATTAGACACTCCCGAAATTGCAAGAACTACCAGCATAGTTGTAATAACAGTCAAAATTTTAATTATCAGTATCGTCAAAATTTTCAGCAACAGGAAACACATTTTGGTAACAATAGAGGTTATTCCCCACAACAACAACAAAAACAGCCGGTTAGCATACCTAACCAACAATGTAATGTGCAAGGTCAACCAAGCTTTAATGTTTCGCCGCCTACACGTATAGCGTCAGCTCCACCAAATAGTAATGTACAGTAACAAGGAAATCACTACGTACAGAAGACACATCATTTCAACCCGTATCGCAACGCGCCGTATAGCAATGATTATTATGACAGACGCAAAAGTAATCAGCATAGTTTTCAGCGTAACAGTCGGTCTTACCAGCAGCAGAATCATCCGCAACAACAGATTATCATGAATGAACCAGACAGTCGGTATCATCCCGAACGTAATACGCCAGGATGAAATAACAGAACAGTACAAATAGTTGAAATGCCACAGCATCATTTCGCAAATAACAGCACGTCAGGAAGAATTTGACTAGATACAGTACAGGTTGCATCTTCCAGCAACGTAAGCCATACTTCTGACACACAGAATCTTGTTCATGAAAATGTTATTACTTTTGACGACATCCGAGACACACTTTTGCATGAAAAACCAGTTATTCAAAAAACCATTTCCCACACTGTCATTGAAGTAAAGATTGGATCATCTACATTTTCAGTAGTAATTGATTCTGGATCACCTATTTCAGCTATAAATGAGGAAACCTTCAACGAATGTAACAAAGAGAATACTTATTCTACCGTACCATTAGGCAAAACTAAAGTAAAAGGAGCAGTAACTGGTAAAGGAGTAGATGTAAAATTACAGACATACTTATCGATTTGTATTGCAGGTCACACGTTCCACTAAAATTTTTGGATTGTTCCCTTATTGAAAACAGACGTTATTTTAGGTACGAGTTTTTTGGTACAACACGACGCAGTTATTGACTTTCAAAATTCCTATTTAATATTAAAGGATGAAAAAGTACAACTGGCATTAGAATTTCAGCACGCTTTATCTGCAGACGAACAGGCAATCAATCGAACGGAGGTCATTTCTATATCGCGTAACATAGACTGTCATTCCACATTGTTCACAGATGCGTATGGTCACAACTATAGTACACCAGACGAAGCTGATTATGACGTTATGCAAATGATTTCTGATAAAGTAAAACAAAGCAGCGCAAATACAGACGACGAACATACTCAACTACGCAATATTCTTTTACAGCAAGCTCCAGTTTTTGACAACGTCCCTGGTACTATGTCCGGTTTTATGTATGAATTTCAAGTTAAACAGCACCACACATTTAAAGCTAAACATTATCCCATTCCATATATTCACAGAGAATAAGTTAAGAAAGAATTGCAAGCTATGCTTGACCAAGGAATTATTGAACCGGCAGTTAGTCCGTACATAAACCCGCTCCATATTGTTAAGAAAAAGGATGGCTCACTTCGCCTCGTACTTGAATTGCGTCATGTCAACGACATTATTATTAATGAAAGAGATCGCCCACAGACACTAGAAGAACTTCTACAGAAATTTCATGGTACTGCTATTTATTCCACATTAGATTTGAAATCGGGATTTTGGCAAATTCAGCTCCATCCGAACTGCAGAAAATATGCAGCATTTCCCTGTTTTGGTGATGTAGTGGGACGAAATTAAGCGTCACCCATCCACCAAAGTCAGCCCAGTTTGCAGGTGACTATAAGTTTAATTTAGTTTTGCTTATGTGTTTTCTTATTATTTATAATAGATGTGAATTATCTAAAAGTTTTGTATTTTTTTTATGTGTTTCATGTACGGAGAGATCGGCGCAACGAACGGGGACAGCATCTTCGTTGCCGCGACCAGAGAGGAAATTGCTGGCCGCTATACGTCGCGGGTCGACAGCCAAGGAGCAACAGAAGATCCTGGAACCGAGTTGTTGCGTCGTGTTTCTAAAAAAATTAAAAATGAATTTTTATACTCTTTTTGTACAACAATGACATCAAATAGATCTTAGTCTTATTGAAATGTTAGTCACTGTCTGTCAACGCTCAAGTTCACATCTGTATGTGTAGTAAGCTAATAAAATAGTGTATGCTACTAAAGTTGAAACACGTGTCTTGAAGATTTATTTATGAAGAATTGTGTGAACTGATTAATAATATATTTGACAAGATTATTGATTCAGACAGCGTTGGCCGAAACTTTGAATCTAAAAAGTTTATTTAATGTGTGATTCTGATATCGATTAGATCAAGATAACGTGTGTCGATATAATTTTCTGAGGAGAAACAAACGAAATTTAAATTCGAAAAAGTTACGAAAACCAATTGGCCCAAGTGATGTAATTCTCTGCACACGACTCAACTGATGTTTTACAGTTTCGTTCAAGAACCATTCTATGACAATTTAAAAAGAATATAAATCATTTTTGAAGTGAGTGTAACTGACGTAGGTGACGAAGTCTGCACATGGTCATACATATATCAAACGAAAAACCTGATACGTCGTTACACCGCACCGTGGCGACCTTCGAAACAGGACTTGTGTGTAACTAAGGCACACAGGTACGAAACAAAACATCAAGAGTCCTTCGGAAGTCAACGCGAGTTTTCGTGGAGCCTTCACCAGCCAGCGGCGACTTCGTGGGGGTGGGCCTCTGACGGAGCCGCAGCCAAGCAGTACGGTCACGCAGTTGTTCCACGAGAAGGCGCATCTGTTGGGCAGCAGCTGAACGCTGCAAACCTCGACAACCCTTTTTCTCCCTAAACTAATAGGCCCAGTACGTCAGCTGCGGGGCGTTCCTCCGGCTGGTATTAGAGGTGTTGCTGAGGGCTTCGCCTGTCTACGGCGGTGCCGGGCGTGGTTGCAGCCAGCGACGTTTCCGGTGTTCGACTCAGCGTCCGGCCGGTTGCGGAAGCGGGGTCGCAGCATCTCAGCGGCTGCATCGACGGCTGTTACATCTGCAGCCCATAGCAGCACACTGATCATCGAGAACTACAAATTACAATATTAGTGTCCGGTGAGTTTGTTTCAAGTTGGAAGTGGAGTGTTGTATATAGGAAGTGTGCTTTTATAGGATTGTTGATTCCAAGTTTGCGTGTGTAAATAGTTAATATCTTACAATAATGTCGGGAAGTGAAATGTCAGACGAAGAGCAATCTATGTCCGATAGGAGCATGAGAGCCCTTTTTAGGGCGATCGCTAAATTGAAACAATCTAACGAAGAATCTACTGCTAGATTAAAAGAGGAATTAAAACAGGCTAACGAGGAATCTACTGCTAGATTGAAACAGGAACTAAAACAGGAATTAAGACAATCTAACGAGGAATCTACTGCTAGATTAAAAGAGGAATTAAAACAGTCTAACGAAGAATCTATGGCTAGATTAAAACAGTCTAACGAGGAATCTACTGCTAGACTTAAAGGGGAGCTAACAAAATCAACAGACAGGTTGCAGGAATATCTTAATGAAACCAGTCGAGAATTAAGTGATAAAATAGAGTCTTCTAAAGTTGAAATGCAGGAAAAATTAGTAGGACTTAGTAATAAGATTGCTGATAATTGTAAAAGGTTAGAAGAACATATCCAGGAATCGCGCGAGGAAAAAGCTCGCATGCGACACGATATTACTGACTTATCCGAGAGACTAGATAGTGTCAATAGCTTAGTTGTAAATGAAATACAGAAAAATAACGATATGTTACGAGATGAATTTTCTATGCAAACAGAAACTGTTCGCAGAGAATTATTGAAATCTATTAAAGAGGTCTCTACCAAACCTGTAGAGATTTCTTCAATAGATAATGTAGAATTAGAGACATTAACTCATCAAGTAGAAAAGGACCATACCGAAATCGAAAACATGAAATTTTTAATTACTGAAATATGCAATAATCTTGAGACTGCCAAAGATAATAATATTGACGAAGGTATAGAGCGTTCACATCGTGAACACAGTGAAGAATCGATATTAGCTAATCGCGTATCCAATACAGAAATGCGGATACAGGAAATTACTAAACGGTTATCGGAATTAGATAATAACGAGAACATTTCAGGTAGCAGAGGTAATAACATAATCAGAGACAACAGTCGCATCGAATTTGCTAGCACGGATGACAACAATATGAATAAGGCAATCACGGCAAGCCAATCCGATGCAACTCCGTCTCTGCCAGCTAAACAAAATCCAACTATTTCTCTCGCAGAATGTCTGGATGACGTAACAACAAATTCAAATGTAGCAAGTCGATTTCCTGTATTCAAACCAGGAGGCGAACTTCACCCTATAATCTTTATAAAAGCTTTTGAAACATCATTATCTCCTAAATGGAGTAATGAAAAACGCGTTCAATTTGTAATAGGACATTTAGAAGCAGAAGCTGCGGAATGGGCAGTACTGCATAGAACTGAATTCAGGGATTGGGATGATTTTGTTAAGCAGTTTAAACAAAATTATTGGTCAAGAGGAAAACAACAACACTTAACTTTGGAGTTGTTAGACCCTCCTCCATATTCTAAACGGTGGGGAGGTTATAGGAATTATTTTGAATGGAATTTAAACCGTGCTCAGTTAATTGAAGAACCAATTATTGACAGTCATCTAATACGAGTCCTAAGTAGTAGGTTACCGTATTACATAAAGGAAAGAAAAATGTTATTCTACGAATTATACAAAACCTTAATAATGGGGACGAAACAGTTAACACGCGGGGTGTGTGGTTATATATTTTAACGACTTGTTGTATTGGAAAGCACAGAGGGAACACCAGAGATGGAAAATCTGCATTCCGAAAACTGTTGTGGATGAGTTAATTACTTATATTCATGAAGGTTACGGGCATTTTGGAATTCAGAAATGTATTAAACATCTAATGAAGTATTATTATTTCAAAAATATGTCACGTATTGTGAGAAGTATTATTAGGGCTTGTGAAACCTGTCAAAAGGTTAAAGTTAATAACAAATCCAAGCGTTATAAATTATGTGCTGTAATTCCTCGAGGTTTGTGGGATCTACTATCATTAGATTTTTTCGGCCCTCTGCCTCGGAGTTCAGGAGGATTAACATATGTGTTTGTTGTAATGGTATGTTGGTCCAAACATGTGAAACTATATACTTTGAAACGAGCGAATACAGCAAGCGTTATACGCTGCCTCACCCGAAATTACTTTGTTAACTGGGGCATTCCTAAACGACTTATGTCTGACAACGGTAGTGCCTTTATTAGTCAAAGATTTCAAGATATGATAAGACAATATGGAATCAAACATATCTTAATTTCGAAATATCACCCTCAAAGTAATTTAGTAGAAAGAGTCATGAAAGAATTAGGACGATTATGTAGAACTTATTGTGCACATAAACATACTCGGTGGGCCAAACTAATGCCTGAATTCGAAAAGATATTAAATGAATTGCCTCACCTAACGACGGGATTATCACCTATAGAAATTTTAGGCAAACGAATTATAGGTGAGCCTTTACTAGCTGCTTTACCTTGGCCACCAGTAAATGAGATACAACAAGATATTCCAGACGAAAAAGTTTGCGAACAGATTGTAAAAAAATGCCGAACGGAGAATTAAAAGTTATAATCAACAGGCTGTAGAACCCTCATTTCAGGTAGGAGATCTTGTGCTAGTACGATCTCATCCTAAAAGTTCTAAGATCGATAAGGAATGTAGAAAATTCTTCTTTATCTTTGAAGGTCCATATGTTGTACATAAGATTGTACATCCCAAAGCATTACTTCTTATGGAACCTTCATCAGGTGTAATTAAAGGATTATATAGTGTTGATCAAATGAAACCCTTCATTCCTAAATAAGTTAATATTTAGTATATGTTATACACGGAAGAGCGTTCATAGTTTATTCATGTGAAGTTTTTCGTGATAGTTACGTGTTATTTTAAATAAATGACAGAAAGCTTAAACATGTGTTCTACAATAATCTACTGGTACTTCAAAAAGAGAAAGATAACCAAAAGGGGGATTTATATGGAGGAAATTTTGCTCTTAGGTCTAAAGGAATTTTGCTTATTTTAAATTTACTCGGATAGTAGGAGCCAAAGGGGATGGTTAATAGTTTAGGGACCATGGGCGTCCAGAGCTATATGGCTCACGAGAACATAGCAGAGTGCCTTTAATAGAGGTTTGCAATAGTGTTAATATAGAACACACCAAACGGGGCTCTTTCGCTTGTTTCTCCTAAATAAATGGCCATTACCCAACAAGGTGTCCGAAGGTAAAGAAAGCCGTGCCGAGATTCTAAAGAGAGTTTTGCTTGATTTCTTCTTGACCTCAGGCATAAATAAGGCATTAGGGAAG
The DNA here is from genome assembly GCF_023864345.2 of Schistocerca serialis cubense. Taxonomy (NCBI): domain Eukaryota; kingdom Metazoa; phylum Arthropoda; class Insecta; order Orthoptera; family Acrididae; genus Schistocerca; species Schistocerca serialis. The sequence continues at coordinate 1,252,127,638 of NC_064638.1, read as the reverse complement.
AGAATGACGTAAAGTAAATAGTACTATTAGTTATTGTGAGAAACTTATTAGTAATATACATTCTTGAAAAGAATAACTCTAGTAAATAAATGAAACTGAAACTAATCTCTCACAATTTGAACGCTCTGTCCTAATGTACAACGTTAAAGAACGTACTAAATTAGTATTGATTAGCAACTATTAACTGAAGAGGAGCAATCTCCCTATATTCGGTTACGAATTACCATAAGAGCACAATTAAGAGTAAATGACAAATAGTCACAACGATATCGTATTAAAAGGATTAAATCTATCTAATAGCAAGGACTTTAGGTTACGTAAAATGTGAGGAAAATATATTAACAGTTAAATATTGTATATTGAACAGTTTTAATTCCGGTTAAAACCTGACAAACTGAGCTTGTGGGTGGGGTATGTAGTGGGACGAAATTAAGCGTCACCCATCCACCAAAGTCAGCCCAGTTTGCAGGTGACTATAAGTTTAATTTAGTTTTGCTTATGTGTTTTCTTATTATTTATAATAGATGTGAATTATCTAAAAGTTTTGTATTTTTTTTATGTGTTTCATGTACGGAGAGATCGGCGCAACGAACGGGGACAGCATCTTCGTTGCCGCGACCAGAGAGGAAATTGCTGGCCGCTATACGTCGCGGGTCGACAGCCAAGGAGCAACAGAAGATCCTGGAACCGAGTTGTTGCGTCGTGTTTCTAAAAAAATTAAAAATGAATTTTTATACTCTTTTTGTACAACAATGACATCAAATAGATCTTAGTCTTATTGAAATGTTAGTCACTGTCTGTCAACGCTCAAGTTCACATCTGTATGTGTAGTAAGCTAATAAAATAGTGTATGCTACTAAAGTTGAAACACGTGTCTTGAAGATTTATTTATGAAGAATTGTGTGAACTGATTAATAATATATTTGACAAGATTATTGATTCAGACAGCGTTGGCCGAAACTTTGAATCTAAAAAGTTTATTTAATGTGTGATTCTGATATCGATTAGATCAAGATAACGTGTGTCGATATAATTTTCTGAGGAGAAACAAACGAAATTTAAATTCGAAAAAGTTACGAAAACCAATTGGCCCAAGTGATGTAATTCTCTGCACACGACTCAACTGATGTTTTACAGTTTCGTTCAAGAACCATTCTATGACAATTTAAAAAGAATATAAATCATTTTTGAAGTGAGTGTAACTGACGTAGGTGACGAAGTCTGCACATGGTCATACATATATCAAACGAAAAACCTGATACGTCGTTACACCGCAGTGACTGTTATCAATTTTGCAAATTACCTTTCGGTTTAACAATTTCTTCAGCAGCATTTATTCGCGGTTTGAATACTATACTTCCGACAGAACTTAAAGACAGAATCACAACGTATGTAGACGACATTCTTATTGCAGAAGCTAACTGGTCTGAACACAATTTGATTTTGAACAACTGTTAGAAACTTTTCGTGCACAAGGACTCACAGTTAATCTTAACAAATCGCACTTTGGCAGAACTTCCACGAAATTTCTTGGACATGTAATTTCAGCAGAAGGCATTGCGCCTGACCCGGAAAAACTTCAAGCTATACGTGGCATTACCGTTCCAAAGGCGAAGAAACAACTACGCAGCTTTTTGGGATTAATTAACTTTTTCCGTAAATTTATTCATTACTCTGCTTTAGACACCCCTAGATTATGCCAATTGACGGGTAAAAACGCTATTTGGTCCTGGGACAGCCAAGCACATTCTGAATTTGTCAATCTAAAACAAGCTTTGTTGGACGCACCACTTTTATCACACCCAGATCCTACCACAAATTTTTCCATTGCCACCGACAGTTCTAACACCGCTTTAGGCGTACACATTTTTCAGGAAATTGAAGAAGACGGCACTACAGTAATTAAAAGCATCGCCTTTGCAAGTCGCATTCTGTCACCTGCTGAACGCAATTATTCTGCCACAGGACTTGAAACATTATGTGTTGTATGGGCATTTACGAGATTCAGGCATTTTCTTTATGGAAGACACACTACCGTTTACACAGATCATAGAGATATTCAGTTTTTACTTTCAGCTAAATTTACAAATGACAGGTTAAGCAGATGGAAACTTTATTTACAGGAATTTAATTTTACAATTGTTCACATTCCCGGTACACAAAATGTTGTAGCAGACGCACTATCCCGTTCTCTCAGCAACAATCAGCAAGACATCGCAACCAACTTCTGCCAAGCAAATTTTAGCGTCATGTATATTCAACAAGTTGCATTCGAAAATTTTATTTCATCATTACGAGACATAGCACATGAGCAGAGCAAAGACAACGTGTGGAAAGAAATTAAACACCTTTGGCAAGATAGGAATAATGTTACCATCAGAAACCATTACACTGTACGCAATAACATTCTGTTTCGCCGTTCTCACCCTGACAGCAGTTGGTTATTATGTATTCCTGACGAAATTGTTAACATATTATTTTGGTTTACTCATTTAAGATACGCACATTATGGAGCCAAAAAATGTTTTCTTATACTGAGACAGAACTGTTATTTTGTGAACATGGAGAAACGTATTCGACGAGCTTTAACGTCATGTAAAATCTGCCAGAAAGCTAAATCAGACACGACTTCACATATTCCTCCGTTACATCCCATTGTACCCGTTAAATTGAGACACATGGCCGCTGTAGACATTTTTGGTCCGATTCCCAGATCTAATAGAGGTTTTTGTTACATGTTTGTCGCTGTTGAACTCACTTCAAAATTTGTTACCTTCACTCCGTTACGCAAAGCTACTGTTGAAACTATTTCGAATGCATTTGTAAAAGATTTTTTATTCCATGTACGACATGTATTAAAAGTAATTTCTGACAATAGACCACAATTTCTATCTGCGACATGGACACGTATGTTACGAGTTAGAATCATTTCTCCGATCTATATATCCAGGTATCACGCTTCTTCGAATCCTTGTGAACGTCTAATGAAAGAAATTGGTAAACTATGTAGAATATACTGCCGTAAAAGACATATTGCTTGGGATACACACATACTCTCATTCCAGGATGTAATTAACTCCATACGAAATGAATCTAGTATGCTATCTCCGACTGTTATATTGAAAAATGTTGAACCACCTAACAAAATTAAAGAATTAGTATCTTTTCCTACATCTCGTCGACTACGTCATCATGAGATAATTGACATTGCGCTCAACAACATCAAACGTGCCACAGAGCGCCAGTGAAGACAGGAAAAACAGGTTTATACACGCCGTGTCTTTCACGTTGGACAGAAGATATTAGTACGCACACATTATTTATCCAACAGAGGAAAGAGTAGATGCAGTAAATTTGAGCTTCTATACGCAGGTCCATACGGAATTCGCAGCATTCCTCACCCCAATGTAGCACACGTCGAAACTTTGAGAGCCAGAAAAAGCAAAGGCAATCACCATGTCTCCAATATTAAAACCTTTATTGAATGAACATACTTTATAATTTATCACACTGTAGTGCCATTTCCTGATATATATATATATATATATATATATATATATATATATATATATATATATATAAGACCACTTATGCAATTATATTTATGTGACTACTTACTGATAATGATCGTATTTTTTTCTTGGCAAGTGCCCGTCAAGGTAAGGTTAGCAGGTCGCTTTTCTTGTCGTTAGACATCAGGCCGTGCACATTTTTCCATTTTTTGTGTATGTATGATTGTTTTCCTATCGAAAGTAGAATTTTTGTCTGTATGCACTACGAAATATTTAAGATGTAACAAACACCAGTTGACATTGACATTTTGCCTTATGATATTTCAACATCTTGACTATTCTACATTTTTTGCTACTGCATTTTGCTCCTGAACACTCTCTATGTTTTTGACATAATACGTTTTCTGTCATGCTATGCTGTATGCTTAATTATATCACGAGAAACAAATTTTCTTTTAATGAGTATGTGATTTAAATGCATGATATTAATCCTTATTCATCATTTTCAGAAGGCAGTGATGTGTAAAAGAAATAAATTAAACAAACCACAGTGGTTTACTCTGAAATGGAAATTTCACCATCGGAATGAACAAAATAAAATGCAATAACTTGTCATGAAGAGTAAATGGATCAGAATTAACAAGCATTAACCAGAATATACTATACACATAGTATGATAGCAGTCTTGACTAATTATTTTTCTTTCAGAATACGAGGTGATTGAGCAAGCTGTCAGACAGAACTTCAGATGTTAATTTTAGTGATGAAATATGCTAGAAGTAAGACACTCTATACTATGGCTAGTTGTATGAAGTAAATTGTAGTATGAATATGAATAATGAAGTGTCTATTTTTTTGCAGATGATAATAAATGATGATGATAATGATGAAGTTATGGTAATATGAATAATGACATTTTTCTTTGCAGATGATGATAATGATGAAGTTATTATAATATGAATAATGAAGTTTTTCCTTGCAGATGAGAATAATGATGAAGTTTATATATTTACTATTAGTTAAGATATGCTATGTAGTTATTTAAGTATTTGTTGCAGTTCCTTTTGACAGTATGTCTTATGTCACATAGTATAATGACTGAATGTTTTGGGAAAGACAGCTAGAGTGCATTTATATTAAGTAAACGTTTCATTACCTGTTAATTTGAAGTTTACTACTTTTCAGCAAAATATACATTTTTTCTTTCACGGCAATAATCCACTTTGTATTCTTTCCAGGAGAAGCTTTTCATGATATTAATATGCTATAAGCATTTAGTTATTAAACCTGTTCCAGTACTTGCATTTTTTTACCCAGTTGTGTATCATTCATGAAAGTGATCACACATACTTGTTTCATAATCTTGCTACAGCTGACTCATGACGAATGACGTTATTAATCCTTATCTCCAGCAATAAGTCAAAAGCATATATTTTCATGCCCCAGCAATTATCGATCCCAACGCAATGCATTGGCAGCACAAAAAAATTATTACCTGTCCCAGCTATTACCAGTATATAACTAAATAATGCTACCAGTTTAAGATATATTTCTAGTCATAAATATAATGCAAATTTTTCTGAAGTATTGATTCGCTTATGTCAATGTATTATTGGACTACAGACTTTGAGTAATAGTTCCAATGTCTTATATTTTAAATATGTCTTATGTCACTTACATGATATCGTATATAAACACCAGTAGCTTTATGCTACACTCAATAGCTCCTGTTTTGAATGATGACTTCTCAATAATACTGAATAATGTTTTGTAAAACTATATGAATACTTTGTAACTAACCAATGAGTGCCAATAATTATTCAAATCGGTTGATACACTAATGTAATTCTCAATGATGACTAGCAAAAGACTAAATGTCCTTCACCTTCTGACCTAATTACCAGAAATTACTGCAATATCCGTTTGTCCTGTCCATCCCCATGATCATGGAGCACCATATTTGGTTTTTGCACTAATTCTCTGTTGATGTGAGAGTATGGATTCTACAAGAATGTGGTGTTGACATATCAAGCTGTCCACCACCTTGAACGATGGAGATGTTATTATGGTCCCACAGTTTGGTGTACCTAATGTACTACCAAAATGATAACATACAATATTAATACAAGATTTGTGTCTTGGCTACACTGATAAATACTTCGGGGAAGAGAAGTTCAGATTGTCTCAATTGCTGTTGTGCTTCTGTAGAAAGATATGGACTTTCAGTGCAGCTATGTGCAAACTACTGTGCTACAACCATGATGCAATCCTTCCCATTCCTAACCCTAGTTATTGTAAAATGGTAAAGACTTATGCAGTGCGTTTAAATTCTTGTAAAAAAAATGCTAAAGACTTATACAGTGCGTGTGCACTTTATTTCATTTGTTAATAAGATCAGTTGTCCTAAATATGCTAAAGACTTCTACAGTGCGTGTGCACTTTATTTCACTCCTTGATATGTTTAATTGTTGTAAAAATGCTAAAGAGTTTTACAGTGTGTGTGCACTTTATGATATTTGTTAATATATTTTGTACTCTTTGCATATACATTTGGTCTTTCTTAATATGTTCTGCACTTATCAATAATATATATACTCTGTGCTGTAGCCTTAGTACACTAAATAGATTATAGAAAAATTTGTTGCTCATGGCAAGTCCAATTGACTCACCATAGCTGCCAAATTTTTGCCCCCCCCCCCCCCAGTGGAGGGTTATGTAAGAGGTCCATGATTAAAGAATTTGTTGCTAGCGCACTCGAGCAGATGTAATTTCGATGGATTGCTCACGCGCTGCCTGCGATATGTAAGCTATAAGAGAATCTCAGACCAAAGAGCAGTGTTGAATGCAGTAGGAACTGTGTAGCAGTAGGAGTAAGTTGTTGCTAGCGAGCAGTCTTGTGTGTGGAGTTGGCTGGGCCGGTCGTGGGAGCGATGGCGCTGCCTGAGCGGTATAATGTAAGGTAAAAGCAGCCTCGCGCATATGTAGTATTGTTATATCAAGTCCCAAGTAAATGTTTAAAAAAATCTCTTAATAATAATCTTTCTCATAAAAAAAGTTAACTTTTGATAATCATTCATCGCAATTTAAAGAATTTACTAATTTCTCCAATCCATGGTTATCCCAATTATTAAAAAAAAAAAACAGTTATTCCTTTCATACATGACAAATCTATCGGCCAGCATTGCACTGGGCTGTGCCACAAAAATTTCTTATAGGAGCAGATATGTACGCGTTATCCGGCAACCTAATTGAGGTAAGAATTTTCAATTTATTCAGTATGATCTTTCAGGGCCATGACGCAGCACTGCTGACGTCCAAAATTAACCAGTTTAATTCACAGTCAGTTATTGAAAGGTTGTAAGTGAGCCACAATTTTTTATTGAGAGATTAGTCACATTGTATTATTAGTAGGTTAAGGAATTTATTTGTTGGGCAGTTACACTAAATGTGAATATTATTCATATTATTTTTTTATTTTTTTGGTGAGGTTACAACGTTACATAGCATCGTTCCTGAAAGTTACTTGAACATTCGATAGATCGGGAGATGCTCAAGTTTCATGTAATAATTTTTGTTAACACATGTACTGTGGTGACAAAAGTTATGGAATAACGATGTGAACGTATACAGATGGCACTAGTATCGTATACACAGGGTGACTGTTATTGAACTAGATGGAAGAAACGTAAATTAGTTGCAAACTACGGCGTACACACACTTTATTCAATATGTAAACGTCACTGCAGATATTCGGATTTAAGTTATGACATGTTCGATATGCCTGCCATCATTGGCGATGACGAATAGTCAAATTCTTCGGCCGGCCGAAGTGGCCGTGCGGTTAAAGGCGCTGCAGTCTGGAACCGCAAGACCGCTATGGTCGCAGGTTCGAATCCTGCCTCGGGCATGGATGTTTGTGATGTCCTTAGGTTAGTTAGGTTTAACTAGTTCTAAGTTCTAGGGGACTAATGACCTCAGCAGTTGAGTCCCATAGTGCTCAGAGCCATTTGAACCATTTCAAATTCTTCATGACCCGTATGTCTGTCTGTTACTGTTTGGAACAAAGATTGAAACATAACAGTCACCATTCCTGAAAGTTGCTAACACTACAGGACCTGATCTCATTGGGTGACTTCATTTTGGTATGGCACACCTGAAGGAACTTGTGGATTCTCTTCTTCGTCGAGCTGAGGCCGTTATCAAGGCTAGAGAAGGCGTTTTACGGTAATTACATGATGCCTTCTGGGGAGGTGACAGTTTCTTTTGGGAGGTGTGGTTATGTTCTCCATTCTATCACTATGTCTGAACCATTATTTATTGCTCAGTTATCTTCAGAATTTCTGTTATTCACTGTATGAAACTAAATTAACAAATATCTCTAGTTCTATATATTTCTTACAGTGAGGAAGTAAGCTGGCTCTAGTGAGGCGAGTAAAGTACTCATTTTTCCCAGTCGCTCAGCTCCGGTCAGGCCAACGGTGCGCCTGGCTCATGCTTGAGCCATTAGCAAGGGGACTGTACCTTGTACTACTATAAAATTAAGTGTTTAAATATTGTTTCGAAACTAGGTCAGATTATGTAAGACTATGAAAAGGATAAATACTAGTACTGTGAATCTCTATGTGGTTCACTGATTAGTTACTTGAGTAATCTGCTTTTCGTAAAGTTCTCAGAGGTGCACAGTATTAACTACAGAAAGTTATACTTTTGGGATCACATGCGATTTATCATTAAAACACATGGTACAAGTTTCCAGGAAGCTAACTCTTTTACGTTTCACTTTTTAGAACTATAAAAAGTGCATAATGTTAAAGTAACATTGTTTTACTTCTGAATTATGTTCATTTTATTGCAAAAACATATGGTAGACGTTTCCATGAAGATACCTCAACTATTTTTTGATTTATTAAGAGGCAACCAAATTGTGGACATAAATTTCGCAAAACGAGTCAGATTAACTAATCTTTGTATTTAGGCTACAAAGTCAAGGTGACACCACTGTATTGATTATATGTAATAATGAAGTTGTACCAGATTTCAATATAATATTGTAAAGCTTCAAGGTTCAGAAACTAAAACTGAGACAGTTTACAGGTGACCATTACCGTCGGTTCCACTTGGAAAATTCTGGAGTTCAAGATTTAAGGGTTAACAAACTGAGGATGTCGTAGAACGTAAGTGTAGAAGATACGTACAGAAAAATTAGGATCATTGTTAGTTTTGTAACCACTAAAGATGCTCGCTAGGCACTGCTGCCAGCGCTGAAGCAGTTTTGGAGCAAGCGTTCTCTTCGTCCTCTACACCGAGCATACATAAATAACGAGGTTTTCGCACCTGAGAAGTTAATCGATCGATGTCAGTCATACGGGAATACGCTCCTCTATACTGTGAATCTGTTCGAAACCGCTTATAGTTCGGACGGCGTTAAGCTGACGTTGTTGGTTTCTGTTGAATGATATATCACACATAACTGGTGAAAATGTGTGAAAGTGAACTTAGCTGGATTAAGAATTTATCTGGGAAGCTCGTGTTCCGTAATCGCTTTTCTGTTTTCTGTGCAGCCCGCTATGTTACTGAAAACCGCGTGACAAATATCCGAGATTATTCTCCATATTTAAGGTAAGTAGTTAACATTTCGTAAATGGGAACAAGAGTAGAATTCGTCTCTAAACCGTTTCGAGAACTGAGTACGATAGTAAACATTATGTATGTGACAACTAATTTCTTTTGCGTTTGAATGTTGTTCACAATATACTGTTTCGTTAAACGACAGTAGACTTTTGTTTATCGTCGTGGTTCTTGAGTCCTAGGCGTTATTCTTAGAGAGTCAGAACATTTTATTGCAGTTTAAGCGAACTGAGAAATGGACCAATGGAATAAATCTTACGGAAATTTCGTTAATGGGAACAACATTACAATTCATCTCTAAACCTTTCCGAGGGCTGAGTAAGACAGGAAACATTATTTATTTGAAAATTAATTTCTGGCTGTCCGCACAAATACAGGCCCTTGTAAAAGGCTGTGGTATCTAAAAAATCGCACAAGAGGACAAAATATTTCAACTTACAAAATTAGAGAACAAAATAAAACACCTTAATAGAATCCCCACCCCCCACACTACCATCAATTAGTTTCTCACTATTCGCTTCGATGTTTGCTACAGTCGGATCCATGAACTATGGCGGGTTGCGCGGGTCAGCGCAGTGTGGAGCTACAGACGGGGATTGCAGCGCTGCCGATTGCATTCAACAGCTGCGGTACGCGCATAGGGATGGAGGCGCCAAACAGTTCGTAAGCTTGAGTTTAAGGGGAAGCGGGCAGCGCAGAAAAGTTCGGTGAATTTTTATTCAGTTTGTTGCAGTTTTTCAGAGAGTTAAGCTCCCGCCACAACGGTGAGATAGTCGGATCGGAGGGTTCAAATGGTTCAAATGGCTCAGAGCACTATGGAACTTAACTGCTGAGGTCATCAGTCCCCTATAACTTAGAACTACTTAAACCTAACTAACCTAAGGACATCACACACATCCATGCCCGAGGCAGGATTCGAACCTGCGGATCGGAAGGATGAGGCATGTTGCTATGCTTCGTCCGGAGCACCTACGACAGGGAGGTACGAATCCTTGTGTCTAATGACAAAATAAAAGTTTACAGATAATTATTTTCATAAAACACGTGTACAGTGCTTAACTACTCCCAACATGGACACAGTCTACCACAAATTACATGTTATATAATATTCTGAATGAAATAATTTTAAAACCATAAAAATATAGTATGTAGTAATGGACTTTTGCGACGTTTTACTTACACCACACACATTTCGCTTTTTTTAAAGCACCTCGGTTGAAACAAAGTTGACAAAGTACACGAAATCAGTTATGGACTCATAAAAACATAAAGATTAAAATGTATTGAGTGATAGTGAAGTTCAATGCGCCAAGAAACGAACTTAACTGAGAGTGTCTGTCACACGCAAACAGCAATTATTTGATAAAATATATATCAGTCGAGGCAAACGTTGAATAAGATCTTACAACCTCAGCGATACACACGACTACAACAGGTAATCAAGTGCCAGTATAGAAGCCAAAATACTGTCCACTGAAGACGCTTCACAAAAAACAGAGGGTACCGATAAGACTTTTATTATTATTTTATAGTCGCAAAAGACAGAATACATCTCAGTATGACTGGTAAAACTGGAGCTGCAAAAGAGAAGCTATAGAAAAAGAAAAGACAACGTGAATATTTTGTGTGTGTGTGTGTGTGTGTGTGTGTGTGTGTGTGTGTGTGTGTGTGTGTGGCTCACCTTTGGTTGCGTCCGCAGCTCGCGGTCTTGCGGTAACGTTCTCGTTTCCCGCGCACGGGGTCCCGGGTTCGATTCCCGGCGGGATCAGGGATTTTGCCTCGTGATGTCTGGGTGTTGTGTGTTTTTCATCATCATTGACGCGCAAAGTCGCCGAATTGGCGTCAACTAAAAAGAACTTGCAATACGGCGGCCGAACTTCCCCCGCATGTGGCCTCCCGGTCAATAATGCCATACCTTTGGTTGTTTTCAATCGCTGCAACCCTCGTCATCTACGTGGCTGCAGTCCGTGCCAGTTCTGACTCATCTGGTCTTAAAATGATGCCGATGGAATCGAACATGTTAGCGATTAAAATTTATCCCTCCATGTCCTCCTCCTCTAGCCGTTCTGTGTGTCGAACACATTCAACCCATGGTGAAGCTGTCATGCTGTTAAGCGCTTCTTGCGAAAGTCACTCTGTGTCAGCAATTTTAAATGTAGTGTTTCGTTCTGCAACATATCCTTTCACTTGCGCCCGTATGAGCTCTATCGTACTGTACTGGCAACGATATGGTGGCAAACGTGAAACTGTATATCCATATTCCTGTGCAATACAATCGATTTCATATACTTTCAGATGAGACTTATGAAGCCCTACAAGTGTAGCGTCGCTGGTTAATCCGCGACCCCCGTTTTTGCAGTAAGTTTTGTTACGTTATGACAAACTGTATTGGAAGCCTGCAGTGTAGTAGCATCCAGTGGCAGCTGACTTGTGGCCTGCCGATTGCATCAGCCACCTGCCCTTCTGGCCGAGCGGGGGAATGCTTTTGTGTGCCGCGCATAGAGTCCACTTATTCACCTTACCTAAGAAGCTAAATAACTATGTTAAATATTATCTGTTTTATTCCAAAAGTGGTACAGGACCTTTTGTTATTCAGACGAACAGTGTGTCAAAATTTGATACTGCTACCTATAACAGTTTCAGAGGTATGAAAACCCCATTAAAAAAAGTACTTGACCGAAATTTAAGAAAGTGAATTGAGATAGCAACCATAACAGTTTATACTTCTTTTGTTATCTGAAAATAGTAATAGCACTCCCAGTGTGCCGGTTTATTTTATAAAAGATTTTTAATGCCAAACTTTTGAAAATTTTTCTTTCGTTATGAAAATAACAGTTTAAAAGTTAATATTTATATTTTGTGTTAGGGTGGGAATAAATGAGAGTGAATGTGAGTGCTTATGGGAGACATTCGTAAAATTTCAAATTTATATGGTGATATACCTTACGTTACTAGGGAGTGTTACGCCACAAGGGTGTCATGAAAATGGTAAATCCCCCTAACTGGCGGATGACGTATGTCTATGAGTGTTTGCTTATGTAATAAAGCAGCCAGAAAGTCGGTAACTATATAATCAGTTTTCCAAAAGTTATCTGAAGATTAATTTTCGTTTAGTTTCAATTAATAAACATTATAGTAATAGTTTGCTTGTCGAAGTGACGCCAATGAATCTGATGTAGTGATTGGCTCAGAATAGTTTTGGCGCGAGGAGGATCTGGAAGGTGTGATGGGATTGACTGGCCTTTTCAAACAGCCAGTCGGAAGTCCGTATGGTTCCCACGAACCGTGAGATACTTAGGTTGCATCAGTAGCTGGAGGGGAAGGGGGGGAGTTGTTGACTAGCTTTTCAGACCTTAAGGTCATGTTAAATGTGTCCGTCCGTAAAATCTGTAACATGAAGAAGTGTTAGGTCCTTCGCGTTGAGATGGATTTGAAATAGTAGCTTTTTTTTACGAACGTTTTGTAAAAGATTGAGAGTCGTGGGATATTTTCTTCGGGAGATACACGCGTGGCGATGTTCTGTGCTCTACAACAGAATATATTCGGCGTATAATCTTTGTGAAAGAAATCCACTGAATGACTTATGTAAGCAATCAACGTTAGGTGTAGAAAGTGACCGTATATTAGCGTGGTTATTATCAGAATGGACTTAGGAGAATTCTGGTTGCTTTAGGTGTGACATAAACTGGGAACTTATAGTAGCAGTTTTGTTTATTAAATGTGGGATGATGACAATTGTTTAAGCAAAGAAAATAAAATATACTTTTACCAGATTTCCGAACTTTCAATGAAGATCAGAACTACGTATATCCACCGAGAAATTTATTATGAATATTTACAGGAACAATCATAACAAGATTTACGCGGTTCAAAAAATGGCTCCGAGCACTATGGGACTGCGGTCGTCAGTCCCCTAGAACTTAGAACTACTTAAAACTAAGTAACCTAAGGACATCACACACATCCATGCCCGAGGCAGGATTCGAACCTGCGACCGTAGCAGTCTCGCGGTTCCGGACTGAAGCGCCTAGAACCACTCGGCCACCGCGGCCGGCGATTTACGCGGCCTCAGTAATTGTAGATATTAGGCGCTGTTTTCATCAACGCTGCTTTTTCATCACCTTGTAAGTATCTAAGTTGCTGAGTGAAGGGACACTGAGCAGATGTCGATCTGAGGTAGGTGAATATCAATTTGCTGCTTGCTTCAGTGACAATGGACTGAGACAGTTCCGCCCTCAAGATTTAGAAATTCAGGTCGAGTTTGACTGGCAGTGTGCGGAATATTCTTACTTGCAAACAACAGCATAATACAAGCTTTTTTCGTACTTGTTGTGGTAGCCTTCTCAGCAACAACTGAGTGGTAACTCGTATTGTCCATAACAATCGCTGAGTTTGCAGGCAAGTAAGGGAGAAACTGTTCCATAAATCATAATGTAAATGTCTCTGAGTTCATTTCAGAATGATAATCACCTGAATTGCTCTTTGTTGTGCAGAACATTAATTAGCTTTCTGGAGTGAATCCGGAAGCAGAACCAGCGTGAAGCACAGTTATTCGTCCCTTTTTACCAACCGGTACTTTAAAGCCACCCGAACCATCACTCAGTTTCCAACACACTTTCCTTGTATGTTTCTGGTTCACCCAGGATTTCGTTGAAGCAAAAAATGTTCTGATTGCCAGATTTTCTTATTTCAAGAATACTTCTTAAAAACTGTGCCCTTGAAGCAGTGGTATCACAACGTTCCCTTAAAAATTTTTGTCCGTCATTTGTATCTACATATTTGAAGCCAATGTCTTTCAGTATTCTTCTGACTTCAAAATTTATAGTTTCACTTATTTTCAACGCATTTTTTTAACAGTAGGAACTTCGCCTGTCTTGCAAATATTTAATGCAAGTGGCATTAGATTATCTTTTTCTAAATCGTTTAGATTCGTTACAGGTTTTTCACGACTATGATGTTTCTCTGGTGATCTGAAAACTGGGTCTCCACTTATCTGGACAGATAAATTACCTCCACAGGTAATGCGCTAAACGGTTCTCAAGCCGACGCCACTCACTTCTGCTGTGCGTCCCTGAGACAGATCCACCGTTTTCTGCTTCGCGCTTGAAGAAAGCGTGCATCTTGTAAATTACGTGTGTCGCTTGCTTATGGAGAATTTGTCGCTTACCACCACCAACAGCCAAGACAAATCGCAACAAACTGAATAAAAATTGACCGAATAACTGCCACAAACATGATTAGGACTCGCACTGGCCGAGACGTTTTCACAGCAAAGCGCTGAGAAAATTACTGAACGTTCATTGGCTGTCGGAGTACGAGGTCACGTCATCTGCAAGGAACGACCCTAAACTCGACCTCCGTCGTTCATGGCTCCACCTATAGTCACGTCAATCTTTCTGTGTGTGTCGCAGAGAGATGCAACAACTCGTTTGTAAGACACTGCTGTTGCTACAATTTCTCTCATTCCATTGCACACTAATGGCCATTAAAATTGCTACACCAAGAAGAAATGTAGATGATTAACGGGCATTCATTGGAAAAATATATTATACTAGTACTGACATGTGATTACATTTTCACGCAATTTGGGTGCATAGATCCTGAGAAATCACTACCCAGAACAACCACCTCTGGCCGTAATAACGGCCTTGATACGCCTGGGCATTGAGTCAAACAGAGCTCGGATGGCGTGTACAGGTGCAGCTGCCCATGCAGCTTCAACACGATGCCACAGTTCATGAAGAATAGTGACTGGCGTATTGTGACAAGCCAGTTGCTCGGCCATCATTGACCAGACGTTTTCAGTTGGTGAGAGATCTGGAGAATGTGCTGGCCAGGGCAGCACTCGAACATTTTCTGTATCCAAGAAAGCCCGTACTGTACCTGCAACATGCGGTCTTGCATTATCCTGTTGTAATATAGGGTTTCACCGGGATCGAATGAAGGGTAGAGCTACGGGTCGTAACACATCTGAAATGTAACGTCCACTGTTCAAAGTGCCGTCAATGCAAACAAGAGGTGACCGAGACGTGTAACCAATGGCACCCCAGACCATCACGCCGGGTGATACGCCAGTAAGGCGATGACGAATACACGCTTCCATTGTGCGTTCACCGCGATCTCGACAAACACGGATGCGACCATCATGATGCTGTAAACAGAACCTGGATTCATCCGAAAAAATGACGTTTTGCCATTCGTGCTCCCAGGTTCGTCATTGAGTACACCATCGCAGGCGCTCCTGTCTGTGATACAGCGTCAAGGGTAACCGCAGCCATGGTCTCCGTGCTGATAGTCCATGCTGCTGCAAACGTCGTCAAACTGTTCGTGCAGATGATTGTTGTCTTGCAAACGTCCCCATCTGTTGACTCAGGGATCGAGACGTGGCTGCACGATCTGTTACAGCCATGCGGATAAGATACCTGTCATCTCGACTGCTAGTGATACGAGGCCGTTGGGGTCCAGCACGGCGTTCCGTATCACACTGCTTAACCCACCGATTCCATATTCTGCTAACAGTCATTGGCTCTCGACCAACGTGAGCAGCAACATCGCGATACGTTAAACCGCAATCCGACCTTTATCAAAGTCGGAAACGTGATGGTACGTATTTCTCCTCCTTACACGAGGCATCACAACAACGTTTCAGTTGGCAACGTCGGTCAACTGCTGTTAGTGCATGAGAAATCGGTTGGAAACTTTCCTCATGTCAGCACGTGGTAGGTGTCGCCACCGGCGACAACCTTGTGTGAATGCTCTGAAACGTTAATCATTTGCATATCACAGCATCTTCTGCCTGTTGGCTAAATTTAGCGTCTGTATCACGTCATCTTCGTGGTGTAGCAGTTTTAATGGGCAGTAGTGTATGATCTTCAGCGTTTGTTACTGGTTTAAGAGAAGCTTCTGCAAACCGATATGAGCCTTCATCTTGCAGCTCTCACGTGTAGAAAAATGACATTCTTCGAGAATCTCTCGCCAAACGCAACTGTAATCGCCTGTAAGAGTTTCAGCTCTTTGCAAAAAAAGAAAAAAAAAGAAAATTCTAAGGGTTTGTACCTCATCTAGCTATACGTCAGGAATCGTGTCCCTTGTTCAGTTAGTGGGGAGGAAAACGCCCACTCGTTGTGCAGTGAGATGTCACGTTCCGCCGGATTCTCCCTCCCTCCCTCCTCCACACCCCTTGTCACTGCTGGGGTGGAGCGGGACTTGCCGTGATTCAGATCTGGCCCTCTCGCAGCTCCCGTTTTTGAAGCTGTTACTTCCTCCTTCTGCTGCCGGACGTGATTTCCTACTTCGCGTAACGACCGATATTTTTTCCGACTGAGGGCTCTCGCAGCCAGCTGCAATAAATTCGCATCGAACTTGTGCCGGTCCTTTCCTGTTGGAGTGCTGCAGTCTTCTGGAGGAAGTTACGTGCGCCGTGTTTCATACTACGCTTACTCGTGAACGTCTTGATGCTTCCGTTACATAAATACGTATATGCTTGCGTATCGTTACGGACTACAGTTAAATGAGGAGATTAGTGTCACTATAGAAGACTTGTGCACAACAGACTAATATTCCTAAAACTACTAACAAGGGAACCTCCCCATCGCAACCCCCTCAGATTTAGTTATAAGTTGGCGCAGTAGATAGGCCTTGAAAAAGTGAACACAGATCAATCGAGAAAACAGGAAGAAGTTGTTTGGAACTATGAAAAAAATAAGCAAAATATACAAACTGAGTAGTCCATGCGCAAGATAGGTAATATCAAGGATAGTCCAAGCTCAGGAGCGCCGTGGTCCCGTGGTTAGCGTGAGCAGCTGCAGAGCGAGAAGCCCTTGGTTGAAGTCTTCCTTCGAGTGAAAAATTTAATTTTTTATTCTCAGACAATTATCAAAGTTCAGGCACCCACACATAACTTCGCTCTCCAAAATTCCAGGACATGTTCAGATTTGCTTGGACAAATGCAGGATTTGACGGTCTACACACGGAAAAATTTGAAAACGTTAAAAACATATGTTCTGACAGAGCACAGGGAAAACTGTGCGACTGTGAAACTATTGCATTCATTTGTTGCAGTTTATGTGATAAACTCTTATGTTTTCATCACTTTTTTGGGAGTGATTATCACATCCACAAGAAAACCTAAATCGGGCAAGGCAGAAGAATCTTTTTACCCATTCGCCAAGTGTACGAGTTAGGTGGGTCGACAACATATTCCTGTCATGTGATGCACCTGCCGTCACCAGTGTCGTATAGAATACATCAGACGTGTTTTCCTGTAGAGGAATCGATTGACCTATGACCTTGCGATCAAATGTTTTCGGTTACCATTGGAAAGGCACGTCCTTTCGTCTAATAATCGCACGGTTTTGCGGTGCGGTCGCAAAACACAGACACTAAACTTATTACAGTGAACAGAGACGTCAATGAACGAACGGACAGATCATAACTTTGCGAAAATAAACTTTTCACTGAAGGGAAGACTTGAACCAAGAACCTCTTATTCCACAGCTGCTCACGCTAACCACGGGACCACGGAACTCCTGAGGTTACCATATCCTTGATGTTTCCTATCTTACCCATGGACTACTCAGTTTGTATATTTTGCTTATTTTTTTCATACTTCCGCACAACTTCTTCCTGTTTTCTGGATTGATCTGTGTTCAGTTTTTCAAGGCCTATCCACTGTGCCAACTGCGATGGGGAGGTAATGCTACCCCTTCGACAGCATTTTGGACGAGGGTGATCGTGTGTTAATGGAAAGGTAATCTGAATTTATTTCGTCTCCAGCGTCTGCTAAGTAGTGAAAGGAAGTAAAGTGATTATAGGGGAACTGAACCAACTGTCTATTGTCACAAATTACAATTATATCGTAAAGACAATCGCCAGCCCAGAACAAGCAAGAGTAATTTCAACTATATTTATAGTAGATGTTTTCAGATGTAAAATAACTGTTGAATTAAGCTTCACATCAACGCTAAAAACGTTTTTAATTGGACATAAACACAGTAGCAAACATTAGAAAAGTAGGCAGTCATAAATTAACCTACATTCTGCAAAATGGTGGCAAGAAACTGGTTCACGCTAAAGTACACCAATACGTTAAGGGAGTAATGACACATGATTCTTGCACCAGATCACTGATGCGAGGAAAGCACTAATCGGTATGACGTAAGATTGTCCTGAAACTGTACTTATGTGGAACAGAATTTTTAAAATAATTGCCAACAGTTTATTTTAATTTCCACGATCCCAGTTATGTTCATTGTCTGTTAATGAGCCTATGCAGTGGACAGATCGTGGTGTGCACATGAGGTCTCTGAATCTTTTATGTTTTATAATAACTATTTCAGTACAAATCTTTAACAGAACGCAATCTTTAAGTAAAAAATACAGACTTTTAATAGATATCCATGTTAAATTTAATGACATACGGACTACAGGATGTGTTGACATCGAAACTGTTGCGTTTGATAACTATCTTTGACGGACACAAGCAAGAACAGATACTAACAACATATGTACGTAAACACAAATAAGCAAACAGAGAATAAACCATTTACACAAATACATTTATTGCAGGCATTTATGTAGGTATTTACTCTGTTATGACTTGTAATCTATTTAGTAACCATCACCTGTACTTAAATCTTTAATATTTGGTGACATGATTTTGATAATTACTTAAATTTGTCTCTTTATATAGAACTTCAAGTAAGTAGCCTTTTACTATTAAAAAAAACAATAAAAAAGGAAGAAACACCTGCTGTAAAGTATTCAACGTTTCTTTAAAAGATTTCGGTTACATATCCAAACATTTTCATCTCGTTTTGATTCTCAGACGATTCACAGAATCGAAATAGGAGACTAACAAGGTTTGTGACTGGGGATAAATCAGGGTATGTGACAAACTATTGAACTTTCACACATGTGTTGCGGAAACTTCAGCAAATACTGGTTCATCTATAAAAGTAAAAAACGAAACATTACTTTGCCTGACGGTGGATGCAGAAATGGACTTGTGGTGATGAAGCAACGCAGTGTGGTGCGATGCTGACTCTTGATGATATATTTTACAGAAAACCAACAAATGCCATGATGCTGTAGCTGACACTCGTTTACATCTGAAACATTACCACTCCGTCCTTCCAGTACTTTAGTCGGACTGAGCACTCGAATTGTTCACTCTTCAACGAAAAACAACAAGGGCTGCAAGCATCCTTCACGCAAAACACGACCACACCATAACACCACTACATCCGAATTTTACTGTTGGCACTACAAACGCTAGCATATGACGTTCACCAGGCATTCGCCATACCCACACCCTGCCATCGGATCGCCACATTGTGAACCGTGATCCGTCACTCCACGCAACTTTTTTTCACTGTTCATTCGTCCAATGCTTACGCTCCTTACACCAAGTGATACGTCGTTTGGCATTTACTGGCGTGATGTGTGGCTTATGAGCAGTCGCTCGACCATGAAATCCAAGTTTTCTCACCTACCTCCTAACAGTCATATTACTTGCAGTGGATCGTGATGCTGTTTGGAATTCCTGTATGATTATCTGAAAAGATTCCTGACTATTACACATTACAAACCTCTTTAACTGTCGGCGGTCTCTGTCAATCAACAGACGAGGTCGGCCTGTACTCTTTTGTTCTTCTCTGTCAATCAACAGACGAGGTCGGCCTGTACGCTTTTGTGCTGTACGTGTCCATTCACGTTTCCACTTCACTATCATATCAGAAAAAGTGGACCTAGGGACGTTTAGGAGTATGGAAATCTCGCGTACAGACGTATGAGACAAGTGACACCCAATCACCTGACTACGTTCGAAGTCCGTGAGTTCCGCGGAGCGCCCCTTTCTGCTCTCTCACGATGTCTATTCACTATTGAGTTCGCTGATATGCAGTACCTAGCAGTAGGTGGTAGCACAGTGCACCTAATATGAAAATGTAGGTTTTTTAGTGGTTTCCGGATGCTTTTGGTCACTTAGCATACGTGTTATTATAGAAAAGTGTTTTTGTGTCAAAATAAACTTTATATAGAAACTTAACAGAAATATAAAGAAAATTTACAAATAAGATAGGCATACTAAAAATCTGTCCTAGGAACACAGTTTTGGCAGTCCATTAAACAAAATATTTTATACAGAATAATTTCATTACATAGAAGTTTTACTCGCAAGTTCAGCAGTTCATATAGTTTGTGCTGTTGCAATTAATTATTCATTCACTTATTCAAAATTCAAAATGTTGTTATTGTTATTTTGCACGGTAATTATCGAATGATCATTTTACTATTTATTGCAGTAGGTAATATTATATAAATAGTTATTTTAGTCCATAAAATGAAGCCTAGTACACGAGGCATTTTTTGTAAGCAGGAGCATATTTATGTATAAATCATGCATCTAAAAACATTAAAAAATCACCAAAGAACATTACTACATTGTTGTTGTTGTGGGTTTCAGTCCAGAGACTGGTTTGATGCCGCCCTCCATGCTACTCTATCCTGTGCAAACTTCTTCATCTCCCAGTACCTACTGCAGCCTACATCCTTTTGAATCTGTTTAGTGTATTCATCTCCTGGTCTCCCTCTACGATTTTTACCCTCCACGCTGCCCTCCATTACCAAACTGGTGATCCCTTGATGCCTCAGAATATGTCCTACCAACCGATCCCTTCTTCTATTGAAGTTGTGCCACAAATTTCTCTTCTCCCCAATTCTATTTAATACCTCCTCATTAGTTATGTGATCTACTCATCTAATCTTCAGCATTCTTCTGTAGCACCGCATTTCGAAAGCTTCTATTCTCTTCTTGTCTAAACTATTTAACGTCCACGTTTCACTTCAATACATGGCTACACTCCATACAAATTCTTTCAGAAACGACTTCCTGACTTTTAAATCTATACTCGATGATAATTTCTACTTTTCAGAAACGCTTTCCTTTCCATTGCCAGTCTACTTTTTATATCCTCTCTACTTCGACCATCATCAGTTATTTTGCTCCCCAAACAGCAAAACTCATTTACTACTTTAAGCGTCTCATTTCCTAATCTAATTCCCGCAGCATCACCCGATTTAATCCGATTACATTCCATTACTCACGTTTTGCTTTTTTTGATATCCATCTTATATCCTCCTTTCAAGACACTGTCCATTACGTTCAGCTGCTCTTCCAAGTCCTTTGCTGTTTCTGATAGAATTACAATGTCATCGGCGAACCTCATAGTTTTTATTTCTTCTCCATGGATTTTAATTCCTACTCTGAATTTTTATTTTATTTCCTTCACTGCTTGCTCATTATACAGACTGAATAACATCGGGAATAGGCTACAACCCTGTCTCATTCCCTTCCCTTCCCTTTCTCACTGCCTTCCCTTTCATGTCCCTCGACTCTTATAATTGCCATCTGGTTTCTGTACAAATTATAAATAGCCTTTCGCTCCCTGCATTTTACCCCTGTCACCTTCAGAATTTGAAAGAGAGTATTCCTATCAACATTTTCAAAAGCTTTCTCTAAGTCTACAAATGCTACAAATGTAGGTTTGCCTTTCCTTAATCTATTCTCTAAGATAAGTCGTAGGGTCAGTTTCGCCTCACGTGTTCCAACATTTCTATGGAATCCAAACTGATCTTCACCTAGGTCAGCTTCTACTAGTTTTTCCATTCGTCTGTAAAGAATTCGTGTTAGTATTTTGCAGCCGTGGCTTATTAACTGATAGTCCGGTAATTTTCACATCTGTCAGCACCTGCTTTCTTTGGGATTGGAATTATTATATTCTTCATAAACTCTGAGGGTATTTCGCCTGTCTCATACATCTTGCTCACCAGATGATAGAGTTTCGTCAGGGCTGGCTCTCCCAAGGCTATCAGTATTTCTAATGGAACGTTGTCTACTCCTGGGGCCTTGTTTCGACTTAGGTCTTTCAGTACTCTGCCAAATGTCCCATTTCATCTTCTTCTACATTCTCTTCCATTTCCATAATATTGTCCTCAGGAACATCGCCCTTGTATAGACCCTCTATATACTCCTTCCACCTTTCTGCCTTCCCTTCTTTGCTTAGAACTGGGTTTCCGTCTGAGCTCTTGATATTCATGAAAGTGGTTCTTTTTTCTCCAAAGGTCTCTTTAATTTTCCTGTAGGCTGTATCTATCTTACCCCTAGTGATACATGCTACCACATCCTTACATTTGTCCTCTAGCCAACCCTGCTTAGCCATTTTGCACTTCCTGTCGATATCATTTTTGAGACGTTTATATTCCTTTTTGCTGCGTTTTTTGTATTTTCTCCTTTCATCAATGAAATTCAATATCTTTTCTGTTACCCAAGGATTTCTATTAGCCCTCGTCTTTTTACCTACTTGATCCTGTGCTACTTTCACTATTCCATCTCTTAAATCTACCCATTCTTCTTCTGCCGTATTCCTTTCCCCCATTCTTGTCAATCATTCCCTAATGCTCTCCCTGAAACTCTGTACAACCTCTGGTTCTTTCAATTTACGCAATTCTCATCTCCTTAAATTCCCACCTTTGTGCAGTTTCTTCAGTTTTAATCTACAGGTCATAACCAATAGATTGTGGTGAGTGTCCACATCTGCTCCTGGAAATATCTTACAATTTAAAACCTCGTTCCTAAATCTCTGTCTTACCATTATATAATCTATCTGACACCTTTCAGTATTTCCAGGTTTCTTCCATGTATACAACCTTCTTTTATGACTCTTGAACCAAGTGTTAGCTATGATTAAGTTATGCTCTGTGCAAAATTCTACCATGCGGCTTCCTCTTTCATTCCTTAACCCTGTTCCATATTCACCTACTACATTTCCTTCTCTTCCTTTTCCTACTATCGAGTTCCAGTCACCCATGACTATTAAATTTTCGTCTCCCTTTACTATGTGAATAATTTATTTTATCTCATCATACATTTCATCAATCTCTTCATCATCTGCTAGCTAGTTGACATATAAACTTGTACTACTGTGGTAGGCATAGGCTTCGTATCTATCTTGGCCACAACAATGCGTTCACTATGCTGTTTTGTAGTAGCTTACCCACATTCCTACTTTTTTATTCATTATTAAACCTACTCATGCATTACCGCTACTTGATTTTGTATTTTTAGCCCTGTATTCACCAGACCAGAAATCTTGTTCATCCTGTCACCGAGCTTCACCAATTCCCACTGTATCTATCTTCAACCTATCCATTTCCCATTTTAAATTTTCTAACCTACCTGCCCGATTAATGGATATGACAATCCACGCTCCGATCCGTAGAACGTCAGTTTACTTTCTCCTGATAACAAGTTCCGCCTGAGTAGTCCCCGCCCGGAGATTCTAATGGGACTCTATTTTACCTCCGGAATATTTTAACCAAGCGGACGCCATTATCATTTAACCATACAGTAAAGCTGCATGCCCTCGGGAAAAATTACGGCTGTAGTTTCCCCTTGCTTTCAGCCGTTCGCAGCACCAGCACAGCAAGGCCGTTTTGGTTAGTGTTACAAGGCCTGATCAGTCAATCATCCAGACTGTCGCCCCTGCAATTACTGAAAAGTCTGCTGCCCCTGTTCAGGAACCCCACGTTTGTGTGGCCTCTCAACAGATACCCCTCCGTTGTGGTTGCACCTATGGTACGGCCATCTGTATCGCTGTGGCACGAAAGTCTCCCCACCAACGGCAAGCTCCATGGTTCATGGGGGAGGGGGGGGGGGGGGCGGGGGAGGCATCGCTACATTGAGAAAAATTTTGCTTCCACCAGAAAAAAAATCAGGTCTGAAAGGGTTAAGCACTCCATCAAAGTACATTATTACGTATATTATTTATTAAGGACAGTTAAATGAAAAAGAGAGAAATGGAAAAAGTAACTAAGCTTTTTATTATTTCAAAAGTAATGGCCATAACTGTTAATACGTTTTTCCCACTGTAGGGATAGACGGTCACTGGCTTCATCGATAAACATTTACGATTGTCTAAAGGAAATCGACGGGTATGTGTGTCTTTCTTCACGGGGAGAGGTCAGAAATGTAAGAGCTTCCGAGCAGAACTTCTGCAGCTGAGTGGAAACATCACTGTCACCATATGGATACGCATAGACACGTTTCTATGTAGCGTCTCGCAGTGCTACAAGTCGACCGCCAATCGGTCTGCACTATCAGAGCTCCGTCTTTTACCACGAATCCTCTTAATTTCCTCAAACCACCTTCGTCATCAATTCACAAAATAGTTTACAGGTTTATCTGTTGCTGAAATCAATACGAAACGTCACTCGAATTATATATGCATAGCACCTCTTATGTTCTTTAATAACACTAGGGAGTGTCTGTATATTGCACAGCGTTATTCCCATAAAACGCTACGGTCAACCTAGAGCATATATTTTAAAATCCATGTTACGCCATACTTTGCCTGCGCCATACGGTTACTGAACGTACGGGCAGCATTACGTCCGTCATTTGTCTCCCTCTTTGATACAAAACCGGACCGCACGCACGGTGGACAGACCGACAGGGAAGCCAAGCCCGGAATTTGTCGCGCGCAACGAGTAGTCGGACATCTCTTTATATGGCCTGCGTTTCATGAATACCTGCAGTGAATAAACACACGTCCGCTGCTATTTGAAAAGAGCCTGTGCCCTCTGCCTTTGCGCTTGAAAGAGTTCGTTTCACTGGACATCATATGCAAATACCTCCTCTCAGTTTTTGCCGAGTGGAGCGTACGTCTCTTCAAAAGGTCGCGTCCCACAAGCACTATCGCTGTTTGCAAAGCGACCAGGTTTTAATGTTTTTTGCAATTTCTTTCTAATGCAGTGTTAGATATCGCGAAGTGTTTTAATGTAACAGGTTTACTTGCGAATGTTTCTTCGTATGTTTAACTTATAAAACAAGATAATGTCCATATACAAAATACTGCAGAAAAATTAGAAGACAGAAGGAGGAGAAGGATGTTAAACAAATACTGTTTACTGCTGACGTATACTAAGTGACTGAAAGTGATGGAAAGGCTACACTGACTGGTCTTCGGATGCTGAAGCAAGCGTGGTTCATTAGACTTCGAACAGCCTTGACAGAAATACGTTCCTGAAACTCCACACTCAATTCGCCGGCAATCTGACTCTCCAGATCGCCCCTTGTGGCTGTGTGGGGGTGACGTCACGTCCATTCGTCAGACACTTCTGGTAGCGCTAAGCGGCACTTGACGCATGTGGAGACATCATCTTTGTGATACTGAACGTTTGTCATATACAATGTCGACCTCGCAATCAAGAATTCTTGTGTAAACACCGATGTGCTATGACCCATGCACGAACCATCGATTATCATCTCATGTTCAAAAACGGTTAACTACGCTCCTGGCTCTAGCAGATTGCTCAAGAATCGTGTTTACACTCGCACTGGACCACCTTTATATCGTCATACGTGGCACATCTTCAAAAGGGACAACCTTTACGGTGACTTTTGGCCACTCAGTTTATACCATGAGCATCTCAGTACTTAACTTAGCTGTATCGTTACGTTAATGGGCCCGAGGTGGAAAACCTTTCATGTAATAGGTCACCTATCCAGTCAGATGTTGTAATGTTTGAATCCTATACACTGGGAGTTAGATTAGTGGAGCAGATGCAGGAATCCTGCATCGCCGTCTTAGGCAAGGTCTTAGTGTGGATGGTCTGCCTTTCTCAGACCTGTTATGAAGTGTGTCACTGTGCAGTATGGATGACAGTTATGAGAACTTGTACAGTGTGGTGTGGGGTTCGTGTTG
Organism: Schistocerca serialis cubense; assembly: GCF_023864345.2. Lineage (NCBI taxonomy): Eukaryota > Metazoa > Arthropoda > Insecta > Orthoptera > Acrididae > Schistocerca > Schistocerca serialis. Next base: position 1,252,101,735 of record NC_064638.1, on the reverse strand, counting down.
TTACGGATGAGGCGAGAGGAAACGGTAAAACCTAGTGCCGGAACACACTCTATTCCTCTTGAATACCATCAAAGGAGCCGCCGAGCTTAATCTGACCGACAGATCACCGTCAACTGCGCCACACCTCCTCACTTCGTGAGACACTGTGGAGAGGTTTGGAATTTAAATCGGAACTTGCCGAAAATTGCTGATGAAGAACTTCACGCCAGCAACTCTTCCCCCCCTTGCGGCGGCGCGGTTCTTTCCGTCCCTTTACGACGGACCTGCACCTACCTGTGAACATTGTCTCAGTAGATCATCAGTAGGGAAGCTGAGTGAAACCTACTGTACTTCGACGTGAACCAGGCTGCAATTAAAGACACTAATCTACGTTTCGGGAGAAACACGAGATGAGAGGTTGGAAATTTTGTTCTCAGTTAATATATTCTAAAACTTAGGTGAACAAGTATCACTGCCAAGCCCATGCTACTCTTAAAACAGTCACTCACAATCCCTTTCACACACGTTAGCAAGTTTATGGTGTTGCATTTCCCGAAAACGTAATAGCTACAAAAATACTGATTGCTTTAGATCGATTATGCTCGCCAAATATTAAGTCTGTCGGTACAGAACGCAGTCACAGTTTTTAGCCACCGACCTGCTCAATACGCATCGCGGAATGTATGTCTTATCTCGTCACAAAATTCACTTAAAAATTCCGAAATTTCTACACACACGTCGGAATAATTATGCCGTCACTTTCCAACATTTTTGATGTATGAAGCACTGCTAGATCCGGCAACTTATCATTTCCGCCGGAACTACTACTGCACACGTCCGATCTCTTTCTTGGCTAGGCTTCGACTTCTCTCTAGAATACTCTAAGTCTTCTCTACCAGCAGAGAAAGGCGCGCGAAGAATATTGCTTTACCATTGGTCACTTTACTCAACAGCCAATAGCAAAACACCATTCTCCAGCGTCAGTCCGCGCTTTTCATCAACAACCAATCGCAAAATAGTAAACCTAACGACTGCACTTTTTACCGACGTAATTATCTAATATGCTGAAGTTTTGTTTATCCGTAGAGTTATTTACCATTGTTATTTATACCTGAATTAACTTTCCCTTTACCATAAACTTACTTTACAAATCTATTCTACAAAAATCCCCTTTGCCCACACCCACACTTCTTCGAAATGTTCCCACACTAAATCCCACTACATAACTCGTTAAACAATTATCTTCATATTAACCTTAAATGACACTCACGCATCATTCATCCTACTAAAACACATTTATAACATTTTACATACACAAAAAGACATAACAAGACTTTATGAAAATACTAGAACAGTTTATGAAAAACATTCTATTACTTTAATGCACTCTAGTGGTCACAATCGAAACTAAAATCACAGTCCCCCTATCCAATATCGTCCTCTATCGGCTGCTACATAAACTACGTGCGCGTCCAGTCTCGCGTCACGATCTGTCACTATCCAGCTCTGAGACACATCTCCCTCTTAACCGCCTCCAAGGCAGGATCCTTACACGGCGCTACGCCTCACCTTGTGGGCAAATACTGGCGGTGAAGATTTTCCACCAACAGGATTCAAGCGTGCATTAGCAACCTCGGCTATGAAGACCGGTTTGAGAGTCAGTGCATCAAAAGTAAACCAACAAGAATACAATTTATAGAGTTGGGAACAAGTTACCTAAAATAAAATAGGAGCTCATTACACGAAATAAGCAAATGCGTCATTAACTAATATTTACAGTGACAACGATATTAAATAATTGTCCTTTAGCAAAATTGTTCGATTTTTCCAAGTGGGCCTGTCAATACAGATGTATCTATGTCTGGCGTAAAATCGAGAGAGGTTCTAGTCTAATGTAAAGTAGACCAGTGACAGAAACCTGCATGGCATGATAGCAGTCGTTATGTCTCCGATGACGGCAGCACTAAAGCAGAGTTATTGGGGTTGTTCTGGGTGAAGAGACCAAACTGCGAGGTTTGTTTTTTGTTTTTTTCACTATGGGACATAGCTTCTGAGGTCATCAGTCCCCTAGAACTTAGAACGACTTAAACCTAACTAACGTAAGGACATCACACACATCCATGCCCGAGGCAGGATTCGAACCTGCGACCGTAGCGGTCGCGCGGTTCCAGACTGTAGCGCCTAGAACCGCTCGGCCACCCAGGCCGAACTGAGAGGTCATCGGTCTCATCGGATTAGGGAAGAACGGGGAAGGACGTCGGCCGTGACCTTTCGAAGGAACCATCCCAGCATTTGCCTGTAGCGATTTAGGGAAATCACGGAAAACCTAAATCAGGATGGCCGAAAGCGGGGTTGAACCGTCGTCCTCCCGAATGAGAGTCCAGTGAGCTAACCACTGCGCCACCTCGCTCGGTCTAAGGCAGGGTTAGTGAATATGTTTTTCCGAAAATGCTACACCAAAGAAGCTTCCGAATTATGATGCTGTGTTAATTCCGTCCGTGTAAAGCCGCAGCAATCATTCATGGCGATGGCAGCCGTGTGGAGTTGTATACTTCGTTTGCTCCTAGGATATGCGGTGCCTGAGTTTTCGAGTCGTTGCTGTTGTTCCCTCTCTTGTCCGTGAGCGCTGCAGTTGCATACCAAGGAGGTAGTTATCACCTATTATTAATTACGCCCTTTGTTGTCTATGGTTCGTTACCGGAGAAGCGAATTTTTTTTCCAGTTGTTTCTTTAGTAATTCTAAAGCCAGGATCTACGCCGTACTGTTTTGGTATCCTGCTACCCGGTTGATCAGATTCTCTGTCATTTTGATTTCGATATATTCAGTGTTGTGGACTGGCAAGACAGCCAATCCACAGTGACGGGTAGCCGAAAGGCACGCGTTTAAGCTCACGCAGGCTGGCGTGAGGTCTGGAACAGTTAAAGGAGTTGAGTCTAGTAAAATAAGTACGTAGCTTCGGGAATACTTAACTTTAATCCATAATTGGTGAACATCGGTCTGACGGTACATGCATCACAAGATTAATAGCAAATGATAATGGCGCCTTGCTAGGTCGTAGAAAATGACGTAGCTGAAGGCTATGCTAACTATCGTCTCGGCAAATGAGAGCGTAATTTGTCAGTGAACCATCGCTAGCAAAGTCGGCTGTACAACTGGGGCGAGTGCTAGGAAGTCTCTCTAGACCTGCCGTGTGGCGGCGCTCGGTCTGCAATCACTGACAGTGGCGACACGCGGGTCCGACGGACGTATACTACCAGACCGCGGCCGATTTAAAGGCTACCTCCTAGCAAGTGTGGTGTCTGGCGGTGACACCTCATTCAGTAATCACACTATCCCAAAATCTGGGATTCTGATCCAGGATCCTGGTTTTATCATAATGCATGGCTTGTTCAAGTTCTAGGCAATGTTCTGCTAATGCTGATTTAAGATAATGTGGATGACCAGGAAAAACGAACTGTAATGTTCGGAAACAGCATTAGGAGTGTACTTGCTTGACAATCACGACGTTTAAATATCTGGGCGTAACATCGCAAAGCGATATGAAATGGAACGAAAATGTGAGGGCTGTGATAAGGAAGGCGACTGCTCAACTTCAGTTTGTTCAGAGAATTTAAGGAACGTGTGGTTCATCTGTAAAGGAGACCGCATGTACGGCGCTATTGCGAGCTATTTTTGAACACTGCTCTCGTGTTTTGGGTCCGTACCAGGACGGATTGAAGAAGAACATTTAAGCAATTGAGAGGGGGGTGCTAAATTTGTTACTGGAAGGCTCAAACAACACGTAAGAGTTATGCAGATGCATCGGGAACTCAAAAGGGAGTCACTGGACGCAAGCCAAAGTTCCTTTCGAGGAACACTATTGAGAATATTTAGAGAACCGGCATCTGAAGTTGACTGTCTAATGACTCTGCTGCCGCCGATGTACATTGCGCCTCAGGACCACGGAGATACGGAGACATACAGATGGTCGTTTTTCCTCGCTCTGTCTGCGAGTGGAACAGCAGAGGAAATGACTAGTAGTAGCACAGGGTACCCTCCGCCCCCACAGTATAGTGGCTTGCGTAGTATCTATGCAGATGTATCTGGTAAAAACATTACATCATGTTTTCTTTATTTTTTTAGTCGATGGCCACTTCTCGCTTGTCTAAATAATTTTGCAGTTCATTGTGGTCTCCTTAAGACTTTACTGGGCGATAAACGACAGTTTCATCTGCAAACATAAAACATCGCTTATACGGGGTGGTCCATTGATCGTGACTTGGCCGAATATCTCACGAAATAAGCGTCAAATGAAAAAACTACAAAGAACGATACTTGTCTAGCTTGAAGGGGGAAACCAAATGGCGCTATGGTTGGCCCGCTAGATGGCGCTGCCGTTAGTCAAACGATTTTTAAAATAGGAACCCCAATTTCTTATTATATATTCGTGTAGTACGTAAAGAAATATGAATGTTTTAGTTGGACCACTTTTTTCGCTTTGTGATAAATGGCGCTGTAATAGTCACAAACATATGGTTCACAATTTTAGACGAACAGTTGGTAACAGGTAGGTTTCTTAAATTAAAATACCGAACGTAGGTACGTTTGAACATTTTATTACGGTTGTTCCAGTGTGATACATGTACCTTTGTGAACTTTTCTGAACATTTCTGAGAACGCGTGCTGATACAGCGTGATTACCTGTAAATACCGCATTAATGCAATAAATGCTCAAAATGATGCCCGTCAACCTCAATGCATTTGGCAATGCGTGTAACGACATTCCTCTCAACAGAGAGTAGTTCGCCCTCCGCAATGTTCGCACATGCATTGACAATGCGCTGACGCATGTTGTCAGGCGTTGTCGGTGTATCATGATAGCAAATATCCTTCAACTTTCCCCACAGAAAGAAATCCGAGGAGGTCAGATCCGGTGAACGTGCGGGCCATGGTACGGTGCTTCGACGACCAATCGACCTGTCATGAAATATGCTATTCAATACCGTTTCAACCGCACGCGAGCTGTGCACCGGACATCCATCATGTTGGAAGTACATCGCCAATCTGTCATGCAGTGAAACATCTTGTAGTAACATCGGTAGAACATTACGTAGGAAATCAGCATACATTGCACCATTTAGATTGCCATCGATAAAATGGGGCCCAATTATCCTTCCTCCGATAATGCCGCACCATACATTAACCCGCCAAGGTCGCTGATGTTCCACTTGTCGCAGCCATCGTGCATTTTCCGTTACCCAATAGTACATATTATGCCGGTTTACCTTACAGCTGATGGTGAACGACGCTTCGTCGCTAAATACAACGCGTGCAAAAAGATCCGTCATCGTCCCGTAGTTTCTCTTGGGCTCAGTGGGAGCACTGTACACGACGTTCAAAGTCGTCGCCATGCAATTCCTGGTGCATAGAAATGTGGTACGGATGCAATCGATGTTGATGTAGCATTCTCAACACCGACGTTTTTGAGATTCCGTATTCTCGCGCAATTTGTCTGCTACTGACGTGCGGATTAGCCGCGACAGCAGCTAAAACACCTGCTTGGGCATCATAATTTGTTGCAGGTCGTGGTTGACGTTGCACATGTGGCTGAACACTTCCTGTTTCCTTAAATAACGTAACCATCCGGCGAACGGTCCGGACACTTGGATGATGTTGTCCAGGATACCGAGCAGCACACATAGCAAACGTCCGTTGGGCATTTTGATCACAATAGCCATACATCAACACAATATTGACCTTTTCCGCAATTGGGAAACGGTCCATTTTAACGCAGGTAATGTATCACGAAGCAAGTGCCGTCCGCACTGGCGGAATGTTACGTGATACCACGTACTTATACGTTTGTGACTATTACAGCGCCGTCTATCACAAAGCGTAAAAAGTGGTCCAACTAAATCATTCATATTTCTTTACGTACTACGTGAATATGTAATAAAAATGGTGGTTCCTATTTTTAAAAAAACGCAGTGGTTATCCGTTTGACCTATGGCAGCGCCATCTAGCGGACCAACCATAGCGCCATCTGATTTCCCCCTTCAAGCTAGACGCGTTTCGTTCTTTGTTGTTATTTCGTTTGATGCTTATTTCGTGAGATATTTGGCCCAGCCACTATCAATGGACTACCCTGTGTAGATTAAGAACAGCGGAAGGGTTCTATCACTTCCTTGTAGAATTCCAGATATCATTTACGTTTCGCTCTATGATTTATTATGAACTGTGGTCTTTGTCACAGGAAATAAGGAATCCAGTCGCACAACTGAGACTCTACAGTCTACACCGTAGTACACAATGCGATTGGAAGCCGCTTGTAGGAAACATGCAATCAACTTGATACCTCCTGTTGATAGCACCCATTTTTCCACCTGAATTAAAAACCATCTGTGATACAGAAGAACAATATTTTCTAAACCCGTGCTGGTTGTGTGCGAAAAGATTTTTTCTGCGAGGTATTACGTAATGTTCGAACAATCACTGCAGGTCAGTGTTAATGATGTGGATCTTTAATTCCGCAGATGACTTCTACTTCATTTCTAATTAATTGTGTGACCTGGGCATCATTCCAGTCTTTCGTACGGCTCTTTCGTCGAATAAGCACTTGTGTACGACTTCTAAATAAGAAGCTTTCTCATCAGTACAGCCCAAAAGGAACCTAGATCGTACATAGTACGGAATGGAAGAGTTCCCTTTATTAAGTGCTGGCCGATGTAGCCGAGCAGTTCTACGCGCTACAGTCTGGAACCGCGTGACCGCTACGGTCGCAGGTTCGAATCCTGCCTCGGGCATGGATGTGTATGATGTCCTTAGGTTAGTTAGGTTTAAGTAGTTCTAAATTCTAGGGCACTGATGCCCTCAGAAGTTAAGTCCCATAGTGCTCAGAGCCTTTATTAAGTATATATACTACACCAACAGTATCTACCTCTAAATCACTAATGTCAGCAACTATCCTTGTTTGTTTTAAATTTAAAGCGTCACAATTGAGGAAGACAGAATGTGCCCCTAGATTAATGTAGAGAGAGTGAGAAAGCCACTATTGTTACTTCTTTCCATTTTCTCACTCCAAATGGCGTCGCAGTATGACTTATTTCCAAATGAGAGAAAATCATTGAATGAAAACTCTGATACATACTACTACTTTTTAAGTACACATTTAGTCACCAAGTCAGTGTTAGTTACAGTTGGCAAGTTAATACGCACAATAGAGGCACTTCTTAAGTTTCCAACCTGTCCTTATGTCGAAAATACATACGAGTGTTAATGATTACTTAACGACAGTACAGAAAGCTGCGCGTAATTTCAGTTATTAGAAATAAAGTCACAGTTTCTACAGAAGAACTCCTAAATGCGTCGTATTTACTCTCAGCTGATATAGATACACAGAGCTCACTGACCACACGACCGACCGTCATGAGCGCTGAAGACTGGCTCAGCTCCAGATCGCAGTCCGCAGTCCCGCTCACAGTATTAAAGCGCGCGTAATATTCTGATTCTGTCTGCCCATATCCCAATGTAGCCAGTCAGCTTTCGATTTAGATCCAACGAATTACATGTTTTCCACCTTGAACGAATCCCATTACAAAGCTACTTATTACATACTTACTTTACTTATTAAATATGTTTTCGAAAAACAAATAAAAGCAAAATCAATCTTTTTATTAATTGTCTGAATGACAACCGCGTGGGCTAGCCGCATGGTCTATGCCGCTTTGACACGGTTCGCGCGGCTGTCCCCCTCGGAGGTTCGAGTCCTTGCTCGGGCATGGGTGTGTGTGTTGTCCTTAGCGTAAGTTAGTTTAAGTAATGTATAAGCCTAGGGACCGACGAACTCAGCAGTTTGGTCCCATAGGAACTTACCACAAATTTCCATTTTTTTCGGAATACCAGAACTAGGTATTGTGGTTATAAGGTTCCGTGAAGTGATTCACGTTTCCCAATTCCCCCTACGCATATGACTCATATACGAGATACACATCCTTGTTCTTTATACACACAGTTATTTACAGTTGCAAAAGTTCACGCGTCACGCGTCACACTTATTCACTCATTCTCTCAAGCAAAAAACAAATGAATTTAGCAATATTTAATATAAATCATAATGTCAGCAAAAATGACAATCTTTACTCTTCATAAAGTCACTTATTTATGAAGGCTCTAAATTTCCGTGTTTTGAGTGATTTTGCGTGTCTCTAAAACTACTGTAGATGTGAAGCTAAAGTTAGCACTGCTGTTACCTATTGACATGATGTCATACAAAGTTATATGTCGTTTGTCTTGTGGAAAAGGTAGAAAGTAATTTATAACTTAACGTTTGGCAGCTGGGACGTTAGTGACACCTTTCGGTTGAAGCCACAGGCTGGCTCACGCGACGAAGCATCCGTCCCAGTGAAGGTACGACTAATTGCATGTATGCAGCTAATTTATGTCTAATTCTATATGAGCAGTGCCTATGCCACAGGAAGACACTGATCAAGTTCAAAGAAGGGCAGTTCGTATCGCGAAATACGGAGAGAGAATCAAGAATATGATACGCCAGTTGGGGAATCAATCATTAAAACAAAAAGTGGATTCATTTTATTCGATTTCTGTCACGAATGGCCAGCGTAATAAAATAATAGAAATCAGAGCTCAAACGGGCCGGCTGATGTAGCCGAGCGGTTCTAGGCGAATCAGTCCGGAACCAGGCGGCTCCTGCAGTCACGGGTTCGAATCCTGCCTCGGGCATGGATGTGTGTGATGTACTTAGATTATTTAGGTTTAAGTAGTTCTAAGTCAAGGGGACTGATAACCTCAGATGTCAAGTCTCATAATGCTTTGAGCCATTTGAATCATTTTTGAGATCGAACGGAATGTGGTTCTACGAATGTGGTTCTATGAAGGATCAAAGGTTTAATCAGTTTTTTATTACAGAAGGTGGGCAGTTCCCTGACCGATTGGACTAGGAAGATCAGTTGAATGAAATGCATATTGCCTTGAAAATAGGTTATAACATGAATACTATAAGAAGGATAATAGAATGTAGCCAAATTAAATGAGGCTACGCTGAGAAAAATAGGTTAGAAATGAATCTGATTAGGAAGTGAGATACTAAAACTTTTGCTGCTTGGAGAGCAAACTAACTAGCGTTAGACTTTGTAGACAGGATTCCGATAACAAATTGACATTAGCGAGAAAATGCTTTCCTGTTAAAGGTAAATATGCTAGTATAAATTTAAATGTTGAAATACTTTGTGCAGGTATTTTGAATGTACCCTTGTGCAGAAGTGAAACGTGGTAGATAAGTAGTTCACATAAGAAGAGAAAAGAATCTTTTGAAATATTTTGCTACAGAAGACTATTGAAGTTATATGGTACATTGAATAATGAACGAGGAAGAACTGGGAAGAAAAGTAACTTATGAATCAGTTTAACTACAAGAATGGCTCAGTTGATAGAATATATCCTGATGCATCATCTGTGATTTCCTGTCAGAGAGGTCACAGTTCCTGATGCATCATCTGTGATTTCCTGTCAGAGAAGTCACAGTTCGTAGTAACTGACGGAAAGTCATCGAGTACAACAGAAGTGATTTCAAACGTTCCCCAAGGTAGTGTTATAGGCCCTTTGCTGTTCCTTATCTATATAAACGATTTGGGAGACAATCTGAGCAGCCGTCTTGCGTTGTTTGCAGATGACGCTGTTGTTTATCGACTAATAAAGTGATCGGAAGATCAAAACAAACTGCATAACGATTTAGAAGAAATATCGGAATGATGTGAAAAGTGGCAGTTGACCTTAAATAACGAAAAGTGTGAGGTCATCCACGTGAGTGCTATAAGGCCTGACGGAAGTTCAAATCCTCCCTCGGTCATGGGTGTGTGTGTTTGTCCTTAGGATAATTTAAGATAAGATTTCACACACATTTGAACAATATTTTTTGCTATAAGGAACTCGTTAAACTTCGGTTACATGATAAATCAGTCTAATCTGAAAGCCGTAAATTCAACAAAATACCTAGGTATTACAATTACGAACAACTTAAATTGGAATGAACACATGGAAAATGTTGTGGGGAAGACTAACCAAAGACTGCCTTTTATTGGCAGGACACTTAGAAAATGTAACAGACCTACTAAGGAGACTGCCTATACTACGATTATTCGTCCTCTTTTAGAATACTGCTCCGCGGTGTGGGATCCTTACCAGATAGGACTGACAGAGTACATAGAAAAAGTTCAAAGAAAGGCAGCACGTTTCATATTATCGGGAAATATGGGAGAGAGTGTCTCAGAAATGATACATTATTTGGGATGGACATCATTAAATGAAAGACGTTTTTCGTTGCGACGGAATCTTCTGAATTTCCAATCACCAACTTTCTCCTCCGAATGCGAAAATATTTTGTTGACATCGACGTACATAGGGAGGAACGATCACCACGATAAAATAAGGGAAATCAGAGCTAGTACGGAAAGATATAGGTGTTCATTCTTTCCGCATGCTATAAGAGATTAGAACAATAGAGAATTGTGAAGGTGATTCGATGAACCCTCTGCCAGGTTCAAACGGCTCTGAGCACTATGGGACTTAACATCTGGGGTCATCAGTCCCCTAGAACTTAGAACTACTTAAACCTAACTAGCCTAAGGACAACACACACATCAATGCCCGAGGCAGGATTCGAACCTGCGACCGTAGCGGTCGCGCGGTTCCTGACTGAAGCGCCTAGAACTGCTCGGCCACTCCGGCCGGCCCCTCTGTCAGGAACTTAAATGTGATTTGCAGAGTATCCATGTAGATGTATATGTAGAAGGACTGGTCAGTCTGGTCGTGTACAGGTGCGCGGGTCGTGGTGGAGGGTGTAAAATTTTTTACTGCGGTACAGTAACTTTTACTACAGTAAACAATTTCAAGCGGATGCAGATTTCAGCAGTTATACATAGAGGAAGTGGCTTATGTGGGATAGATTAGTGTGGAGAGTACCATCATACCAGCTGAAGACCACAACAGTAACAACAGAATTACCATATTAATTAATCTGCCACATAACCTGCTGCTGATAGTTTCAAGCTGTGCAACGGGAGACGTTGCAGAGAATTTAGCTGGGTGTCTATCGTTTCATGAATTACTGGTAGCTGCACCTTCGAGAGGATATCCTGGCCCCACGTTCAAAGTCCCAGATACGATCGCGGTAGAATGTTCATGTTTTTTACTTCAAGGAGTTCAGAGATCAATTTGTCGATGAATACAGGATCCCATAATTTCCTAGAAGGTCAAAACTGTTTACAGGACCGTAATTCGAACCCAGAATCTTGCTTTCTCGAGAAATACTACTGAACTATCCACGAACGACCCAGAACCTTGCCCCCCACAGCTTCAATTCTGCAAGTTCCTCTCCCCTTACTTCCAAACTTCAGCTGAACTTTGGGAAGTACTTACGTTACAGAAGTAATTACTGGCAGAAGTAAAGTTGTGAAGGAGGGTCGTGACTCGTCCCCGGATAGCTTGCCCAGCAAGACAAATTCCGGTTTCGAGTCGTGCGTGGCTGCTCAAATGGTTCAAATGGCTCTGAGCACTATGGGACTTAACATCTGAGGTCATCAGTCCCCTAGAACTTAGAACTACTTAAACCTAACTAGCCTAAGGACAACACACACATCCATGCCCGAGGCGGGATTCGAACCTGCGACCGTTGCGGTTCCGCGGTTCCAGGCTGAAGCGCCTAGAACCGCTCGGTCACCACGGCCGGCGTGCGTGGCTGCGGCCTACAGTTTTAAACTGCGAAAAAACTTCTTAACGGTAGACCCTACGCAGCACAATAAAGGTCTCACTCTCTACGAACTGCCGACGGTCCGCTGTACGCCGCGCCTCGTTATGTTATCCGATTTTTATAGCCACTGGACGCCTCAGTGCCTCAGAGCTCATAAAAACGTGTTTCATAAATTCCCATCGTTCCAGTCGACCTTTTCGAAATGAGCAACAACAACAACCGGCGGCGTAAAACATTTAATGTTAATTAAACACAATCGTCCGAAGAAAATTCAGGCTGCAATTGAAGTAGTGTTTATTTACAGATGCGCTTTGTGGAAAGAACATAAAGCGCGTTCTGTAGGCAGAATTAAATTTACAGAACTGAAGGTCTCGCTGTTTTTATAATGTTGGACTCCCGTGTGAAAACACACAGTGGCGAATTTCTAAAAACATTTGTTTCAACAATATTTTCTTTGTTATACAAATACGTTCAGCTAAGTAACAGCTGTGTAAAATGAAAATCAGGACAACTTGTATTTTATCATATAAATATTAAGGTTGTTTTGATTGAGTGCGGAAATAAAAAATTCATTTGCGGGGCACAGTTTAACTGAGACCTTTGATATCAACAGTTTACTGGAACATGTGATTACGTAGCATGGGCTCATCGTTCGGAATAAGAAAGGAAAATCTCAGGTTTAACATTTCGTTGTCGATGAAGTCAGCAGAGACATTGCTCGAACTACCGTTAGACTAGAATTTGGAAGGTAAACTGATGTGAGTCCATTGTCTTTACAAAAACACTCCGTTATTCATAGTAGTTATCTGGAACTTCGTGTGTATATACTCATTACCTAATAAGTTATGATTTCTGATTAAAAGTTGTACGAAGTGTACTTAACATCAGAAGGTCCGGTAATGCGACGCATGATGTATGCCGTAGTGCTCTTGAAGACATAAAAAGCGATTATCTTCAGAGGAAAATTCACGACTACATCCCCTCGTTATATTCATACTCGGGTTATCTACAACTTACGGAATCTCCTCACATTATTCAGATTGTATGTAAAATGGAAATAAATTCTTACTTGTGTATTGAATTAACTTGTAAATAATTCCTAGCATCTTTATTTCCAAAGCAATCTTCTCTCGTGCACGCTTTAACACTACAGCGAAATACACTTCCGCAGCCTGCTCATATTTTTTCTGCGTGGGAACCCAGGCTTCTGATCTATAGAGCATAGCGGGTACTGCCCTGTCTTTGTAAAACTTCACCTAATTCCGTTTAGTGACTTTTTTGTAACGTATTTACAATTCTTCCACAAATTACCTTAAATTTTAGGAATTTGTTATTAGTTTCATTGCCAAAATTTCGTCCTATGTCATAACCGCGAAAGGTGGACTATCTGTTCCACAATTACATTATTTATAACACTTTTAGATATTTAGATCTCACAGGTGATTTCCCCTTGAATACCATTAACTTCGTTTTATTGGAGGAGACGTTCATGTTACATTTAAAAGCCAACAAACTAAGATCACAGCGGCTATTTCAAGATTATCTTCCTTTTATCAAACTGTTATTTACGAGTAGTTATCAGCGTATAGTAGAGTACTGAAACATTTCTTTCTGTTGATAATTATGTCATGAAGATTTTTGTTTACAAACCCTACATCTACATACATACTCCGCAATCCACCATACGGTGCGTGGCGGAGGGTACCTCGTACCACAACTAGCATCTTCTCTCAATGTTCCAATCCCAAACAGAACGAGGGAAAAACGACAGCCTATATGCCTCTGTACGAGCCCTAATCTCTCTTATCTTATCTTTGTGGTCGTTCCGCGAAATGCAAGTTGGCGGCAGTAAAATTGTACTGAAGTCAGCTTCAAATGCTGGTTCTCTAAATTTCGTCAGTAGCGATTGACGAAAAGAACGCCTCCTTTCCCCTAGAGACTCCCACCCGAGTTCCTGAAGCATTTCCGTAACACTCGCGTGATGATAAAACCTACCAGTAACAAATCTAGCAGCCCGCCTCTGAATTGTTTCTATGTCCTCCCTCAATCCGACCTGATAGGGATCCCAAACGCTCGAGCAGTACTCAAGAATAGGTCGTATTAGTGTTTTATAAGCGGTCTCCTTTACAGATGAACCACATCTTCCCAAAGTTCTACCAATGAACCGAAGACGACTATCCGCGTTCCCCACAAATGACATTACATGCTTGTCCCACTTCATATCGCTCTGCAATGTTACGCCCAAATATGTAATCGACGTGACTGTGTCAAGCGCTGCACTACTAATGGAGTATTCAAACATTTGAGTATTCTTTTTCCTATTCGTCTGCATTAATTTACATTTATCTATATTTAGAGTTAGTTGCCATTCCTTACACCAATCACAAATCCTGTCCAAGTCATCTTGTTTCCTCCTACAGTTACTCAACGACGACACCTTCCCGTACACCACAGCATCATCAGCAAACAGCCGCACATTGCTATCCACCCTAGCCAAGAGATCATTTATGTAGATATAAAACAACAGCAGACCTACCACACTTCCCTGGGACACTCCAGATGATACCCTCACCTCCGATGAACACTCACCATCGAGGATAACGTACCGGGTTTTATTACTTAGGACGTCTTCGAGCCACTCTCATACTTAGGAACCAATCCTATACGCTCGTACCTTTAACTAAGGTCTGCAATGGGGCCCCGAGTCAAACGCTTTCTGGAGGGTCAAGATGACCCTGACTAGGTCATCTATGTAGATGTTGAAAAAGTTGGGGACAGACCACTAGCCTGCCTAACTCCGTGTGTTTTTGTTAAAAGCTTAGACAACTTATATTCACTTTCGATTATAATGTTTGTCTCTGTGTGAATAGCTTTTAGAGAGTAAATTAGATGCTTTGGGATGCTACCCTTTCCCATAATCTACCACAGTAGATGTCTATCAGGGATAGAGAGCAGTTTCTGCCGTACCCCTGTTGTGAAAGGAGAGGGTGGAGCGACACTTCCAAAAAAATTAAAAAATTAAAAAAATAAAAATTGGTTCATCTGGTGCAGACGACAGTGGCTTGTAAGAGCCTCTTGCTGGGGTTACAGTGAAGACTGCAGCGATCTTCGAGGCAACATGGGACCACGTGCTCCCTCTATGTGTTAATGAGCGGAAGCAGCAACGCTCCGTAATGGAGGCAATTAACAGAGACACTGGAATGGAATCTTGGAGATGGCGGCCTCGTCGTCACCCTTACCTTGCGCAGAGCTCGTATCCAGGGGACGGCCAGGGGACACCTAAATTACTGAGAAAACAATCACATTATCACAAATAACAATTAATTGGAACCGACCAACACTGAGAACTCTTAACGCTCATTATCATTTCAATAGTGAAACGTTTCGTGTGTTTTCTGACCAACGTGCTTAGTTCAGAAGAAGCAGCTGCCTGAAATTTTCTTCATGTGGTAGTCATACGTAATGAAGTGGTTAGCTCTGTGTTCTTCCGGCCGGCCGGAGTGGCCGAGCGGTCCTAGGCGCTACAGTCTGGAACCGCGTGACCACTACGGTCGCAGGTTTGAATCCTGCCTCGGGCATGGATGTGTGTGATGTCCTTAGGTTAGTTAGGTTTAAGTAGTTCTAAGTTCTAGGGGACTGATGACCACAGCAGTTAAGTCCCATAGTGCCCAGAGCCATTTTTTTTTTTTTGTGTTCGTCCGATTTGTCTTTTGCGAACTGCAGATAAATTACGACTGCTTCAAAAATATTAGCTTGGAAAATTATGCCCAAGTTTTCAATTCCTTTCAGCTTTTTACGTACATCGCTTATGTTCAATTCACATAGAAAATGCATCCCCTAAGTCGTGAGCGGCACTGGCTTAACAGTTCTTCCTTGGGTTGGTGCCTGGCTTAATTACGAAGGTGTGGCTGGAACTGGACAGGTGGAACACCTTCTCATGTCGGGGATGCCAATGCAAGACATTAAGTCCTTGGAGTTAGTGATTAGGGCTTGTCGTTAACTGCCACGGAGCTTAAAAGTGGACTGTCGCAGTTCATTAAGTGTCCAATAGTTCATGCGATTCAGGAAATGGTTACGGATAAGATAGCAGCTCGTGCTATGCGGGAATTACTTTATTCAGGTTATGGCAAAGAACAGGCACTGAATGAGACAATAGGTGAATAAGTTCTTAGGACTAAAAGGGGCGGTATAGTCCTTAATTTAGGGTATAGTAAACAATATGTAGTCCGCTATACTGTCGAGGGCTGGAAACCTGAGGACAGATAGAGGGCGTTTTTGTATCAAATGCCGGAGATGTAACAAGAGCTATAGCAATTAATTTTTCACATTGTTTTCGGGTGATTTTGCACTGATCACAGACTAGAAGTTAATCGGTATTTAATCCAGCAGGAATAGATAGGAAGGTGGCAAGGGACGTCGGGAAGACTTGAGGAGTTTTCAGTATGGTAAAACCGGGTATATTCTTCGATTTTGCACCCAGCCCAAATCTACTCAAGCGATAGTTGGCAATTAAGGAAACAGGTTGATGAGGAGGTTGGGGAGAGGGGGGGGGGGGGGTAGGAGGGATAGTGGGCCGCTAAGGACAACCAAGTAGCGGAGACATAGGACATCCGGCCGATGGGAGATGGCCTTTTATTTGTTGGTACTTCAATAATGAACCAGTATTGATTCTGGAAAGGCCGTTTCGACAGCTGATGTTCGATGGTTGGAAAAGCATCAACAACATTGCAAGGTACCACATATTCAGATTGCTAAAGATCGGTATCTGGCGACAAACAGCTCAGGAGTGGGGGTAATAGACGCAAGTTTGCGAATTACTGACTTCACTTGGTAGACTCGGTTTAGAGTGGTTGACAGTTTCACAATGCAGACGATTCTTAGTTCTGACACTATTGCAAACGTATGGTTACTTCCAAACTAGTCAGATGGTTACATAGACTTTGCGTTTTGCCTAGATAAGCAGTTGTTGTTTTGTGGTCACCAGAGAGATAGGCGAGAGAGAGGAGAGCAGAGTAAGCTACCAAGATTACAATATCAATTAGTGGTGTCTGAGATGGGAGAACAATTGTAATACTTGTCTGTCGAAGATAAGGAGAAGGTTAAATAGATTTCTGCTCACTTCCCGATGTAGACCTTACCTAGCTCATTAAATACGAAACTGAAATAATTGATACGAAACCTGTTAGGAAACAGTGCTATAGGTTATCCCCATCATGTCTGAATCAGCTGGAACAGATGATGGAAAAGATGATATAACAGGGTGTAATTCAGCCATCATCATCCCCATAGTTGGCCCCTATATTTGCGGTGGATAAGGCGCAGTGGAGAGTTTTGCCGGTTGTTGAATATCGAGAGATCAACAAGAAGATCATTTTGGATTCTATCCTTCTCCCAGATCATTTTTGTTTTCCCTCGTTTTAGAGTACTAGGATATTTACTACTCTTGATTTGAAGCAGACATATTATCAAATGTGAGATGAGATCTCCAACATTAGCAGCATATAGTACTGACTGTAATCTCTTTGAGTTTAACGGGGTACTCTCTGGACTGCCACAGGGGTGGTAGTATTATCTCAGCTTTTCGATAAGTGTTTTGGTGGCGGTTAAATTTGGTTTCGTTTAACATTAATTGGATAATGTCGTTTTTTATAGTAGGTCAAAGGAGAAATATTTGAAACATTTGTAGATTGTTTTTGGAAGACTAAACAAGGCAAGGCTTTATGACTAAAGAATAAATATCTATAACGAGCTTTCCCTATCCATTTGTTATAGGCAATGTGCACGATTCGTTGGTATGACGAACTTATTTTGTTAATCCATCCCTGGATTTGCGCAAAAAGAGGCTCCTCTCAATCTGTTGAGAAGGGGTAAAATTTGATTGAACCGAGTCCTAGGAAGCCACGTTTTTAGCACTCAAGGAGGCGTTCTTGGCACTTCCATTTCTAGTATTTCCAGACTTTGATGAGACTTCTACTGTGTAAATTGATGATTCACTGTTGGGGGTAGAAGCCGTGTTGCTGCAACAACACAAAGAGGGCCATCGTTCCATCACCTTTACTTCACGCTCCTTAAACCATTTGAAACAAAAATATTCAGTTTAGGAATTGGAGGCCTTAGCGGTTCTCTTTAGCTTGCAGAAGCTTAAGGCTTACCTGGAGTTCACCGTCTTTGAATTAGAAACCGACAATCAGGCACTTAGCTGGATCCTGGTTTGATCCCACTGAACTGAAAGGATACCAAGACGGGCCACGCTTATCCCAACGTTTACATTCCAGATCAGACACATAAAGAGCCGCGCGGGGTAGCCGTGCGGTCTGGGGCGTCTTGTCACGGTTCGTGCGGCTCCCCCCGTCGGAGGTTGAAGTCCTTCCTCGGGCTTAGGTGTGTGTGTGTGTGTGTGTGTGTGTTGTCCTTAGCGTAAGTTAGTTTAAGTTAGATTAAGTAGTGCGTAAGACTAGGGATCGATGACTTCAGCAGCTTGGTCCCATAGCAACTTACCACAAATTTCCAATTTTTCCAGACACATAAAGGATATGGACAATGGTGTTGCTGATACAGTGAACCATGTGTTCTGCCTTCAGCATCAATAAGATGCAATCGTGGCTCCCCAAGTTGAACACCCGATTGAGATAAACATTATATTGTCTGAATTTCTCGTTCTCTTTCTAGGACCAGAACAGTGTCAGGAGCGAGAGCCTAGAGTGAAAGTTTAAGTGGAGAGAGGATAAAACAGGAAGAAGAATGTCATCCGTATATAGTGAGGAAAGATATTCGATGTTGTTAGTCTTATGACCGTAAGCCTGAAATGGTGGTTCTGATAGAAGCAGTCGTCTATATTTTACAATATTTGCACTTCTCGCCAATGTGCGGACACCTTGGAGTGTACGAAACACGCGAAAAGATGAGAGAACAGTTCACTTGGCCGGTCATGAACACCGACATTAACAAATTTCTTAAGAATTTGGCTTCTAAACCAGTGAAGAGACCAATAGATAACGAGTATGTGAATATTTTTTTTTCTCTTTACCGCATTCTAAAAGCATATATCCATATATCTTCGCCATTGTTGAAACATTTTCTAGGTTTACCTTATTGATTCAAACCAAAGCAGCTACAGCACGAGCAGCAGTCAGAGTAAATTGAGGAAAATTTTTGGCGTTTTACGTCCCAATAGTGTACTTGTTTCTGATAATGCTTCTCCATTTACTTCTAGAGAATTCAGAAGTTTTCCTTTTCGTATGGGGGTTAAACATTAACGTACTACCCCACACTAGCCAAACTGCTCCTTAGCTGAGGAAGTAAATCACTGCGTTCTATCGCAATAATCAGCCAAGGTTGGATGATACGAGAGGGTTAGATTACACCTTTAATACGTCAGCTTACAACTTTAATACCACTAAATATGAGAGTGATCAGAATTCCCCTGCACGTTTGATGTTCTTCTATATGCCCAGCTCACCACTGAGAACTTCGTGAGGAGTTTGTTTGTTGCTGGAGAGGATTTCTCCTATTGTGATTAGAATACAATCGCTCAAGATCTGGAACAGTATACTGGCGGCGCACCATAGGCAAAAGCTAACGTGTCATAAGAAGAGGTGACCTCGCGAGTACCTGGTTGGCGACAAGGTGTGTAACGTTCTTTAATTATGAATTATTCGTGTTTCTTCATGGCTATACAATGCGTAATGTTTGTCTTACGGAAATTTACTTCGTAACGTGTTGTTGAGCAAATGGTGTGCTTAATCAGTCTTACTGTAATTCAAAGAAATTTAAACAACTTAATATGGAAAACTGGTATGTAATGCCTATAATGAAATCAATCCCTCTGAAATTACTCAGTCTCGTGAGCAGCGAGTTCTGTGGCCCTGTACAATAAACTGATAAAATTGCCTATGTAAATAAACAATGAAATACATTTTCCTTAGCTACTGAGTCGCAGCGGATGTAATGTTGGTGTTCTGCACTCTCCACAGTAAGCATACAAAATATTAAATCTTGGCACAGCCAAGTGCAATGCCGGCCGTAAAATGGCTTCACACAAATAATGTCAGTAGATTAATTGATAAACGAATAACGTTGCAAATGTTCAGTGAAAATACTGGATGTTGGTTCAGCGCTGTGAAATGCTGCCCGCATTAAAGTTATTACAAACATCTAATTCTGGCACATTAAATTTTTTCTGACACTGATTGAAAAATCATTTCTTTTAAGTAATATTCATTGGATTTAAATAAACACGATGTGAAAGAGGATGAGGAACTGATAAGGGGATATGCTAAGACCGACTGGTTCAGTTTGAAACTTGTATTCAAAATGAAGTTTCTCCTTCACAAAATCTGATATGAAACATTTTACGTCAACTTCAAAATCAATGAACTTCTCAGCTGTTCTACAATTCTCACTTACTGACGTAGTTAACAATATATGAAATTGTTACACGACAAATGGTCTGACATCGTTTGCCAAAATAGATTCCAAAATTTAACTTCCTTGTATCAGGTTTACAAAATACACAAAATATTACAAATCAGGTATACCTAATCAACCTATACATTAAATCTGATGGAAGATACTTGGTTCCTATATTCAAGGGTCCGTACTGTTAGAATTAGTAAAATCCACATTGCGTTGCTGCATACTGAAAACTAAATGTGCAAAATTTCATTACCGTACAAAACTGTGTCATGGTGCGTCCATAGGCCAACAACTAAGTTCTCACAGCCAGCCGCTAGCTTAAAGTCTTACATCTTACCTTTAACTGAATGCAACGACAACTGTCAGCTGCGCTCCGCGCGCCCCTACTTACAATCGATGCTGCCCCTCAGGCAACATCTTTGGTTCAGTGGTGCCAAAGATACAATCTATCCCACGTGTGATAACCATTTCATGTCGTTCATCATGAAATGTATTACAGAAACGGGCTCCACACACAAGTGGATCCCTCACAGGTGTTCCTGAAGAATTTCGGCGCTATAATTCGATCTAGTGAGGAAGGTTTAAAGAAACCTCTGCCCCGTTTTAAGGGACCGTTTGCCATTCAATGTTCGCTCTGTCACCATCCAGCTCAAGGATCTACATCTATATCTACATCTAGATGCATACTCTGCAAATCACATTTAAGTGCCTGGCAGAGGGTTCATTGAACCACCTTTACAATTCCCTATTATTCAAATCTCGTATAGCGCGCGGAAAGAATGAACACCTATATATTTCCGTACGACCTCTGATTTCCCTTATTTTATCGTGGTGATCGTTCCTCCATACGTAGGTCGGCGTCAACAAAATATTTTCGCATTCGGAGGAGAAAGTTGGTGATTGGAATTTCGTGAGAAGATTCTGTCGCAACGAGAAACGCCTTTCTGTTAACGATTTCCAGCCCAAATCCTGTATCATTTCTGTGACACACTCTCCCATATTTCGTGATAATACAAAACATGCTGCCTTTCTTTGAACTTTTTCGATGGACTCCGTCAGTCCTATCTGATAAGGATCCCACACCGCGCTACAGTATTCTAAAAGAGGACGGACAAGCGTAGTGTAGGCAGTCTCCTTACTACGTCTGTTACATTTTCTAAGTGTCCTGCCAATAAAACGCAGTCTTTGGTTAGCCTACTCCATAACATCTTCTATGTGTTCCTTCCAATTTAAGTTTTTCGTAATTGTAATACCTAGGTATTTAGTTGAATATACGGCTTTTAGATTAGACTGATTCATCGTGTAACCGAAGTTTAACGAGTTTCTTTTAGCACTCATGTGGATGACCTCACACTTTTCGTTATTCATGATCAACTGCCATTTTTCGCACCATTCCGATATTTTTTATAAATCGTTTTGCAGTTTGTTTTGATCGTCTGTTGACTTTACTAATCGATAAAAGGATGATCAGTTCTATGACTCCAAGTTAAAGCCCTTTGGCTGCTATATCAGAACTTGACACGGGGTATTCTAAGGTTTTGGTGAGTGGAGAGAGAGAGAGAGAGATTCCGGCGGTTTGAATTGGTGCGTTTATGGTGTGCGGCGCCGTTTCGTTGGTGTCGCTATCACGCGGCTCCCTTCTGTGTTGTCACGCGAATGTTCGCGGCTAGCGAGGCACGCATGGCAGGCGTGCCAGCCCGTCTTCGTGGCTTGTGTGACTCCTGTAGCACAAACGGCAGCTGGTGCTAGCGAGCGCTACAGGCGGCTTCGTTGAGCGAGTAAGTCTTTTCAGTCAGGATGTCGGATCCTGCTGTTGTGGGACAAGGTGGACAATGCATACTTGCAGGTATTTCTTTGATGAACAGAGCGAGCAGGGAGCCGAAATCGTCGGTGTTGTTTTACATTGCTTGTCTATCACCTTGGCTGCTACCAGTAATGTTGTTGAATTTGGATCTGAGTCGATACTTTGGCTGTGTAGTTTACACTGGCTCAAGTTCAGCACAATGTGTGTTCGGCTAAAATTGTGGGTGTCATGCTGAGGAGACTTCTGCATTTTACAGTAGTTCCATTTCACTGTCGATTAAGTTGCTTGCTGTGTGAGCGTGTACTTGTACCTTCCAGCTACAAGGTTGCATAATCTTGTGGTGAATGAAGAGTGTTTGCACCTCTTGTGTTCTTAGTTTGAAGATTGAGGTTAGGACTGCTTACTGTGTCCGAAATTTGTAAAGACATCTGTGGCTGAACATCGTTCTGGCTGTTGTTTCTGGACTTGGTTACACGTAATAAAGCACCAGGTTCATGGTTGTGCGGTGCACGCTACAAGTACTGTGGCCACATTCAAACACGTTGAGGGACCTCTGTAGTTGTAGACTAAGGTTCACTACTAGGATCTGAATGGTGTATGGGATCATACCCTGATTACTAATTACTGGGTCTAAAGGGTGATTAAAAAAAACATGTACAAACTGACGTGGCATATCTGGCTTACAACAAGGATCAAGAAACGCATAGGAACCGGGGGTCTCAAAGGTCATCCGGGCTATTAGCTGGCGTTCCAGTTATTTAGTCACCTGCTGCAAATGGACGCCCTCTACAGCAGATGCTCAAAGTTTTGACGAGAGGCATAGACACACACCTGACATCGACGCTGCACTGGCCAGACATACCTGGTGTATCTCGAATACATCCAGCTGCCACAACAATCCAGCTCCTCCTGTGACATAACATGTGTTTCGCACACATGGCCCTTCATATCGATTGGGAACAGAACGGATGATTGGGGTGGCCGTGCGTCTGACCCATCCACGATCAAACCAGTGTCCAGGAAAAATTGCTGGCAATGTGTTCTCACCTGTCTGCTGAAATGCGCATGGGCTCCGTGTGCTAAAGTCGAATATGGCGACGAATAGGAATGGGAACGTAATTCAACATCTCCGGCAGAACCTCTCGCAGGAATAAGAGATACGTACGACCATCAAATCGGTGTGGTAGAACGTACAGCCCAATTAAACGGTCTCCGACGATACCAGCTGTGATTTAGTAAAATAAAAGTAATGTTGTTATTCAATGGAAAAGTTGAATTGGAGATTTCATTTACTGTTTTATCACTCACAATTGGCGTTAGAATCGTGGATTGACCATTGTCGTAAGATATTGCATTATGAAATGTTAATAGTCTTTACTTGCAGTTTCGCGTAGCTTGAGTCAGTCACAGCTAGCTTGCTATTGATTAAGAAATTGCATTATCGTCTTTCTAGTTAGTTCATGATCGTAGATAAGATCATACCCGGTTGTGAAGTTATTGTTATGACAAAACAATTTCCTAAGGGACCAGAAAGTTCTTAAGGGCGCAAAAACAACAGTAACATCACACAAATAGGGAATTCAATATCGAAGCTGATGCAAGAAGACGAGGAAACAGTTTTTTTTTTTTTTTTCAATGTAACACGCGCATTGGTCTACTTATCTTGGTGTCTGTAATCTTAGGAAAATGCATAATTAAAATGAAAATAATACTGAGGATAGGATAGGAATGAGCACTGCTAAATGATTCAATATTTCCAGAACAAATATTTATTATAACTAAAACATATATCGTACATTATGCTTGGTACAACAGTGACGTTAGATTCTTTTGCCTGTTTCATGTCCATTGAGCGCTCTTTTGTATAGCCATTGTCCTCTTGAGTCGCTCGTGCGTCGGCACGGCAAGTTATAACAGTTATTCTTTTTACACTTCACTCACACTTAGACGGAACACGTTTTTATATATTTAGTAATAATTAGATCAGACCGCCACAAATCTGTGTCCGTCTTACTAAAGAAAAATAGTACAAGTATTTTCTGCTCAAAGCTTCATTTGTTCTCCGGCGAACAAAATAGTGAAGGATCGCATATCGATCTGTATTCTTTATATTGCCCCTCCAAGACGACGAATTACATTATTTAGGAAATTCCACCGTCGATATCCGACGCCTTATTATACACTAATCATTCTTTATAAACAAGTATTCGCCTTTTGGCTGAAATTGTTAGCTATTTGCTGTTTTAATGAAGCCAAAAATAGTGAATATCACACAGCCCACACTTTAAATGTAAATAGGTATTGTGAGGCATGCAAACGTGAAGCTTGTGGGTTCATGTCCGCCATATATGTAAGCAGTGAAGGTTCATCTCGCCCTCGAATGAGAACGCAGCTTCAAGACTGAAAAGGCCTCTCGCGAGCGTTGCACTCTCTCGTGGCGTTTGCCATCCTTGGTTCCTATGTGCCTTGCTGCATGTTAGTTTGAAAACTTTTTTTTTAATCACTCTGTATGTCCTGTTTTTCCCGCGTAAGGGTAGGCGGGTTACTACCAGCTTAAGTTAAGTTATCTGTACGAAGACTAGGGTTGAAATCCTATTGCTACTTAGCACTACGTTATCCGTAAGGCGATCCAGCCAGCGTAAGTAGGCCTGTTACATTGTGGCTAAGTATACTGGGGGCCCAGATTAGTAATTGAAATAGCTGGACACTGTGTGTCTGTTTACTGGCTGATGTAATTGGTTCTCTGTGTGTCTGTGAAGTCAAGTGTGTGTTACATCGTTGTGGTATTGTGTATGTTTCTTTGTGGCTGAAGCTGATCACCAACATAATCATTTATATACATATTTTAAGTGTGATCTATTGTTAGTGAGATGAGATTCACAAATTTCAAGACTTAAGGAATTTAAAGTAATTAAAATCCTAGGAGATTTTATTAAGATACCCTTTCCAGCTACAGTGTTTCTTACTAAACTGCTGAAACATTTTAAGGCTTGCAGTCCATTTTAAAGTAATACATTTTTCACAGTCATAGAATTCATATTTAATTACCGCAATTAGTTCAGAATTTTGAAGTTGCATAATTGTAATATTGAGTTGTTTTAAGCTGCAGCAAAAAAAAGTTGTCAAATAATCCAGAGTTGGTAAATCACAGTTTTGGTAACTGGCTTTAATCTGCCCACTTTCCACTATGGAAGACACCAGAAGAGAAACCATTGTTTGTGCTGCCAGTTAAGGGCCTGCGACTTATACGGATATCTGTTTCAGAATACACTGGTAGTCCTTGTCACAAGAGCCTACTACAGGTGGCTTCATACAGTGCAGTTACTCCCTCGCTGCTAGGAAGAAGTGACACCAGAACCTCCTTGCAGATAGCTCTGAGCACTATGAGACTTAACAACTGAGGTCATCAGTCCCCTAGAACTTAGAACTTCTTAAACCTAATTACCCGAAGGACATCACACACATCCATGCCCGAGGCAGGTTTCAAACCTGCGACCGTAGCAATCACGCGATTCCAGACTGAAGCTCCTAGAACCGCACGGCCACACCGGCCCTCCTTGCAGATTCTACTGCGTTTACCAAATTTGAGTAAAGAAAGTTCAGCTCAAATAGGATGTCAGTCAAATAAAACTTCCACTCCTTAACCTCATATCCCCACAGCACATACTCTCTGGACCCTGCCTTCTGTTTCACCACACCATGGTTTCTGTGGGATTAGAGAGACACATGTCACCATTGAGCTTTTGGCCAAGGTTACCATGCTGCTCTTCTGTCAACAAGGATTTACAGGAGCTTCGACAGTGTGTACAGAGGTATGCCAAGGTGAATAACCCACGAATGCTCGAGGAGAAATGCAGGCCATCTAACGATTAATGTTATATCATTTACTTGATTGTAAACAGTCTCTATGTGTACTCTAATAAAAAAAAAAAAAATCTGGCGTTAGGAGGGTTGTGATGCTGAAGAGGGAATCGTCGGCCTGAAGGAAAATATCCACGAAGTGGCTTTGAATGTTGGAGAGGTGTATATTCTGGAGATAGAACTGCAATATTCTGCCTATTTGTATGACCTGCATAGCGACTTGGTTTTGTATGCAGAGCGCCTAGTACCAAGGAATGATTCCACCCCTTAGCTGTTGACAACACGGGAAATAAACGGCGATGTATTCTACACTACATATACCTCCAGCAATGTCTCAGGCTGAGGACAGAGATTGTTAGAATAACCTATGGCATCTCCTTGATGCAGCTTTGCTGGTTAAGGAGTACATTGATGTAAACACCAAAGATTTTTCCAAATTAACGAACAATTCAATTTTCGGACAAACCGTGGAAAATGTTAAAGAACTTGGCAAAATTCGTTAATTTCACTGGGGGTAGAGGGCATCATATAGGTTGCAAGAGATTACATCAGTAGGCCAAATTTCAAGAGGGTCACAATTTTTAAAAATCCGAGGTGGGGAATCAGATAATCATTGTGGAAGTATATTGAAAGACGATTAAAATGGTGATGGACTCTGGGTCTCAGATCTGCGCAGTTCCTAGGAGTTTATACGAAGAACTGTTGAAGACTGATGCAGAGCTTTCTGTCAGTGGTTTTATGGTAAGAGGACCCGTTGGAGAATATGCAAGACCTATAAAATGTAAAGTGTTTTGGGGGTGAATATCGAAGGAGAGGTGTTTAGAATGGATGTTGTGGTAGTGCGTAACTTGGAAGTCGAGTTGGTAACAGGATCAAACTGGCTGACAGAAAGTAGATCACTGAAGAAGTGAAACAAGAATGGGATATGGAGATAACAAGAATGGGATATAGAGGTAGACAGAGGGCTGTATATTTTTGTGGAAAGGAAATTACGGGGAGAGGAAGAGAGTTTACTCATAACTATTATGCAGCCGTAGAGGACGAAGAGGAAGAGCAGAACGAAATAATGAAAGAAAGGGAGTATCATATGTATTGGAAGAAGAAGATGCAGCAGAACCGTCGGAAGAGGAAATAAGAATAAAGGTAGCTCCCGTACAAGAATTACCAGAAGAGGCAGCCGTGGAACTCACTAATTTATTTCTAGATTATAAACAGATAATTTTCATGGAAGCCAGTTAAAGCACCGCCTTAGTAAATAAAAATGAGGCCACAAACAACGTATTTTACGGATCCGTATCAGATTCCGCAAGCAGAAAAAGTAGCAGTTGAAAGGGAATCTTGTCGGCAGGAATCACAGAATATGGATGCAGCCAATCCAAAAGTCCGTTATTTGTTGTAGACAAAAAGGAGGAGACGGGCAAGGGATCGAATGAAGGGTAGAGCCACGCGTCGTAACACATCTGAAATGTAACGTCCACTGTTCAAAGTGCCGTCAATGTGAACAAGAGGTGACCGAGACGTGTTACCAATGGCACCCCATACCCTCATGCCGGGTGATACGCCAGTATGGAGATGAAGAACACACGCTTCCAATGTGCGTTCACCGCGATATCGCCAACACGGATGCAACCATCATGATGATGTAAACAGAACCTGGATTCATCCGAAAAAATGACGTTTTGCCATTCGTGCACCCAGGTTCGTCGTGGAGTACACCATCGTAGGCGCACCTGTCTGTGGTGCAGCGTCAAGGGTAACCGCAGCCATGGTCTCCGAGCTCATAGTCGATGCTGCTGCAAATGTTGTCGAACTGTTCGTGCAGATGGCTGTTGTCTTGCAAACGTTCCCATCTGTTTGCTCATGGATCGAAACGTAGCTGCACGATCCGTTTCAGCCATGCGGATAAGATGCCTGTCATCTCGACTGCTAGTGATACGAAGCCGATTGGGATCCAGCACGGCGTTCCGTATTACCCTGCTGAACCCACCGATTCCATATTCTGCTAACAGTCATTGGATCTCGACGAACGTGAGCAGCAATGTCGCGATACGATAAACCGCAATCGCGATAGTCTACAATCCAACCTTCATCAAAGTCGGAAACGTGATGGTACGCATTTCTCCGCCTTACACGAGGGATCACAACAACGTTTTTCCAGGCAACACCGGTCAACTGCTGTTTGTGTATGAGAAATCGGTTGGAAACTTCCCTCATGTCAACACGTTGTAGGTGTCGCCACCGGCGCCAACCTTGTGTGAATGCTCTGAAAAGCTAATCTTTTGGATATCACAGCATCTTCTTCCTGTCGGTTAAATTTCTCGTCTGTAGCACGTCATCTTCGTGGTGTAGCAATTTTATTGGCCAGTAGTGTAGATAAATATTTCAAAGTTTTACTTTCTTTTAGAGTAGTCACGAGAATTGTGTATAACCAGTTGTCAGTGATGTGGAACTCATAGGATAACTTTAGGAGCGCCAGTTTTTTGATAGTTCGAGAGAAGCTGTCTATTTCCCGAATCTCTGGATGAAGGAACCACATTATGGCGTTCGTTTCAGAACTGTTACAGAGATTCGTCAGGTAGTAGACCGCTCCACTCGATGTATCACCACATCTGTCGCTGCTAAATGTGTCCTACGACTTCCACATTGTTGGCAGGGGCTTATACACAATGCTTGTGCCTACTCTCACGGACAGGAAAACTTGGAGATATGTGTCTGCTTTGTTTAAGTTGTAAATAAACATTTACCACTATTAAAGTTCCGACCCTAGTACTTCCTATACGATTCGATGTAATCTTTAAGTCACTGCACTTACTAATTAGGCTCCAGTTAAATGACAGTTTGCGTTTTCTTGACTTGTTCTATGTACTCACCAGCAGCTACGTGTATAATAAGTCACGTTACACTTTTTTTCTGAAAGCAGGTTGGTTTTGTTCTGGAGTCCAATCACACCATACTGTTCCCCATACTTTTGGATACAGAATCCTGTTTTCAACATGATCTACTTTCGGTATGGCGGCCTTACATCACCATACTCCGAGGGCCTGTGTGCCCTCATGGTACCCTTGTAAGTAGGCTGTTTATGTTTTCTCTATGTAAGTAGGCTGTTTATGTTTTCTCTATGTAAGTAGGCTGTTTATGTTTTCTCTATGTAAGTAGGCTGTTTATGTTTTCTCTATGTAAGTAGGCTGTTTATGTTTTCTCTATGTAAGTAGGCTGTTTATGTTTTCTCTATGTAAGTAGGCTGTTTATGTTTTCTCTATGTAAGTAGGCTGTTTAGGTTTTTTATTGGTAACGCCACCTCTGTATGACAATCACTGGCTGTGCTGTGGGCAGTCTGTGTCTGCTTTGCATTGTTGTAATACTCGCCATTGTAGTGTTAGGCAGCTGGCTGTGAACAGCGCGTAGCGTTGCGCAGTTGGAGGTGAGCCGCCAGCAGTGGTGGATGTGGGGAGAGAGATGGCGGAGGTTTGCAATTTGTCATGAACTGATATATATATTATGACTTGTGATGATATTAAGGTAAATACATTGTTTGTTCTCTATTAATATCTTTCATTTGCTAACTATCCCTATCAGTAGTTAGTGCCTTCCATAGTTTGAATCTTTTATTTAGCTGGCAGTAGTGGCGCTCGCTGTATTGCAGTAGCTTGAGCAGCGAAGATTTTTGTGAGGTAAGTGATTTGTGAAAGGTATAGTTTAATGTTAGTCAGGGCCATTCTTTAGTAGGGAATTTTGAAAGTCAGATTGCGTTGCGCTAACAAAATATTGTGTGTCAGGTTAAGCACAGTCGTGTAAGAATTGTTCAAAGGGGACGTTTCATATGGCGACCCTTAGCCTAGGATACCTCACTGGAATCTTCTGATTTTTTTCTTGTAGTTTGTGTATTTAGTGTAGCTTTTGTTTATTGCTAGCGCGTAATTGTAGAGAGAATCTCCTTTGTAGTTGCAGTCTTTCATTGTTGTACTGTAAAACAGTTGTGGCATGCATGTAGATTTGCACCAAGTATTTCGCAGCTGCGCTGGTAATTAACTAGATATTATTTTCAGTGCTATGTTAATGTGTTCTCTTATTTTTGATCTTCAAATTGTGCTTTTCTTTGTTATCGTGTGAAATACTCTGACAATAATGGCGTGTGAAAAACGTAATACTAGGCTCCAAAGTAAACTGAGAAATGACAGTGAAGACGAAAGCAGTGTGTTAACGCCACCATGCAATGAATTAACAAATATTCAAAGTAGTAATTTGGTAATTGTGAATAGGGAAATGGAGCGGGCTGCAAATAATGGTGTAGACATTGAAACATGTAGAGAACAGGGAAGCATTATCGATCGATCGGTCGGCAACAGCTCGCCTCAGGAATCCGAAATGACAGGAAACAATCTCGCAAATACTGTAGATTCAGGTTTTGGATCCTCACCGTTTTCTCAAATAAGTCAAGACACATTTTCTGCTTGTCAAAATGTGAATGTTGCCGGTGCAAATGCACTGCCGAACAGCGTAGAGAAACAGATTCCAGACACTAATACATTATTATTGCAATTAATGCAACAAATGGAACAAAATCAGAGACAAACACAGCAACAGTTAGACACAATGGAACAAAATCAGAGACAAACACAGCAAAAGCTTCAAAAGTTAGACACAGTGGAACAAAATCTTAAAAAGTTAGACTCATTGGAACAAACACTTGAACAAACACGTGAAGATTTAACTACTGAGTTACATAACATTGAATCGAAATGTCAAAAAGTCTGTAATGACGTAAAAACACAAATTTGTGAGCATTTTCAACCTATTTTTTCGCAGCATGAAAATGCATTACAGAATCACGAAGCAGCCATAAAAGAACTGCAAATTATTGTTCATGAAAATCATGAGACCTTGCAAGCTAAATTTGACTCAGTTGCATCTACCGATTCGGTTACGCAACTTGCAAAAACTCAGGAAAACTTTAAGGACACAGTAGATATTCTGAAACTTGGTTCAGAAAAACACACTGAAGAAATAAGTACACTATCGGAGAAAGTAGCCGAACTTTCGGATCAGGTCACTAACTTATCTACAAAGGTAGATGATGATCTGAATGACACAAGACCCGTAGCCTTCACTGACACAGAAGAGTATGAACAAATAAGAAAATTCAAACAAAATCAGAATCAAATTAATACACAACACCAAAGAGAAATCCGGGAAGTACAAGATCAGCTGACACAGGTAATACAAGAATTACGTATTTCAGAGGACACTCGCGCTCCAACACGGGAAGAGGGACTTAGAAACACGGAAAAGCCGCAAAATAATAACACAGGGCATTTCGGAAATTATGAAAGAAATTGGCAATGTGCACCGAATTTTGAGATGGAACGGCCGACACGACCTAACAATGACCGATATGCGACTCGCCGACATGACGATTTTGACTATAAGCTGTTCATTACTACACGTAAATTCAAAACATTTAAGAATTCTGGCAACGACATTCATCCACAAGCATGGCTCCATCAATTTTCTCATTGTTTTCCTCCCAACTGGTCATTGGAGCACAGATTAGAATTTATGTGTGGCTACTTAGAGAATGAACCAGCTGTGAGAATGCGATCGGTCATTCACGATTGCCACAGTGAAGGAGAATTTTACCATGCCTTCCTCTCAGCATATTGGTCGCAAGCTACACAAGACCGTGTAAAACATGGCATCATAATGATGAAACATTTCGAACAATCTGAATTCTCCAGTCTTGTGAAATATTTTGAAGACATGTTGCACAAGAATCAGTACCTGTCAAATCCATACAGCCCCTCAGAACTCATCCGCATTTGCTTAATCAAATTACCTGAACATTTACGACATATTATTTTGGCAGGACGTTGCAAAGACGACATTGAAGCTTTTCAGGGACTGTTACAAGAACTGGAAAGTGACACTGACAATCGCGGAACGCAGGAGCACAACAATTACAGATCACATCAGTCGCAATTCCGCGATGAAAGAAATAATAACTTGACACGACAAGGCTATTCTCACAACACAAATCGTGACCAAAACGGACACCACCCATATGACAACCACTGGCAGAGTAATAATAGTTACAGAGAAAGATCGCATTTCCGTAGTAATGAATATGACAGAGATAACCACAGAAACAGACAATATGGGAACCAAAACAATTATTACCAGGGGAGACAGAATAACTTCAGACGCAACAGTTCAGCGCGGAGTTACGATTCAGGGAGAAATTCTCCACCACGTGACCGACAAGGAAGAAACTACGGAATCTACCGACATGACGACAGACGATATGATCGTAACGACAGACCTGAATTGCATCAGAATTGGTGGGATTCAAACAGAGCAGGGCCCTCTCGTCACGGTGAATTTGTAGAAGTTAGGTCTCCAAATCCCAACAACGGCGCGCGCCAACAAAGAGACAGACAATGACTAGCACAGCAGGCAGCTGCGTGCGGCCGCTGGCTCAGGGAAAAATAACAAAGACGCTAGCCTTGAGAAAAGATTTAGCATTCTTTACCGATGTAAACAACATGATAATTGCTTTGAAGTTGAAAGTCTGCGTACTAGGAAGAGTAAAGGATTGCACCACATTTCTCATGTAAAACCATTTATTGACAGATAATCTGCCTTTTAACTTTGTCTTTGCCATAAAACGTTTCACTTCACGTTACTAGTATGCTTTAGAAACTGTTACCATGCAACAATGTTTGAAGTTCAATATCCAGCCAAGAACCAAGAGAAATTATTTAAACAGAAATTACGAATGCATTGTTATTGCGAACAGACGACACAGTGTAATTGTGTGTGTACATTCTTGCTTGTTAGTTGTACGATTAGAACATTTACCAGTACTGCTAATGAGATTTTAATGCAACATTTTGGTTTACTTGAAAATACATTCCGGATTTAAAGTACTTTCTGAGAGATACCAGATGACACAGAGGTTAGTTTATGTGACAGCTACACGATTTTTATCACGACGCTACTAATGAGTGACAATTTACAATGTTGCTTTTGCGGTGTATCTGTTTTATATCTGCACAGTTTTCTGAATTCTTCTGGAAAGAAAAACATGTTTTAGTAGTAACTTTTGTGGTATAGCAACAATGAGACAGCCTTTTTCGTGGCACAACATTACGTTACTGTACAGTACTTTCTTCATCACAACAATAAGCATAATAACTAAGATATCTCTACGCAAAGCATTTCACTTTTGTTTATCATGAGGTAAGTACATTGGCTTCTGCAGAACTTAGCTTTTGGAGGAAAATAACTACGACACTTCCACAGAGATTATCTTACAACAAGATGCACATTTAGCGCTACAGGACACGCATTCCAGTGATCAATTTTATACTTAAAACATTTATTTTTTAAGATTTTTGAATTACAAAGAAAGTTTTCCGTGATATATTTCATTTCATTGCTGTAATCTGTAACACCTGAGGGTATAATTACATAAATCCTCAGGGGGGTACACGCCTACTTTGTGTACCATGTGTGTGGCAACCACAAGGAACCCTAGCTAATATGGTATTTGCTTATACAACTTTACACATCGGTACCATATTTTTCTAACACACAATTTACACAGCTATCTGATCATTTAACTGAGAGAGACAAACATTTTTTTTACTATATCAGTGACAGATGTTTACGTAATTACACAGTTGGATAACTTCACACTTACGAAATTGTATTTTGTCTGTACTTTGAGAAATGCTCACATTTTTCGGAACCATTGTGATACTATGAGAGCTTTGAATGATGGATTTGGTAAAGGGATTATGATTTTTAAAGTACGTTTGAGGCAGATGACACTTTTGACATGAGCAGAGAATTTTTTTAATTATTGGAGGAAGCTACGACGATTTTGAGATTTGACTGAGGTGTTATGATGTTATTTTTACGACGACGATGTGTATTATGCTGCTGAGGTATGTTTACGATTAATAGGATGAGGCTATATGAGTTATTTGATTATGCTTCATATTTATAATGACGAAATATTGACGAGTGTCGATGGATACGTATATGTGTAATAAGGTAAGGAGTAATGAATAGTGGGTAGGGACTCTTGACTTGTGAAAAAGGATGTTGGAAACCAAGAATCGTACTTTAAGAGTTATGACATGTGTGAATCATATGTGAATGTATCACAATGCCACTGAACATTTTTTGGACACTTATATTTATAGGATTTTGTTTATACAGATTTGCAACGCTAATTCTTGACCTGTGAAATATTTTTATGTGAGACTGTCACTTTAGCGAAAAGTGCTGTCGTAAATATTTCCGTACGAAAGTTAAGTGACCACCTGCACGTAATGCGTCGCGGGCACCCAGCTGTGTCAGACGTCTGGAGAAAAAGCCATTATTGTGAGCCCTTGTCAGCGGCACAGGTAGAACAAAAAAAAAGGGGAGGCCATTATCCTCGGAAATATTTTTACATCTGCACACCTGATTATGACAAGCGTCTTTCTACGAGAGTTGAGAGAATTTCTACTAACTTATGAAATGTCACATGACTACTGAATGATATTTTTATGCTTTGCTTTTCATAGTTGCTTATTTCATTTGACATCTGTTTTCCAGCTGTGTTGCAGCATTGCTTTTATAAAATAAAATGCATTTGCTAATGTGAACACTTTCTGTCAACAGATCTATTAAATAATTATTTTATGATCCACATTCTTTAAAAAAGGAGCACTTGGAAAGGAAAGAACAATAAGAAGGATCTAGTAACAGTAACACATAATTTTCTTTTCAAGTACATGGTAATATTTCTTTTTACAATCAGTTGTTGTGGTGCACCACTTTAATTACATAGACATTAAGATGTGAATATACATTTCCCTTATCTGCATTGTTGTTTTTACTGTAATATTTTTTCTGCTTGCGCTATGTCATGTTTAGGTATAAGTTGCTGCTGTTTGCCAGGCATAGTGTTATTGAATTTGACTTTTGCTAATTTATACTGTAGCTTGCTTTGCAATTTTCCATTTTTTATTGCTGTTTATATTAATTGTTTTATGTGCTGCTGCATTGCCTCATCCCTTAGTTTAGCATCTGAGCTCAGTAGATTTAAGTTAGCTTAAGAGGGGGTAGCCTCTAAGAGAATGAGTTGCGATGAATTGGAAGAAATGCATTGAGAAGTTGTACGAAAAAAAAGTACAGAAAAAAGGTTTAGGTAGGATTTTCTTGTAAATAAATGTTGAGGTAAGAAATGTGTGAACATATAAATACAGAAAGCATGCTTAGATAGAATTTTTTTTGGTGGAAACAAAGGATGAAATAAGAGGAAAGATATATGAAGTTTTGGGTTGGACTGCAGTACCAAATGTTACACTGAAAACGAACCCTGTCCTTTCCTATTGGTGTTATCCCACTATGTGTTTGTGTACCCTTGTGTATTTGTTTTCTTCCTGTCTCTGTGTAGTTTCATAGAATTTTTTTTCTTTTAATATTAAGCTACATTCACTATGAGGAGGAATACTGTTATCCTCAAATATAAGTTGCATTAATAATATGTTATTTTCTTTGTAAGGTTGTTTACAATTCTGTTCTGTTTCATTGTTCATGTGTGAAATTAATGTTTCGAAAACTATTCTCATTATTTTATGTATGTACTTATGTCACTATTTTTGTAACACTGATGTATATGTTTATTTCTATTCTTTTGTAAAGCCTGTACTACAAATGTTATCTGTATTATTATGTTTTTAATGATGTATTTTGTACCTTTGTAATTGTATTCTTATGTTATAAAATTGTAATTGTCACCAGTTCATGACATTATTAACTTGTTAGTTACATTTCACTGCACACGTTTCTGTTGGTCATAGTATGTGGACAATATGTGAGAAGTAGGGACTGTTAGTGTTTGCACGTGTGTTAATAACTCAGCAAGGGACTGGATAACAGCATTGCTGGTTCTAAGGACAATTTCAAAAACTTTGTGAGTGCACAAGTGGTGGTTTATGGACTTGCTATATTATCCGCAAGACTCTTCAATGGTGATTGTGCACCTGCACAGTCACAACAGATGGCTGCTGGCCATCTCTACAAGGACTACAGTGGGTCTGCATCTTTGATGGCCCAC
The DNA here is from genome assembly GCF_023864345.2 of Schistocerca serialis cubense. Lineage (NCBI taxonomy): Eukaryota > Metazoa > Arthropoda > Insecta > Orthoptera > Acrididae > Schistocerca > Schistocerca serialis. The sequence goes on along the minus strand of NC_064638.1, from coordinate 1,252,065,821 downwards.
CAATACCGTAATCTCTACAAGGACTACAGTGGGTCTGCACCTCTGGTGGCCCACCAATACCACAATCTCTACCAGGACTCCAGTGGGTCTGCTCTGTGATGACTTACCTACCAATACTCTTCAAAACTTCGAATGACTCTGCTGTGGGTTTGCTCCATTGTGGCCCATTACCTGTCAGCATGTCAAGAGTCAGCACTGTCTTTCCATTGGAAGAACAACACTACTTCTTCAAGACTGCATGGAAATCCACTACTTCCGTGTGCATTTTCTTTTACTGCTCAGACTTTGAGAAAAGAAACGGCAGTTTCACTGTGATGAACAATGTGGACTGTCTTTATGGACTGTGAGAAATTTTTAGCTTTTGACCAACAATGTATCAATAAGTGTGTGCCTTTGATTTCTTTGTTATTGTAATTATGAAAAATTTTTTTCAAATCTGTATTGGCCACTGCCCAACCCAATTTGTAAAAATTTTTGTGGGGAGCATGGGGGCTATGTAAGTAGGCTGTTTATGTTTTCTCTATGTAAGTAGGCTGTTTATGTTTTCTCTATGTAAGTAGGCTGTTTATGTTTTCTCTATGTAAGTAGGCTGTTTATGTTTTCTCTATGTAAGTAGGCTGTTTATGTTTTCTCTATGTAAGTAGGCTGTTTATGTTTTCTCTATGTAAGTAGGCTGTTTATGTTTTCTCTATGTAAGTAGGCTGTTTAGGTTTTTTATTGGTAACGCCACCTCTGTATGACAATCACTGGCTGTGCTGTGGGCAGTCTGTGTCTGCTTTGCATTGTTGTAATACTCGCCATTGTAGTGTTAGGCAGCTGGCTGTGAACAGCGCGTAGCGTTGCGCAGTTGGAGGTGAGCCGCCAGCAGTGGTGGATGTGGGGAGAGAGATGGCGGAGGTTTGCAATTTGTCATGAACTGATATATATATTATGACTTGTGATGATATTAAGGTAAATACATTGTTTGTTCTCTATTAATATCTTTCATTTGCTAACTATCCCTATCAGTAGTTAGTGCCTTCCATAGTTTGAATCTTTTATTTAGCTGGCAGTAGTGGCGCTCGCTGTATTGCAGTAGCTTGAGCAGCGAAGATTTTTGTGAGGTAAGTGATTTGTGAAAGGTATAGTTTAATGTTAGTCAGGGCCATTCTTTAGTAGGGAATTTTGAAAGTCAGATTGCGTTGCGCTAACAAAATATTGTGTGTCAGGTTAAGCACAGTCTCGTGTAGAATTGTTCAAAGGGGAAGTTTCACCCTCTAGTGGTCCATGTCCGAGCCAACGTCTTGCTGCATCAATAACCACCCCATCATACACCTACTACTGCTTCCTGCGGGGTGCTTCTTTTACTGGGTATTGGGCCAAAGAGATGAAGGTTATAACAATACCTCCACTAACAATTAATTAGTTCAACAATTATCACGTCGTGCACTCAAAGTATGATCTTTTTATTGCGCAACTAAAAGGTCTTTAATGTGGCAGGTATTGCTACATCAATTGATTACAGTCACTGAAGAAAATTAACAATAATATCACTTATCTTGTATTTACAATCCAACAACGATCTCTCTCTGGCTTTGGATCGTAATTAAAAATGTTGTCTACGTAGCGTGACTATCGCTGTTGGTGCGAAAGGCGCTCGGATGTTAATTACACCGACTTGAAGAACTTACGAAGACAATCTTTCAGGATTAATTTGATGATTTCTGTTTTTCATTGCAATGTGTTTCATACTCTTTTAAACAATGGTCACTTGAAAATAGTTCTTGACACTCACTTTTCACAAAAATTCACATTTATTAAACTTTTTATACTTTCGAATGTTCAAAACATTACTTCATCATACAATTTCGTAGCAGTTACTGCTCTTAATAAAACTCACAAAATTTTTCATTGTCCACAACTCAGACTCATCCTTTCATTTCCAACACAAAGTCAAGACCATATTCAACAAAAAAACTTGACTACCCTGTACAGTAGAGCATCAAGGATAACAATAAGTACAAAGATATTCACACTAGATATTATATCGATTTCAACATCTCAAAATATCGACCTACATACATATAAAAATGAAACCAAACTTGAATAAACTGAAAAATATGAGACATTACGTACAAAAATATGCATTAATCTACGGTATCGAAAAATAGGGTTGGCGGGTGGTAATGGTTTCGGATATAAAGAACCAATACAAGGTCGGGAGGTGCGAGATCCGGGCTGTAGGGTAAATGAGGAAGAACAGTCCAGTGAAGTTTTGTGAGCTCCGCTCGGATGCGCAGACTTGTGTTAGGCCTAACGTTAGGATGGAAAAGCAGAAATCTGCTCGCATTTTTGTCGCGACAAACATGCTTACTTCGTTTCTTACATTTCCTGCTGGTAGCATTGTACACTTCAGAGACGATCGTTGCAGCGTGAGGGAGGACATCAAACAGAATAACCCCTTCAGTGTTCTAGAACACCGTCGCCATGGATTTACCGCTTGAGGCTGCGGCTTTGCGAAGGAGAAGGCGTGTGACTTCACTCTATGGATTGGCCTTTTGTTTCCGGTTCGAAGTGATGAACCCACGTTCATCAGCGATTCACGAGAGACTCCCACCCGAGTTCCTGAAGCATTTCCGTAACACTCGCGTGATGATCAAACCTACCAATAACAAATCTAGCAGCCCGCCTCTGAATTGCTTCTATGTCCTTCTTCAATCCGACCAGATAGGGATCCCAAACGCTCGAGCAGTACTCAAGAATAGGTCGTATTAGTGTTTTATAAGCGGTCTCCTTTACAGATGAACCACATCTTCCCAAAATTCTACCAATGAACCGAAGACGACTATCCGCCTTCCCCACAACTGCCATTACATGCTTATCCCACTTCATATCGCTCTGCAGTGTTACGTCCAAACATTTAATCGACGTGACTGTCAAGCGCCACTCTACTAATGGAGTATTCAAATATTACAGGATTCTTTTTCCTATTCATCTGCATTAATTTACATTTATCTATATTTAGAGTGAGCTGCCATTCTTTACACCAATCACAAATCCTGTCCGAGCCATCTTGTATCCTCCTACAGTCACTCAACAATGACACCTTCCCGTACACCACAGCATCATCAGCAAACAGCCGGACATTGCTATCCATCCTATCCAAAAGACAGTTCTGATACTAAATGTAACTGGGTTTTCTCTTTTGATGCAAGTCAATTGTCAGGATGAGCATTATAAAGCATTCTGTCAGGGTGAAAATATTAAATTAATCAATTTTTCTCTCTTAACAACATGTGGGCAGGGTGGGTTCTTCCTTGGCTCGGATATGAGGTAGAATGAAACAGCATTTTTACATAAGATAACTTTTATTGAAAGTTTCGTACAACTGTATCTTACTGGATGTTCTGGTTCGGAGAACGGCAGCTGTGTCGTTTGCGTAGCCTTCTGTTGCGGCAGCGGCGGCGTCTGATTACGCGTGGCAGTGTGTATCTCGTGTCGTCGTCTCGCCCAGCTGACTGGAGACGCGCAGCGCGAGGTGGCCCGTTTAATTATTGCGAGCGAAGTCGTGTATCGGATGGTGATATCTTGGGTGTGGCGTCCCCGTGTTTCTCTTCTCTAAGCGGCCGCGTGTGTTGTGCGTCGGCCAGCGAAGCGGCGCGGCAGGGGAAGGCCAGTGTCCCGGACTCGAACAACGAACTCCCGCTTGCCAGTCTTCGGCTGTCAGATCTTGATCCCAGCTCACAGGTGACTGCTGATGTGAGGCCGTCTCCTTCCCGTCCTCACGAGTCACCCGGGTATGTAAAAACCAGACGTCAAATACCTTTTAACTTCTGTCTTCTGGCGCCAAGACTGCTGCTTGCTATTCCATTATAGCGGCGGACTTGTTGCGACTGTGCATGATGTAGTCTCTTCTTGCATGACGGTCTTCAGCACCGAAATTGACTGAAAACTACTGCTACACTTCTTCACTTCTTCGTCTTCTTCGTCTCTCGTCTCCGTCTCCGTCTCCGTCTCCGTCTGTCGGGCCCACTGCGTTTTGCGTATTTATTCACTTCAGTTTACTGGAGGTGAACGACTTCACGGTCATTGCCTCTTCTGTCACGTTGAGGAGCTTCTCGAAGAATCTTCCTAACGTCGGTCATTGGCTCTTGGAATGTAAGCGAGGGCCTTTGCTCACATGCGTAAATGAGAAACACGTGAGCCGGTCAGGCGATGCCCTGACGGCTGAATCGACAGCGCCCGCTTATGTGGAACTTGCTGACTTCACCGTCATTGTCTCTGCTGTTCTGCCCACTGTTTGCCAGTATGTAACTATCTAAACAAAACCAAGTTTTTCATTTATATTCTAATATCTACTTCACTTTGATTTCACTAATTTATTTACTTCAGTACCACTCAACAGTAGATACAAAACAACAGCGGACTTACCACACTTCCCTGGGGCACTCCAGATGATACCATCACCTCCGATGAACACTCACCATCGAGGACAATGTACTGGGTTCTATTACTTAAGAAGTCTTCGAGCCACTCACATACTGGGGAACCAATCCCGTATGCTTGTACCTTAGTTAGGAGTCTGTGGTGGGGCACCGAGTCAAATGCTTTCCGGAAGTCAAGGAATATGACATCCACCTAATACCCTTCATCCATGGTTCGCAAGATACCATGTGAAAAAAGGGCGAGTTGTGTTTCGCAGGAGCAATGCTTTCTAAAGCCGAGCTGATGCGTGGACAACTTCTCTGTCTCAAGGAAGTTCATTATATTCAAGCCGGCCGAAGTGGCCGTGCAGTTAAAGGCGCTGCAGTCTGGAACCGCAAGACCGCTACGGTCGCAGGTTCGAATCCTGCCTCGGGCATGGATGTTTGTGATGTCCTTAGGTTAGTTAGGTTTAACTAGTTCTAAGTTCTAGGGGACTAATGACCTCAGCAGTTGAGTCCCATAGTGCTCAGAGCCATTTGAACCATTATATTCGAACTGAGAATATGTTCGAGAAAGCTGCAACAAATCGATGTTAAGGATATTGGCCTGTAATTTTGAGGATCCTTCCTTCTACCCTTCTTATACAGGGTGTTACAAGAAGGTGCGTCCAAACTTTCAGGAAACATTCCTCACACACCAATAAAAAAAAGATGTTATGTGGACATGTGTCCGGAAACGTTTAATTTCCATGTTAGAGCTCATTTTAGTTTCGTACACCTACGCTCAATGAAGCACGTTATCATGATTTTATACGGGATACTCTACCTGTGCTGCTAGAACTTGTGCGTTTACAAGAACGACACAACATGTGGTTCATGCACGATGGTGCTCCTGCACATTTCAGTCGAAGTGTTCGTACGCTTCTCAACAACAGATTCGGTGACCGATGGATTGGTAGAGGCGGACCAATTCCATGACCTCCACGCTCTCCTGACCTCAACCCTCTTGACTTTCATTTATAGGGGCATTTGAAAGCTCTTGTCTACGCAACCCCGGTACCAAACGTAGAGACTCTTCGTGCTCGTATTGTGGACGGCTGTGATAAAATACGCCATTCTACACGGCTGCATCAGCGCATCAGGGATTCCACGCGACGGGGGTTGGATGCATGTATCCTGGCTAACGGAGGACATTTTGAACATTTCCTGTAACAAAGTGGTTGAAGTCACACTGGTACGTTCTGTTGCTGTGTGTTTCCATTCCATGATTAATGTGATTTGAAGAGAAGTAATAAAATGAGCTCTAACATGGAAAGTAAGCGTTTCCGGACACATGTCTTCTTTGTGTGTGAGGAATGTTTCCTGAAAGTTTGGCCGTACCTTTTTGTAACACTCTGTATACAGGCGTCACCTGCGCTTTTTTTCCAGTCGCTCAGGACTTTACGTTGGGCAAGAGATTCGCGATAAATGCAAGCTAAGTAAGGAGCCAATGCAGTAGAGAACTCTCTTTAAAACCGAATTGGAATCCCATCAGAACATATCTTTAATGCGTAAGAGACCTCTGACATCCAACAGCGAAGAAATGGAGTATCTAAATGAAACCAGCATTATGATAGATTCTGGGCGAACTTTCCTTTTACTGGAAAGACGACTTACACTTTCGGTTGAAGAATAACGTTGACGAATGAGCTCATCGTAGACAAACACGTAAATTCTTTCATACCTGAAGTGGTAGGTATTTAGAGTATAATTATTTCTGTTGCATAACACAGCTACTTGTCTACCGACTGTGCAATTTCAAGCTGATGAACTCCCCAGTGCCCCCAGAGGTTCAACTCACTGGGCATCGTGTTATGAGGCGGAGATGCTGGCAGCTAAAAGCCCTCCATCTGGCGCTGCCTGTGTGAATTATTCAGCGCCACGAAGTGCGCGCCGGCGCTCGCCGCTTGGCGCCTTGTGCCCTGACGGCGTCTACTAAAATTCCCTCGCATCCGGAATTCCGAGAGCCTTCACCTGAGGCACGGGCCGGCGCGGGTAACGCATTTAGCGACACCTGACGTGCCTCACCTGCAGAATTCGTCTCGCTTTCCGAGAACATTGTTGCGCAAACGAGTGAGCGCAGCGCCGGTCTTTCTTACAGGCGCGCTCGGCGGTAGCACTGCTTTCCTGCTGCGTGCGGAAAAGGTTCCGAGAAACGGTGATGTGTTTTTTTATAACTCTGGCTCTGAGCACTATGGGACTTAACATCTGAGGTCATCAGGCCCCTAGAACGTAGAACTACTTAAACCTAACTAACCTAAATACATCACAAACATCCATGTCCGAGGCAAGATTCGAACCTGCGACCGTAGTGGTCGCGCGGTTCCAGACTGTAGCGCCTAGAACCGCTCGGCCACACTTTATAACTCTGGCTACTGTAACTGTATAGTAAACATATTGCCGTTGTCGGGTCTGCAGCAGCAGCTTTGGCTCACCGACTTCGTCTTGTACGACATGGAACCCAAGACCTATGCAGCAAGGTGTTCTAACCGTTACAGGAGCTTTCTGTACTTCACCATCATGGCTTTCCTCATCTGGGAACATCTTTTGCTGATATCACATTAAGATACACTATGTGATCAGAAGTATCCGGACACTTGACTGAAAATGACTTACAAGTTCGTGGCGCCCTCCATCGGTAATGCTGGAACTCAATATGGTGTTGGCCCACACTTAGCCTTAACGACAACTTTCACTCTCACAGGCACACGTTCAGTCAGATGCTGCAGGGTTTCTTGGGGAATAGCAGCCCATTCTTCACGGAGTGCTGTATTTAGGAGAGGTATCGATGTCGGTCGGTGACATCCTGTTGTGTACATAGTTCCGCGTAGTCAGCGCGTACACAACTTTTCCCACTAGAGCGCACCCCGCTAAGCACAACAGCGCAGGCGCAGCGGTCGTCCGTCACCGCACTACGAGATGGCGCTGCCATAGAGATGGACCAAATTCTGCTTCCGCCGATCCGCGTATTAATATGTAACGCAGCCAATGAGATTGCTGCTAACGTAGAGCCTTTTCTCCTCGCGGTTCACACTCGCGCAGTGATACATGAACGCGCAAGGTATTATAACAAGTGTACAGACCTCCGATTAGTCAGTCTGCACTTGTCTGCACCCATCTGTACCAGTCTGCATTTGTCTGTACCTGTCTATAGTCAAGATTCAGTCTGCGCCTAGTAAGATTACCATATTCCTGTACCTAGCTATGAAGATAAATGTGTGTGAAAATTAATCAAGTTCTGTTTGAAGTTGGTCACCGTCAATCTGCTACTCTAAGCGTGCTAGTGGCATTTCTATCGTCTGACCTAACGGCAGAAGATAAACACGCCACGATAAGACCACGAGACATATTGCTGACACTCGCCTACTTCTTTAGAGCGACAAGTCAACTAATCTGATGGTGTGTGTACTGAGGTCTTACAGTAACGCAGACCACACATCCCAAAGGTGTTCTACGGATTCAAGTAAGGACTCTGTGCCGGCCAGTCCTTTACAGATATGTTATTGACATGTAACCATGTAACGCCGGAAATGCATATCCTCCTATTTCCATCTATTGCACTATAATTTGTTTTCCTTATTTTTGCTACCTGAATATATGACATTTCTGTGTCTTTACATATTGTAATTGTTTTACTGTTTTTATATACATATTTATGCATTTATGTCGATGTATAATTGGTTTGTTTCGTAGATATTATTTGTATTTTTACGCTGGGTCTTGCCTAGGGAAAACTGCTATCGAACGATTACATCGATAGGTCGTGTGAAGAATCAAAGTGTGTAGGATCTTTGGTAGTGTTAACGCTGCCGCGTGAAGCGCGGGCAGAACAGGGAGAGTCTGGCGGGGGTAGCGAGTGGAGCAGGTGTTGTGTGACGCTCCCGCGAGTTGCCGCGCTTTCGGGGTTTGGCAGCATGTAATTGCGCTCGACTCGCGATGATAGTTTCTGACATGGTGTCGCGGACGGGAAGCATTAGCTGGCGCACATCAAGAGCCCGTTTCGCCTGGTGACCGTGTCGAGAAGAAGGCGCGCCAACATCCAGCTTCTGCAACAGCGACGGCCGACAATGAGTGACTGTCGCCACCTCCTCGATCGACGGCTTCAAACCTTCAATCAACCAACAAGGGAGACTAAAAGCACGTAAAGTTTCAGAACTGTATGGCAGACCTCAGCGTTTCAAATTGTTCCATTTGCCTCGCAAAATTACAGCAACTTAGCATGAACCTTTGTTGCTCATTGTCCCAATTGCATTGCCAAGCAGGGTCCCTTCCTTTTCCGAAATGAACCCGAGTGTCGTTGAAATTCAAACGCCAGCATTAAAATAATATAATTAGATTTCACTGCTTTAATTTCAAAGTTCAGTAGCGGGCTACAATATTTAGGTTACACGAGCACAAATTTAGAGTGCGAGTTTTGTTAGCATATTTTAGCTTACCTGTGACTGCAGCTCAGCTTGGTACGTACTAAATTTTACTATTGTTAATTGTTCAGAATCATTTAATTCAAGATCAAAGTTAAATCTCTTATTTCTAAATTGCGTAGATTCAAGTAGCTTTTGAAATGATTGTTGAGGTAGTCCAAGACTAACTGTATTTCGATGTGCTTCAGAAAGAAAGCTCACTATTAACTTCAGTCACTAAATCAACTTTCGATTTTCCGGTTTTATTAATTCTTTTGCTAAATTAAGTCAGAGTGTAGCGAAATTTATTACTTCTGACAAACTTTCAGTTTTCACACTACACGTGTCAACCTTCAGTTGCCACGCTTCTAGTGCTAATTATATGTGTAATAACCTTTCTTTTTCAGTTACTATAGTAATTGTCCTTAGGACTGGCGACCGTGATTTCCCCAAATCTCAAATATCTAATTACCGCTAGTTAATTGTTAACGTAACGGCCGCACATTTACTTTCTTTATTAACTTTACCCCTTTTCAAAATTAATTTCCACCAGTTTTATTAGCACATTTCCTTTCATTTAGATGTAACCCTTTCCTCCCTCTTTACCGACAGATTAACTTCGGTGACGATTGCTTTTCCAAAACTCCCATTAGGTACACGCGGTTTCATTTTTCACTGTCATTAAGGTCGGTAAGTGAGGGGGAGGTTACACGTGGCGACCTGGTGACAGGACAATCTTCAAATTTGAGGTTGTTCTGGACACGAATTTTGCATTGTGCAAATCTCGTAACAAAGTACTGGTTACGAAATGGTCGATACGTCAGCGAGAATATTCGTGTGAGGAATCCTAATTAGAGTTGAGATTTTGCATGTATATTGAAAATTATTAAAATGAGTGAAGGCAACAATTACCAAAATTTTGTAGACTTGGATACGGAACAATCGGTCGAACAGTGGGAAATGCGCACAGCGGTACCCATTGTTCCGGGGCAGGCGGCTAGCATGAAAGATGCGACCGCCGAAACGCAACAAAGAGCAGAAATGGAATTCCAGACTTTAGAAAATGTTTCGGAATCGGAAGTGAAAATCAAATCTGAATCCCTTGATAACGAATACGGGGGGGCGATGAAAGAGGAAGCCGCTACGGAAGTAAAACCGGTGGTTTCCGGGAATTTAACTGATTTATTGAATGTTTTGATTAACGAAATCAAGAGTCAATCGGCAGAAATTAAAGATCAGGCTGCCAAGCAAGAAGCTCAGGCTGCCGAGCAAGCAGCTCAGGCTGCCAAGCAAGTAGCTCTGTCTGAAAAAATTGAACGAATGCTAGACAATCAGAACAAAGCTATTAATGTTGTTAACAACAATGTTGAAGTTGTTAACACAAAAGTTGATAAAATCAAAGACGATATTGTCGTGATTAATACCGAAATCGGTAACCTTAAACAGGAAATGATAGGCGTTCAGGCGGAAATTGCGAGCATAAATACTCGTTTTGATTCCGAAATTAGCAGAATCGAGAAAAGTGTAGGAGACGCAGTTGCTCCGATCATCGAGAATAAGGTGACGGAACAAATTCAATTAGTGAGAAAAGAGGATCAACAGAAGGTGGAAACTTTAAAGGCTTTAGTATCCGAAGTAGATACCAAAGTGACGAAGCAGGCTAACACCTGCGAAGAGAAAAAGAGGGAAGTGGAAACGCTTGCGGCAACCACTTGCCAAGTGATTACGAGGGTGTCGGAATTAGAAAGGAAACTTGACGAAAAGCAGAGCTATGTGCCAATCTGTGCACATAGTTCGGAGTTGTTGACGAAAGAGGAGCGGTTCGACCCCTTGAAAAAAGGCGGTATACACCCGACGGATTTCATTAAAAATTGTGAAAGAGTTTTACCCAGATCATGGACTAATGAGAGAAAAATTAATGCGGTTATTGATGTGTTGGCTGGTGATGCCAAGCGTTGGGGCCTAAATCTCAACATTACGAACCTGACTTTTGACGAGTTTAAAAATTTGTTTCTGGCTGAATACTGGTCAGAGCAAAAACAGCAAAGTGTCTGGCGCGAATTTGTCGTATCGAGGCCTTTCGATGCGAATTCGCGCGGCTCGATGAAGGAGTTTTGTGAGGGCTGGATCCGCAAGTTGGAGTATTTGCGTGACCGCCGCTCGGAATCCGAAATAGTCTGGGAACTCTACAAGAAGCTTCCAGATGATACAAAACGATACGTAGGAAGCAATTACAGGACAATCAATGATTTCCTGGAAAGAGTGGAGGACGAGGACAATTGGCGCAATAATCGCGACAGTGGTAGAGGCCGTGGTAACAACAACGGGTACCACCCTAACCATAACAACGATAACCATGGGAATAATGCATACCGCAGCAATAACAATAATGGTTCGGACCGTAATAACAATCGGTACAATGCAAATAATAACAGGAATGACAGAAACCAGTATCATACTAACGTGATACGGGCTTCACAGAATAGTAATAACGCCAGAGGGTGTGATCAGCCGCCTCAGCAGCATCCGGGGAGCGTATCTGCTGGGACGAGACAGGGAAACCATTAGCCGCGCCGGTGAGGGGCCGAGCGGGCGTGGAGAAATTTTGGCGGCCCAATAACAGGAGAAAACCCAGGTATCGTCATTATGAAAATTCCGTGTGGAATAATCAACGGCGGGAGAGTGTGCCAGTGTTAAGAGAAAAGAGTGCGCCCACAAGTAGTAGATCAGCTGTATACACGGCAGTAGAAAATACATTCGCTGTCAGTGAGAACAATTTAAGTAGTGTTCCGGAAATCGATCATAAAGTGGCAGCTGTAATACCCACAGCGGAACTGGAGATTGAGTTTAAGAATGATTCGCAATTGTTTAGAGAAGATCAGATGTCGGATAAAACGTCCGTCATTGAGCGAGGGGATGCAGAGAGGGATGAGGTCTGGTTAAGGCAGTTCGGTCGCTTATACGACGAACTAAGAGATTATAGGGGTCTGTATGGGAGAAGTGTTTATGGGGAGCGCGTGCAGTATTTGCCGCGTCTCGTCCCACAGGAAGATAGTATTTGTGAAGTGATTGAAAGTTCTGGCCCTAACCGGCAGACTTTACCAGAAATAGTTGATGTTAATGGGGAGCACGAGCAAGATTCGTCGTGTTTCGTCCCGCAGGAGTTAGATGTTGAAGGAGTAACGGAAAGTTCTGGCCCTAACCGGCAGACTTTACCGAAAGTTATAGTGGTAGAAGTAGCCGACCCATCCGACGCAAACCTCCAGCTTAAACATTGCGAGAGTATTAAGGGGAAAGATTACGAAAATTTTAGTGATAGCCGGACACAATTGGTAGAAAAGCATGTGGATTACAGCGTGTATGAGGTTAGAGCTGACGTTATGCGGTCAGACGGTAGCAGTGTGGGTTGCGCAGATCCAGAGGAAGTAATTTCAGATGCTACTGGGCACATTCCTCCAGGTAGATTGGCAGATGAGATCAATCTGACCAAAGAGGAATCAACGAAGGTGCCAATTAGTGAATCGATAGCAAAGCAACACTCACTAGTTGACGAGTTACAGGAAAAGGTTTCGGTATTGGAGGCGACGCTACAGACTAAGCCTCAGGACAAACGTGTTAAAATTAAAACTGTATGTAAACAGAGGTTGAAAAAGCCGCCAGATAAATCGGATTTAGGATCAAAGCCGGATGGTTTTTTCTGGAATGACCTGGATATAGACGAGGATTTACTGTGGGAAAATAAAGAAACAGTCGAGGACAAGTGTAGACAGATAGTAGTGTCCGTTAATATGCACGACCTACAACTAAACGTGTTGATTGACACCCTGGCAGAATTGAGTGCTGTATCTGGGAAAATATTTGAGTTACTGAAAGACAGACCTGGCATCGTAGTTATGCCAGTAACAGGAGTGAAAATTATCGGTGCTACTGGGAAGGCCAGTAAACCGGTCACAAAACAGATTTTTGTCAACTTCGAGATATGTGGGGCACGATTTGAACAAGAGTTTGTCGTCGTGCCAGACTTAACTACGGAAGTAATTATCGGGTTAGATTGGCTATTAAAGTACCGTGCAGTGATTAACTGCGAAAGCAAAACGTTGACATGTACGTCCCAAGATAAAACAATAGTAGTTAGTTTTGACGAGGCAGGAGACGGTGTGCATAGGCAATACCAGCCTATACACATTGTTAACTGGCCGGATGGTATTGACGTAGGTATGAATCTGAACTACTGTAATGTGAAGAATCTCGGCATTGACAATAATGTAGAAAGTGAATTGGAAAGTATTGTAGACGGTGTGTCAAACGTAACACACGAACAAAGACGAGGCCGACTTTCCCGTACCTATTGCCATCACAACCATAGGGCATGGGGCAAACATGTAGCAGTATTTGAGAGAATTATGAACACCTTGAGACATGAATCTACGGGATTTTCTCCAGAGGAAATCCTGTTGGGTGACAGAAGTACAAGTTTAGTGGAAGAGATAATCAAATTCCCTCCACGGATTGACATTAGTATTGGTGTGAAAAAGGATCGTTTGCGAGAAGTAATGAAGCTAAAAGCCGATGCTCGCATACGTCGTCATGACACTAAAGCGCGTTTTGATTAATCAATTTAATTTTAATCAATTTAATCATGATCTAATCAACTGAAAAATCCAAGCTGCTAGTTTAAGTTTTCAGCTGAGTCACAGTAGATTAAGGAATGTAAATATGATTTTGTAAATAGCTGTAAGATTTCATAAATATGTGATTTACTAGTCATTGCCGATGTACTTAGACGCTGTTTTAAGTTTCAGGCTAGTACATGCGTGTGATGATGGACAGTGTTGAGTTATCCACTGTGATAGTATTAAGGGACTCCTTGAGATTACTCGGGAGTGAGTTTTTCCTAAAGAATTCAGTGAAACGGACGTTCTGGAAACGCCGTCACAAGGGCGAGTGAGATCAAGCGTGCCGCACACGCGGGCGCAACAATACTGGCGAGGCGAGCCGCTGTCGGCTCTTGTGCCGCTGTTGGCTCTTGGGCCGCTGTCGGCATTCTTTGTACTTACGAGTACGAAAGGCGGAATAGTTTTTCTTCCCGGACAGCTGATGTGAAAGAATTCTGTTGTCAATACTTATGTTTTTTTCGATCTACTGAATGTTATTTTCTTGTTTAGCATTAAGTGGACTCTCATGGCAAGCGTATTAATTACGAAAAGGTTATATAAAATGTGTATTCTATGTAATTAATAATTAATTTGCGTATTTTGATCTACCTGTTTTTATGACCATGTACTCTGATTAATTTTGTAAATAGTATTCCATTTCTTGATACTGCTAGGAATTTAGATTTTTAGAATAGCTAAACCATTTTCTATGTTTTCTATGAATTTTAATATGTTGTCAACCTGTTTTATTTTGATCAAGATGACAGAGTGGAATAAGATTAGGAGTGTTTCCACTCAATTATTATCGTCTAAAAATTGGTTTATGGTTAATTAGGCGAATGCTAAATTTTGTTGATGTTTTGAGCATATGCATTTCCGCTGTTTCTTTTTTTTTTTGGACATTTTCTGAGTCTGTTTACGTTACACGAACATCCTCAGACAATGTGGGGCACGTGTAACGCCGGAAATGCATATCCTCCTATTTCCATCTATTGCACTATAATTTGTTTTCCTTATTTTTGCTACCTGAATATATGACATTTCTGTGTCTTTACATATTGTAATTGTTTTACTGTTTTTATATACATATTTATGCATTTATGTCGATGTATAATTGGTTTGTTTCGTAGATATTATTTGTATTTTTACGCTGGGTCTTGCCTAGGGAAAACTGCTATCGAACGATTACATCGATAGGTCGTGTGAAGAATCAAAGTGTGTAGGATCTTTGGTAGTGTTAACGCTGCCGCGTGAAGCGCGGGCAGAACAGGGAGAGTCTGGCGGGGGTAGCGAGTGGAGCAGGTGTTGTGTGACGCTCCCGCGAGTTGCCGCGCTTTCGGGGTTTGGCAGCATGTAATTGCGCTCGACTCGCGATGATAGTTTCTGACATGGTGTCGCGGACGGGAAGCATTAGCTGGCGCACATCAAGAGCCCGTTTCGCCTGGTGACCGTGTCGAGAAGAAGGCGCGCCAACATCCAGCTTCTGCAACAGCGACGGCCGACAATGAGTGACTGTCGCCACCTCCTCGATCGACGGCTTCAAACCTTCAATCAACCAACAAGGGAGACTAAAAGCACGTAAAGTTTCAGAACTGTATGGCAGACCTCAGCGTTTCAAATTGTTCCATTTGCCTCGCAAAATTACAGCAACTTAGCATGAACCTTTGTTGCTCATTGTCCCAATTGCATTGCCAAGCAGGGTCCCTTCCTTTTCCGAAATGAACCCGAGTGTCGTTGAAATTCAAACGCCAGCATTAAAATAATATAATTAGATTTCACTGCTTTAATTTCAAAGTTCAGTAGCGGGCTACAATATTTAGGTTACACGAGCACAAATTTAGAGTGCGAGTTTTGTTAGCATATTTTAGCTTACCTGTGACTGCAGCTCAGCTTGGTACGTACTAAATTTTACTATTGTTAATTGTTCAGAATCATTTAATTCAAGATCAAAGTTAAATCTCTTATTTCTAAATTGCGTAGATTCAAGTAGCTTTTGAAATGATTGTTGAGGTAGTCCAAGACTAACTGTATTTCGATGTGCTTCAGAAAGAAAGCTCACTATTAACTTCAGTCACTAAATCAACTTTCGATTTTCCGGTTTTATTAATTCTTTTGCTAAATTAAGTCAGAGTGTAGCGAAATTTATTACTTCTGACAAACTTTCAGTTTTCACACTACACGTGTCAACCTTCAGTTGCCACGCTTCTAGTGCTAATTATATGTGTAATAACCTTTCTTTTTCAGTTACTATAGTAATTGTCCTTAGGACTGGCGACCGTGATTTCCCCAAATCTCAAATATCTAATTACCGCTAGTTAATTGTTAACGTAACGGCCGCACATTTACTTTCTTTATTAACTTTACCCCTTTTCAAAATTAATTTCCACCAGTTTTATTAGCACATTTCCTTTCATTTAGATGTAACCCTTTCCTCCCTCTTTACCGACAGATTAACTTCGGTGACGATTGCTTTTCCAAAACTCCCATTAGGTACACGCGGTTTCATTTTTCACTGTCATTAAGGTCGGTAAGTGAGGGGGAGGTTACAACCAATCCGCCACATGTCGTGCGTTATTAACAGGTAGTCGATCGTGTTGAAAGAAGCGATCGCCATCCCCGAATTTCTGTTCAACAATGGGAAGCAAGAAGGTGCTTAAAACATCTGTGTAGGCCTGTGCTGTCATAGTGGCACGCAAAACAACAAGGGGTGCAAGCTCCCTCCATGAAAATCAAGACCTCACCATGACACCACCACCTCCTATTTTTACTGTTGGGACTACACACGCTGGCAGAAGACGTTCACCGGTAATTCGCCATACCCACACTGTGCCATCGGATCGCCGCATTGTGTACCGTGATTCGTCACTCCACACAACGTTTTTCCACTGTTCTACCGTCCAATGTTTACGCTCCTTACACCAAGCGAGGTGTCTTTTGGCATTTCCTGGAGTGATGTGTGGCTTATGAGCAGCCGCTCAGCCATGAAATCCAAGTTTTCTCACCTCCCGCCTAGCTGTCATATTACTTGCATTGGATTCTGGTGCAATTTTTAAATCCTGTTTGATGATCTGGATAGATGTCTGCCTATTACACATGACAACCCTCTTCAACTGTTGGCAGTCTCTGTAAGTCAATAGACGAGATCGACCTGTACGCTTTTGTGCTGTACTTATCCTGTTTCCACTTCACTATCACATCGGAAACACAGGGTTATTTGGTAACCGTGATAGCGTTACGGAGATGTTTAACGAACTCAAGTGGCAGACTCTGCAAGAGAGGCGCTCTGCATCGCAGTGTAGCTTGCTCGCCAGGTTTCGACAGGGTGCGTTTCTGGATGAGGTATCGAATATATTGCTTCCCCCTACTTATACCTCCCGAGGAGATCACGAATGTAAAATTAGAGAGATTAGAGCGCGCACGGAGGCTTTCAGACAGTCGTTCTTCCCGCGAACCATATGCGACTGGAACAGGAAAGGGAGGTAGTGACAGTGGTACGTGAAGTGCCCTCCGCCACAGACCGTTGGGTGGCTTGCGGAGTATAAATGTAGATGTAGATGTAGAAACAGTGGATCTAGGGATGTTTAGGAGAGTGGAAATATCGCGTACAGAATATGCCACAAGTGACACTCAGTCAGCTGACCACGTTCGAAGTCCATGAGTTCCACGGAGCGTCCCGTTCTGCTCTCTGACGATGTCTAATGATTACCGAGTCAATGATATAGAGTAACTCGCAGCACAATGCACGTAATATGAAAACCGTGTATTTTGGTGGTGTCCGAATACTTTGATCACACAGTGTATCGTGATGCCCCATTTTACTTTCGGCGAGATAGCGTAGATAAAGTACAAAAATTACAGATCCCTGGATAAATCAGGTCTTCGGAATTGGAGTATTGGCGAATGAAGCCGGATTGAGACAGTGCAGATGTGGACGCCGAGTACAGAGTAGCCGATGAAAAGTATCGAGCCACCCGTAAGTAATGCATAAGAGGCGAACCCACCAGCATAAATGTAGGCGATGAATATTGTACTGTCAGTAGAAAAGCAGCAATATCACTACGGATTGGTCAAGAGGGCTCAGTGATAAGGAACGTGGACCAGTCATTGGATGTCACTTAAGAAATCCGTCAGGGGCATTTAAACTCTTCTGTGGCTGCGGAAGTCGGCTGCTGGTGATATGATTGTGAAGTGGAACAACCACAGCTAAAACCAAGACCGGCAGACATGTACTGAAGGACAAGGAGCGTCGAGCATGGTGAAGGACTGTTCTAAAAAAACCGCATTAAATCAGTGGAAGAAATCACCCATGAGTTCCAGAGTGCTACCAATAGTCCACCTGGCACAATGTGCGTAAGGCGTTACACCCGAGAGTTTTCCCACAAACTCTCCTGGCATCTAGCGGACAGCCACTAGATGTGTAACCTGATGAGCGAGTAATATCATTACTAGTTGTAGCAGCGGTCATGCATCATGCCCATATCGCGGACATAGCGTCATTTAGAACAACGCGTGCTCCGAAGAAATGAACTGTAGATTCTGTCTGTAATTTTGCTTTTGACTTGGGAGACGGAAACAGTCCTGTGACAGTCTATCCCCTAGACACAGCCTCTGCTGAAATCACCGCACTAATTATTCAGCTCTAATCAGATCACAGTGCAAAATTTTGAGTCCTCAGTTTCGTCATACTACAATTTCCATGTCACTAATGCATATCATTAGGTTACGCATAAACAAGGAACACGTGATACCGTGACGGGAAGAAAGTGGCTATTGACTAGAATTGACAAGGACCACCATCAACTGGAATCACTCAATAGAGGAAAGTCCACTGGACCTGACGGGATACCAATTCGATTCTACACAGAGTACGCGAAAGAACTTGCCCCCCTTCTAACAGCCGTGTACCGCAAGTCTCTAGAGGAACGGAGGGTTCCAAATGATTGGAAAAGAGCACAGATAGTCCCAGTCTTCAAGAAGGGTCGTCGAGCAGATGCGCAAAACTATAGACCTATATCTCTTACGTCGATCTCTTGTAGAATTTTAGAACATGTTTTTTGCTCGCGTATCATGTCATCTCTGGAAACCCAGAATCTACTATGTAGGAATCAACATGGATTCCGGAAACAGCGATCGTGTGAGACCCAACTCGCCTTATTTGTTCATGAGACCCAGAAAATATTAGATACAGGCTCCCAGGTAGATGCTATTTTTCTTGACTTCCGGAAGGCGTTCGATACAGTTCCGCACTGTTGCCTGATAAACAAAGTAAGAGCCTACGGAATATCAGACCAGCTGTGTGGCTGGACTGAAGAGTTTTTAGCAAACAGAACACAGCATGTTGTTATCAATGGAGAGACGTCTACAGACGTTAAAGTAACCTCTGGCGTGCCACAGGGGAGTGTTATGGGATCATTGCTTTTCACAATATCTATAAATGACTTAGTAGATAGTGTCGGAAGTTCCATGCGGCTTTTCGCGGATGATGCTGTAGTATACAGAGAAGTTGCAGCATTAGAAAATTGTAGCGAAATGCAGGAAGATCTGCAGCGGATAGGCACTTGGTGCAGGGAGTGGCAACTGACCCTTAACATAGACAAATGTAATGTATTGCGAATACATAGAAAGAAGGATCCTTTATTGTATGATTATATGATAGCGGAACAAACACTGGTAGCAGTTACTTCTGTAAAATATCTGGGAGTATGCGTGCGGAACGATTTGAAGTGGAATGATCATATAAAATTAATTGTTGGTAAGGCGGGTACCAGGTTGAGATTCATTGGGAGAGTGCTTAGAAAATGTAGTCCATCAACAAAGGAGGTGGCTTACAAAACACTCGTTCGACCTATACTTGAGTATTGCTCATCAGTGTGGGATCCGTACCAGGTCGGGTTGACGGAAGAGATAGAGAAGATCCAAAGAAGAGCGGCGCGTTTCGTTACCGGGTTATTTGGTAACCGTGATAGCGTTACGGAGATGTTTAACGAACTCAAGTGGCAGACTCTGCAAGAGAGGCGCTCTGCATCGCGGTGTAACTTGCTCGCCAGGTTTAGAGAGGGTGCGTTTCTGGATGAGGTATCGAATATATTGCTTCCCCCTACTTATACCTCCCGAGGAGATCACGAATGTAAAATTAGAGAGATTAGAGTGCGCACGGAGGCTTTCAGACAGTCGTTCTTCCCGCGAACCATACGCAACTGGAACAGGAAAGGGAGGTAATGACAGTGGCACGTAAAGTGCCCTCCGCCACACACCGTTGGGTGGCTTGCGGAGTATCAATGTAGATGTAGATGTAGATGTAGACATCTTGGCTCAAAGAAGGGCAGCCCGTTTCGTGTTATCGCACAATAGGGGTGAGAGTGTCACTGATATGATACGCGAGTTGGGGTGGCAGCCACTGAAACAAAGGCGGTTTTCTTTGCGGCGAGATCTATTTACAAAATTTCAATCACCAACTTTCTTTTCCGAATGCGAAAATATTTTGCTGACACCCACCTACGTAGGGAGAAATGATCATAATAATAAAATAAGATAAATCAGAGCTCAGATTTAGGTGTTCCGTTTTCCCACGCTCCATTCGGGAGTGGAATGGTAGAGAAGTAGTATGAAAATGGTTCCATGAACCCTCTGCCAGGAACTTAACAGTGAATTACAGAGTAACCATGTAGATGTAGATTTGCATTTATTATTCCCACATTTCGTAGATCTCTAAAACAATTAATTTTGTACATTATTTACTACTATCCAGCAGGCATAACTGTTCGTAAACATTACAGTGCGACTTCAAATGTACTAATGTGCTGTGGTCTCATAATATCAGAGCCTACAGTGCACAATTGGGGATTGGTTTGGTATGTATTTCATACCATACGTGATGTATTAACCCACTAATTCAAATACACAGCCTCTCAGAACTCATTCCGTGCACCAAAACAATCTTATTCTAGTCGACTGCCTAACAGGAAAACTATACCCTAGTATCTTGCATGTCAAAGCTCGTCTGAAGACATATTACATCGACAGGAATTAATCTAAAAGGTATTTATATTCCTGCCATGGATTTCACCAAAATATTTAACTATCTATCTGTACTGTTTTCCCTCAATTAATTTTTATTCCAATACACACGTCACACGCCTAATTATGTACCGATCATGGCAACTTAATAATGTACCGTATCCCTGGTGCTATTCTCGAAGCTTTTCTTTGTACTCACCATTATGTGCCATGATCAGAGTTGCTCTACAAACGCTCAGTATTTCACACACGATATTTATCCTAACACGGTAAAATTTAATCTAGGATCAATTCCCAGTGCAATGCGGCCCTACTGGAATCGCTGGGCGAATGGTTATGTACTCACCCGCATTTTTCTCACGGAGTAAAAAATCTAGAGCTTCGCACGATATTACGAATTCTCCTACTCAAACAATTACCATAGGTAATATTCCGTGTTCAGCCAATCCTGTGTGTGGTGAAGACAAAGCCCATCTGTAATATCACTGAATAAAAGAAATTAAGTTTCTGGAGCTGATATGAAAATGGATTTCACGCACAGATATTTATACAGCACACACGCAGTCCTAAAATTAAAAATTGTTCTAGCACTTCTTGTCCGTCTTGCCTATCAGCTCACTCTGACAAAGACTGTAGTAAATTTGCTTAGCCTTAACGAAATGTTTGACCTAATCAAAAATCTTTACACAGCTTGCTTAAATTATTCCAGCTTAGAAAATAATACACGATAATATCACCAACTTACATCTAACACATGCAAATACATTGTTTTCCAGTCAAGACCAACGAAGCTGGATCATTGGTCTAAAACAAAGAGTCCTAACGTCCCCAGATTTGCCTGCCCATAACTGCATCAAAATTCCGAAAATCTCGCCCATCTGTATGTCATGGTTGTTGTCCTGAAAATAAGAAACATTATTTGCAACCACAGGCTTCAGTACTGTACTTCACATTTACACCAATTTGCAGAAAAATGTTTGGAGCGCACAATAAAGTGAACCGATCAGACCAGGAACCAACTTCAGAGTGCTGGAACATGGCTGCCCACAAAGGAGACCTCCATCCGCTCAGTGGTTCGGGCATCCTCTTGTGACACTGGCCAACCACACCCCAAACTCACAACTACTTTGGAATATCAGCCTTCTCTGGTTTACTTCAGTGTCAGAGTGTGATGTATTAAGGAAGCACACCAGGGTAGAACTTTTATGAGTGTAGTTTTTCTATTGGCTAAAAATATTCTTTATAGATTCTATTTTTGAGACTGATTCGTATAAAGTGCGCCATAAATGTTAAAGTGGGATTTACTGTGTGGGGGTCTGGCGTATCCGAGCGCTCGAATGCTACCGATGTAACAGTATAATAGTTACTAATGGAACAGCGGTACTGTTAGTTTCGGATAGTTATCACAGGGGACATTAGTATCAACTAAAACACTATCCTGATCCAAATTTATCTTCGTAACATGATTCGTTTATGGTAAACAGTCTATCTCGCACCGGCTTAAGTTGTCATTTCGCTCGTTTATATATGAAGTAAAACGCGAATGCTTGAAAATGGAAAATAAACGTATTTATACGGATAGAAAGAAAAAGTTTCGAAATGTAATCCCACTCATCAAAAAGCCTCGATTGGTAAGCAGAAGCCAGTTAATCAATATAATTGTGTCGAAACGAGTTTCGACATCGGCGAAGAAAAGGGCAGATCTATGGTGCTGGCATTGCCCATTAAATGTCTGTGCAATTACAACATTGAAAAATACATGTTGAAACTCTGAACTCCCGTTTTATCAAAACAACGTTTTTCAAGTTAACAGAAACTATAACTAATGAAATGTACATGAAATTGTGTTATACCATCTTGTAACTATTGAGTCGGCGTTTTTTCTCCTGTAGTAAGTAGGGTTTTCGCGATATATTTTAATTCAGGTTTTTAGTGGACGTTCTTATAACGATATTTTTGTCGAAAAAACTGATTTTTGTTTCAGAGTGCTGTCATTTTGTAAGAAACGGTTTTCTTTCCTCAAATATCGCCACGTACTACATTTTGGCAGTATCATATGTTTCAAAGCAGGTTTTGAAATTTTGTTCTGGGTCGAAAATTGTGACATTTAGAGCTTCCACCAACCGCCCTTGCATTCCGCGAAGTCCTTTCATCATTGTCGTGTAGTGTTCCTGGGTGCAAGTTTTTTACACAAAAAATTCATGACGCAATCTTAAGGGTGCACAATAAAGGTCCTAAGTTAGTTCTGTAATTACTTCTTTATTTTATTGAAAAAAACCGTGATATCGGTTCCATAATCGAGCGTCACTCTGGTCTAACCCCTTAAATGGATGCAGTAAACAAGAACAGATATTTGAGGCTAAAAAACTTCATTTTTACACGAATATCAACATTCGAAAATTCAAAATGCCGGAAGAAATACCTGTGTGTCACGTCCTCCAACGAATCGTTTTACACTGGAACTTTAATTGAATCAAAAATTTGGCACGAATGATTTCTGTGAACTCTAGCAAACTATCAGAAACAATAATTATTTTGTGATGTATCATGACACACATTTAATCACGCTCACATCTGGTGAAACCTGCTGACGCACTACGCTATGTGGTCAAAAGTATCCGGACACCCCAAAATTATACGTTTTCTATCTTGCCACCTACTACCAGGTACACCATATCAGCGACCTCAGTAGTCATTAGATATCGTGAGAGAGCAGAATGGGGCGCTCCGCGAAGCTCACGGACTTCTAACGTGGTCAGGTGATTGTGTGTCACTTGTGTCATACGTCTATACGCGAAATTTCCACACTCCTAAACATCCCTAGGTCCACTGCTCCCGAAGTGATAGTGAAGTGGATACGTGAAGCGATACGTACAGCTCAAAAGCGTACAGGCCGACCTCGTCTGTTGACTGACAGAGACCGCCGACAGTTGAAGAGGGTCGTCCTGTGTAGTGGGCAGACATGTATCTACACTCCTGGAAATTGAAATAAGAACACCGTAAATTCATTGTCCCAGGAAGGGGAAACTTTATTGACACATTCCTGGGGTCAGATACATCACATGATCACACTGACAGAACCACAGGCACATAGACAAAGGCAACAGAGCATGCACAATGTCGGCACTAGTACAGTGTATATCCACCTTTCGCAGCAATGCAGGCTGCTATTCTCCCATGGAGACGATCGTAGAGATGCTGGATGTAGTCCTGTGGAACGGCTTGCCATGCCATTTCCACCTGGCGCCTCAGTTGGACCAGCGTTCGTGCTGGACGTGCAGACCGCGTGAGACGACGCTTCATCCAGTCCCAAACATGCTCAATGGGGGACAGATCCGGAGATCTTGCTGGCCAGGGTAGTTGACTTACACCTTCTAGAGCACGTTGGGTGGCACGGGATACATGCGGACGTGCATTGTCCTGTTGGAACAGCAAGTTCCCTTGCCGGTCTAGGAATGGTAGAACGATGGGTTCGATGACGGTTTGGATGTACCGTACACTATTCAGTGTCCCCTCGACGATCACCAGTGGTGTACGGCCAGTGTAGGAGATCGCTCCCCACACCATGATGCCGGGTGTTGGCCCTGTGTGCCTCGGTCGTATGCAGTCCTGATTGTGGCGCTCACCTGCACGGCGCCAAACAAGCATACGACCATCATTGGCACCAAGGCAGAAGCGACTCTCATCGCTGAAGACGACACGTCTCCATTCGTCCCTCCATTCACGCCTGTCGCGACACCACTGGAGGCGGGCTGCACGATGTTGGGGCGTGAGCGGAAGACGGCCTAATGGTGAGCGGGACCGTAGCCCAGCTTCATGGAGACGGTTGCGAATGGTCCTCCCCGATACCCCAGGAGCAACAGTGTCCCTAATTTGCTGGGAAGTGGCGGTGCGGTCCCCTACGGCACTGCGTAGGATCCTACGGTCTTGGCGTGCATCCGTGCGTCGCTGCGGTCCGGTCCCAGATCGACGGGCACGTGCACCTTCCGCCGACCACTGGCGACAACATCGATGTACTGTGGAGACCTCACGCCCCACGTGTTGAGCAATTCGGCGGTACGTCCACCCGGCCTCCCGCATGCCCACTATACGCCCTCGCTCAAAGTCCGTCAACTGCACATACGGTTCACGTCCACGCTGTCGCGGCATGCTACCAGTGTTAAAGACTGCGATGGAGCTCCGTATGCCACGGCAAACTGGCTGACACTGACGGCGGCGGTGCACAAATGCTGCGCAGCTAGCGCCATTCGACGGCCAACACCGCGGTTCCTGGTGTGTCCGCTGTGCCGTGCGTGTGATCATTGCTTGTACAGCCCTCTCGCAGTGTCCGGAGCAAGTATGGTTGGTCTGACACACCGGTGTCAATGTGTTCTTTTTTCCATTTCCAGGAGTGTAGATCATCACACAGGAATTCCAGACTGCAACAGGATCCTTTGCAAGTACTCTGACAGTTAGGAGGGAGGTGAGAAAACTAGGATTTCATGGCCGTGCGGTTGCTCATACGCCACAGGTCGTAAGCTGTCATCGAGGCTAAGGGTGGGCCAACACCATATTGAATTCCAGCATTACCGTCGGAGGGCGCCGCTAACTTGAAATTCTTGTTGGTGCACCCTCTAAGAAAGCCGCTTTAATTTTTTATGAAACTACTGTATTTTTTTAAGATCAGCAGAAAATAGAATTTGCTTGCATGACAATTGACATTAATTTTTTCACTGATAACAAATTGACTCAGTGAGGTTTTTCTTAAGCTTCTGACCTCTCTGGTTGCTTGTTTAATGAGACACGCTGCTCGAGGATTCCGTCGCAGTAACTGCCGGATAGTATGTTAGCCAGGTGCATCTGTGGAAGTTATACTGTTCGTTTGCAAAAGAAGCAAGTTAACAAGAGAAATGTAGACTTTACACATAACTGCTTATGCTTCTTTAAAGTAAGAAAGGTGAGTAATTCAGACAAAAATAGATCGCTAATTCTGTTGCATTTTTTGATAGAATTCCGTAACTCATCATATTTTTAATCGTGAATGACTAGAGTGGAAACGTACCAAATGATTTTCTTTCTCCAGTTATCGGAGAAGTATGATAATAATCCAAAGCAAATAGCATATCGTACTTATGTCACTACTCCTACTCAGAGTGAAGCAATGAAGTTCTTCACCTTAAATATCTCGCGATGTGTTAAAGATATAATTTGCTTTCATTTTTATGAGCAGTTACAAGCGGCTCATAAAAGGACTTACGCTTGTTTCAACGAATAAAACTATCCTCGTTTTAGGCTCTGGAATAACAGGTGTTGTTGAGGAAACATATTTTATATTCCTGAAGCTGTGATCTCTCTGACTACTTGCAGAATCCTGTTGACTACTCATCAAGCGGAAAATAACCGTCAATAACTTCGACAAAGTAAATGATATTTGATGTGAATAAGTTTAGTCCTTCACTCATAGGATCAAAACAATTGTGTGCGTTTGATGCGCAATTTTAATTTCCACAGCTTTTACCCTTTTTCTTCTTTAGAGAAGCGTCATCAGTGGCAAATTTTGACTAAAAAAAAATTTAAATTTTTCTTCTTGCCATGTTAAAATTTCCTTTTTATGAAAAAACACAGCACCGTTTAGTGAATGTCGTCACACTAAAATGATAGTGCAGTTGCAGTTACGACAGGGGTCTCCTAAGCGAGGAAGTGAGAACAGGTCATTTCAATAGCTTACGAAAAAGTGCATCCTCAGTATAAAAATTACTCTGTAATTTCTTCATTTATGTTGTCACAAAGCCACACTAACGTACATTTCCACTACTATCATGACGCTTAAAAATTACGTAGTTTCTCTGGAAATGTTTGTAGTTATTCGTATATAACAGTAGATAAGAAAGTTTTGCGTATTCGGCATGTGGTAAAATATGCTACCAAAATCTCGTTTCAACATCTCAAACGATTTAGGAGATAAAAAGGATGATATCAATAGTTTAAGTGATCTTGCTACGTAAATCCATTTTCTCAAGATTGGAGGCAACATAGATCTCCCCCCAAGATTAAAGGAGAATTCAATATGTTAGCTAAATTCCATACACAGAAATGTGTGATCCGATTTGCACCAAATGCTAAATCGTAGCAGACCTACTTTTTCGTTGCAGTTTTGGAATTTTGTGCTCTGTGTTACATGAAAAAACTATGACAGTTGACGGAATGATGAGCATTTCACCATGAAGCTGATATATAAAGCTACGAGACAAAAAGAATCAAAATTTTTTATCGAATAGTTTCTTTAAAATAGTGTGAGAAAAACTGCAAATCTAACGTTGAGTGCGTGACGTACTGCTTGGAGTGGCCTTGCAGCAGCGGTCTGGTCAGCGGGCTAACCGTTGTTCTCTGTGTGGACCCCGAGGAGCGTCTAAATACGCTGGACCGTGCGGCGACCCAGCACGTAGACTATCTGTTTTCTTTGTGTGCTTACAGATGTGCACAACCGCGGTTTCAGCTCGAACAGTGTAGCACTGATATCGTCAGTCTACCGCCACATTAGGCTGTACTATCTCGTGTACAGATACATACTCAACTGCCTGAAACTGTTGACCTAGGCTGAGAAACACGAATTTTTTGTGATTCTAATAACAGCAATGATGCCGAAGGGAAGGATCCATTATTAAAGTGGAAATGTCCATAATCCAAATTACGGTCGCCCGCAGTATTAGAGTGGCACCTCGCTCTAAACTACAAAATCTCGACAAATGAGAAACCGAACATAATTCGTTCCCACCAAACACCAACATGTAGCTGTGTGGCCAGGCAGGTACCCTCATTCACGGTTTGTGTGCGGGAAATCCGCCAGCAAACATGCTTATCTGAGTCGCGAACACTCAGTTATAGATCAAACAAAGGCAAGCCGTATGGAAGTGAAGAAACTTATTAATCCCGAGTACCTCCGATTTCCAACTACTAAAAACAATGCGGCAACAGCGGCAAAATGGGCTATAGGATACACACTAACTAACGTAATACGAAATTGCTATCCTAACCTCAACGATTCTTATTCCAACATTGAATGCGAGCATCATAAAATAAGAACCAAAGAAGAATATCAAGAAATGTACACTAACATACCACATTATTGTTAACTTCTAAGATCCCAATATATTTAAAAAAAGGAAAAAAATGTATAAATTATCTGATCTGAAAACGGATTATCCACGAAAGTAGTACAGAAGTTATGCCATCCTATTTACAGGATTTAGACGCTTGAATTAATGAAGTAAAGTGACCTGACTGCTATATTTAGGAACTATGACTTATAACAGGCAAGACTTACTTTACTCAACGATTTTTTAATGAGCGTATCAAATAGTTAATTGATTTGTGTGAACCTGATTAGTACAGCAAACATCTAAATTTACTTGAAAACATGTGAACAACGGTGCTTATAGCCCCGCTGGGTGTAATGGGGATGAAGTACCCAGAGCGTTAGCGAAAATCACAAATAAAAGACGCAAATTAGGTACACTTCATATGAAATGGTGAAATGTGAACTGGAAACAGCGTCTGCTACGTCACTTACCTTCTGTTCTGAAAAGCAGTGCATAGAAAGATCGTTCGTAATAGTCGCCATGTTTGATGAACAGCTTGAAAGTGTAATTGCTTCCTAAATGTAGATAGACGCGATGACATAATATTAGTGCTCAGAGCATGTGGTACACAAAAAATTGTAACAAAATGAAGTCTAAATATCGCTAACGATCCTGAATTTAAACGTTCTACTATTCGGATGAGTTGTTAGGAAACCGAATCTGTACCGTGCATGGACCATTACTCTTTTCACAAAGTCATAAAGGCGTTTGACACTATGAAACACCCTTTGAAATTCTCCAACAGTCAACAACTTCTTGGTCCACTTCTGGCCACTACGTAAGGAGTTATTCGGCTTGGCATCGATTAATGGAGTCCAGTAGGCATGCCAGACCATCGAAATCCCGAGCTGGTCGGAGGACTGTACCCATAATGTTCCAAAAGTCCTCAGTTTGGGAGAGATCCGGCAACGTTTCTGGCCAAGGTAGGTTTGGTGATCACGAAGACAACAAGCAGAAACTTCCGCCGTGCGCAGGCGTGCATTATGTTGCTGAAACGTAAGCCCAGGATGATTTGCTGTGAAGAGTAACAAAACGGGGCGGAGACTATAGTTGGTGTACCATTGTATTCTAAGGGTGCCGTGAATGTCAATGAAAGGGATCCTGCTGTGGAAAGGAATGGTTCCCCAGACCATAACTTCTGGTTGTCGCGCTATAAATCATGTTGATTTCCTACAGCTGTTTGGGCCATCTCTAGACAACTTTTCGCTGGTCATCAAGGCTCATTTCGAAGCGGGACTCATTACTGAAGATATTTTTAGGGAAGGCGGATCCGCCCGGCGGATTAGTGTCGATGTCCGGTGTGCTGGCCAGCCGGCGGATAGTTTTTGAGGCGGTTTTCCATCTTCCTCGGCGAATGCGGGGTGCTCCCCCTTATTCCGCCTCAGTTACACTGTGTCGGCGATTGCTGTGCAAACACTGTCTCCACGTACACGTACACCATAATAACTCTACCGTGCAAACATCTGGGGCTACACTCGTCTGGTATGAGACGTTCCTGCGGGGGTGGGGAGTTTGGGGGGGGGGGTCCACTGGGGGCAGAACCACACACTAATCCTGGGTTCGGTGTGGGGTGGCGGTGGGTTGGGTGGGCCGCTGTGGCCTGTTGTGGGGTTGTGGACCACTGCGCTCTACGACGGGGCGAAGCCTTTCAGTAGTTTCTAGGACCCCGATTTAATTCACACTCACACATAAACGCACCATGAGTCATTGTCTCGGCTGCTATTTTTTTTTTTTCATAGCAGGACCCATTTGGTTTTCATCTGCAACCTCTTACGACACAGCAGTACGTCGGCGATATACTACACGCCGTTTTGTTGTCCGTTGTAAGTCATCCACGGCTTACGTTTCAGCAATATAACGGCTCCCTGCACATGGCGAGTGTTTCTACCGTTTGTCTTTATGCTTGTCAAATCCCTACCTAGACTAATAAAGTAGACAGATCTCTTCCCAGCTCAGAATGCTTGAAACAGGATGGGGAAGTCTTTCAACCAGCTCGGGACTTTGGCTAGCTAACGTTCCAATTGGACAGAATTTGGCACGATATTCTTGAGGATATCCATCTGTTCTATCTGTCAACGCCAAGTCGAATAGCTGCTTTCGAAAGGGCGAGAGGTGAACCAAAGCTTTATTGACTTTCTCAGTTTGTAAATGCCATTTCTCTTTAATAAATCATCCAGTTTCTAAGAAATTATCATCATTTGTTTTTTCTGAGCATCTACATCACATCCACTGAGCCACGAGGGTTGCCGCGCGGTCTGAGGCGCCTTGCCACGCTTCACGCGGCTTCCCATCCCCCCGCCCCTCCGGAGGTTTGACTCCTCCCTCGGGGGCATGGGTGTGTGTGTTGTCCTTAGCGTAAGTTAATTTAGGTTAGATTAAGTAGTGTGTAAGCTTAGGGACCGATGAACTCAGCAGTCTTCTCCCATAGGAACTTACCACCATCACAGCTCCACATCCACTGATTTCCGCCCCATTTGGATAACTCCTCCATGGTGTGTCGGTTTCTTTTTTTTAAATGCATCGATGTAGCAAGACGCTAGCAAGTTTTACCAGTAGCCAGTCGTTTGTCAATCTTCGTACATCCATATTTAAATTGGATGATGGTGGGACAACAGCTGGTATAATTGTTTTATTGAAAATGAAACTCCTCCAGCTGTATTTAAGATTTCATATTTATTTGGCTATTAGTTTGGACGTTGCGTCAACGTCATCTCCAGGCCCATTCACTTTGATTACATCAATTGTTGTGGGTGGCTGAGTACTAGAGGTCAGCGGTGAGACCAATACGTGCTCCACACGAATTGGTCTCACCGCGGACTCCTACTACTCAGCCACACACAATTGATAGCATCAAACTGTACAGGCCTGAAGATGACGAAACGTCGAAACTAGTAGCCAAATAAATATGAAATCTTAAATACAGCTGGAGGAGTTTCATTTTCAATAAAAAAAAGTCATTTATCAAGTTCCTTCAGCATTCAAGACTATTTGTTACTATCACGAACAAGACTATTATTCTATTTATTTCAGCACTATAAAAGGACCTACAGCAGTTCAAAGATTCTATATTAATTATTAATTGTACATACTGTAAATATCTTTTTTTTTTACAAAAAATAACTTTATCTTGAAAGATGAACAACAGGTAAAGATGATTCTTTTACCGTTGTACTGAGTTCATCGAGCTGTTGATGCAAGATTATTGATTCATTACGTCTCAGTACGCTAGTGGAAGAATAATATTAAGAATAAACGAAAAAAGGTGCATACCTATGTCTTGAGAACGTATAGGATCTTCAGAGTGGCGTAGGCAGTACTGAAATACGGAAGCTGAAGCCATGGAAGCCAAGTGGGGCACTGGGAACACTGACAATATGAGCTACCAACGTGTGAGAGACGGCAGCTGGTGTAACGAACTCGCCTGATCAAAGATTCTTTGATCTGATTTAACACAGGCTTACTGATTTAAGTCAAGCTAGGTGAACTAGGAGCGACCTTGGAAAAAAATACCTAGGAATTGGTTTCGCCATTTACCGCGTTTAGGCTGGTATGTTATGGGGCTCTGTTTACAGAGCTGAGTACTAAGTGTGAAAGCTACACGGAGATGCTCTGCCAGATCCAGAGGCAGACATCACAAGATATGCATTCTGCATCACGGTGGTGTGGTTTACTATTAGGTTTGGAGAGCGTACATTCATAGATGAGTCAACAAACACGTTGCTTGCTGCTACAAAATTTCGTGCAAAGTTAAAATTAGAGATATCCGAGCTTACACTGAAGCTTACCAGCGCAGAGAATAGATGTAGATGCAGATACTTTCGTTCTTTCTGACGAATAATTACCTATATGCTTCCATCGTACCTATCTGAACTGCGAATTGCAGTACTGATGTCGAGGAAGGGCGTCTCAGTTGCTCAGGCGATGCGCTACAGTTACTCTGTAGGGTTTCAGTTTCACTTCGTCTACAGCCGTGCTAATAAATTGTACGGATTTCGATGCCGGTCTCTTTTGTTGAGTAAGAGTGAAATACAAAATCTGCCTGCTGCGTCTAAATACGCTAACATCCTAAGTCGTTGCGTTCTTGAGTTCTATCTAGGGAATTTATAGAAAATTCTAAGCCGTTTTATTAATATGTTATTCGGTAAACGGATCGAAGCAATCTATCCAGACACTGTGTGATATTCATTGAAATATAGAATGACACACGAAAGGCATAAATTTTAAACGACCTGTTCCAAAACTGTATCACAAAGGAAGATTGCACTCTAGTTCTCCTTTAAAACATTGCACAAACGACAGAATTACATATATAGAAATAAACGATCAGGGGACGAATAAGGAAATGAAATAGCTCAACAGAGGAAAAGCCATTGGACCTGACGGGATAATAAATCGATTGGATACAAAGCATGCTAATAAGCTTGCCCCTCTTCTAGCGAGAAGCGCTCCTAATGATTAGCAAACAGTACAGGTCATTTCCGTTTTCAAGAAGGGTCGTTGAATAGATGCATAAAACTATAATCCTATATTACTGTTGTAGAATTTTGGAGCATGGTTTAAGCTCACGTATTATGATACTTCTGGAGGCAGAAAATCTCCTCCGTGCGAATCAAAATGGATACCGGAAACAACGATCGTGTGAAACCCAGTTCGCTGCGTGATGTTTAAAGCTTTCCCGGCGTACTGATTGTTCCATAAAAACACGCGAGAACTGCCGGTTCGCTGTGTTTCTCCACGAGACCCAGAAAGTAGTAGGTATGGACCACCAAGTACACAACTGGCCATTAAAACTACTACACCACGAAGATGACATGCTACAGACGCGAAATTTAACCGACAGGAAGAAGATGCTGTGATATGCAAATGATTAGCTTTTCAGAGCATTCACACAACGTTGGCGCCGGTGGCGACACCTACAACGTGCTCAAATGCGGAAAGTTTCCAACCGATTTCTCACACACAAACAGCAGTTGACCGGCGTTGCCTGGTGAAACGTTGTTGTGATGTCTCGTGTAAGGGAGAGAAATGCGTACCATCACGTTTCCGACTTTGATAAAGGTCGGATTGTAGCCCATCGCGATTGCGGTTTATCGTATCGCGACATTGCTGCTCGCGTTGGTCGAGATCCAATGACTGTTAGCAGAATATGGAATCGGTGGGTTCAGGAGGGTAATACGGAACGCCGTGCTGGATCCCAACGGCCTCGTATCACTAATAGTCGTGATGACAGGCGTCTTATCCGCATGGCTGTCACGGATAGTGCAGCCACGTCTCGATCCCTGAGTCAACAGATGGGGACGGTTGCAAGACAACATCCATCTGCACGAACAGTTTGACTACGTTTGCAGCAGCATGGACTATCAGCTCAAAGACCATGGCTGCGGTTACCCTTGTCGCTGCATCAGAGACAGGAGCGCCTGCGATGGTGTATTCAACGACGAACCTGGGTGCACGAATGACAAAACGTCATTTTTTCGGATGAATCCAGGTTATGTTTACAGCATCATGATGGTCGCACCCGTGTTTGGCGACATCGCGGTGAACGTACATTGGAAGGGTGTATTTGTAATCGCAATTACTGACGTATCACCCAGCGTGATGGTATGGGGTGCTGTTCGTTACACGTCTCGGTCACCTCTTCTTCGCATTGACGGCACTTTGAACAGTGGACGTTACATTTCATATGTGTTACGACCCGTGGCTCTACCATTCATTCGATCCCTGCGAACCCTACATTTCAGCAGGGTAATGCACGACCGCATGTTGCAGGTCCTGTACGGACCTTTCTGGACACAGTTAATGTTCGACTGCTGCCCTGTCCAGCACATTCTCCAGCTCTCTCACCAACTGAAAACGTCTGCTCAATGGTGGCCGAGCAACTGGTTCATCACAATATGCCAGTCACTACTCTTGATGAACTGTGGTATCGTGTTGAAGCTGCATGGGCAGCTGTGCCTGCACATGCCATCCAAGCTCTGTTTGAGTCAATGCCCAGGGGTATCAAGGCCGTTATTACGGCCAGAGGTCGATGTTCTGGGTACTGATTTCTCAGGGTGTATTAACCCAAATTGCGTGAAAATGTAATGACATATCAGTTCTAGTATAATATATTTGTCCAATGAATAGCCGTTTATCATCTGCTTTTCTTCTTGGTGTAGCAATTTTAATAGCCAGTAGTGTAGGTGCCATATTCCTTGACTTCACCAAGGCATTCAATACAGTTCCGCACTGCCGCTTAATAAACGACGTACGGGCGTACAGGTCATCAGACCAATTTTGTGATTGGATTGAAGGGTTTGTAGCAGAAGAAGCATGTCATTCTGAGGTCGGAGAAGTCTCCAAACATAAAAGTAAAATAGGAACTGCCGGCCGGTGTGGCCGTGCGGTTAAAGGCGCTTCAGTCTGGAACCGCGTGACCGCTACGGTCGCAGGTTCGAATCCTGCCTCGGGCATGGATGTGTGTGATGTCCTTAGGTTAGTTAGGTTTAAGTAGTTCTAAGTTCTAGGGGACTTATGACCACAGATGTTGAGTCCCATAGTGCTCAGAGCCATTTTTGAAAATAGAAACTGTCCTATCGGATTGTTATAGGACAATTACTATTCGCAATAAATGTAAATGGCGTAGTATATAAGACGAAAGTCCATGAGGCTCTTTGCGGATGGTGTTGTTGAATACAGACAAATGGCAAGCTATGAAACTGTAACGAAATGCAGGAAGATCTGAAGAAGGGCAGCACGTTTCGTTGCAGGTTCATTTAATAAACGCAGAAGCATCACGGAGACACTCAGTAAGTCCGATGGCAGATGCTGCAAGAGAGGCGCTCTGCATCACGGTACGATCTACTGTTAATATTCCGAGAATATACGTACCTAGAAGAGTCAACAACATATTGCTTCCTGCTACGCAAGGATCGAGATAAGACCATGAAGTTAAATAAGAGAGATCCGAGCTCATACTCTAGCTTACCAGCAACCGTTCTCTCCGCGAAGCACAGGATGAAGTTTCGCAACTCTCCTGGCTTTCACAATGACCAGATCTTAATGTAACTGAGACTCTGTGGTCTACTTTGGAGAGGTAGCTGCGTGATCGCTGTGCACCTCCACCATCCTTACTTGGTCTTTCACTTTTTGCAGCAAGACTCTATTAGATTCCCTTGAAAACCTTACTATGCCTGTATTTGTTCATTCCGAGACTTCTGGAAGTTATTTTGAATGCCAACGGTTTTCCTACACAGTATTAGGCATGGTAATGTGTCGTGTTTTTGGGGTTTCCATATTTTTGTCCACTCCCTGTAGTTGGCTCACTTGGTCATGAAATACATGTTCATTCTACCAATCGCCGAGAAAGACTGGCTGCATCTTCACATCACAGTGCACGGGACTAGGCTGAGTGATACACAACTGGCCATTAAAATTGGTTCACCAAGAAGAAATGCAGATGATAAACGAGTATTCATTGGACAGATACATTATACTAGAACTGACATGTGATTACGTTCTTACGCAATTTGGGTGCATAGATCCTGAGAAATCAGTACCCAGAACAACCAACTCTGGCCATAATAACGACCTTGATACGCCTGTGCTTTGAGTAAAACAGAGCTTGGATGGCGTGTACAGGTACAGCTGCCCATGCAGCTTCAACACGATGCCATAGGTCATCAAGAGTAGTGACTGGCATATTGTGACGAGCAAGTTGCTCGGCCACCATTGACCAGACGTTTTGAATTGGTGAGAGATCTGGAGAATCTGCTGGCCAGAGCAGCAGTCGAACACTTTCTGTATCCAGAAAGGCCCCTACAGGACCTGCAACATGCGGTCGTGCATTATCCTGCTAAAATGTTGGATTTCGCAGGGATCGAATGAAGGATGGAGCCACGGGTCGTAAGACATCTGAAATGTAACGTCCACTGTTCAAAGTGCCGTCAATGCGAACAAGAGGTGACCAAGACGTGTAACCGTGTAACCATTGGCACCCCATACCATGACGCCGGGTGATACGTCAGTAATTGCGATGACGAATACACGGTTCCAATGTGCGTTCACCGCGATGTCGCCTAACACGATGCGACCATCATGATGCTGTAGACAGAACCTGGATTCATCCGAAAAAATGACGTTTTGCCATTCGTGCACCCAGGTTCGTCATTGAGTACACCATCGCAGGCGCTCCTGTCTGTGATGCAGCGTCAACGGTAACCGCAGCCATGGTCTCCGAGCTGATAGGCCATTCTGCTGCAAACGTCGTCGAACTTTTCGTGCAGACGGTTGTTGTCTTGTAAACATCCCCATATGTTGACTCAGGGATCGAGACGTGACTGCACGATCCGTTACAGCCATGCGGATAAGATACCTGTCATCTCGACTGCTAGTGATACGAGGCCGTTGGGATCCAGCACGGCGTTCCGTATTACCCTCCTGAACCCACCGATTCCATATTCTGCTAACAGTCATTGGATCTCGACCAACGCGGGCAGCAATGTCGCGATACGATAAACCGCAATCGCGACGGGCTACAATCCGACCTTTATCAAAGTCGGAAACGTGATGGTACGCATTTCTCCTCCTTACACGAGGCATCACAACAGCGTTTCACCAGGCAACGCCGGTCAACTGCCGTTTATGTATGAGAAATTGGTTGGATACTTTCCTCATGTCAGCACGTTGTAGGTGTCGCCACCGGCGCCAGCCTTGTGTGAATGCTCTGAAAAGCTAATCATTTGCATATCACAGCATCTTCTTCCATTCAGTTAAATTTCGCGTCTGTAGCACGTCATCTTCGCGGTGTAGCGATTTTAATGGCGATTAGTGTACATTGTGAACCACGGCTGATTGATGATCACTGCTAATAATTTTTTGCCTGCCCGTGCGAGGTTCGTCTCCGTAACACGTCGGCCATATCTACCGATATTCGTTGTGGTAATCTAGTACATTTGTAACCTTCTGCTACTTTTAACAAATAAAGCTTCAGTTATAAATCGTTAGCATTAGTGAGGACTCCAGCGCACCTACGTAGGTCAAACACAAGCATTAAATACACAGACTGACAAGAACGTGGAACAAGCTTAAGACATGCTCGGATGTAAGTCGAGTGGTACGTAAGTGATTGGCATTCTTCATGGCGGAGAGAACGCCGACTACATTTCATTATTCGTCCTGTTACAAGATCAGGTAGGGTACATAAGGGTCGTGAACAGCGTCAGATGTTGAATGATCACCGTAAAGGGCCCTCATTGTGTGTCTCCATTTGGCCGGCTATTAGAATGGTGCAATATCTAGACTAGTGAGGTATTCAGAGTGACAGAGAGCCGATATTGGACTGCATGGCAACGTGAGGGCAGACGTACCTGTCGACAAGGTTTCTGTGGAACACTTTTGACCACAACAAGGGACGATCGCTGTAATGTGCACCAAGCACGTGGTAACTTGTCACATCTGAGTCTCGTTTCCGAGAACGAATAATGTACTCCCTGCAACATGCTGGATCATCCAGTACAATTCGCCAGAGTAAGAAACTGCCGCCCTCTGCACTGGCCGCCGTTAACGAAACAGCACAAACGGCTGCGTTTTGAGTGGTGCTGCGACCGACGAGTGTGGTATTCTTTATTTTTATTTATCTGTTTTGTATGGCTTTAAATACAGCATCAGATTACATCAGCAATACAGCATCGGATACATCTGGTACATTTTGAGATAAAACATATATGTACAGTAGATACTGATTATAAATAAAATTCTGATAACGACAGATATATATAATATCAAGTCACATAGAATAAAATAACTAGAGATGTATAATTCCATAAGGTGGCCATGTAATTTGCACTACTGTACTGCGCAAAATTGGATGTCCAGTCCTTTCAGCCAGGTGGTAGCTTCTCCCTTAAGCAAATCAAGTTCCTGGATGGTGCCTTTGAGTTTCCTTAAAGGGCATTCAGTGGCGATGTGATGTAGTGTCTATTGTGTCCACAGTCAGGTCTATCAACCACACCTCATTTATGCCTCCAGTACTGACAATTTCCATGCCGTGTTCGGAATCGGTTGAGTGATGTCCATGACCTCCTAGGTAGCTCAAATCCGACCGCACGTTGGCTCAGATCTTACAATAGATTATTTGAGTCTGGGTTGGTAGGAAGACCATTCTCGGTGCCAAGCATTATCAACGTTAAAACTGTCTCTCACTAAACCCTCTCCCACCTTCCAAGATGGTTTACGAGACCGCAGTCAAGATTGGGAGATGAGGTTTTGATGGATAGGATGTTGACGGTTGTCTAGGAATATTTGTCACTCTGTTTTCAGTACTAGCTGTCTTAATAAGCATGGAGGATGGATGTTTGGCAGAACAGGGAGCCACTGGGTTGGTGTTGACTTGATGGCCCCCGATATCAGCCTCATAGTATTATTGAGTTGAGTATCTACTGCTATTTAATCACGTAGAGCTGCAGTACTATGCTTTTGAATAGACAAGAGCAAGTGCCGATGGCCTGACGGTTATCGCATTCGTTAACCATCCATTTTCTATTAGTTTTTGGATTATGTTATTTATAGTTTTTATTTTGCAGGCTGTCTTCTCCAGGTGGTCTCTGCTTGTTGTTTATGTGAAAGCAGGCTGTCTGTCTCCATGGTGTTGAGTTTAAGTCGTCATACGTCGAAATATTCATCTATCTTTTTGAGATCGTTTTCAAGAGTAATTTATGATGTCTCGAAGTCGACAGATTGGCTAATTAATCATATGTAGTCGGAGTAAGTGAACAACTTAGAGTGGGTGTTTGGTAGGTCAGATGTGCATATATTAAAGAGCAGATGCGAAAGAACTGGTCCCTGGGGAATGCCGTCATTGAATTGGTAGATGCGGCTTTTCTTGCCGTTAAGGTGTACTTCGATATGTCTATTTGCCAATATGTTGTTAAGTATTGTGGCCAGTTTCTTACAAGGTGTGTTTCGTAGGGATTCCAGCAGCATTCCTTGTCTCCACACTGTGTCATACGCAGACGATAGATCAATAAATAGAGCTGTGGATATTTTCCTTTCCTCAAAGCCCCTTTTGATAAGTGTGGTCCTGAGTCGCTGCAGCTCCTTATAAGGCCAGCCTGTTCAACTGGTATTTTCTCCTCAACCGTGGGTTTTATTCTGTTAACAATGAGTCTCTCGATCAATTTATATCAGACGTTCAGGAGCGCTATGGGTCTGTAGTCCAGATTTCTGATGGCTGGCGTCGCATTGTGTTCGCAGATGAACTGCGATTCTGCCCTACCCAGATGGCTGTTGTCGGCGAGTATGGCTGCCACCCTGGGAGAGGTCTCTACACTCCAATGTTGCGAGGAGCCACAGCGGCTTTGCTCCTGGGGTCGTGGTGCGAGATCCATCGTGTGTGACGGGAAGTGACCTCTCGTAGTGCCTGATGTACTTCTGACGGCATAACAATACCTCACGGACGTTCTACGTCTTTATGTTAGTGACAGTATTGTGGTGCGCTTTTTCAACAGGAAAATGCTCCTTCATAAACGGCACTTGTCTCTATGAAACAGCTGCGTGATTGTGTTGAGGTATACGTGTGGCCGGCTACATCACCAGATCTGATCACGATAGAACCTGAATGGGACCAGCTGGAACGTTAACTCCCAGCCCACTGCAGCTATCCAGGATGTCGAGGGAAAGTTACAACATGTTGACGTCGTTACCTCAGGAGAGGATAAAACGACACGGTTTTATGGTCACTGAACGAACATCACGCACCCTCTCAACCTGCGACATTTCATTTAGTTTCCTCCTTCCCTCTGGGTGCTCCACATTTTTCCGCTGACAGTGTGTTTTTGCTGGGAGTTATGCATCTTGTCGACACCCGCCAGGATAGACGAAAGCGCTAACACGCTGCTTCCTGGACTCGGGTAGGCGCGCCGGCCCTTGATCGAATCCGCCCGGCGGGTTAACAACGAGGGCCGGTGTGCTGGCCAGCCTGGATGTGGTTTTAGGTGGTTTTCCACGTCCCGCTAGGTGAATACCGGGCTGGTCCCCACCTTCCGCCTCAGTTACACGCGTCGCAGACATTTGAAACACGTCCCCACTATTTCACGAATTACACTAGTCGCAGACAGCTGAGGTACACTGATTCCATCCTGGGGGGGGGGGGGGGGGTACAGGGTGACGGCAGGAAGGGCATCCGGCCATCCCTAACACTGACACTGCCAAATCTGTTGTATCCACGACGAACCTACAATCGCTATGGCGTAAGCGAAAGAAAGAAAGAAAGTTATGCATCTTGCCGCCGATTTTGGTGCGGGAATCTCTGTAGTCTGCCGTCACTCAAGGACAAATTCTGCTGCTGGCAGAGCTTTCCCGCACTCTGAGTGCAGCTGTCTTAACCATCTGTCTTTAGTGGAGTGAGTAACCTGTCTCTCACCGGCTAGCATGGCTACAGTAGTGAATGCAATTCTATACGGACAAAAAATCATTACCCTCTATGTGGTAAAAACGCCACAAGATGCTAGTGACACATCATTATTAAGTGCTCAACGGTGAACAGATTTTCTCGCACTTCTTTCGAAGACCGTTCCTAGTTTGTCTAGATCGGCTAAAGCAGAAACCACCTTCCAAGGTCCGGGGAACGGACCGGTAACCAGAGCCTGGTTCCTGCGCAGTGCTAGAGGCTACGCTTCCGTCGTAGACGAGACGCCCTATATTTAAAGAGAGACTTCCTACACGGTATTAGTTACACTACTGGCCATTAAAATTGCTACACCACGAAGATGACGTGCTACAGACGCTAAATTTAACCGGGAGGAAGACGATGCTGTGATATGCAAAAGATTGGCTTTTCAGAGCGTTCACACAAGGTTGGCGCCGGTGGCGACACCTACAACGTGCTAACGTGAGGAAAGTTTCCAATCGATTTCTCATACACAAACAGCAGTTGACCGGCGTTGCCTGGTGAAACGTTGTTGTGATGCCTCGTGTAAGGAGGAGAAATGCGTACCATCACGTTTCCGACTTTGATAAAGGTCGGATTGTAGCCTATCGCGATTGCGGTTTATCGTATCGCGACATTGCTGCTCGCGTTGGTCGAGATCCAATGACTATTAGCAGAATATGGAATGGGTGCGTTCAGGAGGGTTATACGGAACGCCGTGCTGGATCTCAACGGCCTCGTATCACTAGCAGTCGAGATGACAGGCATCATATCCGCATGACTATAACGGATCGTGCAGCCACGTCTCGATCCCTGAGTCAACATATGGGGACGTCTGCAAGACAACAACCATCTGCACAAACAGTTCGACGACGTTGGCAGCAGCATGGACTATCAGTTCGGAGACCGTGGCTGCGGTTACCGCTGACGCTGCATCACAACCAGGAGCGCCTGCGATGGTGTACTAAACGACGAATCTGGGTGCACGAAGGGCAAAACGTCATCTTTTTCGGATGAATCCAGGTTTTATTTACTGCATCATGATGGTCGCATCCGTGTTTGGTGCCATCGCGGTGAACTGACATTGGAAGCGTGTATTCGTCATCGCCATACCGGCGTATCACTCGGCGTGATGCCATTGGTTACACGTCTCTGTCACCTCTTGTTCGCATTCACGGCACTTTCAACAGTG
Source organism: Schistocerca serialis cubense (assembly GCF_023864345.2). NCBI lineage: Eukaryota > Metazoa > Arthropoda > Insecta > Orthoptera > Acrididae > Schistocerca > Schistocerca serialis. Next base: position 1,252,024,591 of record NC_064638.1, on the reverse strand, counting down.
GACGTTACATTTCAGATGCGTTATGACCCGTGGTTCTACCCCTTATTCGATCCCTGCAAAACCCTACTTTTCAGCTGGATAATGCAAGATCGCATGTTGCAGGTCCAGTACGGGATACAGAAAATGTTTGACTGCTGCTGTGGCCAGCACATTCTCCAGATCTTTCACCTATTGAAAACGTGTGGTCAATGATGGCCGAGCAACAGGCTCGTCGCAATACGCCAGTCACTACTCTTGATTAACTGTGGGCGGCCACTGGTGGCCGAGCGGTTCTAGGCGCTTCAGTCTGGAACCGCACGACCGCTACGGTCGCAGGTTCGAATACCCGTTTATCATCTGACTTTGTACTTGGTGTAGCACTTTTAATGGCCAGTAGTGTACATAGCTGGTGAGTCTGGAACGAATAGTAAAGAATAAAGTTTCTGTCGTATAATGAAGAGCCGTACTACATTACGTGTGCATATAGTTTACGAGTTGTGTGAATGCACTCTGACAGACAAGACAACTGCGCAGCTCAGGTATAGAATGGTGCAGCGTAGCGCCGGCTATTTGTCTCCAACTTCTTCCATTATTTTGATAACCGTCTGAATAAACAATGTTCTGTAAATGGAACATTGTTTGAAAACAGTTGCTGCTGTTATTTTGAGAGCCGTACGTATTTGTACGTCGCTGAGCCAGTGACACAAACCCAGCGCCCGGGAAGCGGAGACAGAGAGAGGCTGCAGTGTTTATGCGGACGTTAACAGAATATCAGCTTTTCCATCACTGGACTGGTGTGCGGGGGTGTGGGTGGTGGGTGGAGGATGGGGGTGGGTGACTATTGGACTACTGCGTGTAGGCGGGCACGGTATCGGGTTTAGCTCGGCGCGCTTCGGCTGCGCCGCTGCCTGTCGGCCGTGCGGTAGATAACAGGTAGCGGACTCGCTTTAGAGCGGCAAAAGCTGCGACAACTTTAACCGGCTGCAGCTCCACGGCCGTTGCTAATGCGCGCTTTTAATTCCGTAAATTGATTGGGCGCGGCTCGCTGGCGCCGTTGTATTGTCAGAGCTCGCTGGGCCGCGCTTCTGACAACCCGACGGACCGCTAAACTAATTTGACGGCGGCGGAGTGTCCGCTCGCCGTGAAAACAACGGCAGTGATGGCGATTGACAGTGGATACGTCAGGCAGACGACGGCGTCTGCCAAAATGTTAACTAAATCTGCCCTCTACCTGTAGGCGTACGAGAAAGACAGCACCTTAACTTTCTTCTTCCCCCTCAATTGTTTGCTGGATGTATTCTAATTTCACCGGCCGATGTGACCGAGCGGTTCTAGGCGCTCCAGTCTGGAAGCGAGCGACCGCTACGGTCGCAAATTCGAATCCTCCTCGGGCATGAATGTGTGTGATGTCATTTAGTTAGTTAGGTTCAAGTAGTTCTAAGTTCTAGGTGACTGCTGACCTCATAGTGGTCAGAGCTATTTGAACCATTTTTTTATTCCAACCTCTGTCTTCGTCTACAGTTTTTTCCCTCTACAGCTCCCTCTAGTGCCATGGAAGTCATTCCCTGATGTCTTAGCAGATATCCCATCATGCTGCCCCATCACTTTTGTGACCGCACAATGTCATTCAATACTATCACGACGACACCCCCGATCAACGTTAGCACTCTTGGTGTCACTCGCCTTCATACATGGCAGTGGACGTTTCAAAATGGTCGTAAATTGGTTTAAATGTTATTCCCGGCTGACTCTTACTTCAATTACTGCCACGGGGGTGAGGAGAAAGAACTCATCCTGGTGATACCTGCATTATGCGTATTTAGATGTTCGGTTATCCTGAACGGTTTACGATGTTCCAGGGATTCTATTCCAACTCTATGCTGATGTACCGACAAGGACCATTTTCGCAGATAAACATGCAAGTACGTAATGGATGTCCCGTTTCTCAATATAGTTCGTCGCACTCACACATTATACATCCGCTGTAAGAACAATTTCATGCATTTACATTTTTGGTGTCCCACAATATTGGTTGGCTAAATATTATGACGATACGTTGCATACAACTTCCACAGATATTGTTTATCATGTAGTCAAGACTACGTAATGAAGCCAAGATCGTGGATGAAATTGAAATGTAGTTTATTTATTAACACTTTTCTTTTCACCAACTAAATATGAGATATGAATCGGGATTGGAGGTGATGATCCACTCCTTCTTTTCAGTATTAGAATGGTGGATATCGTGTTCTGAATCACGCGTGTCATATAATGTTATAATGTCTAAATATCGACACGACCCAGGCTCCCATTCGGCACTTAAATGTCTATTCTTCGCTCTCGAAATGTTCGATGTGATTGTCTTTCACACGCAGGGTTCAATTTAACGGTGTATGCACTGTTTTTAGTATTTTAGGTCCCCGTTAATTAATATCTGGTAGTTAATAAGCGAACTATTTTTATGCTGGCGCGTTGTTTGTATCAGTTACCCCCGCAACCGTCCAAGGATAAGATTCTCTTAATGTTCCGCTCACACGCGTTTCACCATTTTATAAAATGCAGAATTACGTAAACTATAGCTTACCGTTGCGTACAGCTTTCGTGTGTTCCACAACCATAATAGTTTCCCAAAAGCATTTTTCCCAGCTAACACAAAGTTCGAATTATGTTGTCGGAATCATTTTCACTTCACCCAACAATAAACGTCTCTGATCACTTCGTCACACGTAATGTATTTTAAACGTGCTTCAAGAGTCTTTAAATAATCTCCTTAAAAAATTTCGCAGTCGCGTACCACTTTTTCATCGCCTAGCCCGATCGTGATAACTGAAGGTAGAGAGCTCAATAATGTGTTACATGTTCGTTTATATCTATTAAGAAACAAAAGCGCCCCTATATCTTTCTGTCCCGCTTGGTCTTTGCTCGTTTGCTTCTTATTACTTTTGACTATATTGCTTCTTAGTAATATTGTGCAGTTATTAAAGTTTCGTATTACTTTTCCCTTTTTAATTCTTCCAAAATAAAGTCTATTTATCCCCGATTTTAATTAATATCATGCTAATTGACACGCCTGCCCGCAAAGCACCGTTATACCTTGTCAGTGTTTTTCACATATTCCTCTCCTATACACTTTCAGCACAGAACCTCCCCATGCCTTTACATTATGAGTCGACCTAATTTTAACATTCATCTGTAGCACCATGTCTCAAATGCTTGGATTATCTTTTGTTCCGGTTTTCCCGCAGTTCATGTTTCACTACCATACAGTACCGTGCTCCAAGCGCACATTCTCAGAAATTTTTTTCTCAAATTTAGTCCTATGTTTAATACTTGTAGACCTTTCTTCTCTATTAATGCCCTTTTTGCCAGTACTAGTCTCCTTTTGTTGCCCGCCTTTGCTCTGTCCGACGTTGGTTATTTTTCTGCCTTGGTAGAAGATTTACTTAATTTCATCTACTGCGTGACCATCAACCACGATAAGTTTCTCCATTCTGCTACTTCTCATTACCTTCGTCTTTCTTCGATTTATTCTCAATCCATATTCTGTGCTCATTGCATTAGTCACTCCATTCAGCATATCATGTAATTCTTCTTCACTTTCACTCAGGATAGCAATATCACCAGCGAATCGTCTCATTGACGTACAGATTGAACAGTAGTGGCAAAAGACTACTTTCCTGCCGTATACCCTTTTTAATCCGAGCACTTTGCTCTTGGTCGACCATTCTTATTATTCCCTCTTGGCTCTTGTACATGTTGTATATTACCCATTTCTCCTTATAACTTACCCCTCTTTCCCTGCCAGCCACTGTGACCGAGCGGTTCTACGCGCTTCAGTCCGGAACTGTGCTGCTGCTACAGTCGCAGGTTCGAATCCTGCCTCGGGTATGGTTGTGAGTGGTGTCCTTAGGTTGGTTAGGTTTAAGTAGTTCTAAGTCTAGGGGACTGATGACCTCAGATGTTAAGTCCCATAGTGCTTAGAATCATTTCTTTCTCGATTTCTTCACTTTTTCATGCAGCCATTTCGTCTTAGCTTCCTTGCACTTCCAATTTATTTCATTTCTCTGTGACTTGTATTTATGTATTCCTGAATTTTCCGGAGAATTTATGTACTTCTTCCATTCATCAATCAAATCAGGTGTTTGTCCTGTTACCTGTGGTTTCTTCGCAGTTACCTTCTTTGTACCTACCTTTTTCTTTCCAACTTCTGTGATCTCTTTTTAGAGATATTCATTCCTCTTCAATTGTACTGCCTCCTGGCTTATTCCTTATTGGTGTATCTGTAGCCTTAGAGGTCTTGAAGCGTATCTCGCCATTTCTTAGTACTTCCGTATCCCACTTGTTTGCGTCTTCCAGACCAATCTCTTGAACTTCAGCCTGCTCTTTATCACTATTACATTGTGATCTGACTCTATATCTGCTCCTGGGTATGCTTTACGCTCCAGTATCAGATTCCGGATTCCCTGCCTGACCATGATGCACTCTAACAAAAATCTTCCCGTATCTACCGGCCTTTTTCAAATATACCTCCTTCTCTTGTGTTTCTGGAACAGAGTATTCGCTATTACCATCTGAAATTTATTACTGAACTCAATTAGTCTTTCTCCTCTCTTATTCCTCGTCCCTAGCTCATATTCTTCTGTAACCTTTTCTTCTACTCTCCTACAACTGCATTCCAGTCCCCCATGACTATTAGATTTTCGTCTCCCTTTACGTACTGTATTACCCTTTCAATATCCTCATATGCTTTCTCTATCTCTTCATCTTCAGCTTGCGTCGTCAGCGTGTATACCTGCATTATAGTTGTCGGTGTTGGTTTCCTGTCGATTCTGATAAGACTGACCCTATCACTGAACTGTTCATAGTAACACACGCTCTGCCCTACCTTCCTATCCTTAACGAATCCTACCACCGTTATACCATATTTTTGCTGCTCATGATATTACTCTATACTCATCTGATTACAAATCCTTGTCTTCTTTCCATTCCACTTCACTGACCCCTACTATATCTAGATCGAATCTTTGCATTTTCCTTTTCGGATTTTCTACTATGTCCTAGCTTCTGAAATTCCACGCACCGACTCGTAGAGTGTTATCCTTTCGTTGGTTATTCAACCCTTTCATATGGCCACCACCCCTCTGCCAGTCCCTTCCCGGAGCTCCGAATAGTGGACTATTGTGGAATCTTTTGCCAATGGTGAGGTCATCAAGACACTTTCTCATGTCGTGTGGATACAAGTTATGTGTCTTTAATGTAGTGGTTTCTATCGGCTTGTGCATCCTTCTGCTGTTAATAATTGCTGATTATACCTCCTTTAGAGGCAGTTACCCACCCTGCCCTGAATCTCTGTCCGCTCCTCCGCCCTCTTTGACAAGCCCATTGGCAGAAAGAGGGTGAGTTCTTATACCGGAAGTCTTAGGCGTAAGTTTGCAATAACACCTCAGGGCCCGGTGGCGTCCCTGTTAAATTCTGTACTGTGTTTGTCGGTGAATTACCTGCGCTCTTTGCCATAATTTGACTCAGGTCTAAAGCTCACAGATAAAGCGAAACCAACAATGGACTTCTTGATTTTAACATTAAATAACGTGAAAACGAAGATCGGCAGAAGAATGCTGTAAAAGATATGATTTTTGTGAGAGCAGTAAGTATTTTTAACAGGAGTTTCAAAACAGTAGTTAATAAAGTTTCTAACAGATATCGTTGTTCGCTATACTGCTCTTATCGGAATGAATAAATAAACTCACCATCTGCAAGCAGTCTTGCAGTCACATCATCATCTCCTCAAAATATCCACCCCTCACAGTAGCTAGATGGCGCTAACTAACAACGAAATATAACGTTATATCTTGACGGGTCTCAATGTGAATTAATTCAGCTGCCATACAGCTCGACATCGAAATCTACGTCTGCATGACTACTCTATAATACACAGTTAAGTGCCTGCCAGAGGACTCTTCGATCCACCTTCAGACTATTTCACTACAGTTCCACACTCTAAGAGCGCGTGGAAAAAATGAACACTTATATCTTTCTGTACGAGTTCTGATTTCTCTTATTTTCTCCCTCTGTAGGTTGACGACAGTAATATCTCTTCAGATTCAGAGGAGAAAGCTGATGATTGAAATTTCGTGAAAGGTTTCACCGCAACGAAAAACACCTTTGTTTTTTAATGATTGCCGTTCTAAATCGCTTATGATATCCGTGGTACTCTTTTACTTATTCCGCGATAATCCAAAACGAGCTGCCCTTCTTTGAACTTTTTCTATATCCTCCGTCAATTCTATCTGCCAATGATCCCATAAGCACAGTGACGCTCTAGCAGCGGACGAACAAACGTAGGTTAGGCAGTCTCCTTAGAAGACATGTTGCCTCTGTTAACTGTTCTGCCAATAAGACATAGTCTTTGGTTTGCCTTCCCCACAATATTTTCTATGTGATCGTGCCTACTGAAGTTCTTCGTAATTGTAATTCCTAGGTATTTAGTCGAATTTGCAGCCTTTAAATTTGTGTGATTTATCGTGTAGTCGAAATTCAACACAGTCATGGCCTGTGCGGATGGTCCCGGAGGAGGTTCGAGTCCTCCCTCGGGCATGGGTGTATGTGATTGTCCTTAGGATAATTTAGGTTAAGTAGCGTGTAAGCTTAGGGACTGATGACCTTAGCAGTTAAATCCCATAAGATTTCACACACATTTGAACATTTTTTTTTTTTTGAAATCTAACAGATTTATTTTTGCGCTCATGTGGATGACCTCACACTTTTTCTCATTGAGAGACGACTGCAAGTTATCGCACCACTCGGATACCGTATCTAACAGTGAGTCGTTTTGCAATTGGTATTGATCTTCTGATGGATTTACTAGGCGGTTAATGACAGAATCATCTGCAAAAAATCAAAGAGGACTACTCATATGATCTCATTTAGGTAGATTAGGAACAGTAGAGGCGCTGTAACACTTCTTTGGGGAACGTCGGAAATCACTTCTCTTTTACTCGACGATTTTTCGCCGGTTACTACACACTGTGACCTTTCTGAGAGGAAATTTCGTATCTAGTTACAACTGAAGCGATATTCCATACGTGTCAAAAGCCTTATGGAAATGATGAAATGTCGAATCAGTTTGAGATCACCTGTCGATAGCACTCATTCTTTGTGAAAGTAAAGAGGTAGTTGTTTCTCATACGAACGATATTTTCTGAATCCATGCTGACTGTGTGGCAATAGATCGTCACCTTTGAGGTAATTAGTTCGGACGCAGTATATGTTCCAATAATTGACATTAGCGATATGGGGCTGTAATTCAGCGGATTTTCCTATTTTCTTTCTTGGGTGTTGGTGTGGAATGTCTTTCCAGTCTTTTGGTACGGATCGTTCGTCAAGCGAGCGGCTATATATGATTGCTAAGTATGAGGGTACTGTGTCAAATGCTTCAAGTGGCTCTGAGCACTATGGGACTTAATATCTGAGGTCATCAGTCCCCTAGAACTTAGAACTACTTAAACCTAACTAATCTAAGGCCATCACACACATCCATGCCCGAGGCAGGATTCACGCCGTTCCAGACTGAAGCGCCTAGAACCGCTCAGCCACACCGGCCGGCCGGTACTGTATCACCACACTCTGAAAGGAACCTTATTGGTACGCTATCTGGACCGGAAGACTTGCCTTTATTAAAAGTTTTAAAGTGCTTCACTACACCGACGATATCTACTTCTAGGTTACTCTTGTTGGCAGCTGTTGTCTATTGGAGTTCTGGAATATTTACTTCTACTTCTTTGATGAAGCAATTTCGCAAATTTGTGTTTAATAACAAGGCTTTAGCGACGCTATCGTCGGTTATATTACCATTGGTATTGCGCAGTAAAGGTATTGATTGTGTCTTGTCACTGGTATACTATACACTTGACCAGAATCTCCTTGGATTTCCTGTCAGATTTCTAGACAGAGTTTCGTACTTGAAGCTACTGGGAGCATTTCGGGTTGAAGTCCACTCTAAGTTTCAAGCTTCAGTAAAGCATCGCCGGTCTTGGGGATTATGTTTTCTTTTCAATTTGGTATACTATCTTTGTTCCTTATGCTGATGTGTTTGTGTACCATAGGGTATCAGGACCATCTTTTATTAATTTATATGGTATAAATCTCTCAATTGCACCATATACTGACAACTACAGTTGGTGTCACCATTTCGTATGAATCAGTTGCACAACAACTCGGATTCACTGTATCCAGTTTTATGGCACTATACGATAAGCTTGTTGATACGAAGAAAGCGTATGGGGTCTGAATATGGCAAAATGAATTGTCGAAACTTGTACCGTTCGAAATAAAATAAAATAACCTTAAGTATACGGCTGTTGGTAAAGTTTATTGAATTGAGACTCTTGTGTGATGTCTCAGTACACCATATAAATCATATGGATTGACATCAGGAGCTCCTGCAGGTCAGTCTGCGTCTATTAAACGTCTGTACATAACACGTTTGTGGAAGGTTGCAGATCATTCACTGGGCGAGCAGCATGAGGTGTTGCCCCATCTTACATGAAAACAGTGGTTTCTACACAGTTGCGCTTTTACAAAGCACGAATCAAGTGCTACACAAGGGGTTTCCGATAACGTGCAGACGTCACAGTGCACCTGACAGGCCTTTTGAATGTATTCCCTCCAAAGAAGAACGGATCGAGAATAAAGGTGCTTGTGAATGTACACCACACAGTCAAATACACCGATAGGAAATACAACTCACGGTTTAACAGTCCCCGAATTCGGAAGTTCTGTCTATTCACTGCATCCATTAGTGTCAAACCCCTCGTCACTCCATTGAATATTTCCCGTCCCATGGCATCAGCTTCGATAAGTGCCAGAAATCAAATTCACAACGTTGTTGCGGATCATGAGGCTTCAGTTGCTGCGCCATATGGATCTTGTACAGGAATAAGTAAAAAAAAATGTAAAACCGCAAAACGTTCCGTGTAGTTGACCATGAGGTGGAAAGTTCTCGTGACATTGAACGAACATTGGCACTACCCGGGTCACGCGGTTCTTGGTCACTCACAGCAACAGGAATCTCGTCAATCGCTCGCACCGGTATACGACGCCTTCCTCTTCCAGATGCCACACAAAGCTCACACGCATTCATTATAGTCTTGATTAAAACATTTAATAACACTGGGTTTCACGTTAGACCTCTCAGTCGACGATACCCTTTCAGTGCTGTACTTTAGTTTTTGTCGTTGACACGAAACAGTTTCACTAACAGTGCACGGTCTATCTTCTCGATAGCTATGCCATTCACACACGCTTTGTAGCTTTTCAGATGACAGTGTTGATGCGATACTATCATACAAACAGTGTACATCTCTAGATTTGCACCTTGTGGCCACAATTGGGACTAGTTTGTTCTCCAGCGTAAATCCGTTCCACATTAATGCGTTAGTCTATCTACCTAGTTTCGCTGCCCATACGATAATTGTAGCCCACGCTAGACCTCCATGAGCAGCTACACGTCAATGATAACCAACCAGTGCAATTGACAAGTGGCAACAATAAGAACGAAAGACCAAGAACGAAGCCCTCTGATTAACTAGTGTAACACACGGAAACAGTCCTTTGTCCCTATTGCTCAGCCTACACATTAGAGAAGCAATGACGGAAATAAAAGAAAGATTCAAGAGAATGATTGAAATTCGGAGTGAAAGGATTTTATCCTCATTGGGAGTAAGTAAGAACTACATCGCTCGGCTGCCCCCGTCGAAGGTTCGAATCCTCCCTCGGGCTTAGGTGTGTGTGTTTTCCTTAGCGTAAGTTAGTTTGAGTTAGATTAAGTAGTGTGTAAGCCTAGGGACCGATGACCTCAGCAGTTTGGGTCCATAGGAACTTACCACAAATATCCAAATTTTGAAGAATCGTTGGACCTGTTCAGTGGAATCAACCGTGTAAGGGCACACGCTGTGGACTGAGAGCGAACTGAAGAAAGACGAAAGTAATGAGGAGTAGAAGAAACGTGATTAATGACAAAGTTAGCATCAAAACAGGTGATAGCGAACTGAAAAGGTTAAGAAATTCCTCTACCTTCCAAGCAAAATGATACCCAAGGAAAATGCTATTTCAATAGGATATCCTGTAGCAAGTAAGGTTTGCTGACAGTTGGATTGTTCACTCTTGCAACCGGCACAATCATGTCTGAGGATAATTCGTTTTGCACCGAAACCAGTCACTTTAAAAAATTAATGCAGTCAAGACGGAGAGCAAAAAGTCTTCCAGCCATACATTTTTATTCACGCTGGGAGTACAGTAGAACCTCATATTGCCGCGCGGGATTAGCCGAGCGGTCTGATGCGCTGCAGCCGTGTACTGTGCGGCTGGTCCCGGCGGAGGTTCGAGTCCTCCCTCGGGCATGGGTGTGTGTGTTTGTCCTTAGGATAATTTAGGTTAAGTAGTGTGTAAGCTTAGGGACTGATGACCTTAGCAGTTAAGTCCCGTAATACTTCACACACATGTTTTTGAACCTCATATTTCGTTGAATTTTAAATCACAATATCACCTGAGACAGAAAATGAAGCCGTTGAGCTGTAATTCTGCACAAAACATCAAGAAAGGTAAGTAGAAAGTTGTGAAATTGTGTATTTACGAACGTAAATTTACTAACGCTAAATTACGTGCCGAAAATTAACGTAGGTAGATATCAACCGAACTACCGGTAACTCACTCATTCGTTAGTGAATAAATACTCCATTTTCACCTTTCGTGATGAATAGTAGTTCAAATTTCATTGTTGTATCCATGCTTATTTCCATTTATGTGCGGCAGCTGTAATAATGGAGAGCCAGGCGAATAAATGATAGAAGGGGGGGGGGGGACGAACAGGTAGGCAGATGACATCGGGAAACATACAGGAGGATTATGACAAACATTTTGTTGGAAAATATAATGTAGTGAATTGTAGAAAATTGCTTTGGTCAGGAGGGTATAATAACTCCCTGATGTTTATGATTCCGAGGATTAGCTGCAGTGTCTAGGCTACACAGACAACATCTTAATTTTAAGTTTCTCAAATTTTAGAGAGCACGTATGCTTTTGAGCGCCATGTTGTTTTTTTTTCCTTTTTTCTCAAAGTGAAAAGAAATAGACTAGCTGTGGATCTGTACATAAGACAGCGAAACGTGGCTAAGTATTAACAATTAAGTGTCTTGCAGATGGGGAAAGAGGAAGTCAACAAAGAGAGATGAGCCTGCAGGAGCGGCTTCCACTTCCTCGCCGGCACTACGCTGTGTTTGTACAATGCTGCTCGTTTTGTTTCAGGACAAGAGGCACAATAGCAGCAGACAAACACCTCCAGCTCAGAGAATACACGGGTAGACGCAGTGGAGCTGTGCTGTGCTGTGCTGTGTTGTGTTAGGCCACGGAACACACCTGTAGCTACTCCGTCGGCACCTGCTGTTATCCAGGCCTTACAGTGCTGCGTATGCGTTAGCGCCATATACGTGTAGTATGTTGCTGCTTACAATCCGGGCTCTGGTAGGCACCTGGCGCTATGGCTAACGAGGTGGTCTCACATTCGAGAGAAGCGTTGTTTACCTACCAGTACGGCAGTCTAAACTTTCCCAGTGGCTCTCTAAACCTCTAACGACGAATACCGGAATTTTTCTTCCGAAGACGACACGACTAATTTCTTCCCAAACGCTTTTCAGATTTTGTGCTCGGTGTAACACTATCATCATCTTTGGGGAATTAAGCCCCCATTGTTTCTTTCTATCATCCTCCCTTGTAGAGACCGGTTATCATTTCCCTGCTGTGTTTGAAGTAGTGATATGTGGCACAGGGTTAAATGTAATACATATTTGCTTATTTAATGCAACGCACCCCTGCCACTCGTGAGATTGCCGCAAACTTAAATGAACAATGAAAATTCCTGGCAGATAAAAAATGTTTGCCGGGCCGGGATTTGAATCGGAGACCTTTGCGTTCAAGGAACTACTGCTCTATCTGCTGAGGTGTCTAAGCACGGCTCATGACCCGCCCTCATAGCCGTTACCTCATCGCATAACTTTCAAACTTCACAGAAGTTATTCTGCATCACTGAACCTTATTATTCTAAATAGTGTGTACGTGGGAAGGGGGGGGGGGCGAGTTGCAAGCCTTCATTACAGTTATTGACATCACAATAGGCCTCAGTAGGTAAGTGGTAAGCTTGTCTGGTTTCCATTTGGATGACACTAGATCAGTTCTCAGTAGTGTTGGTATTTGCATTAGTGGGCAGACTGTGAAGAGAAGCAGTTAATTGTGAAGCTGACCATACTTCTGATCGTGCAGCAAGACGCCATTGACAGAAAATGATAAGTTGGCGGTTTGCAATAAACGACCCATCGTAATCTCGGATTCTGGAGCTGTAACTAAATCCGCCTGTAGCTGTACTGCGCAAAACCGCTGTGAAGTATTTTACGAAAAGTACTTATTGTTGTATCACATACTGTGGTTTCCTTTCTCGAATGCAGCGTGGGATGAATCACTAATGGTACAACTCCATGCAAGATATTCCTTGCCTACTTCTATCTACACCATCTCGGAAAGCCCGCATCTCGTGGTCGTGCGGTAGCGTTCTCGCTTCCCACGCCCGGGTTCCCGGGTTCGATTCCCGGCGAGGTCAGGGATTTTCTCTGCCTCGTGATGGCTGGGTGTTGTGTGCTGTCCTTAGGTTAGTTAGGTTTAAGTAGTTCTAAGTTCTAGGGGACTGATGACCATAGATGTTAAGTCCCATAGTGCTCAGAGCCATTTGAACCATCTCGGAAAGGTTGAGGCGTAGATTTCTCAAATCTTTATTTGGTCCCTTTACTTTAAACTACGTAAGATGACACTTGAACATTAATTATTTTCATTACGTAGTCGAGGCCAATATAAGCTGAATACTTTGTAGGACGCCAAACAAATGCTTGATTTTATTTTAGATGAGCGCCAGACTCCCTACAAGTTAATAATTTCACGAAATGAAGTCCAGGCCAGAGTTCACTGATCTGCCTTAACTGATATCGCTGAGAATATGAACTCTTGTAAATGCGAATTACGGAAATCCTCAAACTCAAAGTAAATAATGATTTAAAATGATTTAGTAGCCACTGCTATGAATGAAATCAGCAAAATAACTTAATATTTGAATCTGCCGCGTAATGGCGGCCAATTGTTGCCCGTCAGCCATAACGGCTTCTGGGCGTCGTAGCAGCTGAAATATACTAATTTATCTTTCTCTGGAAGTGAAACATTGAGATGAGGTGCTTATATTACTTTGAAATAATAACAAGAATTAGTTTTTATACATATAATTTAAGCAATACTTTACATACAAACCATAACATCGTCTAGGAGAGAAAGCAATACGAACATCTGAAAGCGTTAAGCGCTACCCAGAATCTCTAACGAACGAAAGAAACAGAAGAAAAAGATTTGTTCTGCACATCGTATATATAATTACACAAAGATACAAATATTTGTTTTCGATGTATTTGTCACTACGACATTAGTCATCAGCGATAAAGTCCTTTCCGCATCAGAGTATTTACGTTGCAGGTTTTCATAAATATTGCTAATATAATTCTTCACAAATGCCTTTAAGTCTCGTCTATTTTATGTTATTCACTATTTTTATATTCATTGCACACGCACTGTCCGTAAAAAATCGCCTAAGGGACACTACAGGGTGATTCAAAAAGAATACCACAACTTTAGGAATTTAAAACTCTGCAACGACAAAAGGCAGAGCTAAGCACTATCTGTCGGCGAATTAAGGGAGCTATAAAGTTTCATTTAGTTGTACATTTGTTCGCTTGAGGCGCTGTTGACTAGGCGTCAGCGTCAGTTGATGGTAAGATGGCGACCGCTCAACAGAAAGCTTTTTGTGTTATTGAGTACGGCAGAAGTGAACCGACGACAGTTGTTCAGCGTGCATTTCGAACGAAGTATGGTGTTAAACCTCCTGATAGGTGGTGTATTAAACGTTGGTATAAACAGTTTACAGAGAATGGGTGTTTGTGCAAAGGGAAAAGTTCTGGACGGCCGAGAACGAGTGATGAAAATGTAGCATGCATCCAGCAAGCATTTGTTCGCAGCCCAGGAAAATCGACTCGCAGTGCTAGCAGAGAGCTGCAAATTCCACAATCAACTGTATGGAGAGTCCTACGAAAAAGGTTAGTTATGAAACCTGAACGTCAACTACCCGAGGCGATGGATCGGCCGCCAGGCAGCCCGTGACAGAGCACTTCATCACTGGCCTCCAAGAAGCCCTGATCTTACCCCCTGCGATTTTTTCTTATGGGGGTATGTTAAGGATATGGTGTTTCAGCCACCTCTTCCAGCCACCATTGATGATTTAAAACGAGAAATAACAGCAGCTATCCAAACTGTTACGCCTGATATGCTACAGAGAGTGTGGAACGAGTTGGAGTATCGAGTTGATATTGCTCGTGTGTCTGGAGGGGGCCATATTGAACATCTCTGAACTTTTTTTGAGGGGAAAAAAACCTTTTTAAATACTCTTGGTAATGATGTATAACAGAAGGTTATATTATGTTTCTTTCATTAAATACACATTTTTAAAGTTGTGGTATTCTTTCTGAATCACCCTGTATATCTTCTAAGTAAGTAATTATAGGTAGCATTTTTAAATATTTGTGCTACACTCTTTCGTGAATCAAACTATTCGCGGTTTAGCTTTTCACACGCGCTCGATGCCCCCTATTGGTCTAACTTGGAATGTGTCCCATAAACTGGAGCAGTACTCCTGTATTGGCCGTTATATACCTTTTATATATAACCTGAAATCTCTTATTGTTTCTCCAATGAATAGAAGTCCGCCAACTGTTTGCCTTCAACTCAGCCTACGTGATAGATTCATATCTTTCACATTGTTTCTCTCAAAATTTAGTTTGACGTCAATGACTATCTCTTGTCAGATAATGCCACGGTTTTGTCTTTTGTGAAGTTCACAATCATGAATTTTAGTCGTTAAGGGCCATTTGCCAGTCTTTGCACCAGGCTGAAATTTTCTCGTGATACAACGGATTATTATTGCAATTTTTATCTGAAAGTACCGTGTGAAAGTGTTGCTAGAGGGGGTGAACGAAAACATGGAAACACCAAAAGCACAAGACATCAACTGGCACAAAACGGAAAACCGCTTGCATTAAAAACGGATTGCGGTCGTCCTGGAATCGATAAACACAGGTCCTGTATGGTATCGAGGGAACCTTATAACAGTCTTCCTGCAAAATAGTGGTACGCTCAGGCAACAGTGATGGAAGTCGATAGCGGTCACTCACGATTCTCTCCAAAGTAGACCACAAAGGCTCAATGATATTGAGATCTGGTGACTGCAGTGATCAGGGGAGTTCCGTTATTGGTCATTTTGTAGCCTTGGCAGCAGAATTCCTTAACATTATCTACTTCGTGACCATCAATCCCGATGTTATGTTTTTCGCTGCTCCCATTTCTGCTACTTCTCATTACTTTCGTCTTTCTTCCATTCACTTTCAATCCATATTCTGTACTCATTAGATTGTTCATTCCATTCAGCAGATAATGTAATTCTTCTTCACTTTCACACAGGATACCAATGTCATCACGAATCGTAACATTAATATCCTTTCACCATGTATTTTAATTCCACTCCTGAACCTTTCTTTTCTTTCCATCATTGCTTCTTCGATGTGCAGACTGAACAGTAGGGGCGAAACACTACATCCATGTCTTATACCCATTTTAATCCGAGTACTTCATTCTTGGTCGTCCACTCTTATTATTCCCTCTTGGCCCTTGTACATATTGTATATTAACCGTATTTCCCTATAGCTTACAATTATTTTTCTCAGAATTTCGAACATCTTGTACCATACATTGTCGAACGCTTTTTCAAGGTCGACAAATCCTATGAAAGCGTCTTGATTTTTCTGTAGTCTTGCTTCCATTAACAGTCTCAACGACAGAATTGGCTCTCTGGTGCCCTTACGTTTCCTAAAGCCAAACTGGTCATCACCTAACACATACTCAGTTTTCTTTCCCATTCTTCTGTATAATATTTTTGTCAGTAACTTGGATACATGAGTTATTAAGCTGATCGTGCGATTATTCTCACAGTTGTCAGCTCTTGAAGTCTTCGCTATTGTGTGGATGATATCTTTTCGAAAGTCAGATGATTCTACACATCACCTTGAACCGTTGTTTTTTGCTAGTTCCCGCTATGATTTTAGAAATTCTGATAGAATATTATCTCATCTGCTTAATTGAACTTAAGTCCTCGAAAGCTCTCATAAATTCTGATTTCAATACTGGATACCCTACATCTATCGACTCGTGTTTCTTGTTCTATCGTATCAGACAAAACTTACCCCTCACATAAGCCCTTAATGCACTCTTTCCACCTATTCGCTCTCTCCTGTGCATTTAACAGTGGATTTCTCGTTCACTCCTAATGTTACCACCTTTGCTTTTAATTTCAGCGAGGGTTGTTTTGACTTTCCTGTATGCTGAGTCATTCCTTCCGACGATCATTTGTTTTTCTATTTCTACACATTTTTCATGCAGTCTTTTCGTCTTAGCTTCCATTCACTTCCTATTTATTTCATTACTCAGCAACTTGTGTTTCTGTGTTTCTGAATTTCCCTGAACATTTTTGTACTTTCTTGCTTCATCGATCAACTGAAGTAATTCTTCTGTTACCCATGGTTTCTTCGCAATTATCTTGTTTGTAGCTATGTTTTTCTTTCCAACTTCTGTGCCGACCTTGTGACCGAGCGGTTCTAGGCGCTTCACTCCGGAACCCCGAAACCGCTACGGTCGCAGGTTCGAATCCTGCTTCGGACATGGATGTGCGTGATGTCCTTAGGTTAGTTACGTTCAAGTAGTTCTAAGTTCTAGGGGAGTGATGATCTCCGATGTTAAGTTCCATAGTGCTCAGAACCATTTGAACCAACTTCTGTGATTGCCCTTTTTAGAGGTGTGCATTCCACTTCAACTGTTCTGCCTACTGACCTATTTCTTATTGCTGTATCTAGAACTTCTTGTAGAGAACTTCAAGGGTATCTCGTCATTCCTTAGTATCTTTGTATCGCCGCGAGGGATTAGTCGAGCGGTCTAAGGCGCTGCGGTCATGGACTGTGCGGCTGGTCCCGGCGGAGGTTCGAGTCCTCCCTCGGGCATGGGTGTGTGTGTTTGTCCTTAGGATAATTTAGGTTAAGTAGTGTGTAAGCTTAGGGACTGATGACCTTAGCCGTTAAGTCCCATAAGATTTCACACACATTTGAACATTTATCTTTGTATCCAACTTCCTTGCGTATTGATTCTCTCTGACTGATCTCTTAAACTTCAGCCTACTCTTCACCACTACTACATTTTATCCGCTCCTGGGTATTCCTTACAATCTAGTATCTGATTTCGGAATCTCTGTCTGGCTATGATGTAATCTAACTGGAATCTTCCCGTATCACCAAGACTTTTCCAAGCATGTATCCTCCTCCTGTGATCCTTGAACAGAGTATTCGCTATTACTAGCTGAAATTTGTTGCGAACTCAGTCTTTTTCCTCTCTCATTCCTTGTTCCAAGCCCATGTTCTCCTGTAACCCTTTCTTCTACTCCTTCGCCTATAACTGCATTCCAGCCCGCCATGACTATTAGATTTTCATCTCCCTTTACGTACTGTATTACCCTTTCAGTATCCTCATATACTTTCTGTATCTCTTCAGCTTACGACGTCGGCATGTATACGTGAGCTATCGTTGTCGGTGTTGGTTTGCTGTCGATTTTGCTGAGAACAACTCTATCACTGAACTGTTCACAATAACACATTCTCTGCCCTACCCTCCTATCCATAAAGAATCCCACTCCCTTTATACCATTTTCTGCCGCTTTTGGTATTACCCTATACTTATGTGAACAGAAATTCTTGTTTCTCTTTCTATTTCACCTGACCAACCGCTACTATCTCTAGACTGAGTATTTGCATTTCCCTTTTCAGATTTTCTGGTTTCCCTACCACGTTCAAGCTTCTGACATTCCACGCCCCGACTCGTCGAAAGTTATCCGTTCGTTGGTTATTAAGTCTTTTTCTCATGGTTCCGGAGATCCGGATGTGGAACTACTCCTGGATCTTTTGCCAATGGAGAGATCATCATGACTCTTTTTCGATTACAGTCCACATATTCTGTGGATACACGTTATACGTCTTTAATGCAGTGGTTTCCATCGGCTTGTTTATCCTTAAGCAGTCAATAATTGCTGATTCTTCCACTTTAGGGGCACTTTCCCACCCCAACGACAAAAGAGTGCCCTGGACCTCTGTCCGCTTCTCCACTGTCTTTGAGAAGGTCGTTGGCAGAATGGAGTGACTTCCTACGCCGGAAGGTTTAGGC
This sequence comes from Schistocerca serialis cubense, assembly GCF_023864345.2. Lineage (NCBI taxonomy): Eukaryota > Metazoa > Arthropoda > Insecta > Orthoptera > Acrididae > Schistocerca > Schistocerca serialis. The sequence continues at coordinate 1,252,006,219 of NC_064638.1, read as the reverse complement.
AATGCAGATTATTAATCAAAATTTGAACAGTGGCGTGTTTCGAACCCAGAGCCGATGCCATTTTGATTACTAATCAGAGACGCTATCGCTTGTCCCGATATGAAAGGGAAGCTAGAAAATTTATAAAGGGAAAGCTAAGGCTTAAGTTATATACAGGGTGTTACATAAAGGTACGGCCACATTTTCAGGGAACATTCCTCACACACAAATAAAGAAAAGATGTTATGTGGACATGTGTCCGGAAACGCTTAATTTCCATGTTAGAGCTCATTTTAGTTTCGTCATTCCAACGTCATCAAATTGTAAATTTTCACAACCAAAATGTGTGAGCTGACGAGAATCCGCACGCAATTGTGCAATCACGTCATCAACACAGATTTTCTGTGAACGTTTGGGCAGGCATTGTTGGTGATGTCTTGATTGGGCCCCATGTTCTTCCACCTACGCTCAATGGAGCACGTTATCATGATTTCATACGGGATACTCTACCTGTGCTGCTAGAACATGTGCCTTTACAAGTACGACGCAAAATGTGGTTCATGTACGATGGAGCTCCTGCACATTTCAGTCGAAGTGTTCGTACGCTTCTCAACAACAGATTCGGTGACCGATGGATTGGTAGAGGCGGACCAATTCCATGGCCTCCACGCTCCCCTGACCTCAACCCTCTTGACTTTCATTTATGGGGGCATTTTAAAGCTCTTGTCTACGCAACCCCGGTACCACATGTAGAGACTCTTCGTGCTCGTATTGTGGACGGCTGTGATGATACAATACGCCATTCTCCAGGGCTGCATCAGCGCATCAGGGATTCCATGCTACAGAGGGTGGATGCATGTATCCTGGCTAACGGAGGACATTTTGAACATTTCCTGTAACAAAGTGTTTGAAGTCACGCTGGTACGCTCTGTTGCTGTGTGTTTCCATTCCATGATTAATGTGATTTGAAGAGAAGTAATAAAATGAGCTCTAACATGGACAGTAAGCGTTTCCAGACACATGTCAACATAACATATTTTCTTTCTTTGTGTGTGAGGAATGTTTCCTGAAAGTTTGGCCGTACCTTTTTGTAACACCCTGTATAGTGGAAGTTAGTTAAGTGAAATGTAAAAAAGACAAGGATTTCTGGTCAGATGAATGTAGGGTAATATCAACAGCAGCAGAAAATGGTATAACGCCTTCTAGTATCAAACATAGACCTTAATTTGAGGAAGAAATACCTAGAATATACGCTTGGAGTACAGAACTGTATGGTAGTGGAACATGGACTGTGGGAAAACCGAAAAAGAATCGAAACATTTGAAATGTGGTGCTACAGAAGAATTTTGAATATTAGGTGGACTGAGAATCGAAAGGAAAGGAATGTCTGGAAACACTGACAAGAAGGAGGGACAGGATGGTAGGACACGCGTTAGGACGTCACACAATAACTTCCATAGTACTAGAGGAAGCTGTAGAGGGTAAAAACTGTAGAGTAAATCAGAGATTAGAATACTGCCAGCAAATAACTGAGGACATAGATTGGAAGTGCTACTCTGAGGTGAAGAGGCTGGCACAGGAGAGGAGTTCGTAGTGGGCCGCATCTTACCAAGAAACAGCCGTGTCTGAAACCAACTGTGTAATGTGTAGTTCTGCATGACACAACATGTTGCCTATACAGAGAACTATAAACAATACTAGCTGAGTATCTGTCTAGTCCTGGGTATGTATTTATTCCAATTTGCTTTCAGGCCTCCACTCCCCCTCCCTCCACCAGCCCTGTAGGTCTCTTCTCCTCCACCTCTCTCTGCCTATCTTCTATCTTCTTCTGCCCCCCCCCCCCCCCCCTGTAAGTTCATTTCTTCTTTATCAAGCTCCTTCTCCCTTCTCTCTCCGTCCATCTCATGCACCACCTACTCTCTGCCCATCTCCTCTTCACTGTCTCTCTGTTCAGATACTCCTCTCCCTCTCAGTCTTTCTCCCACCTTTCTCTTCCTCCCCTTCTCTCTGTCGAATCCCCCCTCTTTGTCCATCTCTTCCTCCCATGTCACACTGTCCATCTCCTCCTCCCACACAGTTCGTCTTTTCCTCTTTCCTCTCTCTCCCCATCTCGTCCTGTCTCTCTCTGTCAAGCTCCTTCCTTCTCTCTGCCTGACTGCTCCACCCCTATCTAACTCCACCTCCTTCTCCCTATCTATCTGTACATCTGTTCCTCCCCTGTGTCTCTGTTCATCTCCTCCTCTTTCCTATTTCTGACCATCTCCTCCTTCCCCCTCTCAGTCCAACTCATTTTCTCTCTCTGACCGCCTGCTCTCCCCTCTCTCTGTCCATATCCTCCTCTTCCCTTTCAGTCAATTTCCCCCTCACCCCTGTTTGTCTCTATTTTCTCCTCTTCTCTGTACGTCTATCTCCTCCTGCCACCTTCCCTCTCCACGTCATCACCTCCACCCCAATAAGAGACCACGAGCTTATTTATTTCCATCTAGTAAAGTAATATGTGTCCCAAGTTTGATTAAAGTCGATCCAGGGGCTTAGGACGGGCTTTACGCTCGTACACACACCGCACATATATTTCTGCAGTTGTTTCACCTGTATCTGTACCGAATTTCCCCCTGCAGTTTCATTTTCACTCTTCTCAATGTTTATGACGTCATATTTTCTGAGCTATTTGCCGTACAATGATATAATTTTCAAGGTACATCCAGTGGTGTATGCGCATACTGTCTGCGACATGTATTGCGGAAAGAGTTACGATAAAGGAGTAATAAATTAAAAGGTCATGCATAATGCACCAGCTTCCATGCTCCTCAGTGTTCATGGCGTTATATCCCCTGAACTATGCGTCATAAAATGATATAATTTTGCAGGTACATTCAGTGGTATATCTGAATAATGGCTAAAAAATGTGTTCGAATAGAGGTGGTAGAAATGGAGTAGTAGTTAAAGCTGCAATTTTATTACATGAACAGCAAAAATGTAATAAACGATGAACTTTTCGCCTTTCATTATTTTGTGTGGAGTGTCACCAAGAAAAGTCTCCTAGAAGTTTGAAATTATGTGTAAAATGGGTTCCAAGTCACTAAGTGCTCTTGTTTTGAAATATTTGATTTTTGGGCGTTGTGAACTTGAAGCGCCCCCTTTGAAAAATTATAAATGACTGTGCTTAAACTGACACACAATATTTTTAGCGCAAAACAATCTGACTTTCAATAATCTCTACAAAAGAATGGCCTTGACTTACATTAACCTATACCTTTCATGAATCACTTACCTCACAAAAATCTTCGTTACTCGAACTACTGCAATACAGCGAGCGCCACTACTGCCAGCTAAATAAAAGATTCTAACTACTGAAGGGACTAACTACTGATAGGCATAGTTAGCAAATGAAAGGTTTTGATAGAGAACAAACAGTGTATTTACCTTAATAGTGTTCAAAAGTCATTATATATATATATATATATGTATGTATATCAGTTCATGACATCCAGTCTTACAAATTTACTGTCTCTGATGGGCACACGTCCAGATCATCCGCTCTCAAAACTCCGCCATCTCTCTCCCCACATCCACCACTGCTAGCGGCTCACCTCCAACTACGCGACGCTACGCGCTGTTAACAGCCAACTGCCCAGCACTACAATAGCCAACAACAAAGCAAACCAGCCACAGACAGCACACAGCACACCCAATGATTTTCATACAGAGCGCTGCATGACGTTACCAACATAAAAACCTAAACAGCCTACTTACAAACTACGCTTCTCCTTCGCCTCCACGCCCACACCTTTGAAAAATAGATGGTTCTTACAACAACAATGGTTCTTTCCAGACAGAGTGATATGTTTACCATGTTGTTGGAATCGATGCAGTGGTATAGGAGGAGATGAGGAACAAACACACATCGACTTTTACCATGTGTAGGATTTTGTTACCTGCTTTACATCCTAGTGTTGAAATGCCAGTGCGCAATTTCAGTGGTGAAAGGTATACTACATAGCCTTGCTGATGCTATATGAAATCTTGTGAGAATAGGAACAAATACTAAATTTAAGGCTCTATAAAAAATTTCTGAATGAATAACGCACAACTACACTACTGGCCATTAAAATTGCTACACCACGAAGATGACGTGCTACAGAAGCGAAATTTAAGCGACAGGAAGAAGACGCTGTGATATGCAAATGATTAGCTTTTCAGAGCATTCACACAAGGTTAGCTCCGGTGGCGACACCTACTACGTGCTGACATGATGAAAGTTTCCAACCGATTTCTCATACACAAACAGCAGTTGACCGACGTTGCCTGGTGAAACGTTGTTGTGATGCCTAGTGTAAGGAGGAGAGATGCGTACCATCACGATTCCCACTTTGATAGAGGTCGGATTGTAGCGTATCACGATAGCGGTTTATCGTATCGAGACATTGCTGCTCGCGATTGTTCGAGATCCAATGACTGTTAGCAGAATATGGAATCGGTGAGTTCAGGAGAGCAATACGGAACGCCGTGCTGGATCACAACGGCCTCGTATGACTAGCACTCGAGATGACAGGCATCTTATCCGCCTGGCTGTAACGGATCGTGCAGCCACGTCTCGATCCCTGAGTCAACAGATGGGGACGTTTGCAAGACAACAACCATTTGCATGAACAGTTCGACGACGTTTGCAGCAGCATGGACTATCAGTTCGGAGACCATGGCTGCGGTTACCCTTGACGCTGCATCACGGAGCGCTACCGGTGGTGTACTCAACGACGAACCTGGGTGCACGAATGACAAAACGTCATTTTTTCGGATGACTCCAGTTTCTGTTTACAGCATCATGATGGTCGCACCCGTGTTTGGCGACATCGCGGTGAACGCACATTGGACGCGTGTATTCGTCATCGCCATACTGACGTATCACCCGGCGCGATGGTGTGGGGTGCCATTGGTTACACGTCTTGTTCGCATTGACGGCACTTTGAAAAGTGGACGTTCTCTTATCTCCAAAGGTCTCTTTAATTTTCCTGTAGGCAGTATCTATCTTACCCCTAGTGAGATAAGCCTCTACATCCTTACATTTGTCCTCTAGCCATCCCTGCTTAGCCATATTTCACTTCCTGTCGATCTCATTTTTGAGACGTTTGTATTCCTTTTTGCCTGCTTCATTTAATGCATTTTTATGTTTTCTCCTTTCATCAATTAAATTCAATATTTCTTCTGTTACCCAAGGATTTCTACTAGCCCTCGTCTTTTTACCTACTTGATGGTATGGGGTGCCATTGGTTACACGTCTCGGTCACCTCTTGTTCGCATTGATGGCACTTTGAACAGTGGAAGTTACATTTCAGATGTGTTAAGACCCGTGGCTCTACCCATCATTCGATCCCTGCGAAGCCCTACATTTCAGCAGGATAATGCACGACTGCATGCTGCAGTTCCTGCACGGGCCTTTCTGGATACAGAAAATGTTCGACTGCTGCCCTGAGCAGCACATTCTGCAGATCTCTCACCAATTGAAAACGTCTGGTCAATGATGGCCGAGCAACTGGCTCGTCACAATACGCCAGTCACTAATTTTGATGAACTGTGGTATCGTGTTGAAGCTGCATGGGCAGCCATCCAAGCTCTGTTTGACTCAATGCCCAGGCGTATCAAGGCCGTTATTACGGCCAGAGGTGGTTGTTCTGGTTACTGATGTCTCAGGATCTACACACCCAAATTGCTTGAAAATGTAATTACATGTCAGTTTTAGTAAAATATATTTGTCCAATGAATACCCGTTTATCAGCTGCACTTCTTCTTGGTGTAGCAATGTTGATGGACATTAGTGTAATTCAAAGAGAAAACATTGTTTATCTGACACTAAACAGTTAACTCATCCACCATCAGCGTAAATTGTCTTGAGAATATGAAATCCATTTCTGTTAGTAAATCATCATCAGTGAGAATCTTCGTAAGGCCCATTAACAGCGCTGAAAGAATTTTGAAGTTACAAATATAGTTGCAAATCGGTTGTTAATGGTAGTATTGAAACTGCTCGCAAAATTATGCTAGTCTGTTATAATCGGTATATGTTTCTCAAGACTACACAGAGGTATTTGTAATAGTTTTCCTGGTCCCTGCTGATACACTAAATGTTAAATACAATTCGAGAAGTTATCTGCCTCTCGCCCTAGGATCTTCCATAGAGTAGCACGAAATCCCACCAATGACTACGTGCTCTACGTGCTATTGGCGCGCCAAGCAAATTACTCGACTTAAAGCTCTGACATTTTGCTGGGAAACGTTTATCGGAAGACCAGGAGTAATTCTATGAGCTGCTAAACTGTTAAAACCACGGAAACGACGGTTGCTAGCCTCTATGTGACCAGTTGGACGGGGTTAGAAATGCAAGTGTTCCAAACCCAACAATTGCTGATCTGATACCAACTGAATGCATTCAGAAAACTTCAGAATTCAGACCACTGGACTAGAGAACGTACGCAGCGGACACGTGATACTTCAGCTGGTTCCTAGCAACTTACGCCGCAATTCGCTACCAAGAAGATAAAAAAAATTGAAATAAAAAACATCGAAAATGTCTAAAAGCCAACAAGTCAAGTTTACACCGAAATGAAGTAACTTTCTTGGCTCTAATCTTACATCGCCAAGTCTGCCAATTTTGTTAAAATTTACCTCCCACTAGCTGACGGTTCCACAGTTTGATTATCACCCTCTTCCTATGGAGTATGAATACACTCATTGTACGTAAACACTTGCCTACAAGTCAGTAGCAAGAATATTTTGCCGGCGGGGGTGGCCGAGCGGTTCTAGGCGCTACAGTCTGGAACCGCGCGACCACTTCGGTCGCAGGTTCGAATCCTGCCTCGGGCATGGATTTGTGTGGTGTCCTTAGGCTAGTTAGGTTTAAGTAGTTCTAAGTTCTAGGGGACTGATGACCTCAGAAGTTGAGTCCTGTAGTCCTCTGAGCCATTTGAATCAGTTTTTGAAGAACATTTCCATGCACACACGTGGTCCGATGTATTCGAATTCTCGTAGGCTTCCTACATTAAAAAGTAGCTATTTGTTGATCACATAGGACTACCAACACCTGTCTTCACAATTGTTAACTACTCCGAAACACCACCTCTGTTCATGAGGCACACAACGTGACTCATACACTTTCAAGTTTTTCCACCGGCTCCTCGATTTCTTGATCTCCAAGCAAGTCCTCAGATCTTTTTTAATATTCATGTTTTCCAGATAATACGACCCAGGAGCAGAATACAGGCATTTTTATGAAATTTCCTGCCCCCACCAACAGCATTCCTCAGCAAAGTGCTGCTTCTTGACACAAACTTTCGCAAGTTTGTTTCCGACAGCTGTTGCAAGACACCTGCCCATGTGGGAAAGTCACTATGTCTTACGTGTTCGTAATAGGATTTGAAACTAAACCACTGGGAAGGACTGCAGAAAGACTGACCCATTATCCAATTCTGGACAGATTGTCCTCCCACCACATAATGGAAACCCAAACAAACAAGAGGACATCCACACAAAACTGCCATGAATGATATGCTGCAAGCAGGACTTACAGATACCTTAGCAGAATTTGTCTCTTCATCATCGTCATCATCACGTACATTTTCGGATTGTGCATCTGCGCCTGGTCCAAAGCCAAGCATCTGAAAGCTGATCACACCTATTTCTTTGTGCTCGTTGTATCTTTCTTCCACTCTTGTGTATGTGGTCATCGGTTTTATCGTGAAACAGCTCGTTTTTCATACGGTTTCTTAGCTAATTTGGAATGCATGATTAACTGTTATGTCATTAGGCAGAACCCACATAAGCAATTTTGTCTTTCGAGATCTGTAACGTAATTGTCGACAACTTCATGTCAAAGTACACACCAACATTATTTCCATTTATTGGCAGGAACATGTGTTGTCCACTCATTCTATTGCAGTTAGGACTTTTCATTTACGAGCAATCGAGTAACAAACGAGATACCAAAAGTACTATAATTGTAATGTTTGAAACCTGTAACAACTTCGTTTACTGACAGCTCGTTCTGCTACTAGCCAGAACCTTGTAACTACTGTAGTTAATAAAACGGTAACAGATTAACAATGAAAAATAGTGTTTAATAGGTCTGCTGTATTACATGGTGGAATTCTACTAACACTAAGAAATAATATACTCATATTTGAAACAGGAAACGTTGTAGGTTTACTTGGTATAGTGTAGTTTCAGCCTAATTAACAAAAATGTAATCTGCATTGTTTATTTGTATCCTTTCACTTATTTTCCCATGAGTACAAGAGTTATGTAATCGTCTATGAATCACATTCCATGTATTTTAATTGGAACAACCGAATGACGACATTTTTTGTATTGATCAAAAACATCTGTAATTGTAATTGTATGCAACAATATATGAATTGTCAACAAGAGTATATAATACTTGCGAGAAATCGTGTGGGAGGCCTAGAATGATGTAAGTTCTCGAGCAGCGTTCTGTGACATAGTAAATTGTACACCTGAAACAATAACTGACTTTTCACGTCTTTTGAGAGCCATGGTGTTGTCTGTCCCATTTTCACTTAAAATCAACTTCAACAAAGCAACGAAATGAAGACAAGTTTCGATCAACGTTTATTATTTTGAACAAACTGAGCTACACCCATCAAATCTCAAGAACATTTTTTTCAGCTACCATCAACAAAATTCATAATTCGTAAAAGACGTTTACTTTGAACTATTTATTTTTGACAACATATATTCTCAGCAGGCATTACATTGCACTGTGGTGAAATGGGCTGAGATAGTGGTTTAAATTGGGTAGAAGTTCTAAAGTCGATGTGTGAATTTCCGGTGTCCCATTTTTAACCACAAGATTGAAAGACGATTTTATTTTGAAAGTAAAATTTTGGACTGGGTGCTGAAACATTCTGGAACAAAAAAATATGAGTACGAGGAAAGTGGACTGTGGAACTGTAAGTTCCAGTGGCTACAATCAACTTGAACATCGCAGCAAGAGACGTACACCATCTACAATTATTTTATTTTTTCTGCAACGTCATCAGTTCATTAGGCATTGTGAAAAACTTTCTGTTCAAGGAGTGCTTTTCTTTCTTCTATCTTGTACGTCTCTCGTATAATATGTCTTTTTCTTTATTGGATCGCCCCCCTCCCCCCAGAGGAGCCTACAGAAAAGCTAAAAAACATAATGAGAATAGAAACAAACAAGGAAAACAGGCGATAAAACGGTGACATTGGAAAAAACTGTAAAATGGCGGTAAGTTGTGGAACTCCAAATATAAAAACACTTTGGTGACGATGCGGATGAAGAAACATAAGAAGTAGACAGGCACAATTAAAAAACACGGCGACAGTCTAGTTTCTGTTCTCACGAGATAAAAAACACAACTAGCGACAGTATGGCGGTTGTTTACAACACTGACAGGGGACGCACAACACTGAACACTCACTTAAAACAGTACTATACAGGTGACGGTAACATGACGGCAGATGAGGGCGGTGGGGGGGGGGGGACCTGGACCTATGAGGGGGAAAAGGGGGAGGATATATTGGGTGGTCCATTGATAGTGACCGGGCCAAATATCTCACGAAAAAATTACAAAGAACGAAACTCGTCTAGCTTGTAGGGGGAGGAAGAGATGTTCAAATGTGTGAATTCCTAAGGGACCAAACTGCTGAGGTCATCCCCAGACTTACACACTACTTAAACTAACTTAACGCTAAGGACAACACTCACACCCACACCCGAGGGAGGACTCGAACCTCCGGCGGGACGGGCCGCACGATTAGTGACATAGCGCCTCTAACCACGCGGCCAAACCGCGCGACCGAAGAGGAGATGATGCTATGTTCGTTTGTTGAGATCACACTTACATTCAGCTGTTGTACTGTCAAAGATGATGAAAACTGAAAACACTTTACATTTTGTTTCAGAGATTGTGAATTATGGCTTACAATATTGACTTACAGGAGAGATATTGATAATGAAGTTTTGAATTACTCTGCTGCAATTTGAGACATACTGTTATGTGAGAGAGGAATTAGTGTTTAACAATTGTAGGAACCTCTCAGCGAGTCAAAACTGTACCTGACTTTTTGATGGATTATGCCATATCACTGTTCATGTTAATATTTGGCCTAGTATAAACTGTATCAGACCACTCATTGTTTCACATTTCATTTATTTAGATAGGGAGTGCAGGTTTTGTGCTACCGCTTTCCTGCCTATACAACGATTCCTGATTTTTACACAGCTACTCAGGGATATTCTTACATTTTATGAATTGCAATAAAGGCTTAAACATAGATGAGACATTGTAGTTATGTTGTGTTCATTGTTGTTTCACTATCAGAAAATGGGATAGTGAAACAAATGTAGACTTTTGACATTATTCATATGATTACATATTCTGAATTTACTAGTAAGTTTTTGGAGTAATACTTATATCACCCATAAAACGTATATACATTTGTTATTTTATGCACTGTATTATTAACTATGTATACTATTGAAACCATGAACCATGGACCTTGCCGTTGGTGGGGAGGCTTTCGTGTCACAGCGATACAGATGGCCGTACCGTAGGTTCAACCACAACGGAGGGGTATCTGTTGAGAGGCCAGACAAACGTGAGGTTCCTGAAGAGGGGCAGCAGCCTTTTCAGTAGTTGCAGGGGCAGCAGTCTGGATGATTGACTGATCTGGTCCTGTAACCCTAACCAAAACAGCCTTGCTATGGTGGTACTGCGAACGGCTGAAAGCAAGGGGAAACTACAGCCGTAATTTTTCCCGAGGGCATGCAGCTTTACTGTATGGTTAAATGATGATGGCGTCCTCTTGGGTAAAATATTCCGGAGGTAAAATAGTCCCCCATTCGGATCACCGGGCGGGGATTACTCAAGAGGACGTCGTTATCAGGAGAAAGAAAACTGGCGTTCTGCGGGTCGGAGCGTGGAATGTCAGATCCCTTAATCGGGCAGGTAGGTTAGAAAACTTAAAAAGGGAAATGGATAGGTTAAAGTTAGATATAGTAGAATTAGTGAAGTTCGTTGCCAGGAGGAACAAGACGTTTGGTCAGGTGAATACAGGGCTATAAATACGAAATCAAATAGGGGTAATGCAGGAGTAGGTTTAATAATGAATAAAAAAAATTGGAGTGCGGGTAAGCTACTACCAACAGCATAGTGAAAGCATTATTGTGGCCAAGATAGACACAAAGCCCACACCTACTACAATCGTACAAGTTTATATGCCAACTAGCTCTGCAGATGATGAAGAAATTGAAAAAATGTATGTTGAGATAAAAGAAATTATTCAGGTAGTGAAGGGAGACGAAAATTTAAGTCATGGGTGACTGGAATTCGAGTGTAGGAAAAGGGAGAGAAGGAAACGTAGTAGGTGAATATGGACTGGGGGAAAGAAATGAAAGAGGAAGCCGTCTACTAGAATTTTGCACAGAGCATAACTTAATCATAGTTAACACTTGGTTCAAGAATTATAAAAGAAGATTGTACACATGGAAGAATCCTGGAAATACTAGAAGGTATCAGATAGATTATTTAATGGTAAGACAGAGATTTAGGAACCAAGTATTAAATTTTAAGGCATTTCCAGGGGCAGATGTAGGTTCTGACCACAATCTATTGGTTATGAACTGTAGATTAAAACTGAAGAAACTGCAAAAAGGTGGGAATTTAAGGAGATGGGATCTGGACAAACTGATTAAACCAGAGGTTATGCAGAGTTTCAGGAAGAGCATAAGGGAACAATTGTCACAAATGGGGGAAAGAAATACAGTAGAAGAAGAATGGGTAGCTCTGAGGGATGAAGTAGTGAAGGCAGCAGAGGATCAAGTAGGTAAAATGACGAGGACTGGTAGATATCCTTGGGTAACAGATGAAATATTGAATTTAATTGATGAAAGGAGAAAATATAAAAATGGAGTAAATGAAGCAAGCAAAAAGGAATACAAACGTCTCAAAAATGAGATCGGCAGGAAGTGCAAAATGGCTAAGCAGGGATGGCTAGAGGACAAATGTAAGGATGTAGGAGCTTATCTTACTAGGGGTAAGATAGATACTGCCTACAGGAAAATTAAAGAGACCTTTGGAGAAAAGAGAACCACTTGCATGAATATCAAGAGCTCAGAAGGAAACCCAGTTCTAAGCAAAGAAGGGAAAGCAGAAAGGCGGAAGGAGTATATAGAGGGTCTATACTAGGGCGACGTACTTGAGGACAATATTCTGGAAATGGAAGAGGGTGTAGATGAAGACGAAATGGGAGATATGATACTGCGTGAAGAGCTTGACAGAGCACTGAAAGACCTGGATCGGAACAAGGCCCCGGGGGTAGACAACATTCCATTAGAACTACTGACGGCCTTGGGAGAGCCAGTCCTGACAAAACTCTATCAACTGGTGAGCAAGACGTATGAGACAGGCGAAATACCCTCAGACTTAAAGAAGAATATAATAATTCCAATCCCAAAGAAAGCAGGTGTTGACAGATGTGAAAATTACCGAACTATCAGTTTAATAAGCCACAGCTGCAAAATACTAACACGAATTCTTTACAGACGAATGGAAAAACTAGTAAAAGCCGACCTCAGGGAAGATCAGTTTGGATTCCGTAGAAATATTGGAACACGTGGGGCAATACTGACCTTACGACTTATCTTAGAAGAAAGATTAAGGAAAGGCAAACCTGCGTTTGTAGCATTTGTAGACTTAGAGAAAGCTTTTGACAATGTTGCCTGGAATACTCTCTTTCAAATTCTAAAGGTGGCAGGGGTAAAATACAGGGAGCGAAAGGCTATTTACAATTTGTACAGAAACCAGATGGCAGTTATAAGAGGCGAGGGACATGAAAGGGAAGCAGTGGTTGGGAAGGGAGTGAGACGGGGTTGTAGCATCTCCCCGATGTTATTCAATCTGTATATTGAGCAAGCAGTAAAGAAAAAAAAGAATAATTTGGAGTAGGTATTAAAACCCATGGAGAAGAAATAAAAACTTTGAGGTTCGCCGATGACATTTTAATTCTGTCAGAGACAGCAAAGGACTTGGAAGAGCAGCTCAACAGAATGGACAGTGTCTTGAAAGGAGGGTATAAGATGATCATCAACAAAAGCAAAACGAGGATAATGGAATATAGTCTAATTAAGTATTGTGATGCTGAGGGAATTAGATTAGGAAATGAGGCACTTAAAGTAGTAAAGGAGTTTTGCTATTTGGGGAGCAAAATAACTGATGATGGTCGAAGTAGAGAGGATATAAAATGTAGACTGGCAATGGCAAGATAAGCGTTTCTGAAGAAGAGAAATTTGTTATCATCGAGTATAGCTTTAAGTGTCAGGAAGTCATTTCTGAAAGTATTTGTATGGAGTGTAGCCATGTAAGGAGGTGAAACATGGATGATAACTAGTTTGGACAAGAAGAGAATAGAAGCTTTCGAAATGTGGAGCTACAGAAGAATGCTGAAGTTTAGATGGGTAGACCACATAACTAATGAGGAAGTATTGAATAGAATTGATGAGGAGTTTGTGGCACAACGTGACAAGAAGAAGGGACCGGTTGATAGGCCATGTTCTGAGGCATCAAGGGATCACAAAGTTAGCATTGGAGGGCAGCGCGGAGGGTAAAAATCGTTGAGGGAGACGAAGAGATGGATACACTAAGCAGATTCACAAGGACGTAGATTACAGTAAGGACTGGGAGATGAAGAAGCTTGCACAGGATAGAGTAGCATGGAGAGCTGCATCAAAGAGACCACAACAACAGCAACAACAACATACCATTGAAGAGAAGAGTTTTTGATTATGCTATGGTGAGAAATTTTCACATTAGAAGAAAGACATTATGATACACAAGAGGATATAAACACAGCAGTATTGACACTTTCTTTGATACAAAGTTGACCACTCATGTTGTTGCAGCGAAGAATACGCTTACTTTTGGTTTTCTATTAGAGGCTTGAGGTTCTACTGACTATGTAACCAGGCAGAAATGTCACTGACATATAGATGTAGTTCACATTACCTTATTGAGTGGTAGACAATATTACCAAAAGATTAACTGTAAGAGGTATTAGTTAGTAATATATGTATGTATATGCTTGAATTGGAGATTTGTGAAATGATTTTTTTTCGTTGTTTGACACATGTGGTATGCATCAATACTACTGTGTCAATACACATAAGTTTTACTTGGGCTAGGTATATTAGATTTGTTGAATTCAGAACTTTCATTTATATCTGTTGTGGGCAATAGCACATCTGGTATGAACCCTACTGATTTACATTACTTATATGGTACATAAAATGGATACTAGACTTTTTGTGTGATCATAAAAACTGAGAGAGCCTCTGTTTTATGTTTACTTACAGATACTTGAATCATTCAAGTTGATGCACACCCTACTGATGATCTGTTATATATTGGAGGGACAGAGATGATATTTTGATTGAAATTCTTTAGTATTACTGGTATTTTAAAACGGATATTGCAATATTAAATTTATTCCTTTTACTCTCCTAGGAAAAAAGGAAAATCACTTACACTGGTAAACTCTGTGTGGAAAGGAAACATGTGTTTGAATGTAAATGATCTATGTTGGGGAAATATTGATAGCTGATTGTAAATGCTTTTAGCAATAAGAAGAGACTGCTGGTTTTTAGATAGAAATTAGAGTGAACACATGGAAACGGTATACCGTAAATTGACTATTTGTATAGGGAGATCTATGGAACTATCACTGTGTGTTATGTTTGAGTGAAAAATCGAACTATTTGTTGTGCTTGCCTGTCTCAGAGTGAAAATTAGGAAACATGTTAGTTTTGTCTGCTTTTTTCCAGCACTATTTAAAAATAACCTTTAACATGAAAAAGACTAATTCTGTAGTATGTAATGGAAAGTTGGAAAAGGTACTATTTCACCAATTACTACCAGTTGATGTATTGTTTGTATTGTATTTGTTGTCATAAGTGTGAATACTTAAGTTAGTGTACTTTAATTTCTGTTTCGTGAATTGCCTACAAAATTATTGTTCAGGCTGTCGTTGTACAGTAGAAGGTGCGTATATGAAATGTAACAGCTCAATTGACATACGATTTCGAAGCGGATATGGACTGCATGTTTAACTCTTATTTCATTAGGAAGGACCCATATAAGTAATTTCGAATTTCGTGCTCAGTAACATAATTTTAATTAACTTCAAGTCGAAGTTCTCACTAATGTTACTTCCATTTATTGGTAGGAATATGTATTATTCATTCAATTACAATTATGGTTTTTCATTTACAAACAATTGAACAACAAACGAGATACCAAATATACTATAATTATAATGTTTAAAACTTGCAGCAACTTCGTTCATCATACTGTCAGATTTCTACTCTATTGTGTAACATAACAACTACCTTTTAATTATTGTAATTCAAAGACGAAACCAGATTAACAATGTAATCAAAGTGTTTATTTGGCTATTGTATTACATATTGCAATTATTCCCACATTAAGAAATAATATACTCATATATGATACAGGGGACGCGATATGTGAAATAATGTAGTTTCACTGTAATTAATAAAACTGTAATCTGCCTAGCTTATTTCTATCATTTCCCTTATTTTTCCATGAAAATAAGAGAAATGTAATCGACTTTGTATTATATTCCATGCATTTTGCTTGTAACCTCCAGATGATAACATTTTTCTTGTACTGCTCCATAGCTTCGACAAGTGCTCTACGCGAATCTACTACATACAACAATACATCAGTTGTTAGTAAGAGTATACAAGACCTGTGAAAAATGGTGTGGTTAGCCCAGGATGATCTAAGATCTCGAACAGCTGTCTGTGACATAACAAACTGTACACCTGAAACAAAAATTGACTTTTGAGAGCCATGGCGTTCTCTGGCCCAATGTCACCTAAGAAACTTACAGGAAACATCATATGCAGTGAAGCAACGAAATAAAGTAAGTTCTAGTCTACGTCTATGGTTTAGAGCAAACTGCGCTACAACCACCATATCCGAAGAACATTTATTGGATCTTCTATTCACAAATAAATATTTCGTAAACACGTAATTTTAAATTATTTTCTGTTGGCAACATTAATCCCAGGAAGGCGGTTGCACCACACATTTTGTATCTGACTTTCATGTAAACGAAGTAGGTGGTCATGACATCCCGTTCTATACTGTTGGACATTTTCTCCTATTCTTAGAACAAAAACTTCCTCTCTCATCTCGTTGTCCTTATTATGCTCTTTTATTTTGTATCTTACTGTATGTCTTAAAAGTCTCATTCCTTTCCCTTCAATTCTCTGTAACCGTTGGTCGTTAAAATCCATTCTTGAGATTTATAGAGCAGTAAAAGAATTATGGACTCTAAGTAGCGTCTCTTACGTCGTTTTGTCCAGGAGTCTTCTATTGATCGAACTTTGAAATTTCGTTTCAAGATCATTTTAATAAGCATAAGCGATATCATGGTCTAGGTAGTTAACCATCTGAACTCGATCCAATATGTTTGTTCGATTGCCTTTTTAGCCCAGATATATCCTTTTCCACAAATGTCTGTAACTTCAGTTTGTCTGTGAATATGGTTAGATTATACTTCTTTGCAATAATTTGTAAGGGTCACATATTTCGTTGTAGTTTGTCTCCGCATCTGCGAGTACAGCCTCCTCACCTGAATAAATAAATGTACTGTAAATCTCAGTGTGTAGACGTCTTCGCTTTACTTAGCCCTTTACATTCACTTCATTTAACTATATGTTAAATAGTGTAGGACATAAAGGAGATCCTTGTGTGACACCTTGTGTGATTCTTCTCATTCCATTACTAATGGCTGAAGCGACGCTTATCTTGATGTTGGCAGCATACAAACCATGAACTGACCTTCTTAAACGCTGAAGAATGCCATGCTCTCCCAAAATTTCCCATAACTGAGATCTAACCTCCTGGTCGAAGGCACTTTCATAATCCACAGGTGCTACATTCGTTCGGAGATTAAATTCTCTTTGCTTTCCTGTCATCTAATTTATAGAGAATGAGCTCTACTAACCATCCGGAAGACAGTCATTGTTCAACATAGATCAATAACCTAAAGACTTTCAAGAGCAAAGCATGAGGCGACAAAAGTCATGGGACTCTATTGTCTGCGTGAGGTTGATCTACTATTCTGTTATTATACGCAACGGATTAATCTGAGGTGTACCCTTTACCCTGTGGCTCCTGCAAGATGCAATTTCCACCCCCACACTACTACAGAAGTCAGACAGATGCTCATAACGTTCTAAAGAGAAATGCCTGAAAAACTTTCAGCAATAAATATCTACTGGAGTTGTCCGCTGTAAGAAAATGACACAAAAATTCACAAAATTTCTTACGTAACTAGTGGGATACTTGGGTACTGGAGTAGTGCTAGTTAGTGTAAGAAAAACATGAAACTAACGAAGATTATTATTTATTTTGCAAAAATTCTGAGAAATCACAATGGCACTTTTAGTTATGAATTGAACAAGTTATATCCTGGTTCTTTTTGGAATGTGAAGTTACCTCTGAAGGATAGGATTCGCTAACGAAATTTCTATGCAAAGTTTAAGATTGTTATTGACTTGGCACAATGGCTTAGAGGCGCACCTACTCTACTTCAATAATTTAGAATGTTGCTAGGTACGGTCGAGGCTGTCGTGTGTGAAATGCAGTGAAGTGTACTGTTGTGGAGGAAATATGGGGCTTGCAAGAGCTGTAGCGCACAATACTGTAAGCTGCGATGACTGCTGTCTGCGCCGCTCGCTGCTTACAAATAGGATAACTCTCGTTCTGTCTGGATTGACCTTCGTCAATCAAACTCTTCCTACGCCTTGATGAAGTCAAGGACTCCTATTCGCCTCTAGTCTAACTATTGGCGTGGTACACCGGTCAGATAACCGGTCCACCGAGAGCGACAATGGAACGGCGCCTCTCCACGCCAAATGTGAAAGGGTATATCTTTCGGTCTCTTCCATTACTCCTTCAGCTTAAGGCGTCAGAAATATCGTCTGCCAATCAGTATTGCTCTTCTAAAACGTTTCGTTTAAGGCGACCAATCCGGAAATCTGTCGTATCGGCATTTGGCGTTTGCTGTCTCCCTGTGAGAATCTCTGAAACTACGTGCTACGCGTAAAGAATGCGTAGGTTGGACGCTCCCACACTATGTAGCGGAATTTGCTTTTTAGCCAAACACGGGGTCGTTCCCCCTTTCACTCGGGCACACGCTGTCTACTCCACGGGCGGCCAAGGTTGACTCGTCCTCTGAAGGGACCGGCCTCTCGGTGTGTGGTCTGCCTCTCTCGAACTAAAAGCTCCTGTGAATGTCGTGTCTGGAATGTATGTGTGTACGCCAGCCTCGAGTATTTCAACCCCGGTGCGCACTTGTTATTTGCATATTGTTTACATGAATTCGTACAGCATTGACTTTATCTTATCGAGTTCGAGTTCGAATGAAGCGTCTTGATGTGCGGAATTTGATTGTGAGGGCGGAATATGTAAGCAATGAAGGTCAGGAGACCACGACGTCTTACAATATACATATGTACAGGTGGCGGTAGTATTGCGTGTCGCCCGCCGCTGGTGGCCGAGCGGTTCTGGCGCTACAGTCTGGAACCAGGTTATTTAGGTTTAAGCAGTTCTAAGTCCTAGGGGACTTATGACCTCAGCAGTTGAGTCCCATAGTGCTCAGAGCCATTTTGAAGTACTGCGTGCACAAGGTGTAAAGGGGCAGTGCACAGGCAGAGCTTCCATTTGCACTCACAAGGGGAAGCCGTCAATTGTGAAATTCAGATTCAATTCATACTGCGCATAATAAAAGCTCATGGCCAGAGGTGTAGTGTGGCAAAGCACCAAGATGCACTTCTCAGCCGTTGTCGAGAAAATCGACAGTTAAAAGAAACTGTTGCGGTGAAATACTCTCTACGATTAATAATTTTCTACACCGTCGTGGCGCAGCGGTAAGCGCTCGGGTTCATAATCCCGAGGTTGCCGGATCGAATCTCGCGCCATGCAACCTTTTTTTTGTTTTTTTTTTTTAGTATTTGTTTTTTGTAATTCAAATGTGTGTATACACACACACACACACACACACACACACACACATATATATATATATATATAATTCCCGGGAATCAGTTGCAACAATTGTGCATGTAATAAGTTGTTGAAAGTCGTTTGTCGTGGAAAAACTGGCGACTTCGAACATCATTATGTTTTCCGCAAACAAAGTTGTATTTCACAAATGTTATTAATTGTCTTCATAATGTTAACCACGTATAGTTAACGGAAGACGTAGAAACTATATTCCGAGACGAATACGTATAGCGTAAGTCAAACGTCCGAATTAAAATAGAAACCCCACGAATACAAATTTGCTGTGGCAGGTATGAAATAGAAACTCCGTTACTCGCTCGTTACACTTGGAGGACAGATGTTGAATGGGCCGAAACGAGCCGCCGCATAACAGCGTAGTTGCCCCCTAACTTCGAAAGAAGGTAGATGCGGTCCCTAGCGCAACTTACAAAATCGTCGAAAATCAGTGCTTTGGTACACCCTGTTAAACAAACGGAAAAATGGAGGCGGTACAATTGGAGAGCGATCCGCCTTCACCAACATGCATAAGCAATTCATTAGTAGTTTATTTTTTATTTTATATATATATATATATATATATATATATATATATATATATATATATATATATGTGTGTGTGTGTGTGTGTGTGTGTGTGTGTGTGTATGTATATATATATATAATAAAAAGATTTTGAATGGCGCGAGACTCGATCCGTTGACTTTTGGATTACGAATCCCAGCGCTTACCGCTGTGCCACGACGCTGTAGAAAATTGTTAGTCGTAGAGAGTATGTCACCGCAATGGTTTCTTTTAACTGTCGATTTTCTCGACAACGGCTGAGAAGTGCATCTTGGTGCTTTGCCACGTTACACCTCTGGCCATGAGCTTCTATTATGCACAGTATGAATCGAATCTGAATTTCACAATTGGCGGCCTCCCCTTGTCAGTTAATTTACGTGAAAAGGTTTTCGACCTGGTTATAGCCGCGCGACGGGAATTAACAGACTCTGAACGCGAAATTGTAGTTGAAGCTAGACGAATGGAAAATTCCATTTCGGAAATAGTTAGGGCATTCAATATTCCGAAATCCGAAGTGTCAGAACACCAGATTTGGGGTATTACCTCTCACCGTGGACAGTGTAGTGACCAACGTTCTTTACTTAACGATCAAGAACAGCAGAGTTGTCAGTGCTAACAGACGATCAACACTACGTGAATAAACCGCAGAAATCAACGTGGGACGTAGGAAAACACATCCGCTAGGACACTGTGATGAAATATGGCGTTACCGGGCTGTGGCAGCAGACGACCGACGCGCGGATCCCTTTGCTAACAGTACCACACCGCCTGCAGCGCCTCTCCTGGGCATGTGAGCAAGACGACTGGAGAACTGCGGCCTGGTCAGATGGGCCCCGATTTCAGTTGGTAAGAGCTGATCGTAGGGATCGAGCGTGGAGCAGACACAACGATGTCATGGATCCAAGTTATCAACAAGGCACTCTGCAAGCTTCGGAATAGTGTAACCTGTCTTTACATGGATGGTCTGGGGCCTCTTACCCAAACGAACCCATAATTAACAGAAAATGGTAATGTTCGGCTACATGGGGACCATTTTCAGCCTTTTGTTGACCTCATGTTCTCGAACAACGATGGAATTTTTATGGATGACACTGCGCCAGGTCATCGGGCAACAGTTGTTCGCGGTTGGTTTGAAGAACATCCTGGCCATTTGGCTACCCAGATCACCCGACATAAATCGGATCGAAAATGTATGAGACACAATCGAGAGGTCAGGTAGCGTACAAAATCCTGCACCGGCAACACTTTCACAATTATGGACGGCTATAGAGGCAGCATGGTTCACTATTCCTGTAGGGGCTTCCGACGACTTGTAGAGTCCACGCCACATCGAGCTGCTACACTGTGTCGGGAGCAAGGACACCCGATACCATATTAGGAGGTCCCATGACTTTTGTCACCTCAGTGCATTTAACAAGATTATTTTGCCTTCTGCTGGTCACTTTCTATTTACCATGGCCCCTACTTCATCTTCCTAGGATACTGGAGCTACATTCAGTTCTACAGTTCTAACAAGGGGAGGCCGCCAATTGTGAAATTCAGATTCAATTCATACTGCGCATAATAAAAGCTCATGGCCAGAGGTGTAATGTGGCAAAGCACCAAGATGCAGTTCTCAGCCGTTGTCGAGAAAATCGACAGTTAAAAGAAACCGTTGCGGTGAAATACTCTCTACGACTAATGATTTTCTACAGCGTCGTGGCGCAGCGGTAAGCGCTGGAGTTCGTAATCCGGAGGTCGCCGGATCGAATCTCGCGCCATGCAATTTTTGTTATTGTATATATATATATATATATATATATATATATATATATATATATATATATATATATATAAACTATTAATGAATTGCTTATGCATGTTGTTGAAAGCGGATCGCTCTCCAATTGTACCGCCTCCATTTTTCCGTTTGTTTAACAGGGTGTACCAAAGCTCTCCCGTCCGCACTCATTTTCGACGATGTTATAAGTTACGCTAGGGACCGCATCTACCTTCTTTCGAAGTTAGCAGGCAACTACGCTGTTATGCGGCGGCTCGTTTCGGCCCATTCAACATCTGTCCTTCAAGTGTAACGAGCGAGTAACGGACTTTATATTTCATACCTGCCACAGCAAGTTTGTATTCGCGGGGTCTCTATTCTAATTTGACTTACGCTATACGTATTCGTTTCGGAATATCGTTTCTACGTCTTCCGTTAACTATACGTGGTTAACCTTATGAAGACAATTAATAACATTTGTGAAATACAACTTTGTTTGCGGAAAACATAATGATGTTCGAAGTCGCCAGTTTTTCCACGACAAACGACTTTCAACAACTTATTATATGCATAATTGTTGCAACTGATTGCCGGGAATTATATATATATATATATATATATATATATATATATATATATATATATATATATTTGAATTACAAAAAACAAATACTAATACAAAAAAGGTTGAATGGTGCGAGATTTGATCCGGCGCCCTTCGGATTACGAACCCGAGCGCTTACCGCTGCACCACGACGCTGTAGAAAGTTACTAATCGTAGAGAGTATTTCACAGCAACGGTTTCTTTTAACTGTCGATTTTCTCGACAACGGCTGAGAAATGCATCTTGGTGCTTTGCCACAGTACACCTCTGGCCATGAGATTTTATTATGCGCAGCATGAATCGAATCTGAATTTCACAATTGGCGGCCTCCCCTCGTAAGTGAGCTGTCTCTCTGTTGTATAAAGTGTAAGGGGAAGAAGAAATACGTTTCAAATTAATAGTTTCACCAGTCTTACTGCGGCATGTAATGACGACACGTGGCACTAGAGATCTACTTGATGGTGTTTGAAGAGCAAGTGCAGGTCCACACAACGTTGCTATGCAATTCCCGCACATTTCTCTGATACGAGAGTTATCCCAAACGTAAGGTCTCCTATTTTTTTATTAGTACATAGACCTGTTTATTCCTATAATGGTTTACATCAGTTTACAGCTTGAACATTTAGCTATTTTTTGACATAATCACCATTCCTGTCGATGCATTTTTGTACACGGTGTGGCAGTTTTTGTATGCTCGTGTCATACCAGCACCCAGCTATGCTGTTCAGAAAGTTATGAACCTCTTCTTTCACCTCGTCGTCGGACCTGAATCGCTGGGACCACAATTAACGCTGACAGGTACTGTGAGGCTCTGAAAAAACTCAAACGGGCAATTCAGAACCGGAGAAGAGGAATGTTGAGCACGGGCGTACACATTCTCCATGACAACGTCCTCCCGCACATAGCTCAGCAAACCGTTGCTCTCTTGCAACAGTTTCAGTGCAGCATAGTCACCCACCCACCCTATAGTCCTGACTTGGCGCCCAGTGACTATCACCTGTTCCCTAGGTTAAGAGAATAGCGACAGAAATGGTGATTATGTCGAAAAATAGCTAAAAGTTCAAGCTGTAAACTGATGTAAGCCGTTGTATAAATAAACAGGTCTATGTACATATAAATAAAGTAGGAGACCTTACTTTTGGGATTATCATCGTATTTATGTCCGCACTTTGAATGACAACAGTAACAATAGTTACATCAAAATTTCTCTCTATCCAAGACCTTCCAAAATCATTAAAGAAGTTGGTTCAAATGGCTCTGAGCACTATGGAACTTAACTTCTGAGGTCAGCAGTCCCCTAGAACTTAGAACTACTTAAACCTAACTAACCTAAGGACATCACACACATCCATGTCCCAGGCAGGATTCGAACATGCGATCGCAGCGGTCACGGGGTTCCAGACTGTAGCGCCTAGAACCACTCGGCCACTCCGGCCGACGTTAAAGAAGTAACTCATACCATTAACGAAACTGTTTGCCCCATTATCTTGATACAAATGTGAATAGTGTTGCCAACACAATTACTTGCTTTTCGTGAATTATAGCTTGCCGTTAACTTAGTTTATATGTATCTGAACCTTTCACAAAATAAAGGGAGTGTTTGGTGTTGCGCGACTCATCCTATATGAGTAATAACGTTTCTTTCTGTAAGTACTCGTCTTTTTCGTCATTTAGAGTAACTTATGTGGGATACAATGATGTTCGTCTTGAGTTCACCAGTAAATCTTGCGACTCTTTCCTATCTCTCCTTCTGTACGACCGTGATAATACTCTAGCCGTCACATACGAATACCAAAGAGGTGAACACAGAGGGAAATGATGGAGAGGTGAAGAGCGCGGGAAGAAACGTGAGCAACTTCACACCGCAAACGAGATTACCGTTGTGTACAGAGCGCTCCTGGCTGTGACGGCGACCGATGAAGTACGTTGCTTAATGAGCCGCCAAATTCGATAAACTTCGAAAAGTTAATTTGACCGAAATTTTATCAACGTAAACGAGGTAGCAAGTAGTTGCCTGAAGTTCGTTCTGATGTTCCCAAACTGTGGGAAGCTGTGAAACTGCGCAGAAACAGCGGCATAGCGTAACTTTCACAGCTCGGTATTTTACCTCTAAGAGTATTACGAAAGAAATCTTTCTATCACTCACCCGACTCGAAAAATGTCAGTGAATAGTCATCTTTACATTATATACATGTTTTAATTCAGCAGTAGGCCAAGGCGAATGACTCATCTTACTTATCTAATTTCTTGACTTGCAGACTCCTTAACTAATAGAATGACGTTTAATAAACGAAAGAAAAAGCGAAAGCAGTATCAGCTGCCACAGTGCTGCCAAATTTTAGGAAGTTGCTTTTTGCTAGCAGCGGTCCACAGCTCATAAATGATTCCAAAACGTGGTTTTTAAACCACCAATAATTGCTACATCAGTAACCTTAATTTTCGATTAGATGCGGTCGAATCATCGTCATTAGGACGGCCTATACAAGGAACATATGAAACACATCACATTAAACTTGTAACCAAAGTCAAAAATTAATATGGCTGCAGTTTTTTTTGTCGCCAGTCTTCTTTCTGGTTTGAGCAGCCCTGAACCGCCTTCAGTTCTCTGTAGTGACAACCTCTTCATCTCAGAGTAGCACCTGCACTCTTTTACAAGGCCGGTCTTTCCCAGCCCCTCTTCTTCCTCTACGGTTTTTACACTTACAACTGTCTCAGGTAACATGAAAGTATTCCCCGTTGTCCTAACACATTTCCTATCATCCTGTCGTCTTGTCCCTGTTTTCCACATGTTCCTTTCTTCCTCGATTCTGTGGAGACGTCCTCATTCCTTATAAGTCGACCTAATTTTTGATATCCTTCTGTAATAACACACCTGAAACGTTTCGATTCTTTCCTGTCTGGTTTATCCACAGTGCATAACTCAGCTTCCATGCCTTCCTATGCTACAAACAGAGATTGAAAGAAACGTATTTCCCAAAGAAGGATCACTTTGCGCGGAATGCCCTATCTGCTTTCATAGTTTGCTTGTTATATCCTTCTTGCATTCCGTCATGTGTTTCTTCGCTTCCAAGATAGCAGAATTTCTTCTCTTCGCCTCCTTAATGGCCCCCTCCCAAATTTGATGTTAAGTTTTTCACTAATGACATTTCTACTGCTCCTTATTTTTGTACTTCCTTCTTTCGTTTTTCCATTCAAATACCTCTTCTGGAATCCACAGTTTTTTCACATTTACCCTTCGTGTGCCTACATTTGTCTGTTCAAGTGCTGTAATTGCCCCTTTAGTGATGGTCATTCCTCTTCTACTGAACTGCCTATGCCCTATTGTGGTATTATCGCAGCTTCTATAATTGTTAAAGTAGACACGTAATCATTTCTCAACAGTTCAGTATCCCACTTCATTAATCACTGATTCTTCGTGGCAGTTCTGTTAAACGACTTTACTTTTTATTTTTACTAGATTCTGATCTGACCCTAAGCGTACTCTGGATACGCATAGCAATCCAATATCAGACTGGCAATGTCTGTTTGAACATGAAGTAACCAAATTGGTATCATCTCGCTACTTCAGGCCTTCTCCAAGTATACCTCTTTTTGATGTGACTTTTGAAGAATTTACTTGCTATTACTAGCTGAACTTTATTGCTGAAGCCAAGGAGTCTCTCTGTTCAGTCACTCCTAGTAATGGGCCGTTATTCCCTTGTAACAGACTTTTGTACTTTCCACAAACACAGCGTTCCCTCCCTTATTATAGTTATTGGACTTTTACATGCTGAACTTCCCTTTTAATAATCTTGCATCTTCATTATAAGTCTTCATCATTTGACTGTGACGATGGAGTATATAGTTGAATAATCGGTATTCGTGTTTGTTTGCTGTCAATATTGATCACAATGGTAATATGACTGAACTGTTCACAGTAACTTTCTTCTACCTACCTAATGATTATCAATCGTATTCCAGATACACCATACTCTTCCACTGATGATATTACTCTGTATTCTGATCAGAAATACTTATTTCTATTTCATTTCACTCTCTTCTACGATATTTAGATTGAGTCTTTGCGTTTCCATTTCAGGATTTTCTAGTTTCCTTGTGACATTCACTTCGACTCGCTAGCAGTGCTCTGCCGGAGTTTCGAATGTGGGGTTAGTGCGGAATTTTTTTGTGTCGATAGACAGAGCATGATGACAGTATCTCAACTACATGAAACATGTCCGGTGGATACACATCAGGTGTCTTTAATTTAGTGCTTTCGAATTACTTTTTCATCCTCCTGCCGTAGACCATTGTGAATTATTCCTCCTTTTACGGGGAGTAGCTCATCCCGAGAAGAAGAATGTATCCCTAACCTGTATATGTTCCTCCGACTTTTTTGACGCGACCTTCGGTAGCTTGATGGTAATTATTTTTATTCGATATGTAAGGCGCGGCTTGGATTGAACCCGAGAAATAAGACGTTATCATCATTGAATATATCTAATACAGAACACGAGAAACTGATCGTAAGTAAATATAAGTAATTAAATACAAAATTATAATAATTTGACTACTTTCTAGAAAACATTTTAAAATTTTCAGAAATTTTCTCAATCGCGTTTAACGTTAAAAACTTTTTAGAAAATGAGGACCAGTTGCAGTAGCTTAACTACCATCCTCAGGTAACGTGTAGTACTATAAAATCAAATACCAGTGTACAGAATCGTTACGTGGTCCGCAGCATTCTTATTATAAATCCTCAGGTACAATCTGTTACATTCAGCCACGCTATCCGTGATAGCAGTTGCAACTTAGACAGTGTACAGCCTTGCAAAGTTTTTTTATACAATGAAACGCCTCTATAATTATTTTCGTTACAGTCAGTAATTGCAAACAAAGATTTGGCACATATAGTGATATAAGTTCCACTAGTTGCGTACGATACCACTGCATCATCCAGAACGTTCTTATTTTAAAATCTTCAGGTAAAATCTGCTACGTCCAGCGATTGAGACAAAGAACTTGTACAGTGGCATAAAAATGTTATATATTGAAACTTCTATATAATTATATTCGTTACAGTCAGCAACTTCAAGTACGGCTTTTATGGCAAATCTCTGTTTGCAGCGGCTGACTGTAAAGGAGATGATTACACAGACGTTTCACTGTATAAGAAAATTACAACACTATGCAGACTCTATGTCTCAACTGCTGTCATGGATAGCGTGACTGATTATAAATGATTTTAGTTGGGGGTTTAAAATAAGAATGTTATGCACTTGTAATGGTGTTGGTCAGTGCTATTTGCATTTATAGTAAGACATGTCATCTGATGATGGTAATTAAACTGCCGAAACTGGTCATCACATTGTAACACATTCTTAGCGTTAAATGGGATTAAGACAAGGAGTCGAAAATTTTGTAGGAAACTTTAA
This sequence comes from Schistocerca serialis cubense, assembly GCF_023864345.2. Classification (NCBI taxonomy): domain Eukaryota; kingdom Metazoa; phylum Arthropoda; class Insecta; order Orthoptera; family Acrididae; genus Schistocerca; species Schistocerca serialis. The sequence continues at coordinate 1,251,978,772 of NC_064638.1, read as the reverse complement.
AATTTTATAATTTTATAATTGGTTAGCATTCGTTAGTGAAAGAGGCTGTATCTAGACCATAGTTGTCATAAGTACGTATTTAGTAGTAAAAGTGGTGTATAGTAACACTTCTGAAGCGTCCGTAGGAAGCAGGGAAAGAAAAGTAGTGACTGGAAGCCTGTTCGTGCGTGCTGGGTTGTCTCTCTTGCGCAGTGAAATACCCCTGTGAGAAGCAATCAGCCCACATGCCGTATCAGACCCTCCGCTAACGCGTCAGGAAGGCCGTCCCTGGAGGCAGTACGTGTCTGCCTGGAGCGAGAGTCTGATTGGGTCACGTGTAAGGTTCGCACTAACGGGGGAGGGAACGACTGCTCCGAGCTGTCTCTGTTGCAGTTCTCCCAGTCTGCTCTTCCAGCACTTCGCTGTGTACTGCACGTATCTTTTGTGTTTGTATGTATCAAACCGAGACATATGATGTGTGACTTACTGGGTGACACGTGACTCGATGTTCATGCTAATCTTACTATCTTATTTATCAGCGTACGATGGAGTCAAATGTAATTTGTTTTACTTTTATTCTGAATAAGTTGAACTAAAACTACAGATTATGTCAAAAATCAACTGGCACGAAGTGTAACTGTGCGCTTACAGTTTCACTCACATGTCTACTCTACGGTTCGCTGTCCAATATGCGGCAAACGACGCTTTTAGTAGTATCCTAGGTTAAGATTTCTTCCAACTCCAATAGCGGATGGAGCACAGGAAACACGAATACCATTACTACTCTGTGACAGCTGTTTTTAGTCTCACTTTTCTTTGCTGAGCTCTACGTTGTCGAAATACATGGAAGTGTAGAAATTTGTGGTTTTCATTGTGAGAAGCTATTTCTGACGTAGAATAATTCAAGCTCATATGTGACAAAATTTGCACGTTTATTGTGCCGATTATTACGTGAGACAAAAGTCTGAATTACTGAGCCAGTTATCTGTCATTAATCCGCAGGAAAAAGGCAACTGTATCTTACAATTGCCATACCACTTTTATTCGACTGTTGAGTTATATGTTACATAGTACTGGTGACTTTGTTAATGTTAAATGTTAATTTACTTCTGAGGCCACGAGCAATGTGGTGTTGTTAAGGGAGACCTGATATCCTCCCACCTAGGGAAACCACTTTGCAGGTTGATATGTCTCATGACAGAGAGGAGTTCCTCCAAACAACTGTTTCAATAACGCAATAAACCGTTCTCATCCATATGATTCTGAAAAAAAAAACGTGTTCTATGACTGGCTTTTTCGGGCATATTTTCATACTTTTCATGGTACAAACGTGGTCTGAAGTGACACCTTAGCATAAAAACTGTATAGCCGCACGATAATGTTTATTTGATTGAAGGGGAATGGTTCTACCCGACATAGAAAAGATTTGCCTCATTGGGCACAGTAATACCCGTTATATAACAACATACTTCGTTGTTCTTGTCAGAACAACGGTTTTATGGTAACACAGTTTTATTCAATACACTGAAACGTGACAGTGATGCAGGAAAGAAGGACAATTTGTATATTTAATTATTCATGTGAGCACTTCCTTCAAAAATAGATCCCTATATCCAGTTTTGTGATGTTTGAGAAATGTTTGAATGGTTTGTTATCCGCTGACCACAGACAGTGGGTATAGAATCTGTAATTACATTTGAGACAATCCTCTGGTCGCCTTCGGCAGACCAAAAGAAATTCAGTATTCCAGAGCACTAGAGTGTCTGGAGTGTGGCTGACCAATACGGTAAAATGATCCTCCACCACTTCTGAGGAAGCGTGGGTGAACGGCCATGTTATGACACTCTGCCGTTGCTTCCTGAAGTTGAAACACATATTTTCAGTGTGCTCCGTAAAACTAAAAAATATGGGAATGGTATGCATGTGGAATGTTTAAGAGTAGCTAGAAATAATGATTTCCCTTTTCAGAATAACGACGAGAACAAAACTTCTTGGTGGGAGATTCATGTAAAGGTAGGCATGTACAACTCATGGGGAACTTAGGATTCTTTGGCAGTGGCCAACGGTCACAATGAAACGACGTGTGCTAATTTTAAGCTGAGATACTTGCGTGTGTAAATTTAAGCTGAGAATGTTTAAGAATTGCGAGTGCTGAATTTGGATTAGGGATAAGCACTTCCTCACGGTGAATACTGACTTTGTCTCAATCTGACCAAGAGACAATGGAAAACAAAGTGTTTGTGCAAATTTTCAATTGAGGATCCGTTTGTGAGATAATTAAGTAATCATGATACCAAAATTACCTTTTTTAATTGCATTCGTGTGAAGCAAGTTAGAAATTTTGTTACTCAGAGAGAAAAAGGTGAGTTAGCCACTTGCCCAGAAACACAATGAGGGTTGCATTGCAGTGGGAGATGAGCATAAATCCTACAGAGTATGTGGTAGGTCCGTAGGAAAGGTCACGTGTGAAATTTGATCCTAAGGTCTGTGACCTGTTAATCTTGGTTGAAATTTTGGTGTGGGGAAGACTTGATACGTACTGGCTAAAGTCGGTTGTTCTGTTTTGTTTTACATTTTTAGTCTATGTAATTTGAATGTGGCGGCTTAGTTACAAGTACTGTACCAAAAAGCAAGACTTCTCTTTGAATAGCCTGACCGCTAGTAAATTCTCTAGGTTATTAATGAATCAGTTTATGAGAATGAGAGAGACGTAGTGGATATCCATACCAATCCAGAAAGTGCACTATGGTAATAAGGAAAAACATTAAGAGACCATAGGATATTAAAATGTGTACGTAATTTCGTGCCCACTGGGCAGAGAATTCCTTGTTTTCTTTTATGTTGAAATGTATTGGAGGAAATTTTGTATTATTGCGGTATTAGAATCTCAGAAAATAAAAGAGGAGATATGAAACAAAATGGTGGTCATGAGCATTTAGTAGAGGGTAGCCATTTTGTTAAGATATTTTTGCCATAAGCTCCCTATTACTAGAATGGCCAAGCTCTGATTAAAATGAATGCAATAGAATGGGAATGTGGTCTTACCAAGGTGGAGTGAGTTCATCGGAAATGTTTACAGACAGTGCAATATTAAAAATTTATTAGTCCGATGTGTTTAATTCCGTTGACATAATGGAAAAGAAACGATTACAGCAAAACAGTTGTGTGATAGGGCTTTGCTATCAATCTACAGTAGCAGTGGCTGCGATAGGTCATGTCAATATTTCCAATGCACAAATATTAATAGCGCTCGCTTGGCAGGCCATCTATCTAGTAGGCTTGACTGCTAGATGCAACAGGTGAGATAGTTGCGACAGAAAAAGATAACGATAGTAACCCCTCAAAATAATTTCCTAAATGTGTTTCGTGTGTCAAACATCTCCAACAGGTGAGCCTGGTACAGAGGAAACCAATGAACCAGAGCATGTTCTAGTTAGGAGGTCAGAAACGAAGAGAGCACAAACATAGTATTGGGGGCTGCATACTTACAAATCAAGCCGCCGCTGTTACGTTACTGCTATAGCGTCCTCCTTCCTTCCCGCTGTAAAAAAAATGAAATGTCGTGTGATGAGGGCCTCCCGTCGGGTAGACCATTCGCCTGGTGCAAGTCTTTCGATTTGACGCCACTTCGGCGACTTGCGCGTCGATGGGTATGAAATGATGATGATTAGGACAACACAACACCCAGTCCATGAGCGGAGAAAATCTCCGACCCAACCGGGAATCGAACCCGGGCCCTTTAGATTGACAGTCTGTCGCACTGACCACTCAGCTACCGGGGGCGGACCTTCCCGCTGTGATTCCACGAGTATGACAAGTCTTTCCTCTCACTGAAGCGTGCAGCAGTGTGAGGCTAGTCACTACTTGGTACGGGAGTTTACACGATCTTGCCGTCGCATAGTAACAGTGACAGGACGAAATGGCCGATAGTCGGGATCAGATGGCCTTCACCGAAGCTATGCTTTGTGAAACTGTGGAGTGTGTACGACGAAAATTAATTGATGTAGTGCACACAATTACAGATGTGTTCCATTAGAGTCGGAGCGATGTCTGCCACAATATTCATGCTATAGTCCACGCCCCACATGAAAAACGTAGCCTACGAATTAAGTCCAGTGAAAATAAAAAAAGTTGTTTTTTATTCAATTTCTATCATGAGGAAACATATGTGAATCAAATGAAGAGTGGACGTGTAGCCAAGTCATTGTTATATCTCTGTGAGCAAAAAGTTCCCCATATTCCTGCATTGTTTTTGGCCATGGCAACTTTTGCTTATGGGGTAACAGCGAGTTGTGTAGCTTATCGTTCATTTTTGTAGCTTTTTCGAAGAATGTATTGAATTTATTTCAACAAATAAGTACCATTTAGAGAATACACTTCATCCTCAAATGGTTCAAATAGCTCTGAGCACTATAGAACTCAACTTCTGAGGTCATTAGTCCCCTAGAACTTAGAACTAGTTAAACCTAACTAACCTAAGGACATCACACACATCCGTGCCCGAGGCAGGATTCGAACCTGCGACCGTAGCGGTCTCGCGGTTCCAGACTGCAGCGCCTAGAACCGCACGGCCACTTCGGCCGGCACTTCATCCTAATGTCATGTTTTCTGGTACTGTCGTCAACAGATTCGGTAACGCCTTGAAAGCATGTGTACGTCAACTGTTAGACATTCTCTGACTAGACATTGTATATAATCAAAAATACGGAGCAGATTTCAAACTACAAAAGATACAAACACAATGCCAACGTTTCAGGAAAGAGAAAAGTTCAAATTTTTATGCATCACTAAGCGCATCCGACGTTACCTGAATGGTCCTGGATTGGACCGGTGGTCTCCCAGGTTTCCAGATCTCACACCTTGTGACTTTTGCCTGTGGGGCTACGTAATAGACCGCGGTTTTATCCCCCCTGTGCCTGACGCACTTGAAAGCCTGTGACATTCTCGAAGCTGTCAATTTGATAACGAGAGACCAACGGCTTCCTTGTGTGGCTGGAAATGAGCCACCGTTTCGATATTTGTCGTGTAACACATGGTGCACGTATCGAATGCGTAAAAATTTGACGTTTTCTCTTTAGAGGAACGTTGGAATTGTGTTTCTATCTTTTGTAGTTTGGAAGCAATACATGTTTGATATCTATTTCCTATATGGCGAAATACACATCGGATTAAAAAAAATGGTAATAAAAGTTGTTCACCTCGAAGAGAGGCATCCATTAACGTAATGTTCGACCCCCTGCGCCACCCCCCCAGGGGGGGAGGGGGGGGGTTAGAGGGGGTGAGTTTGAAATCTTTTCTTATTGCAGATTTGGATTTTCCGTGAAAAAGAAAATTTAACTGTTGCATGAAACATTACTTTCGTTTCATGACAGATGGCGCTGTAATCGGAAAACCTGGAAATGAGGTGACACACAAATGGCATCCATTTCATTTATTGCTGCATCAAGAATTGCATGCTGACGATTTTCAAAATCTCCTGAATTTATGCAGCTGGATATAGGAACAAGTGGCAGTCAATAATAATTTCATTTCACAGATGCTTTTCCCTGATGAATGAAATTTGGCAAATCGTGGTCAAGAGAAGCGACACAATATACGTGTGGAGAATCCGCATTGGGTAAGGGAAGTTGAACATCAACGCCCATGGAGTGCCAATGTTTGGTGCGGTTTTTAGGTACGCAAGCAATTGGCCCATACTTATTACAAGGTAATGTGACTGGTCAAATATACAGCGGCATCGTGGATAATGATTTAGCCATACTAACGGACGATGTTCCACTTCAAACAAGACTGGATATGTGGTTTCATCACGATGGATGCCCAGAGCATTATTCACGACTAGCTGGAGAAGTTTTGAATCAAAACCATCCGGTTCGATGGACTGGACGAGGAGGTACTCAAAAGTGGCCCGCACGTTCATCTGATTTGACTTCTGCCGCGTTTTTCCCGTGGGGATGGCTAAAAGAGAGAGGTTACATGGATGTACAAGCAACCGACGAAGATATGCGACAGCGAATTCGCAATGAATGTGCAAACTAATACATGCCGGATTGTCGTTCAGACACAGAGTTGCAATGTGCATTAGAAACAACATTTCGAAGATTTGCTGCACTCAAACACTTGTGAGAGCCAGGGAGACTCACGGTAATGAAGCATTCCGAGAGAGTCAGAGGCAAGGGGACTCACCAAAATCAAGCACCCAGAAGGGAACACATTACTACGATGTATCAGTATATTTTTCTTGTGTTAGTAAAATTACTTTTAATAATTGTAATTAATTAATTACGTGCTTCACCATTAATAACCAATAAAGTTGTACTACTCATAAAACATTAATCCCTAGTGCACCAAGGGGTATAAATTACGTCTTTTGGATGTGACCTCTATCTTTTGTCTGTCATTCTACCATTGCTAATATTATTGCCTGTAAAGATATCACTTACTACGTCATTTGTGCTATATAACCGAACCGTAGTTTTTGGTATAGCAGAACTGTGGCCTGCCTAACAGTTGCATACGTATTAGTCCGCGATTATAGTGTCGAACTCATGTGTTCACTCTTACTTCTGCGCTGGTTGAGTGCGCTTGTACCGGGCAACGGACTCAAGTGACGAGTTTTCAGTTGAGTGGGCAGCGGTGGAGGCTCCCAAGTCGCGTTTAGTGGCACGTGGAGACGGGAAGTTCAGTGATGACGGCCGCGCGGGGTGGCCACGCGGTCTCAGGTGCCTTGTCACGGTCCGTGCGGCTCCGCCAGTCGGAGGTTCGAGTCCTCCCTCGGGCATGTTTGTGTGTAAGTTAGTTTAAGTTAGATTAAGTAATGTGTAGGCTTAGGGACCAATGACCTCAGTAGTTTGGTCCCATAAGAGCTTACCACAAATTTCCAAATTTCAGTGTGGTGTCACCGCCAGACACCACACTTGCTAGGTGGTAGCTTTTAAATCGGCCGCGGTCCGCTAGTATACGACGGACCCGCATGTCGCCACTGTCAGTGATCGCAGACCGAGCGCCACCACACGGCAGGTCTCGAGAGACGTACTAGCACTCGCCCCAGTTGTACGAACGACTTAGCTAGCGATGCAACACTGACGAAGCCTTTCTCATTTGCAGAGAATATAGTTAGAATAGCCTTCAGCTAAGTCAATGGCTACGACCTAGCAAGGCGCCATAGCAGTTGATAGTTATCGTATGAAGCATGTCTCATCAAGAACGATGTATACAAATGATGGATTAAAGTTAAGTATTCCAGAAGCTACGTACTTTTCTTTATAGCAATAATTACGTATCCTGTTTCAGACCTCACGCCATCCTGCGTTAGCTTATAGCGTGCATTTCGGCCTCCTCTAGCAATATAACATTCAGAGATGACGTCACAGGACAAGTTGGCGAGTTTCAAGCGAGTATAGGAAGCCCTCGTCTGAGTTCTACGTCTAGTACGAAGTAGCGAATAGTTTGCTAGTTCGAATAAAATGTAAACATTACTAAGGCACTTACGGAAGATGCTGGCGATTTAAAAGTGTTCACATAAAATAACAGTGACAAAAACCTTCCGTTTAAAATTAAAACAGAAGACTGGTGCTATTCACATTTCTAACAACAGTAGTCGTTCAGCAGCGTCAGTTAATTAATGAACAGATTACATGGCTGATGTGATGGTACGTAGTACGTGATAACGAATTTTTTTATTCTAAAAGTCTGTAAGAAGAATTACGTATTTATTGGAAAAACATAATTGCGATTTTATAAAAGGAAGAGCACAATCATTGAAAATGTCAAAGAGACATGGTAAGAAAAGAAAATATTTTTAAAAATGTAAAAAAAAATCCACTCTTGTTACTCATTTTCGTGATGGTCTTCTCGCTTGTTGTTACGTGTTCGTGGAGGAGCTAAGGAAAACTCTTGATTTATATGTGAAAATGGAACACAGTTTTACATAAATAACATTAAAACATATAGTATGACTTATAACAGTGTTTGTGTGCTAATTAGTATTGTGAGCCTGTTTTAAATCAAGAAGAACGAAAATATCCGATTCGTCTCCATTATGGCTAACACGGGAACAACTGTTAACAGAGGTGGTAACATAGTAGACCTCACAAGGATCACTGCAAACTAAACGGTAAGAAATCGAGGTGTACAGTATTTAAAGACACTGGAATGTGTGAAAGGGTCAAAGGACTGATATACAAATTTTGTTAAGATCGACGAGTCTTGCAGCTTCATAACAATACTTAATTTTTAAGTGTTACTATGAAGCTGCGCCGTTTCGCCTATCTTAAGAAAATCTGTCCATCAGTACTTTGACGCTCTCGCATTGTCCAGTAGCTGTAAATATTCTAAAGCTCGATATGATATACACTGAAGAGCCAAAGAAACGAGTACGCCTGCCTACTAACGTGGAATTGCCCAAGTCCGTCGGAATGCGCAATGGACACGAATGGATGGAGGTGATCGGACAAGATGATTACCTATGTGTCACCCGTCATAGTCGTATCTAGACGTATCAGAGTCCCATATTTCTCCAACTGCAAACGCCTCACACCAAGACAGAGCTCCCATCAGCTTCTACATCTACATCTACATCCAATCTCCGCAAGCCACCCGACGGTGTGTGGCGGAGGGTACCTTGAGTACCTCTATCGGTTCTCCCTTCTATTCCAGTCTCGTATTGTTCGCGGAGAGAAAGATTGTCAGTATGCCTCTGTGTGGGCTCTAATCTCTCTGATTTTATCCTCATGGTCTCTTCGCGAGATATACGTAGGAGGGAGCAATATACTGCTTGGCTCCTCGGTGAAGGTATGTTCTCCAAACTTCAACAAAAGCCTGTACCGAGCTACTGAGCGCCTCTCCTGCAGAGTACTCCACTGGAGTTTATCTATCATCTTCGTAACGCTTTCGCGATTACTAAATGATCCTGTAACGAAGCGCACTGCTCTCCGTTGGATCTTCTCTATCTCTTCTATCAACCCTATCTGGTACGGATCCCACACTGCTGAGCAGTATTCAAGCAGTGGACGAACAAGCGTACTGTAACCTACTTCCTTTGTTTTCGAATTGCATTTCCTTAGGATTCTTCCAATGAATCTCAGTCTGGCATCTACTTTACCGACGATCAACTTTATATGATCATTCCATTTTAAGTTCAAGTGGCTCTGAGCACTATGGGACTTAACATCGATGGTCATCAGTCCCCTAGAACTTAGAACTACTTACACCTAACGAACCTAAGGACATCACACAACACCCAGCCATCACGAGGCAGAGAAAATCCCTGACCCCGCCGGGAATCGAACCCGGGAACCCGGGCGTGGGAAGCGAGAACGCTACCGCACGACCACGAGATGCGGGCATTCCATTTTAAGTCACTCCTAATGCCTACTCCTAGATAATTTATGGAATCAACTGCTTCCAGTTGCTGACCTGGTATATTGTAGCTAAATGATAAAGGATTTTTCTTTCTATCTATTCGCAGCACATTACACTTGTCTACATTGAGATTCAATTGCCATTCCCTGCACCATGCGTCAATTCGTTGCAGATCGTCCTGCATTTCGGTAAACAGTCAACTGCTGACATGCAGGGTCAATGGATTCATAAGGTTGTCTCCATACATGTACACGTTCATCCGGTCGATACGTTTTGAAACGAGACTCGTCCGACGAGGCAACATGTTTCTAGTCATCAATAGTCCAATGTCGCTGTTGACGGGTCCAGGCGAGGTGTAAAGCTTTGTGTTGTGCCATCATCAAGGGTACACGAGTGGGCCTTCGACTCCGAAATCCCATATCGATGATATTTCGTAGGCCCAGCTTTGAAATCTGCAGCAATTTGCAGAAGGGTTGCACTTCTATTGCTTTGAACGATTCTGTTCATCCGTTGTTGTTCCCATTCTTGCAGGATCTTTTTCGGGCCGCAGCGATGTCGGAGATTTGAAGTTTTACCAATTCCTGATATTGACGGTAAACTCTCGTGAAATGTTTGTACGGAAAAATCCTCATTTTATAGCTACCTCGGAGATGCTGTGTCCCATCGCTTTTGCAACGACTGTAACACCACGTTCAAACTCACTTACATCGTGATAACTTGCCACTGTAGCAGCTGCAACGGCAGTAACCGATGTGTATTTGACATTCGTGTGAATCTAGGAAGTCGAGTGGACGAAGAAGAATTTCGTGTGGTGATTAAAGATAACTTTACGAAAGGCAAAACGCGTCAAGAGACTAAAGAGAAGCTTGATAAACATTACAGTGACTCTGCACCTTCGATTAGAACAGTTTATAATTGGTTTCAAAAATTTCGGTGTGGCCATATGGGCATACGTGATGCTGAACGTTCTGGACGCCCTGTGGAGGTTACGACTCGAGAAATCATTGATAAAATCAATGGTATGGTGATGGATGACAGAAGAGTTAAGGTGCGTGAGATTTCTGGTGCTGTGGGCGTCACGAATGAATGGGTTCATAATATTTTGCATAAACATTTGGACATGAGAAAGGTATCCGCAAGATGGGTTGCGCGATTGCTCACGCTTGACCAAAAACGGAGTCGTGTGAGGTGTTGCCAAGAATGGTTTGCAGCTGTTCAGGAAGACTGTGGATGAAACATGGATACATTAATATACGCCTGAGATCAAAGAACAATCTAAACAATGGGTTACCAAGGGAGAATATGCACCAAAAAAGGCGGAGACCAGTCCTTCGGCCAAAAAGGTTATGGTGACTGTATTTTGGGATTCGCAAGGAATAATCCTCATTGACTACCTGGAAAATGGTAAAACTATTACAGGTGCATATCATTCGTCGCCACTGGACCGTTTGAAAACCTAGCTGCAAGAAAAACGCCGGCGATTGGACCGCAAAAATGTCCTTTTCCATCACGACAATGCACCAGAACACACCTCAGCAGTTGTGGTCGCAAAATTAATGGAAATAGGATTCCAACTAGTTTCACATCCCGCCTATTCTCCAGACTTGGCTCCCTCAGACTACTATTTGTTCCCTAATTTGAATAAATGGCTTGTGGGACAAAGATTTTATTCGAACGAGGAGGTGCTTGCAGCAACTAATATGTAGTGGAAGGGTGCCAGGGGGTGCAGTATCAAAACTCAGCCGAGCTTTTCAAATGATTTGTTCATTTCCACTAAATGCTTCGTTGACCTCGGTCTGCGTCACAGGCCCCGCAATGCTGAGGCCACTGCCCCAACGACCTGTGCAACGCAACGCTGTGTCGTGCCGGCCTTGTTCACCAGCTGTAGAGTTCCGATTACATGAGGATGGCTGCGGCAGCAGCCGACTCAGCGGCCACCCTCCACGTTGACTCCGCAATGCTCTGCTGATAGCCATAGGCTGGTCCCGCTGCTGCTTCTTCCTCGGCTGGCGTAGCTAGCAAAGCGGCGGCAACGACCTCCCGCGATCCGGTGTCGGAATCTTTGGCCCCTCGCCAAGAAAGTCTGCGTCGTGTGTCGGGAGCTGAGACGACTGCCCGCGGTAGCGAGCCAAAGAGTGGCCCGCCCTGGCTGGCTGCAAACCCCACGTCGGCCTCAGAGGGTGAAAACAACGGCCCGCTGTGAACTGGGAGGCTGTCGCCCTCTCTGTTGTGTAGCCCGACAGAGGGACACGCCCCGCGGTCCAGGAGAGCTGCCACACTTGAATGAATCTCGTTAGAAAACAACACCTATTTATACTCGGCTGCGCACCTCTGTTTCGCTAACACATCACTCCGAGTCACGTATGCTCCACACCCTGGTTGCCCCAGTAGGCCCCTTCTGCCTATAGCTTGCGACATGCGAACCGCTGCGTTTACTCTTTTCAATGGTTCAACTTCCCTGTGGCTTCCATTCCACTTCGCAACCGCTGGTCAGCACAACTTACTGCAATCCGGCCCGCACTTGGCTGTAACTTCCCCTAACCTAAACGGTGGTGCTGCTACAAATAGCTATTTTGCAGACTTGGACAATTCTTATTATTCGGAAGGGATCAACAAAGCAGAACAGCGTATAATCTAAAAGGAGACTATGTCGAAAAGTAAAAACAGTTTACCCCAAACACATAAGTAGTTTTTATTTCTGCTTGGACTTTCCAAACGCCCCTCGTATATATAGTGAGGCAGTCAACAGCCTATTCTATTATTATTATTATTATTATTATTTTATTAATATATTATACTGGTGACATAGAAATTTTCTATAATAGAAGTAAAGTACATCTGCTCCGAAAGAGTACTATGCCTGCTAATTAGCATGTTGGTCCACCTCTAGAACAGACGCCTGGATGACGGTACATCCAGAGACGACCATCGGTTCAGTGTAATCAGAAGCGACATTCTTCCAGCCGACAACACATTTTCAATGATCCACTGTCCAACCTCGACGATCCTACACTACCTGAAACCGTAACTGACGATGCCATCGCCTGAATAAGGCAACATGCAGAAGTCGTCTGCTTCAGAGCTTCGTGTTCATCAACGTGCACTGAACGCCATGGCCCCAAACACTTGTGCCTGTGTCAGTTTTGCACCCTGGCGTCAGATGTGCCGCAGACCGCCATCTATGCTGCTTTACAGAGAAGGCAAACCTCCAATCTCCACGTTCTGTGAAGAACACCTCATCGCTTAATCGTGGGTTCACCGTCCTGTAGCCTCTTTCCGTAGATGGTCACGATAGAGCCAAGAGAACAGCCGAAAGGCTTCGCTGTTTCTGAGATGTTCATTCACAGGCCCTATGGCAAAACAAGCTGTAATTTGTCAAAGTCATTTATGTCAGCGGATTTTCCCATTTGCGGCATGTACCCGTTGGTACGATGATTTCATATTCGTCTCTGATCGTCTTATGCAGGGTGTTCCATTGATCGTGACCGGGCCAAATATCTCACGAAATGAGCGTCAAACGAATAAAGTATAAAGAACGAAACTTGTGTTGCTTCAAGGGGGAAACCAGATGGCACTATGGTTGGCCCGCTTGATGCCGCTGCCATAGGTGAAACGGATATCATCTGTGTTTTTAAAGTAGGAGCCCCCATTTTTATTACATATTCGTGTAGTACGTAAAGAAATATGAATGTTTTAGTTGGACCACTTTTTTGCTTTGTGATAGATGGAGTTGAAATAGTCACAAATATATGCCTCACAATTTTAGACGAACAATTGGAAACAGGTAGGTTTTTAAATTAAAATACACAACATTTTATTTCGATTGTTCCAATGTGATATATGTACGTTTGTGAACTTATCATTTCTGAGAACGCACGCTGTTACAGCGTGATTACCTGTAAATACCACATTAATGCAATAAATGCTCAAAATGATGTCCGTCAACCTCAATGCATTTGGCAACACATGTAACGACAATCCTCTCAACAGCGAGTAGTTCGCCTTCCGTAATGTTCACACACATGCATTGACAATGCGCTGACGCATGTTGTCAGGCGTTGTCGGTGGATCACGATAGCAAATATCCTTCAACTTTCCCCACAGAAAGAAACCTGGGGCCGTCGAATCCGGTGAACGTGCGCGCCACGGTACGGTGTTTCGACGACCAATCCACCTGTCATGAAATATGCTATTCAATACCGCATCAACCGCACGGGAGCTATGTGCCGGACATCCATCATGTTGGAAGTACATCGCCATTCTGTCATGCAGTGAAACATCTTGTAGTAATGTCGGTAGAACGTTACGTAGGAAATCAGCATACATTGCACTATTTAGATTGCCATCGATAAAATGGGGGCCACTTATCCTTCCTCCCATAATGCCGCACCATACATTAACGCGCCAAGGTCTCTGATGTTCCACTTGTCGCAGCCATCGTGGATTTTTCGTAGCACAATAGTGCATATTATGCCTGTTTACGTTGCCGCTGTTGGTGAATGACGCTTCGTCGCTAAATAGAGCGCGTTCAAAAAATCTGTCATCGTCCCGTAATTTCTGTTGTGCCCAGTGTCAGTACTGTACACGACGTTTAAAGTCGTCGCCATGCAATTACTGGTGCATAGAAATATGGTAAGGGTGCAATCGATGTTGATATAGCATTCTCAACACCGACGTTTTTGAGATTCCCGATTCTCGCGCAATTTGTCTGCTACTGATATGCGGATTAGCCGCGACAGCAGCTGAAACACCTACTTGGGCATCATCCTTTTGTTGCAGGTCGTGGTTGACGTTTAACATGTGGCTGAACACTACCTGTTTCCTTAAATAACGTAACTATCCAGCGAACGGTCCGGACACTTGGATGATGTCGTCCAGGATACCGAGCAGCATACATATCACACGCCGGTTGGGCATTTTGATCACAATAGCCATACATCAACACGATATCGACCTTTTCCGCAATTCGTAAACGGTCCATTTTAACACGGGTAATGTATCACGAAGCAAATACCGTCCGCACTGGTGAATGTTACGTGATACCACGTACTTATACGTTTGTGACTATCACAGTGCCATCTATCACAAAGCGAAAAAAGTGGTCCAACTGAAACATTCATATTTCTTTACGTACTACATGAATATGTAATACAAAAAGGGTGTTCCTACTTTAAAAAAACGCAGTTGATATCCGTTTGACCTGTGACAGCGCCATCTAGGGGGCCAACCATAGCGCCATCAGGTTTCCCCCTTCAAGCTAGACGAGTTTCGTTCTTCGTAGTTTTTTCGTTTGATGCTTATTTCGTGAGATATTTGACCCGGTTACTGTCAATGGACCACCCTGTATACTTTCCTTGTTGCGTCACGTGACCACATCGGCACCAGGCCGACAGTGGTCGTAATACAGGGTGATTCCAAAAAGGAAGTGTTCCCATGACTAATGACTATTTCAAAAATTCACATATAGGTTGAATAATATGCACTCACTGTATAGGTTGGCAACAATGAAATAAATGTAAAGTCGCCGTTGTTCATCGCTGGCGTTAGTATTCAAAATTGTGGCATCCGCTATAGAGAATACGTATTGTGCCAGAGAATACGCAAAAACATCGTCAATAATAATCTTTCAAAGATATTTGCATACCAAGTTTGGTACCCTCACAATATTGTTAGGTGGTCAAAGGAATTCGGAGAGACAGGACCCATATGCAAGAAGTCAACCACAGGACGACTCTCCGTCGAGAATAAGGTGGTGGAAAACATTCGTTCGATCTAGGAAAGGAGCCCTAGAAAATCCCCACTCGTGCTAGCAGAGAAGTGAATGAGTCGCAGTGAACAGCGTCACGTGTGTTGCAGAAGCTTGTGCAGTTCAAGGTTTGCAGAATTCAAATGTTGCAGGCTCTAAACTCAGCAGATAAACCAAAACGGAGACAATTATTTATTGTTTTTCAAGCAGAGATGGAGGTGAATAGTTTGCAGACAGACTAGCGTTCTTTTAGGAAGCATTCCACTTAAGTGGCAAAATGAACAAGCATAATTCGAGTATAAGAGTACACAATAACCGCATGCTCCTCTGGAACATGAACTTGACCCTCGGAAATTTAATGTTGTCTCCACCCACCGTAACCAACTCCACAGTAATCAACTCCACCGCAAACGACTCCACCGTATCCGTCTACATCTACATTGATACTCTGTAAATGTGCCTGGCGAAGGGTAAGTGATACAACCTAGACAATAATAGTCTATTTTTTTGACTCTCGAACAGCGCACGGGAAAAACGAAGACCTATATGTTTCCGTGCGAGCTCTCATTTCCCTTTACTCGTATTATGATCATCGTTTCTCATTATGAAAGTAGGCGTCAACAAAATGTTTTCCCATTCGGAGGGGAAAGTTCGTGAGGGAAATTTCGTGACAATATCCCACCGCAACGAGGAACGCCGTTGTTTTAATGATGTTCACCCCAAATCCTGTACGATGTCAGTGAAACTCTCACCCTAATTTCTCGTTAATACAAAACGTGCTGCTCTTCTTTGAACTTTCTCGATGTACTCCGTTAATCTTATCTGGTAAAGATCCCACAACGCGCAGCAGTACTCCAAAATAGGACTGACAAGCGTACTGTAGCCAGTCTACTTAGTAGATCAGTTGCATCGTCCTGGTATTCTGACCATAACCGTAATTTTTGGTTCGCCTGCCCCACAATATTTTCTATGTGTTCTTCCCAATTTAAGTTGTTCTTAATTGTAATTCCTAGGTGTTTAGTTGAATCTACGACCTCTAGATATGCCTGATTTATCGTGTAACCGAAGTTCAACCGAATCCTTTTAGCACTCATGTGGATGACCTTAAACGTTTCATTATTTATGGTCAACTGGCAGTTTTAGTATTATACAAACATTTTTCTAAATTGTTTCGCAATTTGTTTTGATCTTCTGATGGCCTGACTAGACGATAAATGACAGCATCATTTGCAAACAACCTAAGACGTCTGCTCAGGTTGTCGCCTAAATCGTTTATATTGATAACGAACAGCGGGGGCCTGTAACACTGCCGGCCGCGGTGGCCGTGCGGTTCTGGCGCTGCAGTCCGGAACCGCGAGGCTGCTACGGTCGCAGGTTCGAATCCTGCCTCGGGCATGGGTGTGTGTGATGTTCTTAGGTTAGTTAGGTTTAAGTAGTTCTAAGTTCAAGGGGACTTATGACCTAAGATGTTGAGTCCCATAGTGCTCAGAGCCATTTGAACCATTTTTGAACCTGTAACACTATCTTAGGGAAGGCCAGAAACCAGTTACTACGAACTGTGACCTCTCCGGCTGGGATCACGGATCCAGTCGCAAATTGAGATGGTATTCCATATGAATGCAATTTGATTTCAAGCAGCATTGAGGTACAGTGCCAAAAGCATTCTGGAAATCTAGAAATGCGGAACCAATCTAAAATCTATTGTCAATAGCACTCATCAATTCGTGTGCGTAAAGAGATAGTTATGTTTCACAAGATGCTTTCTAAATCCGGTTGATTGTGTGTCAATAGACCGTTCTCTGCCCGCCGTAGGGGCCGAGCGGTTCTAGGCGCTATAGTCTCGACCCGCGCGACCGATACGGTCGCGGGTTCGAATCCTGCCTCGGGCATGGATGTGTGTGGTGTCCTTAGGTTAGTTAGGTTTAAGTAGTTCTAAGTTCTAGGGGACTGATGACCTCAGAAGTTAAGTCCCATAGTGCTCAGAGCCATTTGAACCAAGACCGTTCTCTTTGAGGTAATTCATAAAGTTCGAACACAATATATGTTCCTAAATCCTTCTGTATATCGACGTTAATGATATGAGTTACTCCTACTACCTTTCTTGCAGATTGGTATGACCTGTTCAACTTTACGGTCTTTACGTTCGGTTCCTCCGTCGAGCGAGCGGTTGTTTATGATTATTAAGTATCTAAACATTGCATCCGCATACACTGAAAGGAACCTGATTTGTATACTGTCTGGACCGGAAGACTTGCTTTTATTAGGTGATTTACGAGGGGCGTTTGAAAAGTGATTGCAAAAATAAAAACTACTTACGTGTTTGGAGTAAACCTTCTTTATTTTTCGACATAGGCACCTTATAGACTGATACACTTCGTCCAACGCTGTTGTAATTTGTTGATCCCTTCCGAATAATAGGAATTGTCCAAGTCTGCAAAATAGCTATTAGTTGCTGAAATGACCTCCTCGTTTGAATAAAATCTTTGTATTGCCAGCCATTTCTTCAAATTGGGGAACAAATAGTAGTTCGAGGGAGCCAAGTCTGGAGAACAGGGGGGATGTGAATCGAGTTGGAATCCTATTTCCATTAATTTTGCGACCACAACTGATGAGGTGTGTGCTGGTGCATTGTCGTGATGGAAAAGGACATATTGCGGTCCAATCGCCGGCGTTTTCCTTGCAGCTCGTTTTTCAAACGGTCCAATAACGATGAATAATATGCACCTGTAATAGTTTTGCCCTTTTCCAGATAGTGTGTGAGGATTATTCTTGCTAATCCCAAAAGACAGTCGCCTTAACCTTTCCGACCGAAGGACTGGTCTTCGCCTTTTTTGGTACAGATTCTCCCTTCGTAACCCATTGTTTAGATTGTTGTTTGGTCTCAGGAGTATAGTAATGTATCCATGTTTCATCCACTGTGACGAAACGATGCTTAAAGTCCTGCGGATTCTTCCTGAACAGCTGCAAACCATCCTTGCAACACTTTACACGATTCTATTTTTGGTCAAACGTGAGTAATCGCGGAACCCAGCTTGTGGATAGCTTTCTCATATCCAAATGTTTATGCAAAATATTATGTACCCGTTCATTCGAGATGCCCACAGCACTACCAATCTCAAACACCTTAACTGTTCTGTCATCCATCACCATATCATGGACTTTATCAATGATATCTGGAATCGTAACCTCCACAGGGCGTCCAGAGCGTTCAGCATCACTTGTGCCCATATGGCCACTCCGAAAATTTTGAAACCACTTATAAACTGTTCTAATCGAAGGTGTAGAGTCACTATAATGTTTATCAAGCTTCTCTTTAGTCTCCTGAGGCATTCTGCCTTTCATAAAGTAATGTTTAATCACCACACTAAATTCATCTTCGCCCATTTTTTGACAATCATTCGACTTCCTTTATTAACACGAATGCCAAACACAAAGAAATAGACCAATATGGCTGAAACTTGGGGTGCGTTCTCTCCAAAGATGTTAATAACTGAAAATGACCACGATACGCGCTGGTGCTGCCGCCTCTAGGACTTTGCACGGACTTTTCAAACGCCCCTCCTATGTTGCTTCACTATTCCGCGGAAAAAAATGTGTGTGTGAATTCCTAAGATTCCAAACTGCTGAGGTCATCGGTACCTAGACTTACACACTACTTAAACTAACTTATGCTAAGATCAACACACACACCCATGCCCGAGTGAGGACTCGAACCTCCGGCAGGAGGGACCGCGCAATCCGTGACAAGGCGTCTCTAAGCACGCGGCCACTCCGCGCAGCTATTCCGCGGATATCTACTTGTAAGTTACTCATTTTGGCGGCTGTTCTTGATTCGAATTCTGGAATGTTCATTTCGGCTTTAGTGGTGAAGGAATTTTGGAAAGCTGTGTTTAGCACTCTGCATTAGCAGCACTGCCATAGATAATATGGAAATACTAAGCATGGTTTCCATTGCTATTGCGCAGAGAAGGCATTGATTGTGTCTCACCGCTAGCTTGTTTTCCATATGACGAGAATCTCTTTGGATTTTCTGCCAAGTTTCGAGACAATGTTTCGTTGTAAAAAGTATTATAAACATCTCGCATTGAAGCAGACGCTAAATTTCAAACTTCTGTAAAAGATCGCCAATATTGGGATCTTGCGTTCGTTTAAATTTGGCATGCTTTTTTCATTGCTTCTGCAACAGTGTTCTAACCATTTTTGTGTATCAAGGAGATCGGCTCCATTTTTTGTTAATTTACTTCATATAAATCTCCAAATTTCTGTGATATTGTCGATACTATTTCTCCGAATTCAAGCCACATCAGTCTACACTTACGTTGTTAATTCGGAAGGAGACGAGATTATGTGTCTGGAAGCCGTCAAGCGAATTTTTATCTGACTTTTAGAATGGAGTATTAGAATGACCTCTAACCATACTAACTCACAGGTATTATCTACTTCAATTTCACTGCGAGACAAACTACTTCTGACAACAACAAACACGCCACCACCAACTGTGTTTAGGCAGTCCTTTCTGAACACCGTTAGGTTCTCCGCGAAAATTTCAGGATAACGTATCTCCGCCAATAGCCAGCTCTCAGTGTTTATAACGATTTGAGCATCAGTACTTTCTACGAGTATTAGCGCTTCGAGCTTTGGTACTTTCCCAACATAGTTACGACAGTTTACAACTGTTGTACTAATGGTTCCTAGATCTACATACTTCCTGTGCTCGATCTGCACCCTTTGAGACTGAAGCCCTTTCTGTGTTTCCCCGAGACCTTCTAACCTAAAACACTACCCAATCCACACCACACACCACACAGCCCCTGATACCCGTCTAGCCGCCTCCTGCGTGTAATGGACTACTGGCGTATTTAGCAGAATCCTAAACGCCACCGCCCTATGACTACGGTGTAAGTCGTGGAATCTACATCCTATGTGGTCGCGGGAAGTCTGAGCCTCTGACTCAGACCATCCACTTGGTACTGTAACAAAGGTCCGTAATCGGTCCTGTCGACAATGCTGCAATTGTGGTCATCAGTCCCCTAGAACATAGAACTACTTAAACCTAACTAACCTAAGGACATCACACACATAAATGCCCGAGGCAGGATTCGAACCTGCGACCGTAGCGGTCTTGCGGTTCCAGACTGTAGCGCCTAGAACCGCTCAGCCACTTAGGCCGGCAAAGGAGCAATGCTTGAGGAATTTCTGCCTCGTGATGAGACAATCAATGCAGCAACTTACTATAAGACATTGCACAATCTGTGCCGTTCAATTGAGAACAAAGGACGTGGCAAGTTGAGCAAAGGCATTGTTTTGCTGCAAGATAGCGCCCGTCCGCATGTGGCGAATCAGACCAAAGATCTCAT
Organism: Schistocerca serialis cubense; assembly: GCF_023864345.2. Taxonomy (NCBI): domain Eukaryota; kingdom Metazoa; phylum Arthropoda; class Insecta; order Orthoptera; family Acrididae; genus Schistocerca; species Schistocerca serialis. The sequence goes on along the minus strand of NC_064638.1, from coordinate 1,251,958,327 downwards.
CACATCTTTTTGATGGGAATCTCTGCTCTTGAAGAAACACCTGGGCGGTCAGCGTCTTCAAGACGATGACGAAGTCAAAATGGTTCCAATGGCTCTGAACACTATGGAACTTAACAAAAATGGTTCAAATGGCTCTGAGCACTATGGGACTTAACAGCTGTGGTCATCAGTCCCCTAGAAATTAGAACTACTTAAACCTAACTGGCCTAAGGACATCACACACATCCATGCCCGAGGCAGGATTCGAACCTGCGACCGTAGCGGTCACGCGGTTCCAGACTGAAGCGCCTAGAACTGCACGGCCACACCGGCCAGCCGGACTTAACGTCTGAGGTTATCAGTCCCCTAGAACTTAGAACTACTTAAACATAACTAACCTAAGGACGTCACACACATCCATGCCCGAGGCAGGATCGAACCTGCGACCATAGCGGTCGCGCGGTTCCAGATTTCAGCGCCTAGAACCGCTAGGCCACTCCTGCCGGCTGACGAAGTCAAAACAGAGGTGATGCAGTGGTTAACAAGTCCGGCGGCAGACTTCTATGAGGAGAGTATTCAAAAACTGGAACAACGTAATGACAAGCGCCTCAGTACTGACGGACATTTTGTAGAACAGTAGATTAAGGTACAGGCTTTCATGTAAAAATAAAGTTATTGAGATCTCTTAGCACGTCTTTTTTTAGATTTCAAAACGATACTTACTTAATAAACACGTATCCCCCTAACTGTAAGTCTACGATCAGAGCGCATTAAGTAACGAACTTTCACAACATTTTCATTTGTTTTTGAGGTGGAAGGATTTCTGGACGCTGGTTCATCTTCAAATGTTTCGCAGCCATTTTTAAATCTGTTAAAACAGACAAAAACATTTGACTGGTTCACACAATTGTCTCCAAAAGCTGTTTTTAATAGTTCGTAAGTTTCAAAAGCTGATTTCCCAGTATTAGAACAAAATTTCACGCAAACTGGTTGCTCCGTTTTTACGACCATTTTCACGCAGACGGAATTAGGCAGCAAGCCATAACAGACCCGCACTCAACCAACTGCCACAACGTACTGAATAAAGGAAAAGCATTTTACTGTCAGAGGGCGTTCAAGGATAAGGCAATGACTTACTCCCCACCCTCTGTGTACCAACCCTCCAAAACAGTAATCAGTGGCGGATCCATTCTTAAAATTTTCAAATCACTCCTCGTAGTTTCTGTACCTGTGCCCTACTTACAACAGCTTTTAACTTTATACTTGAAGTTTCACTTAGTATGTGTCCATTGATCACTGCTTCCTGTGTCTATAAGCAATAATGGATTCACAAAATGTATGTCTTTGAAAGATGTAGGATTAATGTTTCGCTGTCTACTAGTTGTAAGCCTGCTCTTTGGGCACTTCTTGGTAAACTTGTGTCATCAGAATGTGTCACATTTTTTGAAAAATAGTTCATTTCCTCTAAAATTGATTTATGGTAAGATCAGGAGGAGTTAAGGAATATATATTGAGTAGTATCAAATTTAATATTTCTCGACTCTGAATTTCGCTTTATAGCTGTCATATCATTTGATATTCTGAAATTATCTTAATCTAATTAACATGTGACGCCATCTATACAAGTAGAATTACACCATCATAATAATCCTAATAGCATGTCTTGATCTACACAATCAAAGGCTTTAGCAACATTACAGAAAGTGCTAAAATCGTAACTTTCTGTTTGTTTGACAGTGCTAAGACAGCATTTTTGATACGAAAAACTGCTTCTGTTGCTGAGAAGCCCTTCTGAACTGTTGTTAACAGATTATTTTCAGACTGGGTGTAAATGTTACTAAAAAGAAATCACGTTGTTATATATATATATATATATATATATATATATATATATATATATATATATATAGTGGAAGAGTCAACGTTCACCACGACCGAGAATAACTAACACGCTAAAGTTAGGCGAAGGTGAAGACGATGGTGACGATTTTCTTCGATTCTACCGATATTGTGCATCATGAATTTACCCCTGGAGGACAGAAATTAACCAGGAGTACTATAAATGTGTCCTTCAGCGTTTGCGCGAAAAGGTGCGGAAGAAGAAAAGGCCTGCACTGGGGAAAGACAGGATTTGGGTGCTATACCATGACAATGCACTGGCTCCTTGTGCCTTCTCCACTGTTGAATTTCTGACCTATCCCAAAATTCCATGTGCTTCCACAACCACCATATTCCCCTGATTTGGCCCTGCAGACTTGTGTCTGTTTCCTAAACTAAAATTTTCACTGAAAGGGAAGCAGTTTGACTCGATCGAAGACATCCAGGCAAATACGGAGAGCGTCCTTAACATACTTCAGTAAAAAAATTCCAGCAATGTTTCCTAAAGTGGAAAGCCCGTTGGAGTCGGTGTGTTCAGTAAGAAGGGGATTATTTTGAAGGAGATGCACCACAATAGCATGTAAGTACCACCAATGTACAATTACAAGCCCATTCTTAAAACTTTCCAATCACACCTCGTATATTCTCGTTTGCTAATTGACATATAGTAGCACGGGATTTCTAGAGAATTCAGAGACAGATGCTAAAATCGATGGTTCGTGAGCCTTTGAAAACCGATACAACAATAACCGTAATATAATTCTGTGTGACAGAAGAAACGGAATTAATTTTAATGTACATATAAAGTTAGAGCAAATCGTGCAAATAGTGGTAATTCTTTTAACAAGTGCACTCCGCGGAACACGACAAAACGCGAGACAGTCATTTAACTAGTGGCATTCTCAACGACAGCAAATACGTTTTTACCGTAAGTGTTGCGCCCTAAATCAAAATGAAATATTTGTAGCACAGGATATGAAAGACGAGAGAAAATCCTACGTGGAAAATTGCCAAAATGAGATGTAAGACGTCTCAAAAAATTAGCCGAACAGTTACTTGAAACAACAAAAATTAGTTCTTCAGCACCACTATTATTAGTCTGCATCAACCAAGTGAGCGGTATATTAATACTGACAGAGCATATTACAAATAGTGATCATAGAAAAAGGAAACCTCCTGTTTCCACTTCAGTGACAAATGTCATATGATACCTGCTAATATTGTGTCGGACCGCCTTTTGCTCGACGTAATGCAGCAGCTCATTGTGGTATTGACTCAATGGTTCGCTGGAAGTCCCATTCAAAAATATTTAGCCATGTTGCTTCTGTAGCGGTCCATAACTGACAAACTCTTTACGGTGCTGGATTATGTTCGTGAATTGATCTCTCGATTACGGCCCATAAATGATCGATGGGGTTGATGCCGGCAGATATGGGTGGCCAAATCGTTCACTCGATTTGTCCAGAACGTTCATCGTAACAACCGGGAACAACTGTGGCCCGGTGAAATGACGCATTAACCTCTATAAATATTCCAACGTTGTTTGCCAACATTTAAGTTCGTGAGTGGCAGCATATGGTGTCCAAGTAGCCGAACGTAAATATTTCATACATGAATATATGAAGATGGTATCTGTTTTTTCGGACATGTCTTCATGTAGGTAAAGCTTACCGGCCAACAACTTCGTCACTTCTGATGCACTCAGATTGCTCAAACACTTACGAGAATCGGAAGATTGACTGCCACGAATAATGAGTGTAGTGGGCACGGGCACTACAAACGTAGTGTGTGGACAGTAAGATGGAAATGTGGGTCTCATGGGGGGCGTCCCAGGGGTAAGTCCCTGCAGTAGCACTATCTTTGCATTTACATTTACATTTATACTCCGCAAGCCACCCAACGGTGTGTGGCGGAGGGCACTTTACGTGCCACTGTCATTACCTCCCTTTCCTGTTCCAGTCGCGTATGGTTCGCGGGAAGAACGACTGTCTGAAAGCCTCCGTGCGCGCTCTAATCTCTCTAATTTTACATTCGTGATCTCCTCGGGAGGTATAAGTAGGGGGAAGCAATACATTCGATACCTCATCCAGAAACGCACCCTCTCGAAACCTGGCGAGCAAGCTACACCGCGATGCAGAGCGCCTCTCTTGCAGAGTCTGCCACTTGAGTTTGCTAAACATCTCCGTAACGCTATCACGGTTACCAAATAACCCTGTGACGAAACGCGCCGCTCTTCTTTGGATCTTCTCTATCTCTTCCGTCAATCCGATCTGGTACGGATCCCACACTGATGAGCAATACTCAAGTATAGGTCGAACGAGTGTTTTGTAAGCCACCTCCTTTGTTGATGGACTACATTTTCTAAGGACTCTCCCAATGAATTTCAACCTGGTACCTGCCTTACCAACAATTAATTTTATATGATCATTCCATCTCAAATCGTTCCGCACGCACACTCCCAGATATTTTACAGAAGTAACTGCTACCAGTGTTTGTTCCGCTATCATATAATCATACAGTAAAGGATTCTTCTTCCTATATATTCGCAATACATTACATCTGTGTCCTCGATGGCTCTGGCTTATAGAACGTCTTCCATGTAAACAATAGATTCCTTGTTCGAGTCCCGGTCGCGGCGCACATTTTCAACAGTCCCCGTTGATAGCCTGTAACCGGCTAATGGTCGAGATTTCATTGTAATTTCATCCGCATATGTTTCAAGTCAATATTCGCTTTAATTGGATTAGAAGCCCCAGTGCATTCGATGTAGCGCAACCCACTCCATTCTAAAGCCAACACCAGCTGGGACAGTTACTTGCCGACAGTCTAGGTCTATGGCTTCGTAGGGTCAGCGCCACACTGGACCCTACTATCAGCACTTACCAACTGGAATGAGTACTCCGGACCAGGCCACAGGTTTCTAGTTGTCTAGGATCCAACCAAAGTGGTAACGAGCCTAGGAAATGTAGCGCAGCAGCTGCTAGCAAAAGCAGTCGCGTCCATCTGTGCAGCCGTACTCCATTAGCGCCACATTTCACCGCACTGTCCTAGCGCATACGTGCGTGATACTTCCGGCCCACAACGATTTCTGCGGTGACCTGAATTTTGTGACAGTGCATATGATATCGCACTTCGATATCTCAAGAACACATGGTCTGTCACTTGAAGGTACAAGGACGATCTTATCTGTAAGAAATGCATCATGTATTCATGACAGACACGAAAAACGTAGCATTTCAGATCTTCTGTTGAATGCAGAAAATAGCCTACACAACTATAAACCGCTATAAAGCTGCATAACTACTTCATATGTGAACTGTATCTCAGTAGCACAGGATTACAGCCCTTAGGAATCGAGCCGAAAATTTCGTTTTTGGACAGGTGATCAGAATACTTTATCAGGTTGTTAATAAACTGCTAAAATCTTCTCCTCCTTTTGCTGTTTCCCGTTTCTCTAAGGAGTCGGCGTTATGGTATGAGTTTTGGCAATGTTAATGACAGTCGGTGGCCGGATGGCGCACGTGGCGGTACCACTACCTTACGGAATCTGTTTACCGACCCCGTTTGTTTGCGTCTAAAGTAACTGTCATATTAAAGCTTGGGAACGTTTTCTGAAAGTTTGCGTAGCGTGTATCTGAGGCTATAGTTGGGTAAAAGCACGGTGCTTACCTGGCTATATGTGGGGAGACAGCCTAAAAATCACGTGCATAATGGACGGCTCACCTTCCCTCGTCTTTAAACCTCGAGGCGGCTTCGGACTGGAGTAGGCTTGTCTTAAAAAAAAAAAAAAAAAAAAAAAATGTTCAATTGTGTGTGAAATCTTATGGGACGTAACTGCTAAGGTCATCAGTCCCTAAGCTTACACACTACTTAACCTAAATTATCCTAAGGACAAACACACACTTATGCCCGATGGAGGGCTCGAACCTTCGCCGGGACCAGCCGCACAGTCCATGACCGCAGCGCCTAAGACCGCTCGGCTAATCCCACGCCGCACTTGTCTTCCCGAATGTGTCACTAAACAGCTACGATAGCAATTGATCGACGCTACCTAAGTAGTCTGTACAAAGTTGTAACAATAGTATACGAAATATGGAAACATAAACGACACGTAAACATTGATAAACAACGCATACAGCGGAAGGAGACCTCAGCACTATCTAGCAAGCGGAATTTTCAAGTGTATGAAATATCTTCGAGAATAAATTTTTAAAATACTTTCACCCCAGAGACATATGTAAGGTAGCAGAACAGCAGATCGAGAGAAGCGCAGATGGCGTTGGAATTAGGAATACGTAATTGCTATTCAGTTTATCACTTCAGCACTAATGAACTCTGAATGACATGCTAATATTTCGTAAGTATTTATGATGTTATATACGGTAAGAGGAGGCCTACTGCAGGACTGATTTCAGCAAGGAAGTGGGCGAGGCAAATCGGCTGCTGACAAGTTGCAGCCTCAGCTAGGTCAGTAGCCCGTGTTTGTCAGGAATCTAGCTCGAGCCTGTGTCAGTCGCTGTACCCACCCGCAACAGAAGTGACGTCATGGCGTGACGCTGGCACTGCTTTGGTTGCTTGGAGTCTGTTGCTTGTACACCCACTCCCATCCCCCCTCCCCCCCCCCCTTAATCAAAGACGGAAAAACTGGCAGTGTTCCTTGGTGATGGCAATGTCTGCACACAGATAGGTTCCAGCTTCAGTTCTTGATAGTAAATAACACAAAAATGAGGGCAGTGCAGGTGTCACTGCCCATGTAGTTGCTGAAATGTACAAAATAAATCACAGGATAAATAACAGAAAAATAAATGTGAACCACAACTGTAATTTCACTGTGGTTACCGATACAGTGTATTTAAAAGAGTAAATAATGCCCTTCATATAATTAATCGAATTACGACATGAACATCTGCCGTTTAGAGGAACGTGGCATCTTCTCGCTGATGGTATGTGTTAATAATCAACCTATTGAGTTTAATAATAAAATTAAGTTTTTTTTAATGCTGCGCTGTGGTATCAGGCATAATGTTTGTCTCACGTTCTTATAGTCGGGAATTTATCGGCCACGCAGACAGTATAGCTTGTAGGTCTGAAGAGGAGTTGGAGCAAATGACCAGAGCGCTAAAGGAGGCTGCAAGAAAATTTGGGCTAAACATAAACATAAAAGACCCAAGACAGAGTACATCGCTATGACACGTGGTCAGTCAGACTGCTGGTCATCTACAATAAATGCTGGTGGGTGTCCAGTCCTACAAGACAGTGCATGAATTTATTTATTTATTTATTTATTTATTTATTTAACCTGGCAAGATTAGGGCCATCAGGCCCTCTCTTACATCTAACCAGGCATTCTACTTATTTTACATTCATATGTTTTAGTAGGCATGTTAAACTACATCTAGTACAAAAAGTGAAATAAACAATTAGAAAGGTACACCTGGAAAAATACATACATATAGAGATTATATTCTTAGATCATAAGTACTGTTATAATTAGACATTATTGAAGAGACAGATTTTAGATAGGAGTGCTGGCAGCAGAGAGTATGAGGGAGACTCATGGTGAAGGGAGGAGAAGAATAGAGACATGATGAAACATAATTAAGGAAATACAAAGGAAAAGAAGATTGCGTGGCTAATAGAGATAGATGAAGAGGAAGGCATCTCAGGAGCAAAATAGGAGACGCTAGCTTTGCTATTTGACAGATGAGAGGATTGCCCTTGTACATTAATTTTGTGGGGATCTTTATGAGGATGATAGTAGGAAATGCTTCAATTTCTTCTTAAAAGCAGCAGGACATTGAATTTTGCGCAAGGTAAGGGGCAGTTTGTTCCAGAGGCGGACAGCGGCAACTGAGAAGGAGTTTGCAAAAGTTTTTGTGTTGTGAGTGGGCACAGTTAGGATACCAAATAAGAGTGACCTCGTGTTTTGATTATGATGGCATGACAGGGTTTTAATCTCTGAAGCAAGGTACTGGGGTGCTTGCGCGATGAGGAGTCGGTGGAGTAGACATAGAGTGTGGTAGTCACGCAATTTGTCCGGCCGCAGCCACCCTAGCTCGGAGTATGAAGCACTAACATGATCATATCGGCGAACGTTGCAGGTGTAACGCACACAGGCATTCATGGTTAGTTCTAGCCGTCTTTTGTTTTCACTACTCATACCTTGCTGAATCGCATCACAATAGTGGAGGTTCGGTAGAACGAGTGCTTGCACGAGCTGGCGTTTCAAGTCCTGTGGAAATATGTTCCGAAACTTTTTGATAGCATAGAGACAAGCAGACGTCTTTCGGCACACTGCGACTGTATTCTCCGCCCAGTTGCGATGCTCAACCAAAGTTACACCCAAGTTCTTCACTGTTTTCTGATATGGTATTGGAGTACCGTCGAGCAGAATAGGAGGTAGCCGTTCGCGGAAATCTGAACTTATTAATTTCTGACGGGCTATTAAGATTACTTGCGTCTTTTTTGCATTTAGTTTAAGGCCCAGGTATTTCGCCCATGTCACTACTGAAGACAGATCATCATTCATCTGAGCGATTGCAGTGTTTACATCTTCAGGTCTGACGCTTAGGTAGAGCTGGAGGTCGTCGGCATAGAAATGATATTTACAGGAGGACAGAACCGACGAAATATCGTTGACATATAAAGAAAACAAAAGTGGTCCTAAGACTGATCCTTGTGGCACTCCCGAAGAAACATATTTCCAGGAAGATTTTTAATTTACGCAGACAACACATTGCTGTCTGTCTTTTATGTAGCTTTCAAACCATCTCATTGCACTATCAGAGAAATTAAGCTGTTTCATTTTTCTGAGCAACATGTCAAAGTTAACAGTGTCAAAAGCTTTGCTGAAGTCCAGTAGCGTCAATATTGTTGCCTTTCGATTGTCGATGGCATATTTCAGGTCATCAGTTACTTTAATTAGAGCGGTTTTTGTGCTGTGATGTTTACGGAACCAGATTGAAATTGGTCATATAGGCTGAATTCATGCAAGTGTTCAGTGATTTGGTCATGAACAATATATTCAAGTGTTTTGGAAACAGCAGGCAGTATGCTAATTGGTCTGTAATCACTAGGCAGTTGCGGGTTTTCGATCTTAGGGATGGGTCGAATTATGCTTCTTTTCCATGCAGTGGGGTATATTCCGTTCACGAGGGAAAAATTAAATATGTCAGTTAAGACAGGTACTAAGATATCGGCAACATTCTTAATCATGGCTATACCGAAACTGTCGTTGCCTATTGCATCAGAAGAGATTCTCATTATTGCTTTTCTTGCCGTATTTGTTGTTACATGTTTTAGATGGAAGGTATCGTTGTTAGTTATCCTGTTTGGGGATTCTTGTGGACGGTAATTTTCAGCCATGCTGGTATTCAGAGGTGCAGAGAAGACTTCATTTAATTCGTTAGCTGACACATGAAAAGTAGTTTCCGATTTTGCCTTTCCGACCCCCAAGCTACGGAGATTCTTCCATAGAGTCGTGGGCGTCAGACCGCTGCATACAAGGGAGCGAGCGTGCCTGATTTTAGCATTGCGAATACATTGTTTCATTCTGTTCCCTAGCTTTCTATATTCTTCGAAACACTCGGGTTTCGGATCTGCCTTGAAACGCCTGTGGGCAGCATCCCTATTAGTCATCATTTGACGTAATTCAGCTGTCAGCCATGGAGCAGGAGATTTTCTTACACGGATTGTGCGCACAGGTGCATGTTTGTCATAGACGGCAGTGAGTTTATCACCAAGTTCATTAATTTTGCCGTCGATTGTAGGTTCTCTGATTATTTGATGCCATGAGATTTCTGAGCAATCGGATGTTAGAGCGTCAAGGTCAATACGTTTCATGTTCCTACAAGTTATGTAACGCGATTTGATCCTTGGGGGCTGCACAGAGTAGGCCAGGAATATTACATCATGTGCTGAGAGGCCAGGGGCCGATGTTTGACCAACATCTCTTACTTTGTCAGTCTGTTTCGTTGCGATTACGTCTATAAGAGTATGACTGTGCGCCGTATGGTGTGTAGGTTGTAATGGAAGAATGTTCATGCTATTGCAACTAAACAGTCTTCTTAGGTTTATTGCGGAGGGAGTGTCTCTTGGCAGGTCTATGTTCAAGTCACCCATTACGATGACATGTTCGTATTGACACTGAAGTGAATGTAATTCCGACTGGAAGGAACTCATTGTGCTTATTTTTGGCGGCTTGTACACGACGCCAGTCAAGAATTTCCGACTTTGTATATTTATTTCAATGAACATGAATTCAGCCTCTTTTTCTTCAGCAGGATTTGACGTACATAAGACTTTCGCTTTGAGATCTGTTCATATATACGCGCCGACCCCGCCACCTCGCTTTTTTGATCTATCTGCTCTAAGAAATGTGTACCCTGGGAGATGAAAAGATGCAGAGGATATGTGTGGTTTCAACCACGTTTCGGATAAGAGGATTACGTGGTAGTTTAGTTGGTTGAAGAGGAGGCTAAGTTCTACGTAATGTGCAGGTAAAGACTGGATGTTGCAATGAGCTGCTAAAAGCTCTGACGCGTTCCACTGAGCAGCCTGGAGTAGGGTGGCAGACTGGTTTGTCCCTTTGTTAGGCACTACCTGCCGCGAGGGACACTGGCCGCTGCTTCCGCCAAGTGACATAACACAGGGGTGTCCGAGATTTTGCGCGCCCTGTTTGTGACACCGCGAGTGCCGAAAGAAAGGCGACTGCAAGAGATTTCCTGAGGTTGCGGGAGTATAGAAAATGGATTAGTGGTATTAGGTGCAAGGAGAATATGACCAAAATAGTGACAGCTGTGTGTCACTGTGTATCCTCTGTCGTAAGAGGAGAAATGTAATTAGCGTATTTGAAACAGCTTAGGGTGGAAATAAGGGAAAGGGGAGTGATTTAAGAGGCCGATGCTGCCAGCAGAGAGAAGTAAGCTTAATAATTAATAGATTATCGTAGGAAGCTAGAGTTAAATTGAAATTTATTAAAGTGATACTGGTAGTGATTATCGTAGGAAGCTACAATTAGATTGAAATTTGCTAAAGTGATACTGATGGTGACTTTTGTTATGAACAATTTAAACCGATGAGATGGGTGATTAATGAACTAAAGGAGAGACTAATAATTGCAATAGAACTACGAGAATTTCAGAACGGAAGAGAATAAACTGAGAAAATGAAAAAAAGGATTAGCAGTAACTAAAATTAAGTAACGGTTAGAGCTACAGACACAAAAAATAGTGAAAAGTTAATACAGTTACAAAAACAATTAGTTGAAGGTACAAATATGGGTATAATTAAAAAATTAATACAATTACAGGACTATATCTGAGTATAGGGCTGTTACAATTTGCAAATGGTGTTAAGTTTGCACTTTTGGCTCGAGTAGCTTCACTTAATACTATTCAGTTCTGTCATGTTTGTGACTGTTTCTTTCCAGCTGCTGTCTTAATGATTACTCTGCCACCCTGAGTCCACACATTCTGAAGACCGAAATGGGATATGGCACTGTTTAAAATCTTTAGCCGTTCGTGTGTCAGATCTTCCCTTATTGTAAGCCCTGTCCTTGCTAACTTCTTCTTCTGGGTAAAGATCTCTGCCCTTTTTCGGTACGAGACAAATTTAATTATTATTGGACGAGGTTTGGTAGCACCTGGTAGTTTTCGTCCCACCCGATGGCTCCTGTCAATGTCTGCCTTGGTCGCTTCAACGCCTAATTTTTCACGCGCAACCTGTATAAGCAGGTTGTCTGTGTCTTCTTCCTTATTTTCTACTACTCCAAACAGTCGTAGACTATTTCGCCTTTGGTACTGTTCTAGCTCGTCAGTTGCGGCAGATAGTTTCACTTCCAACTCTCGTGCCTTTTTCTCGTATTCAGACACAGACTTTTTTAGTGCAGTAATTTCGGCAGTATTGGCCAATACTGCTGCCGTTACAGTATCTGATATAGTGCCTGCTATCAGATCGAGATTGTTTCTATCGTGAAGCGCAGCGTTTACCTCAGAGCGGACCATCTCCGCTATACCGGGAGCAGCGGCCGCACCTTCCGCCAAGAGCAGACCCGCCGCACCTGCTGCTGGACGCGCTGCTGTTGACTATTCTGTTTACCATTTTCTCGAAGATATTGGCGGAGCACAGAAAAAAAATAGCACTACTGCAAACTGTTGTTTACACGATTTCCACTTGTACTAGACAACACCACCTGCGAGAACACCTTCAAATTCAACTAAATTTCGCGAGCCGAACTTAACACGTGTTACACTGCAGCCTCCATGGGTACAATCACCACCTAGGAGAACTTTTCACTGACACCTTGTTACGTGATGCAGAGATCAATGCCAGAATACAAGCAGGAAACCAAACTTATCACGACCTAACACAACTGCTTCGGTCCACATATCTCTTCAAAATGTTAAACATTCGAATATACAAAACCCTGATCCAGCCTGTTGTTCTATATGGCTGTGAGACATGGAGTATCGGGAAACAGGACTTCCATAAAGTCGTAGTTTTTGAGAGAAAAGTGCTTCAAAGTTCTTCGGTCCGGTTCTGGATGCAGACACAGGAGAATGGGGAATCAGGCAAAACTTAGAGCTTGAGAAAGTATACCAGCAGCCCAACATAGCGGGATCTGTGAAAGCCAAACGAATACAGTGGGCCGGCCATGTGGCCTGGATGGAAAATTACAGATGGCCTAGGAAGCTCCTGGATTTCACACCTCCAGGAAAGAGACCACCAGGGAGACCCGAGAAGCGTTGGAGGGGTGGTGGCCTCCATGAACATTTAAACGATACATCAATAGATATAGGCGGGTGGCGGATAGCAGCAATGGACAGAATACTTGTAGCAGCTTGTGGTCCACTGGGTCTGATCATGTAGAAGAAGAAGAAGAAGAAGACAGACAGTATCCCACTACGTAAATAATTCCCCACAGCTTTGTCCAGAACTCGGAATAAATCTACCGGTTACTTTCAGAACTCAAAAGACTTTCTTCTGAACTGGTGGTATTCGTACTGTCTTCATTGACTACTAATTTAGTTAGGTATAACTTTGTCCAGAGTTATTAGGAACTCTACGCATTTAAAACGCAACAGTAAGCTTTCACAATTTTCCGAATGGTCTGTCTAACGTAGGAAAATGTTGCTAACATCACTGAATCAGCTGCTAAGTGAATTGATCGACGTGTCTTAATCACAGCGTGAAGTGTATTAGAATACGGACTATCTCATTTCTCTTTAATAGTATTAACCAATATTCCGTGGATATCTTCACCTGCAGCCTTACTGTGGGATGAGATAACACGCTAAGACTTAATTTTAAACAATTCATGTCCTACCGCCTTTGAAATACATTTATCGAATCTGATAGCTTTGATAATAAATAAGAATAACAATTTCCTCAATTCTTCTTCACAGCAGTCAGGAGTTCAATTACATTTTCAGTGTTAATTCGTCGCCTCTCACTCTCCCCATGTCTTCTCAGGAAAGCGTTTAAAATTTCTCTTCCTATCTCTGCTCCTTACCTCCAGGTACATACAACATACTCAGAAATCCAAGAGACAAGAAATCGCACTGATATCAACTGTACAAAAAAGTTATTGGTTTTCAATCACGAGATTAATTTTCGAGTCTTATTCACGAATTTTGGTGTGAAGTTTTAAGAGGGTACTTTAACGACCAATCACGTCTTCTGGGTGCTTCACTTTTTTTTTGTCAGGCAATGTAGTTATTGCCAGGTAACAGGATGGACGCCGGTACAAATCGTATATATATTTTAGTAAAACATGCAATTGAAGTCTTGAAACTACAATTTTCGGTAAATAAATTGAATATATTCACACACAGCTTCGACAGAACAATTTCAGGGAATCAACTGCTCACTATAGTATTAATTTTGCTCTTTACTAGCGGATAGTAGTAAACAAGGTAATAATTTCCTCATGCTAACGCTGAAGAAAGTAATTTAGATGGTTCTGAGTAAGTCGTCATTTCAGTGTATTACGGAACTTCACCACTAGGCCCGCTATCTTTATGTAGATACTCGGCTAGCTCTTGTACCCATGGATAAATACACTCTTGTCGCCCATAAAACAATACCATGCCAAACAAAATTTTAACATTTAGCTAACATTTGTTGGACAGTACAGCAAGATTGAAGTTATTTTTAAGTTAATGAAATTGTGCAAAAATTTTTATCTTTGTTCAATCTGCAGTTTAATGTTCAAGAAATTCAACCATCTTTACTGTCCTCTGACAGTCTTTAAAGGATACAATTTAGGGACTTCCATTGCGGATATGACATTAAGATACATTTTAAGATTCGGACGAGAATGTTATCAGTTCAAATGGTTCAAATGGCTCTGAGCACTATGGGGCTTAACATCTATGGGCATCAGTCCCCTAGAACTTAGAACTACTTAAACCTAACTAACCTAAGAACATCACACAATACCCAGTCATGGACAATGTTATCAGTCCAACATGATTTGAATTAATGGCACCCAGAACCTATACGCATGTTAAACTGTGTCAATACATTCATAACAACACCGAATAAATACTGGTACATGCATATTTAAAAATATAATTTGCCTCCGGGGGATGGTGCGAATCAGGGTGATGAATTCGGTGGGTGCTCACCAGCCATTGTGTCAGCATTTATATGTCTTAGATATTGTTCATCTTCCAGTAACAACTGCCACAGGGAGTAATTCTAGCATTCTACATATTTAAACGTGAAAACAGCGTCAATTCAGGACTGGAATCCTTAGGAACTGGAGATACTTTAGCCTCGCATTCATAACGGGAAATGTACCATTTTAAGGCTATTACACAACTAGTGCTTTGTTCTAGTGGGATCGCTCTTTTCGCTCAAACCATCTACCGTTTATGCTCTCTTGCCAGCCTCGCACAAAGGGAAACACTTTATTTTCTCCTATTCTGTTGCTACTAGTTATCGACCGTGTAAGTGGACAGTAAACTACAAATTATTTAAGAATTATCTATGCGTTGATAGATAATGTCAATGTTCGGTTCAAAATATAAGTTAACATAATTATTAACAAATAATGCGCAAATACTGGTAAAACAATATTTATGGACACATCTGAAAATTACTAATGACATGATGATCTGGTCTTAAAAATGAACATCATCTTTATGAACGATACCACCTTCAGCATTGGTCTGGCAAAGTTTATATATTGATGCCGTCATGGTCGGCAGCCCGTTTGTGCAGATATGCATTGAAGGCGCGATGTGTCTCGCCGTCTTTTTGTAGCCATTGCTAACCGTGCGGCTATCTTCCTGTTATGCTCCAGTGGCTACGGGGACGCAGCGTTACTGTCTTCAAAGATAGGACAGCAATACGGACACACAAGGAACACATTACCACACCTGATGCGGTGTAGGAAAACAGCTGGCATTCCGAGATAGCTTCCTGTCATCCCTGGATGGTAAAAATACAGGTACCGCGTGGGGGGGGGGGGGTTGGGTTGTTTGGGGAAGGAGATCAGACAGCGAGGTCATCGGTCTCATCGGGTTAAGGAAGGATGGGGAAGGAAGTCGGCCGTGCCCTTTCAAAGGAACCATCCCGGCATTTGCCTGGAGCGATTTAGGGAAATCACGGAAAACCTAATTCAGGATGGCCGGAGGCGGGATTGAACCGTCGTCCTCCCGAACGCGAGTCCAGTACCTAACCACTGCGCCACCTCGCTCGGTAGGAACGGCGTGGGTTTGAAGGGAATCGCGTACAGTTCTTCCTGCAAAATAGTGTCAATTTCAGGTAATGGTAATATACTGGGTGATCAAAAAGTCAGTATAAATTTGAAAACTTAACAAACCACGGAATAATGTAGATAGAGAGGTAAAAATTTACACACGTGCTTGGAATGACATGGGGTTTTATTAGAACCACCCCATATTGCTAGACGCGTGGAAGATCTCTTGCGCACGTCGTTTGGTGATGATCGTGTGCTCAGCCGCCACTTTCGTCATGCTTGGCCTCCCAGGTCCCCAGACCTCAGTCCGTGTGATTATTGGCTTTGGGGTTACCTGAAGTCGCAAGAGTACCGTGACCGACAGACATCTCTATGGATGCTGAAAGATAACATCCGACACCAATGCCTCACCATAACTCCGGACATGCTTTACAGTGCTGTTCACAACACTATTCCTCGAGTACAGCTATTGTTGAGGAATGATGGACATATTGAGCATTTCCTGTAAAGAACATCATCTTTGCTTTGTCTTAATTTGTTATGCTAATTATTGCTATTCTGATCAGATGAAGCGCTATCTGTCGGACATTCTTTGAACTTTTGTATTTTTTGGTTCTAATAAAACCCCATTTCATTCCAAGCACGTGTGTCAATTTGAACCTCTTTGTCTACGTTATTCCGTGATTTATTTAGTTTTCAAATTTATACTGACTTTTTGATCACCCGGTATGTGGACAGCGATCACGCACGCTTCTATGCGTAGTAGATCACAAATACTCAATAATATTGAGATCCTCGGATATATGACCTGTGTGAAAAAGCGACTGTCTTCCTAGAACACAGCAGCGTCATTTTGGAACACCCGTTGTACTATGAGGTGATCCTGATCAGGAAAAATGGTCGCTTAAACGTTGACAGTAACTCCAGCTTGCAGAGTAACCATGGGTCTACCGGAATACCACGATATTTCTGTCCCAAGCATTCCCGAACCCCTCCCATGTTTCGCTCTTGGGACGTGAACTCGGCCCCCTAAATGTCTTTATTCCATTAGCTACACCAGAGTCCATATTTTATGACGTCAGCACCCCATTTTCCTGTTATAGGCATTTGCATAGTGACGATTGGTATTGGAATTCCAGCTCAACCTGTAATATCCTGCTTATAAAGGTCACATAGTGTTCTTTTCGTGCTTACAGGGTTCGCCAGTGCGACATTCAGTTCTGCAGTGGCTTCTGCCGCTGTCGTCTTCTTCTACATCTACATCTACATGACTACTCTGCAATTCACATTTAAGTGCTTGGCAGAGGGTTCGTCGAACCACAATCATACTATCTCTCTACCATTCCACTCCCGAACAGCGCGCGGGAAAAACAAACACCTAAACCTTTCTGTTCGAGCTCTGATTTCTCTTATTTTATTTTGATGATCATTCCTACCTATGTAGGTTGGGCTCAACAAAATATTTTCGCATTCGGAAGAGAAAGTTGGTGACTGAAATTTCGTAAGTAGATCTCGCCGCAACGAAAAACGTCTTTGCTTTAATGACTTCCATCCCAATTCGCGTATCATATCTGCCACACTCTCTCCCCTACTAAGTGATAATACAAAACGTGCTTTTTTGCACCCTTTCGATGTCCTCCGTCAATTCCACCTGGTAAGGATCCCACACCGCGCAGCAATATTCTAACAGAGGACGAACGAGTGTAGTGTAAGCTGTCTCTTTAGTGGACTTGTTGCATCTTCTAAGTATCCTGCCAATGAAACGCAACCTTTGGCTCGCCTTCCCCACAATATTATCTATGTAGTCTTTCCAACTGAAGTTGTTAGTAATTTTAACACCCAGGTACTTAGTTGAATTGACAGCCTTGAGAGTTGTAC
Source organism: Schistocerca serialis cubense (assembly GCF_023864345.2). Classification (NCBI taxonomy): domain Eukaryota; kingdom Metazoa; phylum Arthropoda; class Insecta; order Orthoptera; family Acrididae; genus Schistocerca; species Schistocerca serialis. Next base: position 1,251,940,884 of record NC_064638.1, on the reverse strand, counting down.
TATTTATCGAGTAATCGAATTCCAACGGACTTCTTTTGGAACTCATGTGGATCACCTCACACTTTTCGTTATTTAGCGTCAACTGCCACCTGCCACACCAAACAGCAATCTTTTCTAAATCGCTTTGCAACTGATACTGGTCTTCGGATGACCTTACTAGACGGTGAATTACAGAATCATCTGCGAACAACCTAAGAGAACTGCTCAGATTGTCACCCAGGTCATTTATATAGATCAGGAACACAGAGGTCCCAGGACGCTTCCCTGGGGAACACCTGATCAGTTTTACTCGATGATTTGCCGTCTATTATTACGAACTGCGACCTTCCTGACAGGAAATCACAAATCCAGTCGCACAACTGAGACGATACCCCATAGGCCCGCAGCTTGATTAGAAATTGCTTGTGAGGAACCGTGTCAAAAGCTTTCCGGAAATCTAGAAATACGGAATCAACTTGAGATCCCCTGTCGATAACGGCCATTACTTCGTGCGAATAAAGAGCTAGCTGCGTTGCATAAGAACGATGTTTTCTGAAACCATGCTGATTACGTATCAATAGATCGTTCCCTTCGAGGTGTCCTTGCCAATGACCGTTCGTCACGATCACTCAAAACAGTCTCCTGTCCGCGCTGGTACTTAACGGACGGCATCCTCAGCTTTCCCCGTGTTGCGTATGAATCTTGGATTGGAGCCTCTTGACTCAATAAACATTTCGGTTACACTGATCACTAAAGCACCCACAATACGAGCTAAAAAATGTTCCCACGTTCGAGCGCACCGAGCTTCTACTTAACGCACGCACAACTACACAGAACACTATTCTGACCGCGACTGAGATTCGCAACGCTTTGACGATGCTGCAGATGTGCCGTTCGTGGTCAAACACATCAGTGCAAAATGCAGGTTTGGCTGTCTGTGTTTATGTTGAAACATGCATTTCTGGCTTGGTTTCAATTTTTGTGCCGCCCATCCCGCTTGAACGTTCTTAGGGTTGGAGAGATGACAAACAAAATTATTCAGATGTTCTGAGAAAAGAAACAGGACTGTTTTTACACGAACCAGCCATAGTCAGAGAGCGTAACCGTTGCTCAAACCTGAGTCAGTTGTGCCCATAAACACGACTTGCCATTCCCGCAAGACGAACTTCATCTTACAACTGGGATGTCCGCAAGGGTGTGGGAGTCTATCGTGTTGGTTTGGAAACAGACTTCCTCCTGGGAATCTAAAACCACTTCAAAGATTTTGGGGAGGCAGCGAGGATCAGCAAGGAGCTGATGCTTCCATATGCTGGGCGACCAATTAAAATAGATTTTGTAATTACGTTTGTTTAAAAAATCAAACTGTACAACATAACTTCGTAGAAGTGTTCTTGGGTAAGTGCGCACTTTGTCTGAAAATGGTCATCACATACATCTTCAGATTAATCACCATGTGCTTTCTTTAGTTTCTCATTGCCATTTCTTGTGCCATTGATAATACATTTATAGTTAGTGCGCCAAAGTATAATGTCATGATCTGTAGGCGGAAGAAAATGACAACGCGGAAAAATGAGTTCTGGAAAAGGAATTCAACTTCGAACAAAAGCAGATTGCTATGCAGACTTCATCAATGGTGTAGAACAAGTAATTTCCGCACTACCTTGCGACGATGCGGAAGAGACAATTCGGGAATTGTGCCCCAATCTCACTAGAGGCAAAACACCACGAAAGTGGGAAGAGCTGGCATTCGAGAACTACTGAACGATCCGGATATAGTCATTATACCTGCGGGCAAAAGAGATGTGACTGTACCACAACCTCTGTCAGAGTACTTTCGAATAATGTATTACCTACTCCAGGATTTGGCACACAGAAAATTGAAGGCATACCAGACGAATAGAATAAAGAAGACTTGAGTTCTCTGATAGTCCCTGCCGAAGGAAATCGTCCAGGAGTTTAGAACGCGAGCTCCTACACCACCAAGGCCCTATGGCTTACCAAAGGTTCAGAAACAGGACGCCCTTCTACGTCCTATTGTAAGCACAATAGGCATGCCAACCTAACAGTTGCACGCACATCTCACGGCAGTTTTACGATCCTACATCGCCAATTGTCAGCGCGGCATCGGTAGCTCTGCACGTTTCATTCAACAGGAGCAAAAGCTGCACCTCCATGAGCAGGAGCTTATACAGAGCTTTGATGTGGTATCTCTCTTCACCAGCATGCCGCTTGGTGATTCCGTCAAGTTGGCCAGGGATAAATTCAACGCGAGAGTGACTAATCACTTCGAATTTGCCGTCGCATGAACATTCTCTCTCGTCAGTGCCGACATTACCAAAAATGGATGGCGTCGCCATGGGATTCCCTCCGTCATCAGTTGTGACAAACTTGTATATGGAGGACACAGCTGCACTGAAGTCTATATGTCTTTTCAGATATGCTGATGACACGTTTGTCGTGTTGCCACTTGGGAGCCAAAGGATTCAGGATTTTCTCAAAAATTTGAACTTCCTGCGCCCCTGTATCAAATTCCCCATGGAGAAGGAACAGAATGGCGATCTCCCCTTTTTGGACGTCTTAGCCAAGCACAGAGCAAACGCCAATGTAGTACACAGTGTACACAATAAAGCCACCCACACTGATTGGGAGTTCCAGCTGCTACCATCCTTCATTGCGTGAGGGAGTTCTACGTACACTGGTACACAGCGCTCTTTCAATATCGGACGAAGTAATCCTACCAAGGGATCTTCACAACATTAAGCATTTTTTCAACACAAACGGAAACAACAAGAGTAAAATCCGACCTAACTTCAGGCAGAAAGTACAAGCTCAGCAGGCAGGAACCGACGAGGAGGAAAAGATAATGTCCTACCTGAGGTTTGACGGCAAAGTATTGAACAAAATCCCGAAAAGTGGAAGTGGACCAAGGACCATAGTGTCTCTGTACTGATCGGTGTGAGACAAGTGAAAGTTGATCTTTGACGAAATATTTCGCTCTGTATTAATGACGGGTCACGTGCGAACCTAATGTGTACAGAAGCGGGTGTCCCACCATCCTGCCGGAGAAGCAGGAAGACACGACTACTACCAATATACAGCTAACTTATGCGGCGGCTGCTACAAGACGGAAGCCACCCAACACAATTACGACAACGATCCCGAATGACAGTTACTGAAAGAGCCTTTCTGAATGAGACCATAGATACCGATAGTATCCCTGTGTTCACCGCAACCGAAAGAATCTGTGGCGAATACTCCAATAGCTACTGTATCAGAAAACACTATAGTAGCAGCTGCCACTGAACAGGATGCACCCACCCCGATTTTGACGATTCTCACGAATGACAATGTTCGTGCAAGTGACATTCAAATGGCGCCCACCCAAACTGTGGGGGCGTCCGTTACCAAAACACAATTCAAATGAAGCAGAATCTGCTGATGGTAACATTTCTCAGGGCCAGGAAACATCCTGAGAATCGTTACTGAATACCTCTCTGGGACGTACCTAGAAAAAATAGTTCGAAAGCCCAATCACTATCGGACTGAACTGGATTTAATGGCAGGGAATTGATCTCGCATCTTTGAGGGTGTCCACACTTAAACTGGCGCCAGTCGATATGAAGCAGTTGTAGTTACAATGATCACCAAAGCACGAAACTCAGCTAGAACAAACAGAAGTTGTTATACGTTTAGTAAACTAGGTAAAGGGTCAGTAGCATTGTATACCAAATGGAGTAGATCCTTCCTGTGAAGTAGTATGGGCAGACGTTATTGTTGGCAACCGGAATAAAACAATATTTGGATCTATTTACCGACCTCCCAATTGAGAAGATACAGTGGCTGAAAGGTTCAAAGAAACCTTGAATTTGATTTCAAACACGTACCCGAATAAAACGATAATAGTTGGTGGTGACTTTAATTTACCCTCGACTTGTTGGCAAAAATACATGTGTAATTAAGTAGTTACGCATAAAATATCATCCGAAATTACGCTAAACGCATTCTCTGAAAATTATCTCGAGCAATTAGTTCATGAGCCCACGCGAATAGTTAACGGTTGTGAAAACACACTTGACCTCTTAGCAACAAATAATCCTGAGTTAATAACGAGCATCTACACCGATTCAGGCATTAGTGAACACAGAGCTGTCGTAGCAAGATTGAATATTGTAATCCCCAAATCCTCGATAAATAAGCGAAAAATATACTTATTCAAAAAAGCAGATAAAAATTCGCTTGACGCCTTCCTGAAAGACAATCTCCACTCATTCCTAAAAAATGGTTCAAATGGCTCTGAGCACTATGGGACTTAACATCTGTGGTCATCAGTCCCCTAGAACATAGAACTACTTAAACCTAACTAACCTAAGGACGTCACACACATCCATGCCCGAGGCAGGATTCGAACCTGCGTCCGTAGTAGTCATGCTGTTCCACACTGAAGCGCCTAGAACCGGCCGGCCACTCATTCCAAATTAATAATATAAGTGTAGACCAGAAGTGGCTTAAATTCAAAGAAATAGTATCGGCAGCAATTGAGAGATTTATACCAAATAAATTAACAAACGACGGAGCTGATCCTCCTTGGTACACAAAACCGGTTAGAACACTGTTGCAGAAACAACGAAACAAACATTCCAAATTTAAACAGACGCAAAATCCCCAAGATTGGCGATCTTTTACGGAAGCTCGAAATTTAGCGCAGACTTCAATGCGAGATGCTTATAACAGCTTCCACAAAGAAACTTTGTCTCGAAACCTGGCAGAAAATCCAAAGCGATTCTGGTCGTATGTGGAGTATGTTAGCGGCAAGAAACAATCAATGCATTCTCTGCGCGAAAGCAATGGAGATACTATCGAAGACAGTGCTGCCAAAGCAGAGTTATTAAACACAGCCATACGAAATGTCTTCACAAAAGAAGACGAAGTAAATATTCCAGAATTCGAATCAAGAACAGCTGCCTACATGAGTAACGTAAAAGTAAATGTCCTCGTAGCAGTGAAGCAACTTAAATCACTTAATAAAAGCAAGTCTTCTGGTCAAGACTGTATACAAATTGTGTTCCTTTCGGAGTATGTTGAAGCATTAGCTCCATACTTAACAATCATATACAACCGTTCGCTCGACAAAAGGTCCGTACCCAAAGACTGGAAAGTTGCACAGGTCGCACCAATATTCAAGAAAGGTAGTAGGAGTAATCCATTAAATTACAGGCCCATATTGTTAACATCGATATGCAGCAGGATTTTAGAACATATATTGTGCTCGAACGTAATGAATTATCTCGAAGAAAACGGTCTATTGACACACAGTCAACATGGGTTTAGAAAACATCGTTCCTCTGAAACACAACTAGCTCTTTATTCACATGAATTGTTGAGTGATATTGACAAGGGATTTCAGATCGATTCCGTATTTCTACATTTCCGGAAGGCTTTTGACACTGTACCACACAAGCCGCTCGTAGTGAAATTGCGTGCTTATGGAATATCATCTCAGTTATCTGACTGGATCTGTGATTTGCTGTCAGAGAGGTCACAGTTCATTGTAACTGACGGAAAGTCATCGAGTAAAACCGAAGCGATTTCTGGCGTTCCCCAAGGTAGTGTTATAGGCCCTTTGCTGTTCCTCATCTATATAAACGATTTGGGAGACAATCTGAGCAGCCGTCTTCGGTTGTTTGCAGATGACGCTGCCGTTTATCGACTAATAAAGTCATCAGAAGATCAAAACAAACTGCTAAACGATTTAGAAGAAATATCGGAATGGTGCGAAAAGTGGCAGTTGACCCCAAATAATGAAAAGTGTGAGGTCATCCACATGAGTGGTAAAAGGACCGCTTTAAACCTCGGTTACACGATAAATCAGTCTAACCTAAAAGCCGTAAATTCAACTAAATACCTAGATATTACAATTACGAACAATTTAAATTGGAGGGAGCACGTAGGAAGTGTTGTGGGGGTAGGCTAACCAAACACTGCGTTTCATTGGCAGGACACTTAGAAAATGTAACAGACCTACTAAGGAGACTGCCTACACTACGCTTGTCCATCCTCTGTTAGAATACCGTTGCGCGGTGTGGGATCCTTACCAGATAGGACTACTGAATACATCGAAAAAGTTTAAAGAAATGCAGCACGTTTCGTATTATCGGGAAATACGGGAGAGAGTGTCACAGAAATGATACAGGATTTGGGATGGACATCATTAAAAGAAAGTCGTTTTTCGTTGCGACGGAATCTTCACACAAAATTCCGATCACCAACTTTTTCCTCCGAATGCGAAAATATTTTCTTGACACCGACGTACATAGGGAGGAACGATCACAAAGATAAAATAAGGGAAATCAGAGCTCGTACGGAAAGATATAGTTGTTAATTCTTTCCGCGCGATTTACGAGACTGGAATAATAGGGAATTGTGAAGGTGGTTCCATGAACCCTCTGCCAGGCATTTAAATGTGATTTGCAGAGTATCCATGTAGATGTAGATGTATAATGAGGAACTCGAAATTTCAGCTCACGACATAAAAATGTAGTGGTAGGCCCATTATGGCTCTATTTTAAAAGAACGACTGACCATTCACTCGTTAGATATTACCTACTAGAGAAGTTCGTGTGAGGATGGACATTACATGGCACACGGTCACCACACAGAAACATCTAAAGAAACAGGCACTACGCAGTAACAAATGTAAACCACAGCATAGGACTACAGACAGACGACGAATAGAACGAGTTTGACTGTCTAGAGCACAGGAGACCTTCAATGAGTACCTTAGAAGAATATTATCGAAAAATCACTCAGAAGACCTGATAACATTCTGGTCGTATGTAAAGGCCGTTAGTGGCACGGAAGTTATTGATAGGGTCTGAGGGACGAGGCAGCGATTAATAATAAGTTTAGCAGACTAAAAGCAGAAATGCTTAACACCTTTTCCAAAGTGCTCTGGGCCATTCTGATCCAGTTTAGTTCTTGAACGACTGCAAATATGAGGCAGTGGCGTTGTGAAACAATTGAGATCTTTGAAGACAGACGAATCTCCAGCTCTTGACGGAAAAGCTATCTGATTCTATTCCGATGATCCGGCTGAGTTAACACGGTGCCACATGATACGATGAAAGCACATATCAGATTCCTCCACAAGAAGGATAGCACAAGTGAACCACAAAGCCACTGTCCAATATCCTTCAATGCCTCCCATTGCTGTGCATTCTTAGAAAATATTCTGAGGTGATATTTTAAAGGGTATCTCGAACAATTGCCCTCCTTCATGCCAGACAGCACTGTTAGGTAGCCAGCGATCACGTGAAACCAAAATCGTCCTTATACGAAACACTGAAAGTCAGGGAAACATGAATACAACCATATGAAGTATTTCGTAACTTCCGAAAGGCATTTGAATCGGTACAACACATACGTATCGCTCGCGTAGATACCGCAAAGACACAGTTAATTTAATCTTATCGCGCACAGAGGCGTTAATGATTCTTCTTAAATCCCACACACTAATTGAACACGAAAAAGCCCCAAAACTTGATAGTTTGTGAAGACCCTCCTCCATGAGGTTCAAAAATGGGTCAAATGGCTCTGAGCACTAGGGGACTAAACATCTATGGTCATCAGTCCCCTAGAACTTAGAACTACTTAAACCTAACGAACCTAAGGACAGCACACAACACCCAACCATCACGAGGCAGAGAAAATCCCTGACCCCGCCGGGAATCGAACCCGGGAACCCGGGCGTGGGAATCGAGAACGCTACTGCACGACCACGAGATGCGGGCCATGCGGTTCACATTGCTTTGTATAGATATATATGTCGCTGGAGATGTATAGCTGGCTTGAATTGTTCAAAAATTTCACTCTAGTAGCGATCTGTTTCTTTCTGTTGGTAGTTTTTAGTTATATTCCTTTTTCGTTCAGTAACCTCGTAGCAAGGATGTATTTGTAGATGGCACACCTTTCTGCAAAGGAAACAAGGAGAATTCACTTTTGAATTAAGGTCAGACATGGTCGGATTCAGTCGTTATTCCACAATTCCAAAATGATTTATCCTTAAGGTCGCGAACCGGTCGAGTATACGCGACTGCAATGAGACATTCTGAACCCCTGGTATTCCCTCCCGTCAGATCGCGTCCGAGATTTTCCCTCACATACTGCGGGGGTTGGGTTGTTGGAGGGAAGAGACCAAACAGCGAGGTCACCGGTCTCATCCGATTAGGGTAGGACGGGAAAGGAAGTCGTCCGTGTCCTTTCAATGCAACCATCCAAGAATTTGCTTGGGGCGATTTAGGGATATCACGGAAAACCTAAATCAGGATGGCCGGACGCTCCCGAATGCGAGTCCACTGTGCTAACCATTGCGCCACCTCCCGCGGTCACAGAATGCCTCTTGATCATCATCGCTTTCTTCTTTTCATTATACACAGACTCCGATTGTCTACGAATGTAACAGATCGTGTCTTCATTACGTCATTGTCAACAATGAGTTCCGGCACCAAACCAACCGAACCGTTGCTTAGCATCAGTCTCATTGACAAACCTTCCGAAGAAAGAGTCAATTTCGAAGTGCGCTTTCTAGGAAGTCTGTTTCGCATCCTTCGGGCTGTGAGAAGAAGTTGAGAAGTAGTGAGGAGGTAGGTTAACACTGACTTTTAAATTATCCTGCAGTCGCAGGCACGGGATCAGGGTCTGGAACACAAATATTTTATCTTTTGTCTACGTATCAGTAGGTCGGATTATTCCTCAATTCCCATCACGTACACTATACACTACATTGTTGATTAACTTCTGTATTTCCTGAGCCGCTGCATTGCGTTGCTCATAGCCCAGAAAATTAGTCTGGAACGAGGAGCACAATTCACTGAACATGAGGAAAACGACTTGTTCTCACAACAGCAGGTTTCGTAATTAGTTTGCTGATCCAGAGGAAATAACGTCGCTCAAGAATTTCAGTTAAGATCACCACTATTACTATACTTATCAATTCTCCAACATCCTTTAAAATGGTTGCTGATTAATTTGATTTGGCTCGGTAGAAAGGCTTTACGACAAATAATTAAATGTACAATGGCTACTGTATATCATATAGTGTATCATTAAGCTATTTGATAACTCCAGACTCTCAATAATTGTGACTATATACAAATATTCGTTTTCTTTTAACAATCAATCAACTGTTTGTTCAGTTTAATTGGTGTTTCACTCCATAATCCAGCATCACTTAATATTAAATTTTTATGATTGTGATAAGGGCTGGTGTATGTCACATATAGTGAAATGTACCGTATGAGACTGAATTGTTTATTTAGACCAAACCTTCTTGTCAATAAGCCAGATTTCATTTGACTATTTTCGTCTCAGGACACAATGTAACTACTAAAGACTGCTTGTTTTACGTTTCCAGATGTTTTCGCGAGTGAAGTCGCTGTTCGGCTCGCCAGCTGCCAGCCAGGGGTGTCCCAGGCTGGTCGACGAGCCGCCAACACCTGCGCCTCTACGCCGCCTTCGGCCACCTCGACCAAAGCCGAGTGAGAGGAAGGTGGAGTCCACCACCACCGACTGCGAAGAGACCGCTGCTGATAAACCGCAGCTTCAGGCAATTCATGTAAGCAGCAGAGCGTCCTTTGCACAAAATTCAACAATAATAACTGTCAGAGTGTTCCAAGAAAAATGACAGAAATGAATTCCAATAATGTTCTGCAGAGACGTTAACTGACATAAATTTTTCTTTCCACAGTTTGGTCCGAGAGCGAGGATTGTACATTTTGACTTGTCTGACGCTGGAGATGAAGAGGAGGAAGTCTCTGGCTCTTACTACCCTCCTGGAGTTCCAGTTCCACCCAGTCGGCTGCAGATCTTCGCCAACAGACCGCGCCGGAGGAAGATTATACGAGAGCCACCGCCGCAGGAAGTGCAGACTGCGATGGCACATCTAAGAGCTGAGATACAAGCAATGGTATGTTAAGCATTTAGCTGTTAAAAGCGCTGCATTACGTTAGAAACACAAACGTAGATTTGTAATTAACGCTTGAAATAAATGTAAATGTAGGATTCATTTTAATCCACACATACATCCAAACATTGTAGGCTACTTTGAATTGATGATGAGGGATGAAAAGGCATCTTGAAGCCAAACGCGATATATGGTTTGAGAATATGTGGAAACTAGAAAAGATCGTCATGAGATTGGTCCATAAAAGTTTACGATATTTTGCAAAACTTACTTTAATTCATTTGGAAGGAATGTTTATGGTGTGGTGATATGATCAGGATGAAGATTCAGTTAACTGGCATTACAAATTATACCTCTGTAGTTTTCATTACTTGCTAAAATCATAGTCATGTCCCCGTTACAGATTGTTTGTAGCCAGTAATACCTGAAGTGCTAGTTATACTGCAGCTCGAAGAAGCAGCTTAATAAAAATAATTCTCTTTGTCATTTTCAGGAGAACCCGGCACCTACAACATGGATTGGGCTTCTGGTGGAGACTCTAGTCGACCTGTATCGAAACAAGAGAGATTACCGCCGGAGCCATGGGTTGACAGAGAGAACAGGGTTCATCATCCGAATGAAGGGAAGATTCGCACCTGTTCGCGAGGCAGTGCGAAGAGTTCTGCATCTGAAGAAGAATGTGGACAAGAGACAGCTACCGACCGGCATAGATTCCACTCTGCGTGATTATTTTCTTCAATGTGAACACCCTGACCCAAATTACCCGCCGATTATTCCATTAACACCACAACTACTTGAAACAGCGCTGTGATGTGATTGTCGGATGCCAGTCTGGTTTGGTCTGAAATAAAACACCTTAAAACCTGTTTAGTTGTGTTTTTATTGCACAGTTAATTTTTTAATCTTTCTACACACAATGTACTAGTGTGAAAGCGAAAGGTCAGTACTGTGAAGACTGAAGTAACCTGCTTGGATGGGAAACATCAAATTTAACTGGCAGTAGCATTAGCTGAATTAGGGAAGTTGGCGCTGAAGATGACGTCACTAAGGTTGTGAATGAGGCAGTTCAGTTTACTGTGTTCAAACTTACGGATAAATTCTAGTGGCCGATACCACCCGTCGGCTTTGACCAATGACGTCATGCGTAAGGCAATGATGCTGCAATGGACAATCTATGAATGGGGCGGATTATACTCGTAAACAAACGAATGTAGCATGTCATAAAATAATACATTTAACGCGACTATTACTTACGCGCGATTTTTATTTAAAGAAGTTGAAGATGACTGAAATAAATAAGAACACGAGAGCAGTTACGAGTGCATATATTACATAATATAATAGAACAGCGTTGTGTAGAACCCGTTACCAGCGATGTGGAAGGCATAGTATACCGTTAACAGAGCATGTTCTATTATATTTTCCACGCGTACTGCAAAAACAATCTATATAATGAACCATCGAATAGTTGGTAACTAGAAGCAACCTATGTAGGAGGTCATTTCTAGTTACCGATTCCAATATTACTGTTTGTTGCGCAAAAATCTTATATCAGAAACGTGCTTAAAAATGATCTTGTTAGTGAACTACGGAATACGAGTAGACTTTCAAAAAACGAAAATCTTTACACACATTACTGCACACGTAAAGAAATAAAAGGCAAAAAAGACCAAACCTTTCAACTGATAACTATGCTACACGAAAGTCACACCAGCCGCAGTAGCTCCAAATAACACTCAGTAAAATCGATACACCAGGAGTGACAGTAAAAATAAGACAAGTGTAGCAAAAACATCGAAAGAAACTTACAGCATATGAACTTCCAAAGGAGTTCAAAAAATGGTTCAAATGGCTCTGAGCACTATGGGACTCAACATCTTAGGTCATAAGTCCCCTAGAACTTAGAACTACTTAAGCCTAACTAACCTAAGGACATCACACACACCCATGCCCGAGGCAGGATTCGAACCTGCGACCGTAGCAGTCCCGCGGTTCCGGACTGCAGCGCCAGAACCGCTAGACCACCGCGGCCGGCAAAGGAGTCAAAGACCGGGGATGATAAGAAGGAAATAAAGACATAACAAGAAATAATAATGTTAGAAGGTCAAACTGTAACGAAAGAAGCAAAATCCAGAATAACTAATGAAAAAATAGTAAACACAAAATGCAGGGCACGAATGAAGTACCACTCAAGTCAGTTCTTCCCTACCACCCACCCACCCACCCTCAATCAGACGCAAAATTTTAAAATAATAAACAAAAATGAAACCACGAGTCAATCACATAAACCCTCCGCCAAAAACACAGCAATATCCATCGGTCCACCATTGTAACCAGAAAATATTAAAACGGTGGGAAAACCTCCCTCCAGAGAAGCCAAAAAAGTTGTACTCGCACAATACAGTAACATAAAAAAACGCAACGTAAAACAAGAAAAAAGTATCAGGCCCACCAACACCTATCAAACAAAACGAGGTCTGTACATTTTGATGACTACTTTCATAAATGCAAGATATAAACAATGACCTTTAGGAATATTCTTCCTCCAACAGTATTCAACTAAATGACCTTATACCACTGAAATCCTTCTCTTTCCCCGCAATGGCGCCCAATGATGGCAAAAATTTTATGGTTGATTTACGGCCATTCATTTCTGAAGCAGAATTTTCACAGTAAAAATAACTAACTCATTCATAACGAACAGCGTGAGAAATCAAGACCTTATAAGTCACGACTACTTATAAATCGCTACTACTTCCATTAACAAAAGATGCCGAAAACAAATTACGAGATGAAAACAAAACAATCTTCATCGAATCTTTAATATACGCGCGTAACGAGGAAATCCAGAGAAATCATTTAACGTTCATCGACAGCAATCTGTGGCACAAACAAAATAACATCACACATTACGTCATTGGTCAAAGCCGACGGGTGGTATCCAACACTAGAATTGACCCAAACTTCCAATCTGGTAACTGCTTTAAGAGATGATACAGACTCCTTTGTAGACCGCCTCCAGACAACCCAAAGAATCAGATACAATGAGACAACGAAGTAAAAGTACAAGTTATGGTTAATAGTAGTAGACTGAATGAAATACTGAGAGCATACTTCTCGTAGGCAGTTTTCATGAGATGAAATGAATGACTCAACGCAGAACGTCCTGGGTATTTAACATCTCAGTGCGGAAAGCTTTTAACTAGAACATAGGACTCAGCATTACAACTTGCGATATAAGTTTTGTGGCTAAGAATATTCATAAAGAACACGTGCTGATCACTTAGGTACAGGAAACTTTTTAGATGATAACCTTAACAGTGGAATTGAGGGTGATCCAGGAACATTGCTGAGAATGCTTCTTTCACTAAGGTATCAAATTGCTGTAGACATCACAAGACGAAAGACAGGTGGAATAATGAGCCAAGCCAGACATAAAGGAATACAATATTAAACAGCCCTTCCAGTGCTGTACTCCAGTGACAGAGCTGGGAACACAGGACGTGATGGTCTCTTCAGTGTAGAGGCTCCAAAAGGGAAATTTGTTAAGGTTCAGTTGTCTATTACAAAGGACACAAGTGAGACTGTTGTAACAGCCGCGAATCCCCTAAAATAAAATATAGGAGGATTTCGATATTTATTTGACGTAGGACAGTAAAGATTGACGGCACCTGGAATTACTGATGGCCATTTCCGATACGTTCCTAACTAAGACACTCCTAGGAATACCAGAAGCAAACAGTAGCTGATAATTAGTTTCTAAATCCCATAGTCTTTCGTGAAAAAAGGGTGGTTGGTCTCCCCTTTAATGGCAAATTACAGCTAAAAAGATTTCACAGCAGTCAGGTTTGTGTAAGTAAGACCACTGTCAAACAGTTTTGTTTTACTAGAAGTCAGATATAAATACATGAGAGTTCAAGAGAATTTTGGGCTACAAAGTGCTACAAATAAACCACGCGGCTAGCACAATAAACACTGGAACTAATATGCAAAATCATCCTTCTCAACGTTCATCAACATATTCAGAAAAGCAAAAATCACACAAATACAAAATTCCAGTCAGAAAGCAAAGCCCATTACAAGAATTACTGGGCACCGAATGAATAAACTTATTAAGGCAAATGACATTCAGCTCTAAAAAGGCAGCACTAGTGAGTCAGGTTATATTAAATTCAAATTATTTACCTTAAACCTTAAAATTTCCTAACAGTCCCTAAAAACCATGATAGAGCAAACGATTTACGAAAGCAGATCGATTACCGTACATAGACATAAATTACAGACTATAATAACAAATACAAATCTTTTGGTTACTCAACCAGTAATCTATTTGATTATAATCGTATTTCAAATAAAAGACTGAAATTACGTACTCACTTCAATATTCCACCCTCAATTAACTTATCTAATGAGCCAATGACGAGTACTTACTGGAAGACTGATATATACATATATATATATATATATATATATATATATATATATATATATATATATATATATAGTGGTAGAAATAGTGGAGAAAAGCAAGTGAATTCTTGTTAGAAGCCTTGACACCCATTCTGAAAATAATCTGTTAACAACAGATCAGTTGGCCTTTTCAACAAAGGAATCAGTTTTTGTTAACAAAAATGCTGCCCTAGTAATGTCAAAGAAAAGAAAGTTATCCTTTTAGCATTTTGTGTGACCTTTCTAAACCCTTTGCTTTTGTAGGTAAAGGCATTATACTAGGAAAACTAAAGTGTAGTTCTACCTGAATGTAGAGTGTCATATCTTAATTACATAAAGAAGAATCTCACAATATCAAATGATACGACAGCTATAAAGCGAAATTCAGAGTCTGGAAGTATTCAGTTTCGTATCGGGCAAGATGCATTGCTTAGCTTCACCTGATTTTGACCATAAATCATTTTTCTAGAAAAATGAATATTTTCCGAAATGCGTGACATATTCTGATGAGATAATTTTACCGATAAGTGCTCAAAAACCTTGATATCAGGCTTACAATTATTAGACGGTATAGCACAAACTGTATATCTCTCGAAGACCTACACTTCGTGATTACAAAATCGCTTATGCATAGAAGAAGTGGTAGTCAATGGACGGCGGCCTGTGTGGCCGAACGGTTCTAGGCGCTTTAGTCTCGAACAGCACGACCGCTACGGTCACAGGTTCGAATCCTGCTTCGGGAATGGATGTGTGTGATGTCCTTAGGTTACTTAGGTTTAAGTAGTTCATGTTCTATGGGACTGATTGTAACATCGCGCCAGACTCTTGTTGTTTTTGCTCTGACCAATATTCAGCCAGAAACAAATTTTTAAACTCGTCGAAAGTCAGGTTCGTGATGTTGAGGTTTAAGCCCCAACGCTTGGCATCACCAGTCAACACGTCAATAACCGCATTAATTTTTCTCTCATTAGTCCACGATCTGGGTAAAACTCTTTCACAATTTTTAATGAAATCCGTCTCGTGTATACTGCCTTTTTCCAAGGGGTCGAACGGCTCCTGTTTCGTCAACAGTTCCGAACTATGTGCACAGATTGGCATGTAGCTCTGGTTTTCGTCAAGTTTCTTTCCTAATTCCGACACACTCGTAATTACTTGGCAAGTGGTTGTCGCAAGCGTATCCACTTCCCTCTTTTTCTCTTCGCTGGTATTAGCCTGCTTCCTCACTTTAGTATCTACTTCAGACACTAAAGCCTTTATAGTTTCCACCTTCTGTTGATCCTCTTTTTTCACTAATTGTATTTGTTCCGTCACCTTATTCTCGATGATCGGAGCAACTGCTTCTCCTACACTTTTCTCGATTCTACTAATTTCGGAATCAAAACTAGTATTTACGCTCGCAATTTCCGCCTGAATGCCTATCATTTCCTGTTCAAGATTACCGATTTCGGTATTAATCACAACTATATCTTCTTTGAGTTTATCAACTTTTGTGTTAACAACTCCAACATTGTTTTAACAACATTAATAGCTTTTTTCTGATTGTCTAGCTTCCTGTCAAATTTTTGAGACTGAGCATTAATTTCTGCCGATTGTCTCTTGATTTCATTAATCAAAACATTCAATAAATCAGTTAAATTCCCGAAAACTACCCGTTTTACTTCCGTAGCGGCTTTCTCTTTAATTGTCCCCCCTGTATTCGTCATCAAGGGGTTCAGATTTGATTTTCACTTCCGATTCCGAAACATTTTCTAAAGTTTGGAATTCCATTTCGACTCTTTGTTGCGTTTCGGCGGTCGCTTCTTTCATGCTAGCCACCTGCCCCTGAACAATGGGTACCGCGGTGCGCGTTTCCCACTGTTCGGCCGATTATTCCGTGCCCAAGTCTACCAAATTTTGGTAATTGTTTCCTTCACTCATTTTACTGATTTTCAATATAAATGCCAAATCTCAAATCTATTTAGGTTTCCACCCATACTTATTCTCGCTGACGTAACGACCTGTTCGTAACCAGTGCTTTGCTACGAGAATTGCACAATGCAAAATTCGTGTCCAGATGAATGTCCAGAACAACCTCAAATCCGAAGATTGTTCTGTCACGTCGCCACGTGTAACATCCCCCTCACTTCTCGACCTTAATAACAGTAAAAATTAAACCGCGTGTACCTAATGGAAATTTGGGAAAAGCAATCGTCACCAAAGTTAATCAGTCGGTAAAGAGGGAGGAAGGGTTACATCTAAATGAAAGGAAAAAATGCAAATGAAACTGGTGGAAATTAATTTTGAAAAGGGGTAAAGTTAACAAAGAAAGTAAATGTGCGGTCGTTACGTTAACAGTTAACTGGCGTTAATTAGATATTTGAGATTTGGGGAAAATTACGGTCGCCAGTCCTATGGACAACTACTATAATAACTGAAAAAGAAAGGTTATTGCACATATAATTAGCACTAAAAGCGTGGCAACTGAAGGTTGACACGTGTTGTGTGAAAGCTGAATGTTTGTCCGAAGCAATACATTTCGCTACACTCTGACTTAATTTAGCAAAAGAATTAATAAAACCGGAAAATTGAAAGTTAATTTAGTGACTGAAATTAATAGTGAACTTTGTTTCTGAAGCACTACCAAATTAAATAAAATAAGGTTAGTCTTGGGCTACCTCAACAATCATCTCAAAAGCAACATTAATCTACGCAATTTGGATCTAAGAAATTTAACTGTGAACTTGAATTAAATGATTTTGAACAATTAACAATAGTAAAATTTTGTACGTACCAAGCTGAGCTGCAGTCACAGGTAAGCTAAAATATGGTAACAAAATTCGCACTCTTAATCTGTGCTTCTGCACTCTAAATATTGTAGCCAGCTATGAATACTTTAACTGAACTTTGAAATTAAAGCAGTGAAATGGAATAATATTACTTTAATGCTGCCGTTTGAATTTCAAAGACACTTGGGTTCATTGCAGAAAAGGAAGGGTTCCTGCTTGGTAATGCAATTGGGACATAGAGCAACAAAGGTTTATGCTAAGTTTCTGTAATTTTGTGAGGTAAATGGAGCAGTTTGAAAAGCTAAGGTCTGCCATACAGTTCTAAAACTTTATGTGCTTCCAGTCTTCCTTGTTGGTTAATTGAAGGTTTGAAGTCGTCGATCGAGGAAATGGCGACAGCCACTCATTGTTGGCCGTCACTGTTGCAGAAGCTGGATGTTGGCGCGCCTTCTTCTCAACACTGTCACCAGGCGAAACGGACTCTTGATGTGCGCCAGCTAATGCTTCCCGTCCGCGACACCGTGTCAGCAGCTATCATAGCAAGTCGAGCGAAACTACATGCTGCCAAACCCCGAAAGTGGGGCAACTCGCGGGAGCATCACACAACACACCTGCTCCACCGCCCTACTCCAGCCAGACTCTGCTCTGCCCGCGCTCCACGCGGCAGAGTTAGCGCTATCCAAGATCCTCAACACTTTGGTTCTCCACACGAACTATCGATGTAATCGTTCGATAGCATAGTTTTCCCTAGGCAAGACCCAGGGAAAAAATACAAATAATATTTACATAACAAACGAATTATACATCGACGTAAATGAATATATATATATATATATATATATATATATATATATATATATATATATATATACAAACAGTGAAACAATTACAATATATAAAGACACAGAAATGTCATATCTTCAGGTAACAAAATAAGGAAAAAATTTATAGTACAACAGATGGAAATAGGAGGATACGCATTTCCGGCATTACATGATGACCTCAGATGTTAAGTCCCGTAGTGCTCAGAGCCATTTGAATCATTTGAACCAGTCAATGCATACACATTACATGAAATATCATGTATATTCTCGTTTGGTAATTGACATATAGTAGCACGGGTTTTCTAGAGGACACAAACGTACAAGCTGAGAACGACGGTTTATGTACCTATGAAAATTGATACCAGAATAACCGTAACATTCGGGAGGACGGCGGTTAAATCCCGCGTCCGGCCATTCTGATTTAGGTTTTCCGTGATTTCCCTAAATCGCTGCAGGCAAATGCCGGGATGGTTCCTTTGAAAGGGCACGGGCGACTTCCTTCCCCATCCTTCCTTAATCCGATGAGAGCGGTGACCTCGCTGTCTGGTGTCCTCCCCCACAACAACCCAATAAACGTAACATAATCTGTGTGACAGTAAAAACGCAATTAATTTTAATATACATATCAAGTTTAAGCAAACCCTGTAAATGGTGGCAACAGTTTTGGTGTAACAAGTGTGAGCCATACAGCTCAGCAAAATGTTAGCGAATCGGTTAACTAGTGGCATTCTCGACGACAGCAAATACATTTCTACTCCAATGTTGCACCCCAAGATAAAATAAAAAATTTGAAGCACGAGATATTAATGAGGTAAAATACCATGAGGAAAACTGTCAGGAGTTCCCAAACCATAGCCGAAAATAATTTTACTGTCAGTTACTTCCAAACACAGAAATAAATTTTTGAGCAACAAAATTGTTAGTCTACATCAACCAAGAGTACAGTTTGTTAATACTTTCATAGGAGAGAACGAATAGTGATCACAGAGAAAGGAAACCTCAGCTGTAAGCTAATCTGACAAAAGCCATTCGGTAGCTCCTAGTGTCGTGTCGGACCTCCTTATGCCCGACATAATGCAGCATCTAGATGTGTAATTGACTCAACAATACGCTGGATCTTGCCTGCACAATTATTGATCCATGTTGCCTCTATAGGCGTCCTTTACTGCAAAACCCTTTCCAGTACTGGATTTTGTTCGTGGACTGACCTGTTGTTTAAGTCCATAAATGTTCGATGGGGCTGGTCTCCAAGTTGCCGAACGTAACTATTTCCAGTCAATAACGGCTGAAAAGGACTCAGTCCATTCGATGTAAATGCAGTCCACATTATTACGAAGCCAACACCAACTGGGTGAGTGCCTTGCTGACGAGATGGGTCCATGGCCTCGTGTAGTCTGCCCCCGCACTTGACCCCTATCATCTGCACTTACTCAATGAAATCAGGACTCATCTGACAAGACCACAGGTTTTTAGCTGTCTTGGGTTCAACCAACGTCGTCAGGAGCCTAGGAGAGTTGGTGCCGATAGTGTTAGGAAAGACACTCCCGCCCCTCTCTGCTGCCGTAGCTCATTAACGCCTCATTTCGCCGCACTGTTCTAACGGGCACGTTTGTAATATGCGCCACAATGATTTCTGCGCTAAATTGATTTTTGTTACCTCAGTACGTACGGTATCACAGTTTGAAATCACACAAACATATGGTGTGTCTCTTGGAGGTACAAGAATAATCTTATCTATGACTAATACATTATGCGGTCATGATGGAGTAGATACGAAAAACGTACTGCATGAAACTTCCAAATGTAGCATATCAGTTCTGCTGTTCAATTCAAAACAAACCTAAAAAATTATAAACCATTATAATGCTGCACAACTACTTCATATACTCAGAGTGAACTTTATCTCTGTAGGATTGGATTGTAAGCATAATTGTCAGGGTTTCCATCCAGTCAGCCCTGTAGGAACTTGGATAACGGTATGCTTCCATCGGTTTCTGTCCTGGTATATATTTTCCCTCTCCACTACATCCCATGTTACTCCTCTTCTCTTGAGATCTTTCTTAACCTGCTCTGGCCATCTCTTTCTAGGCCGCCCAATTGGTCTTCTTCCTGGTACCTCCATCTGCAAATATTGACGTTGAGTTCGAGTCGGGTGCATTCCCTTCACATGACCGAACAACTTCAATCTCGAAGCACTCATGCTCTCCTCTGTAGTCAATGTCACCTTATAACACCTCCGTTGCGTCCCGACCTGATCTGATCGAATAGCAGTCCAATATTTATTATTAACATGACCGTGAACCTAATGGGGCTGGTAATCGGAATAGACTGCTACAGAAGTTGTTACTTTCCAGTTCGTTCTGCTCAATACTGTAATACTGAATGTCTGGTAATGAGGAACACCAACACAGATTTACTAATTACGAACTTATATTCTTCTCAAAACACAAAAAAGGAGACAGCCACTGCCTTCGCCATACATATCTAATTACGGCTAATCTCAGCACAGGCTTTCTTCATTTCCCATTATCGTCACACACTAATCCATCACTGCATCCAACACTGCAATCCAAGTTTAGGCCGGCGCGGTAGACGCGAAACCAAATATCGGCACTAGTAACGTCACTGATCTCTTTCGTAATGATACTTCTTCACTTTCCCGGTATTAATCTATTACATAGGGGTCTAACCACGGCAATGGTGACACCCTTCTCCGTTAAAGCCCTGTATTTCAACAATGCCCTTCACACACACATATACACGTCAACCACACTGGCGCATCTCGACACTCGCTCTCTCAGCACGTCACAATCGATTGTTCCTCCTATCGACCTGTGCCAAGTGCAAAGTTATAGTAAGGGCCTATGGACCCCTTACAACCTGCAGGTCTCTCTCTTTACATAATTATTCCTGACTCTGTCTCTCCTACTTTTTTGTAGGACTCACCTAAAGAACTTCATTACACATGCTTGTATATGATTCCATTCTCTCTTATTTATGACTCAGGCCTCTAGACTATGTAAGTGTACTGTCATATCGCTGGTTTAGTTGTGGAGTATCTTCGAGGGCAGCCGCGTCTAGACTCGAGCACGGGACACGAAAGTGTTATGATGAGTAGTGTGTAGATCTACATGTAAGAAGCATTGTTACTATTCAGGTTGAAGTGTTGCTAGAAGTTCTATTACAGCAAAGGATTAAATATGGAAGTAATTCAGAGGAATGTGCATCAAGATGTAATTAAAAATAAGCAGTGCTGCCGATAACGTATTTGTGTCTCCTCTCGTTGCGTGTCGCTCAGTAACAATCATCGGCGCCGTGTTCGGCCTCTCCGAATGAACTGATGTGAATCACTAGAAATTAGCTACCATAAAAGAGTGCAGTCAAGTGCCAGTGTCTTGTAGCGAGCGTGAGGACGTGAGTTCAATCATCGCGTTTCCGCATTATCAACAATCAGCCGCGCCGCGACGGTTACGCGCACGCTCGTACAAGTGAGAACTGAGAACTGAAAAATTAACTTTACGAACAGTGTTATATCATTACTAATGACAATGAGGACTATTACCAGATATCTGTATGTGTGACGAGCGTAAGAACTTTCGTTCGATCATTCGGCTTCCGCATCATCAACAATCACCCGCGTCGTGTCGGTTACGCGTACGCTCGTCCGAATGATATTTTGGACTGTTAATCATCAAGATTTTTAACTGGGATAACATTTACGATTTAGAGTGTAAACAGTGCAATCTGTAGTTTCCATATCATCTCAGAATATAGATGTTCATGCCAGACATAGGACAGTATTGTGTTTTAACGCTGAGTGGCTCCCCTAAACCCGCTTGCATATTTCGATAGATAATTTCAGGCAAGCCAGCAGCATTGTGGAGCAGAACAGTACGACCGCAGCGGGGTTACCAAGTACATGGTGTGGACACGGCGCACGGTCACGAAACGACAAACAGTTTAAAAGGGGCCTCCACCCCCATTTGTACTCCCGTGCGTGTTACAACTGTATGTAATGGCTGGCAGGAGATAAGTTTTATACATGGTCTGTTTGGCTCTTTGAGGTACTTCCTTGTCCCAGATTAGATCCTTTTGTTATTCTGATTAAGACTTCCCAGTATGATGTGACATTGTGTGGGTGTCCTGCTCATCTTCATTGCCACTGTCTGGTTCCTACTTACAGTTAACTTGAATTTTTTAAATTTTTTGTTTCAGTAATCCAATCTCCTCTGAATTTCCATTTCCGTCGTTCCCCAAATGGCGATGCCATTAGTAAAAACAATGGCACTGAGAACTTTATTTTCTTCTTCCTAGATTTCTCTAATGATTGTGTCCGTAAGTGTAATGAAGAGTAAAGGGGAGAGCGAACAGCCTCGCTGAACACCTCTCTTTGTCTTAAACAATTTTGATCGTCGTCCTCCTACTTGTACACTGCTCTCACAACCATCGTGCAGCATCTTGACTTTTTAAATGCATCAGGAACATTATGTTTCCTCAAGCATTCCCATATTTTATCCCGTGGTACACTGTCATATGTTTTTTTCTAAATCCATGAATACTAATATCAAGGAAGAGGGAGAAAATGAGATCTATTGTTCCCCTATTATTTCTGAACCCACGCTGTTTTTTCTCTAATTAGTGCTCTAGAATTTTCTGCAGTCTTTTTTCTATGACCTTTTGCATTATCTTAAGGTAGTGTGATAACAGTGTCATTCCTCGGTAGTTGGTGAATTTCTTTCTGCTATCTTTCTTGAACAATGGTATTATAATTCCTTTTTTCCATTCATTCAGCACATTCCTTTCAGCTCATCTACTCGAGCTGCATTCCCACTTTTCATCTGTTTCATGGAATTCTCAGTTTCAAACCAAGAGATTGGATCCTGCTCCTCCTCTAATTCAATGGCTTCGGTGTCGCTTTATTGTGCAACTTACTCGTTCACTAAGATTTCCAAATAATCTCGCTGATACTATCCTCATCCTCTGTTTCAATCACTTTTATGTCTCCTCTATCAGATCTTTTACTTTTCAATAACCCATATAGCAGTTTATGGTTCCCTTTGCTATCCTGCTCTAGTTTCTGGGTGAATATTTCCCTGGTCTTGTAATTTTCTTCTTTCACAGTTCTCTTTGCTTGGAGTTTCTTTGGTCGGTATTCCTTCTTCAATGTTGTCACCTTGTGTTCATCTTTTGGCACCAGCCCCTGGTTCTGATTTATTTTTTCATACTTTATGATTTTCTTTGCCATATTACGTTTTTTAATTGCGTCTTTTACTCTATCGTCCCACCAACAGGTTTCTTTGTCTTTCACTTTAATCTTCGTTTTGCTGCATATCTGCACAGCACTGTTAACTTCTGATGTTTTAAATAGGTTCCACTCCTCCTCTACATTACCCCTTTCTATTTTAGACAATTTTTGCCATACTGGATATTGGAAACTTTTCTTATTTTCTTCTTCTTTCAACTTCCACTCCTTATTTTTTGCCATTCTTTATACAGCATTAAAACTTTTCTTCTTATAATTTAGATCAGCTACTAGTAACCTGTGGTCACTATCCAAGTGCTCACTTTGTATTACTTTAGTGTCCCTTACTTTTCTTCCATTTAATTTGTCCGTTAATATATAGTCCATAATTGTCTTAGATTTGCCATCCCAGCCATATCTAGTAATCTTTTGTCTATCTTGTTTCTTGTAGAATGTATTCTTCACTAAAACATGATTCCTTACGCACAGATATAGAATTTTTTCACCCTCAACATTTCGTCTTCCGTATCGAAAAGGGCCCATCAGGTCCTCATATCCATTTCTATCCCCGTCGATCTCAGCATTCAGATCCCCAATTATCATAATATTATCTTCTCTTACTTGGTCTTTTTCATGCTCCAATATTTTTCTGTACACTTGCTTACTTTGGTTAATTGCATGCGCTAAAATAAGTTGTTGTGAACAAATGAGATTAATTTTTATTGTACTGGAATTGGTTTGTTATTAAATGAACACTGTTTTGTTACTGTAACTCAGTAGGATGCTCAACACATACATCTCTGCTACAACTATCGTAAAAATGTTCTGAAATTATTTCTGTTATCAAAAATAACGAAGTTACCATACGCGATGCTTAAAGAACCTCAAACCTTGCAGTGGATTTTTCGTCAACATTAATTATTAATCAGTACCACAGCTAACACTAGAGCATGAGACTATCATTATTAACCAGAAAATGAATTTATATAACTTACACCAGTCCAGAATTTTGCACAGCAAGATCTCCTCTTGAAACATGACATTATTTTAACTTTGACACGGTTAACGTTTACATTATTAGCAGCCCACGTCCTCCTGTGAAACTCAACGTAAAATCTGCTGCTTTGTACTCCGATGTCGACCGGCTGTAAGAAACAATTTTAAATTCACTTTTTACCTGACCGCTTACTGCGGTATGATTGCCCTCATTATCAGATTTGAATCTGCCGCGGCGGAGGCTCGCTCCGGCGTGTCGCAGTTCTGCACCGCGACCACTACTTAAAAAGCTGAAAATGTCTTAAATAAATGTATACAATACCAGGCAAGGTTTCTAATAATAACATGGGAGTTCTCATTAAATAACTATATTTAAAACTCGAATAATAACAAGTTCACACACATTTCTTTATAATCAGCGCCTAATGGCGTCCTGCTTACAATCTTGACAAATGAAAGCTACCTATGCGTTAAGCATAGCGTCACAGGTTCCACCTCTCTACGTGACTCCAAGAAGACAACAACGACATTATTATTCTTACATTACTATTTATGCAACCTCTGTGTTTTTCTTTACTAATTCTTTTCTGTTGCGGTTTCAGAACTCGCCGACACAGATATTATTTCACAAATCCAGTACGTAATCCCTTACAAATACAAAATACAACATAATTGTCTCCATTCTATTATTATTAAGAGTCCACAGCTGTAATCAGTGCCTATATATAAATAAATTTGTAACTGCTTAGTTATAAAGCATGGTTTAGCAAGAAGCGTTATATCTTCCAGTTCTTCAAGGAATTTCGTTTTTTCTTCCTCACTGCACACTTGCTGAGGTGCGTACACTTGGAGCATAGTAAAACTATTCTTTCCCAAGTTCACTCGTGTTCTAATTATCCTTTCACTTACAAAGCTCTCATCTGCAACTGGGTCAATGTCTTTGTGAACCACTTGGCTCTTCATGGGTTCTGGGAGGTCCCGTTCTGCGTCTGGAATGATTCCACCGGTATGCACAAGGAGTTCAAATTAGCTTTCTTCCGCTCCTTGGCAGTCATGTCCCAAAGGGGACCCATAACGCGCCTAAAATTGGAGCACTCAACTACCAGTAATCCCAACCTCTGTGATTCCCCCAGGTCTTGCAGGCTAAGAAGCTTCCTCTGAAACAGGAAAAGAGACTGGATCTGCTTGAGGGACACTGTCAGCATCAGACAGCAATTGGAACCTATTTGTCAGACTAACTGGGGAGGCCTTACGTTCGGCCTACTTGGAAGTCTTTCGCCAACTGCCACGCCCCAAGGCGACGTTAAACTCTACAGTGAGTGAGGGGTTAACCTGAATGGGAACAGGACTGGCCATCGGTGCAGACCGATAGGTGGACACGTGGGTCGTACTGGATGTCCTTTGGGTTCCTACGGCCGGACTGCAACAGTGATGGTCATCCAATGTAGCCTCAAGCTGTGTAACCGAAGTCATCAGAGTCTGGAGCTGAGAAAGAAGTGTCATCAGCTGGATTCCCGTCCACTCTCAGCAATCACAGTCGCTATCCGTACTAAAGACCGTTGAATACCACAGCACACAGACAAATAAAGGACTATCGACACCCGCTGAGGAACTCTAATCTAGACACTGACGAAATGCAAGAACTGTGTCTAATAAATTAGATTAAGAGACAGACATTGGAAATCTTAACTACAAAGCATTCTGGTAGAACTAAATAATTCGCTCCTGATTAGAAACCTGCAATGTCACAAAATCAATTCAGTTTCCCACAGAAACGAAAACTCGATAACAGTATCTATTAAAGATTAAACAAAAACGTAGGAATTCAAGTAACTAAAGTATCTAAGCTCACAGATGAAATTATATAATTCGTTTCTGGTTAGCTGCTTTTCTCTTGGCCTGCTGCTGCTGCCTACTGTGTGACTAATGCCAACGAGTTGTCCTTTATTCTTCGTGGAAAGAAAATATGCTTTCTCGATGGTTGTTGCCTCTTACAACATCCACAATATATATATTTTTTATTACGAGTGGAATGGAACGTGTGTATAATATTCATTCAATTATGTAATTATTTCTTAGAGAGATGATAATTATGTAAAACAGAGACAATATTTGTCCCCCGTTCTTTGTTAATCTATGTCATGCTTTT
The DNA here is from genome assembly GCF_023864345.2 of Schistocerca serialis cubense. Classification (NCBI taxonomy): domain Eukaryota; kingdom Metazoa; phylum Arthropoda; class Insecta; order Orthoptera; family Acrididae; genus Schistocerca; species Schistocerca serialis. The sequence goes on along the minus strand of NC_064638.1, from coordinate 1,251,914,522 downwards.
CTCTTGTTTTGTACCCTTTTGTCGTCTTCTTCTGATATACATCGCAAGACGCGAATCAATTTGAGGTGTGTTAAATGAAAAACATTTAATGTATAATTATTGTACTTTTATGTTCATTTGCTGATAAAAACAAATAGAGCCGAATACGTTAAAACTATTTATGATTAATTATTGAAAATTCACTTCCTGTGTTAATTATAATTTTGTATTAATTGTTTTATCATAGCTGCAAGAAGTGCAGCCTTTGTTAGTTGCGATTATATAGCAAATTCGTCTGTACTTCTAGTTGAAAATAGCATTGGTTTGCGTTAAATTAATTTTCAAAAAGTTTAATAATTTTTTATTGCTGGCATCAATTTAAATGATTTATTGGGAAAAGGAAAACCTTAATTAAAAAAAGAAATCCTCTATCTTTTGTTGGCCGCCATCTTAACTTTTATCACATCGGCAAATTTCAATTACTTGAAACTGCAAATTTTCAATATTCTGATGTGTAAGAAATAAATGTGCACCGGTGGTACTGAACTCCATTTATAAAAGAAAAATTAATCGAATCAGACTGCATTTTCTAAGAACAGTGCTGATGGTATTTATTGTTGAACAAGATTTCATTGCTGATGTATGAGGCCAAAATTAAACTACAGACGAATAACGGAGAAAAACATTTTTTGGTAGCATAAGTCAGTGCTGTGTGAGGGTGGTATTCTGTGGTTCCTTTTCATGGCCAATTTGCTAAGAATAATTAATTCTATCGAAGACAAAAAAAATTATAAAATCTCTGATGTATGATCTGTAATTTTAGTAATATGAACACAGCTTACGGTCAACATTATTACACTACATCAGGTGGAATTCTTGTGCAATTTGAACAAAATAATTATCCGGGAGAAGTTGTAGTTTGAATAATGCATTATACATGTGTATAATATTGTCAGTATCATTTACAAAATCAAATCAATCCAACTGCTCGTATCATCCATATTCATTGCACTTCTCGATGTTGATGATACACAAAAGCCGCCACACTGGCGCCCGAACAGGGACCACCAATGCACATGTGTTCATTTAAATTAAATAATAACACAAAAAATCTGTAATTTATTACAGGTATAAATTGCCACAACAATTTATTAATTATTTGTATGTATTGTTTTCCACGAGCATTGACACCTGTCCACCAAATTGCTGTTACTACTAGCGGCAGAGCAGGAGCGACAGACGCAAAAGCCGCCACACTGGCGCCCGAGCAGGGACCACCAATGCACATGTGTTCATTTAAATTAAATAATAACACAAAAAATTTGTAATTTATTACAGGTATAAATTGCCACAACAATTTATTAATTATTTGTATGTATTGTTTTTCACGAGCATTGACACCTGTCCACCAAATTGCTGTTACTACTAGCGGCAGAGCAGGAGCGACAGACGAATCAAATACAGCACTGCTGACCACTACAGAGGAATAGAAGGGTATTCAACACCAGCAGCCATGAGTAGTAGAGATTCAATAAACCGGCTGCGAGAGAGTTACTACTTCTCTACACAGATCTAAAGAGTTTTCAGTGTCAATGTATATACATATATGTATATGTGTGTTAGTTATAAGATTATTTTGTGTCGATGTATATGTGTCAGTGATATGTATATATAGACTTGTTGTGCTATATTGTCTATAAAATGGTTAGGCCCAGGAAACTGGTTAAACCTAGTAAGGATACGGAGGCAGAAATGATATCAGATCCTCCTGTAAAACAATATGTTCACACTCCTACTCAGTCATTAGAGAATTTAATTACCGATGACAACTTTGTAGATGATGTTCCATCAGGTAGTGAGACTGAAGAGCTGCCGAAGCAAACTGGCACTCCGCCAGTCAGTCAGTTAGAAAATAGAGACACTATTTGTACCGACCCAGGAGCACAAGTGCACAACCCACAAGCTATGCCTTTGCAGGATATGTTAACAGCATTATTCGAAAAATTTACTATCCAGCCGAGGGAAGAAAGGGCTAGAGAGAGACAGGAACAAGAAATTAAAGACCAAGAAGGGAAAGGAAATTAGTTGAAAATATCAACAAAATATTTCTTAAAAGGGATGAGGAAATTGTCCGCCAGATCAATCAAACTTTAAACGAACGGGATAGTGCGATTACTAATCATGTGAAACAAGAGATCGATGCAGCGAAATCCACGATCGAACCATTAGTGAAAATTCCAGTTCAGGTCAGCAGCCTTCAAACTGATGTCGATAAACTTGAAAATAGTTTCAAAGCTATAGCCACAGCTGTCGAAACATTGCAGGAAGAAATTCCTTCCGAAATTCATAAGCAAGTCAAAACCAAGATAGCTCGAACGATGTATCCCAAAAACCGTAACCCACAAAATCTGTCAGTATGCTGCAATAACAACACTCATGCTGACAGGAAAACGTACACAGAACGTTCTACACCGAATCTTGTGACTCAAAGAAAACCAGAATTTGGTAATCAAATGATTTTGCCATAGCAATGCGTGACAACAAGAAACAATCATGATAACGAAGCAGAGTGTACTTGTAAAAAGGTAAATGCAACACCTGCAAACGATAGCAGTTCAATGCAACTAACAACTCTGATTCATGAAGAGAGTCTCATCAAGCATCGACAGTTTCAGATCTTCAATGAAGAAAGCAAAAGAAACGTACACCCTGTTGTACTTATCCGCAATTTCAAAAGTGTTCTCCCAAAATCATGGTCAGTAGAACAAAAGATTCAATTTGTGGTATCACATATCTCTGGTGATGCGTCATTATGGGCATTAAATGCCGCAGAAATTTGTAAAACCTTTCATGACTTTGAAAAGGCGTTTTTAGCTCAATTTTAGTCGGCGTCTATTCAAGAGCGACTTCGTAAAATAGTACACAATGCCGAAGTCTATAATCCGAAATCAAGTTCATTAAGAAAGTATTTTGAAAAATATGTTAACATGACCAGATACTGAGATGAGCCAGTTACCACTAGAGATTTGTTACGAGTACTAAAAGCTAGACTACCAATCCACATTAGAGAGAAACTGTTCAATGTTACAGACACCGACATAAAGGAATTTCTGTCTGTAATCGATTCCTTGGATCTTGTGCAGGAGGACGCCAGAAAAACTTCTGATGTCACCAGCAATACAAACAGTCCAAACGGAAAGAATTCATGGAATTTAAACAAGGGAAATAGGGGCGAAGCTAGTCCCAAACAAAATAAAAATAAATCTTATGGAAACAGCAATTACAACAATAACAGTAACAGAAACCAATAAAACCAAGACTGTGGTTACAACGATAATAATAACAAGGATTATAGGAAAGCCGAAGAATACCAACAGCCGAATGGTTGTCCAAGGCAGCATCACAATCAGAATTCAAATTTTCATAGTGACATTAATAACCGAAAAAGACGGAATGACCTCAGAACAAACAGTCTGCACAAAGATAAGCCAAAGAATATGCGTGGAGATAACGAATTTTGGCGGCAACCAGGACCAAGCCATTGGCAACCGTCGCAAGGTTCTTTTAATACAGGCCAGCAGGTAAACTATGTCCAAGCTATTCCGATGTCAAACAGCCAATATCCACCGTGGTGGGATAGAAGCAGGCCACGTCCAACTACAACAGAAAATTTACAAAATGTGAAAATAACAAAGATACTTTCTGACACCGAACAAAATTCACAGAAGCCGACAAACTAATTGGGGTCCCTGTAGGCCTTCAACAGGCGACCGAGGGCAACAAGGAAGGCAATAGGTCGAAGAAGCACAATATAAACGTGATTCGATATCAGGATGGAAATAAATTAGAAGATGAGCTATATCAAGAACCTGTCATTTCTGATAAGATAGAAAAGGAAATAATTGAAGCAAGTGTCAACGGGAGTACAAATGGGATACCAACTACAATTCTGCTCGATACAGGTGCAAATGTATCCGTAATGAATATGCAATTTTTCGAGAAGGTTTCGTAACTCGGAAAATTACCGATCTTACCCGTCGCAAATTGCAAGGTTATTGGAGCACTGGGAAATAAGACACAAACCATAAAATTCCAGACACAGGCGGAAGTTACCTTAGGAAATGATCGCTTGACAAGCACGTTTCTATTGATAGATAACTTATCCGTACCAGTGGTACTTGGACTTCGGGAAAAGGAATGTATAATTAATCTTGCCGGGGGGACGTGTGATCTTAATCACCAACAGCGACCGATAACTTTGATGTTGAATCCGGAGTTCGGTGCAAACCTTCCATTAATGCAAAAGATACACCTTTCTGTCAGTAAACAGAAGATGTTAATGTTGAACCAAGAGCACCCGCAGATACGTAGTCAAAATCGAAATAACGATGTACCAAGCGATGCGAATGACATCGTGGCAACAATACAAGAAAAAACAAAGGAGACACCTTGCATTAATACTTCTGAGGCTAAGCAATTGAACGAATTATTGTCTGAATATCATGAAGTATTCGTTGAACAACCTGGTATCATAAAAGATTATCAGTATAAAATGAATGTATTCCCGCACAAGACCTATTGTAAAGCAGCTTACTCGGTTCCCTGGGCGAAGAGGAAGGGGCTATGTTGCCATAAAGACATGAAAAATATTTACAATAAGATGTGTGTATTTAGAAAGGACTAATAAGAGGAGCTAATGTACCGAGCTTTAATAAATGTGATGTTTAGTTTTAGTAATGCAATGATATTATATGTTTGTTAGTTTGTAGATTTACACGTCAAGTATCACAATATAATATTCTTGAATTATTTGTGCAAGAAGTAAAGAATCTCCATGATAAACACATTTTAATAAAAGAAATCAGTATCTTCATAAAAGTTCACTAGATGTAATAAATTTTAGTATCTTTTTCTGTAGCGTACATATCAATGAAATGCATAAAATATTTAAAATGAGATTGAGCCATGTAGTCCCATACATGCAACGAGTGTTGGTCATGTGTGAGCTGTGTGATCCTGTCAGCCACCTCTCGAATAGCATCTGACTGTGTACTAATTAATGTACACATTTCAATATGAAGTCATATGAAATGACTTATCAGGGACATCCTGGTTAAAAAAAAAAAAAAAGTCAAACATGGATCTCGGGGTCCCAAGAAATGATAAAATTTGTGTATTTGCCATGAACATGGAAATGTTCTGTTATCTCGATTGTTCGAGAACGATCTAATGATCACAACAGTGTAGCAGATTCCTAAAGTTTTGTACTGTATGATGTTTACGTAACTGGATAAAATTTTGATCTAGTTATTCAGTCATTGTAATGCGAAAATATGTGCAAATGTACCAGACCTCTTTTCATGAAAGATGTCGTTCACATATAGACTGTGTGTAAGTACTATGGACATGTACTCACAGCAATCAGAAACTTGATCTGTGTCATACAAGAACTGCACAAAAGTCTGGTGGACACTGGTTTATTTAGCGAAACATGTGAACAGTGGTAAACTGTGATCAAGAAACCTTAAGAACAGTCATGTAGTGTCGAAGGTAACAGCAATACTATGGACGTTAAGTTCTGTTGCCAATATTAGGAGTTAAAAGGAACTCGTGACCTCTAATAATTCGATTCGGAGCGTCTTTGCGGGTAAAATATTATGTGACTGACTGTGGAGCCAGCCGCGCCGCACAAAAACAATGCAGCGTTGCCTACGCAGCGCGTCGCGAGAGAGAAAGTGTAATCACATTCTCCGTGTATACACAAAACACGCTACGGACACGTGTGTGATTAACAGTGCGGTGATTGAAATGTGCATATTGTGATGGATTCCTAAATGAATCACTACATTGTATTGAACAGTGTCAAGATACAGGACAAAATTAATTCCTTCTGTGTGAATGCGAGTGATATGAACACTAACAAATTTTCTCCACAGGATGATAAGAGTGTTTATCTTGCCACTGACACATGTATTTTGACGTATCATGTACCCGTCTTGAACTGAATAACGAGCCACAAGAGAATCCAGAGCCGCTGCAGGGGTAGTTCCGGCCGGCAGCAGATAGCAATCACGACGCAGCCGACGGCAGTTGACGCTACGCCGACGCAGCCAGGGGCGGATCGGCGGCAGTCACTACCTGACTGCGTTCCGACGGGTCGACGTGGAAGAAATTTTTGTCATACACAAGAAATATATTAAAACTGTTAAAAAAAACATAAAACTTCAATGTATTTCGCACATACGACAGAAACATAAATTCGTGTTCCAGTTTGTACAATCTCAAATATGTCAAACATGACTGTAAATAGTAGGTGAATGTATTGTCTTGAAGCCCCTTGGACGGTTTTGATCCCGGTTTTACGATTCCAGCTAACCCGAATGGTGGGGGGAATAAGATAATCCGGGAAGTACCCGAAGCAATTTCCGAGGCCATACAGTCACGGAGGTTTTTTTTTTTATTGCTCAGTTCAAATACAATTTTCTGTGACAAGTTACATTGAAGTCAAATATTCGGACATTAGAAAGAATGAATCTTCGTGGATTATGTGGACTGATAAAAAAAGGGTGATGAGAAATAAACATGGTGAGAAAACTATTTTTTTATCAGCCCAAGGGGCAATATAACATCCACAATATATATACTTTTTATTACGAGTGGAATTGTACGTGTGGATAATATTCATTCAATTATGTAATTATTTCTTAAAAAGATGATAATTATGTAAAACAGAGACAATATTTGTCTCACATTCTTTGTTAATCTATGTCATTCTTTTCTTTTGGTTTGCACCCTTTTGTCGTCTTCTTCTGTTGTACATCGCAAGACGCGAATCGATTTGAGGTGTGTTAAATGAAAAAGATTTAATGTAAAATTATTGTACTTTTATGTTCATTTTCTGATAAAAACAAATAGAGCCAAATACGATAAAACTATTTATGATTAATTATTGAAAATTCACTTCCTGTGTTAATTATAATTTTGTATTAATTGTTTTATCATAGCTGCAAGAAGCGCAGCCATTGTTAGTGGCGATTATACAGTAACTTCGTCTGTTCATCTAGTTGAAAATAGCATGGGTTTGTGTTAAACTAATTTGCAAAAGGTTTAATAATTTTTTTAATGGTGGCATAAATTTAAATGATTTATTGGGAAAAGGAAAATCTTAATTAAAAAAAGAAATCCTCTATCTTTTGTTGGCCGCCATCTTAACTTTTATCACATCGGCAAATTTCAATTACTTGAAACTGCAAATTTTCAATATTCTGATGTGTAAGAAATAAATGTGCACCGGGGGTTCTGAACTCCATTTATAAAAGAAAAATTAATCGAATCAGACTGCATTTTCTAAGAACAGTGCTGATGGTATTTATTGTTGAACAAGATTTCATTGCTGATGTATGAGGCCAAAATTAAACTACGGACGAATCACGGAGAAAAATATTTTTTGGTAGCATAAGTCAGTGTTGTGTGAGGGTGGTATTCTGTGGTTCCTTTTCATGGCCAATTTGCTAAGAATAATTAATTCTATCGAAGACAAAAAAAATTATAAAATCTCTGATGTACGATCTGTAATTTTAGTAATATGAACACAGCTTACAGTCAACATTATTACACTACATCAGGTGGAATTCTTGTGCAATTTGAACAAAATAATTATCCGGGAGAAGTTGTAGTTTGAATAATGCATTATACATGTGTATAATATTGTCAGTATCATTTACAAAATCAAATCAATCCAACTGCTAAAAGAAAACAGTGAATTCAAACAGCAGAATACCATAGAGTATCGTATCATCCATATTCATTACACTTGTCGATGTTGATGATACACAAAATCCGCCACACTCTGTTAACAGAAAAGGTACCCGTCTTCATTTTGCTGCAGGACGGAGTACCGCCACATCGGCATAACCCCGTGCGTAAGCACGTCAGGCAACTTCTTCCACGGTGCTGTATTTGTCGAGCTGGGGCCAATAATGTGCCTCTCATGTTGTGGCTTTCTGACCTGACACCAATTACCTCTTTTGTTTTGGATGTGTGTGAGGGACTTACAGCAGCTAATGCACAGGGTAGTCGGTACTGTTAACTCCATTGATTTGTCCGTGCTGAAACGAGTCTGAGAGGAAAATGCGCTACCGGATAGGCAACTGTCGTGTCGCAAATGGAGCCCACATCGAACACCTGTGAATGTCCATTGGAACTGTGAGAGTTAACCTTCCAGTCTACATGTGTATTTCTGAAATAAAGTCATTACTGCAGTCACAGGAATACTTTCTTTTTGTTTGATTTATTTTGAATCGCCCCGAATTTTGGGTTGTCATATTTCCGTATTAACAAATAAAAACCAATATAAATTTACAAATGTATCGTTTTATCATCACAGCGACGAAACTCCGTTGCTGCAATAGTCGGCACTCCACTTGGCTTTGGCGAGCAAAATACCTTGGGAACAGTAGCAATATACGTGTGTGTATGTGGCAGCAGAGAGGCGAGGAAGGAACAAGTGAGATTGCGCGGCGGGTTGCCTGTGCGCCGGGGACCTCATTTCCGTCGATATTCCTTGTCAGTGTGAGAAGACTGGACATGGCGCGTTTCGCTGGTGGCTGGAGCTGCGAAGGCTGGAGGCAGTACACACCAAGCGTACGATAGCAGACAGCCTGCACTAGCGTGTTGGAAAACTCCAAACAGCTCTCCTCTGGGAAGTTGCCTACTAAAGTAGGTCTCTGGCTTTTGTTTGGTTCTGCTGACGAGTCCTTGTAACGAGAGGATATTGTGCGCGTGGACTGACACGTCCGTTTCCCGACTTAAGCCCCATGGAGCACCTGTGGGATCTGATTGGAAGACGTACTGCAGCACGTTTGTGTACTGGGTTGGTGGAGGAACGGAACGCCCTGCTGCATGAAGTCTTCACCATACTTGTGGACACCGTAGCAGCACGTTGCACCATGGGAACATGCACTGCCGACTGTTAACAACCATGTCCAGCGCACCATGATAATTTACGGTGACTTCAAGGTCATTATAGTCCTGCAATAAAAGTGTTATTTCTGGTCATCTCATTGATTATTCTTTCATTTACGTTCTATACTATACTGTAACAGTTCAATGTGTTGTCCAAGTTTCATCGAGATATGTTATTTGACGATGATATAACACCTTTTTTTTTTTTCTTTTGATCGAGCAAACAGGTGTCGTCTCCTCTGTCTTCTGACTGGGAGAGATGCCTGATACCACTAAAAAATTCGTCTTATAAATGGTGGTTTATTTCCCCGCTCCATTTTATTCGGTCTGTAACACTACCGTCTGCTACTACTGCTATACCATAACCTTTAAGTCGGAGGCAGATCGTATAATGAAACTATATTTTTAAAGCAATTATGGTATAAAGCTACAGTGCAGTGTTAGCCTCTGAAAGGAATTTTGTTGTGTTGACCGTGATGTACCTAACGGAGGTGGCTTATCGGAAGTGTAAGTCAGAACTACGTAAATATTTAAACAGTAACAAACAATAATTTACCTATGCATACTGTCCAAATGGAAATAAAAAAACGGTCGCCAGCCTAATTAGGCATAAGAATGAGTAACATTCTAGTTCAAGAAAATAGATATGAGTATCTTTAATGGACAAACACAGCCTATGCTTAATCACACGAGAATTCAATGAACTCTGTCACCAGCAGATGTTGACGTTAAAGAAAGTGCTAACAGTTATATGAGAAAAAGGCTATTTGCATAAGTACAACATATAATGACATACACTTTTGCCTTCAGTGCTTGCTCACACTGAATGGTTTCAATAATATTACTATTAAAGTGCACTTTAGGAAAATACAATTAAGCATAGATTTAGTCTAACTTTTCAAACACTTTCCTATCTGACATGAGATATGAATAAAGTTCACTGCAAAATTATAAATTGGGAATAGGTTTAGTTTTTCTTTTACCAATTACTTTTCTAACTGACATGGGTAAAAAATCACTAGCAAACTATTTCTCACTGTTCTCTGAATAACAGAAGTTACTGTTTTATAGAAAGTGGTCTTTCCCTTAATTGTTATCAATCATAAGCACAATTTAAAAACTGTGGATCCTGGATCAATACACAACAGGAGCTAGCATTTCGCAAGCATGAGTAAATAACTTCCCACAGTTACAATTCTCAAGCTCTACTGCAATGAGACACAAAGTTGACATATTTATGAGCTAATGACTCACCTTTTGCAACTTACAACAGGCAGCACTATGATCGTTAGCCAAGCAAAACTTTATAAGCCTCAGTTTTAAGAACTTTTAAATTTTAAAAGTAACCGCAAATTATTTTAATACCTGTTTGAACTACTTTATTACTTTAAAATCTATTTTTCACTTTAATTTTTTAGAAAGCGACCAAACTTATAATATCAGTTTCAATTGCAAAATTACTTTCGGCAAACATTATTTACTTTATTTCACTGTTTTGCCACATTAACTTCAACTTTCTTTTTATTATGTTCAAGAGGCATTAATTAGTAAAACACTGGGCTTTAATGTTCCTTCAATAAGGGCACTCGGTAATCACTTTAGCATGAGAAGGATCCCAAGTGGAAATGTGACAGAGGATAAATCAATGTAAGCTTTCATAAATAGTCTTTTCGTTTACCTTATAATTGCAAACAAGTAAATCATCCACATGAGCTGATTCTTCACTGTATATTTCTACAATTCCTTGGTTCCTTTTCAGTGATTGTAGAACGTGGTGGCGAGTGCATGTTGGTGGGTGGATTTGCAGGCGGAAATGTTGGACTCTGTCATTTCTTGGTGGCGATGATAGATACCAGTTCCAGAATAGTTCCAGCTCTTTATCCATCCATCCGAGGCATTGGCACATTGGAAAACGGCACGAAAAGCCTCTCTCGGCACCAGCACAATATACAACTTTTACATAATCAGTTGACAGTTTGGTAGCTCGTTCCCTGCTGACTCTTGGTTCCACATTTCTATCCATGCCAACCACAATTTGCGCGTGCTACTAAGTTTAGTTCTGGAGGGGAACCACAACACTTTTTATACATATAAAGAACTAAGAACCCTAAGTGAGGATCAGCAATTACATAACAGCAACCAAACATCTTAAATAAAGTAGATCAGTAACACATATTGGTATTTCTACAAAAATTATTCACACAGAAATTACAATTACATACAGTAAGTTTTGTCCGCTTCCAAATGAGGCAAGGAATTTAAATGATAGATAGACTACATTGCATAGAATCAAACCATAACATCAAAGCTTTTACAAAGGAAAAAGCGAACACTCTTGTGCTATCAATACAATCAAACAATATTTACAATGACAGAAGGTATAAGAGACAAAACAGAAAATTTTGTCAGTAGAGCTATGGAGCTCTGGTGTTACAGGTCCACTTACTCGGAGCCGAGGCAGACTGGTTTTAGATCATGAGTCAGCCAGTCAAAAATGTTCAAATGTTTGTGAATGCCTAAAGGACCAAACTGCTGTGATCATCGGTCCCTAGACTTACACACTACTTAAACTAACTTAGCCTAACGTATCCCAAGCACAATACACACACACCCACGCCCGAGAGAGGACTCGAATCTCCGGCGGGAGGGGCCGCGCAGTCAGCGAATCACAGAAAAGTATAATCACAAACGTGTCGCTCTTCTGTTGTGTGGCGCGTATGATGTGTCGCTTCTGTTCGCACTTGGGCTGCAGTTTTGAGCGAGAATTAGCTGAGATTTTTGAGTTTGAACCTTTCTGTAGCTTTAAAGTCAGTTCTTAGATGCGTTTTGGTATTCTCCTGAGTGATACTTTTGTGATTATTTAACAAAATTCAAATGAGGCAGAATTTGTTGTTTATCCAGTCGCTGTTCACTTTATTCGCCGTGAATCTGATTATGTGTTGTGTTTTCTTTCCATGGTGATGCATAATCTAGTTTTGACGACTACCCTTTAGATATAAAATGGTAAATAATAACCTTGGTAATTCTTTGAATGTCTGAGACTTTGCCTAAGGGCGTCTCTGACCTAGCCTAATCCTCGATGAATAAAAATAATATAGTTTACTCTTATAGAACCATAGTGATAGGACTATGTACACTCTTTGACATAAAACTCGACCGGCGGCCGGCCGCCTCAGAGGCTAGGTCCGCGCCGATCGCGACATGGGACAAAAAAACTGGCCAACTCGCCAATTCTCTAAGTCCGGTTATCTGCACAATCTGGCAACACTGTAGACTGCGGCACTTCCTGGAGGAAAACTTGTCCCATGATAGAGAAACCGTAGACTGATTACGCCTGTGGTCTAGCGGTAGCGTGCGTTGTTTCTGTTCATAATGTCAGTGGATCGAGAGCAGCTGGCATAAAATTTTTTATAGCCTCTTCTGTCTGAGTGCTGGAGACGTGAATGTAATGGTAGCGCAGATTCAATCTATTTCGCTTTCTGACACGCCGATATCAAAATTTTATCCAGTAACGATTTTGCGGCAGATTTCCGGCAGACTGTCCTCCTCTGGACGCCGTATGCGGCAAAGCTCCGGGATCCACTGGCTGGCTACCGGCAGCGGCCGTGGCGACAGCAGCGGCGCTGCACTCCCCCGTTCTTTATCGAAAGCGCCTGCTACCGCTCATCGCTTTTGATGATTTAAAATGCTTTATTATTAAATGTTGCTCCACAGAAAATTTCTACAATTTCCATTCACGCTCAAAAGCAACGGAGACAGACGCTCTGAATAGTAGGCGGGTATTATATTACATTTATCGGCAAGTGCTGAGTATGGCCCGAAATTAATTTTATAGACTGGGACGCAATTAAACCACCTCTCTACATTCGATGAATTTATAAATGCTTCATACCTCGTTTCTTTTCCTTTCAAACTCAATTATTTGTGCAACTTTTGGTCAAAGTTCGGATGTTTTCGTCAAGCCAGAGTGAGCGTCTGTGGTGTAAAGTGTATTACAGTTCTTGTTTCATTCCTTATGATTAGTCTATGCGATAAACTGTGTGAATACGTTGCAATGCATGCTCTGTAGCAGTGCAGGAACACTGCACATTTGGAGTTCCATGTATGGGTTCATGAAGTATTTAATGTTGATCGGAAGTGATAGTTAAGGTCATCAGATTTAAACCAGAAAAATTTGTCGTTTTGGAGGTTTAAGAGAACGGAAAGGAATTGCTAACGCCGCTGTTAGAAAACGTCTACAGTTAAATGCTAATGCAAAAATTTAGAAGACGGTAACTATATTAATCAACATGTGCACTTCATAAACAACCTCCTGACATGTTAGACCTATATGACGAACAAAGCTCAAATATATATCGTTAACAGTTTGAATCTTTTCAGGATCTATTTTACAGTGAAGCACCTTGGCATTTGCAAAGCAGACAACCATGATATTAACTTAAGTTACTAAGTCGAAATCGGACGAAGATTGATGTTTAAAGGCATTCTTCAGATTTCGTATAAGGAATTTTTACTAGCAGTTTTCAACTCCATTAATTAAAATGAAAAATAAAAGCTTGTAGTCAGCGGCTTCCACCGAGACTGGAACTGCTATGTCATATACTACGAGCACCGCAACGCACAAGGGAACCTCTTTTTTTTCTCAATTTTGCTTTTTTTCTTTTACTATTTTTTGACGATTACCCCCTTTTTCTCCCTTATTTTAATGCCCCTTAGGAAAATGGCACTAAAAATAGAAGCTAAGTGCCCCCGCCACTTTTCATCCTATAACAAAAAAGAAAATCTGGTCCACTTCAGGCGTTGGCCCCAGACTAAACCTACCCCAGAGAGCTGCCTATATACCAGGGGAAATATGGGAATTCAAGGTTAGGGCTATCCTTACAAACAAAACAAAATCTTCCTTTTTCTGAATTTTATTTTTATTTTCACTTTTTTTTGTTTATTTTTGTTGTGTAATTGATTAGACGCCTTCTGCGCCCCGCTGGTAATATGTTGAGTCACGTCTTCTCGAAATTGATGTGTTCCGTTCAATAGTTCAGAAATGTTCATTGGTTCAAACAGGAAACCTTCTTCACTCTTGGCTTAACAAAAAATGGCTCTGAGCACTATGGGACTCAACTGCTGAGGTCATTAGTCCCCTAGAACTTAGAACTAGTTAAACCTAACTAACCTAAGGACATCACAAACATCCATGCCCGAGGCAGGATTCGAACCTGCGACCGTAGCGGTCTTGCAGTTCCAGACTGCAGCGCCTTTAACCGCACGGCCACTTCGGCCGGCTTGGCTTAACACATTCCAGGTGCGAGGCGGGTCGTGGAAAGCACTCCCAAGGAAGTTCGAGAAAAATTGTCTGTATTTTGGGTGACGGACAACGACATAATGACGGTCGTTGAGGTATGTCCAAAAATCAAGTACAGAGTCTACAGTTTGTCCAAATAGGTAGTAAATGGCATGTCCGCGAATCCAATTCACAGCATTGGTCTTTGTCGGAGGAAAATAGTCACGTCCCAGAACTAATTATGAAAGGGGAGTATTCCGATTCAGAATGCTCCGCGTTAGAAAAGCCACAATACGACGAATAACCTCTGAGCTAACGACACACTGGCGACAACAAACGGACTATAGGCATTGCTATTTTGCCTGAGCCTCAAAACGCAACCTTAAAACACACAAACGGGTGTTACTTATGTGGAGAACGCCGTTCTTGGAGTCCAGAAATTAAATATACTTTCTAAGTGTCTCATCTTACAGTGGATTATATCGTACGAGTCTTCGATGTGGAAAACGAATGTCAAGTGAATTTAGCGAGGTAATGCCGGCCTACACCCGGAAGTAAACGCACTGTCAGAGTGTGACAAATACTTGCTACGACGCTGCCATTTCTCGGCTCTCTTACGAGGCAGCTCTTCAGCGAAATGCTTGCCGTGATTCTCCGATACGGTTCTTCAGAGTGGAGACGCGCGCGCACGTTTGGCTTTTATGCGGCGTTCTCCCCTGATGGTTTCTGACGTCGCCTTGTGGGCTATGTATACATTTGAGACATTCAATTATCATTAATCCAGAATGATACAAGTTTCAGCTTCCGGCGTGGAAGAAGGCTGTTGACGCCGACAATATATCATTTCAACGTAGGGAAAGCAAAACGGGTCATTCAATGTTTCTCATTCAACTTAAGGCATGTGAGATACTTTTCCGTAACGTTCATAATCATCTAAAAATACAAACGAAGTAAAAATACATCGGAAGCTTATTCGAATTGAATATAATGTATGATACCAAACGCTGTGCACCTCGATGTCGGATTTGTCCACGTGCAATCTTTTGCAACATACACATAGAATGTCATTATTACCACGAGAATGAAAAAATATGTTGGTAAGGATGGCAGCAAGAAGAGACGCAGTCAACAAATATTCGATTCCTCATGGCATTCATTTCATTTGAGACGTAAGAAGAGATAAAGCGGGATATTACTTTCGTTAACACGAAAGATGTGCCGCACATATTGATAACGAAGAAGTCTGCGTCTTCATACGTTTCCTCCTTGAAATATGTATGCTCTATTATATACTAAGTAGCCTGATCATTGTTTCAGTGAAGTTACCGTCTTGTTTGACCACGTAATGATGAACAGATTCCAAATGCATGTCTCTGCATGAAAGTAGCTGTTCGAACCCTTCCTGGGTTGTTTTTTGTGTTTTATTGCTTGGAATTCCTGAAGCAGACCACTGTGCCTTCCCCCCCAATGGCATAATTTATTCAGACAGCATCAGCACAAGACTATCAAACAAAGCCTTCCATTTACAGTTGCAACACTCTAACCAGCACTGACCGAAGTGTAATCCACGGTCACGGTCCGAAATTAGCAGCTGTCTGCTACTGTGGCAAAATCTGTACTACACTTTCGATTACGCTGCACCATTTTATCTGGTAACACTGTGTAGTTGCAGAGTTGTGCCAGCATGTCTGTTCTCACACTGTCAACTTTATGTATCTCACTTCTCCTATAGCGTTGATCACGAGGAGCCGAAGTAAATGAGTGTATTCTGCATGACATAACATTCAGTATTCCCTTCTTTCATAGCCACTCTTCATGTGCACCGATACTAAATAGGGACGTGAAACTCTTGAAAGTGAGAGAATGACAATAATAATCGTAACAAGAACAAGCAAATAATGAATGATGTTTATTCCAACGAAGAACGAGAATGGCTTTAAATATAAAAATCTATATCTATATCTATATCCATACCTATTGATCTTTGAGTTGGCACAATGCAAATATATTCTTAACATTTAGTTACTGAGTTTAGTTCTGGATGTTTGCAGAGAAAAGGAAAAGTCGGTACTCCTCGCTAGTGTAATATAATGTGAACCAGCAACTACCCTTTCCTTAGAACACGACTCAAGCAGGTCCCCATGTAGGTACCAAGGCACTGCTGCATTCTGTTCCCTGACATTGCTCTGATGACGGTTAATGCAGATAGTTCCGATTATGAAATACAAAACGTATTGCAGGTTAGTTCCTAGGACAGTAACATTAAATTTGCGTTGTAGACGGCACATAAACGTGACGACTATCCATATTACTCATCAATATAAAAAAAACAATATTATGGGAATTTAGCAGGATTACTCAACATGAATTGTGAAATTGGGTGACTGACCGCACAGGTGCTAAACGTCGTCAAGAGTATACGACGTCCTAATCGCATTAGGAATATGAAGATCGTCTTCGACAGCTCGCAACTTTCACATTGCTATCTCCACCCTACTCCAGACAGCCCTCGGTGGAGTTGCACTACGTTGCCGATGTAATGGAAGGCATTCAAACCGACAACAGACCACATATTGAAAAATAGAAGGGAATTCTCTTGCAGCGTAAGCTTATTGTAACTAATCTAAAAGTTATTAGAGAGGAACATTGTCCTATTCAAAAAAAGTAAAATGTTACACACTGTTGACGTCAAACGGACATTATCTATGTCCAGTCTTGTGTCCTACTCATCTATAATATCAAGTGTACTATCAAAATGATTGTATATAATGGATGATAATGTAATGCATTGATACCAGGTGGTGGGTTCACAACAGTATTGATGCGAAAATAAAACAGAAGTTCGCAAAAGTGCAGTTGTGCATTTTCGTACGTTTTCACCTCGGAATGTACAGTCGTGCTCAAAAGTATCCGAACGACCTGAATTGCAATTCGCCTGATTCGCATGCAAACGGCATAACGCAGCTGTCTAGCAGGTCCTCTAATCGCTCCTTGGCCGGCCGGACTGGCCGTGCGGTTATAGGCGCTACAGTCTGGAGCCGAGCGACCGCTACGGTCGCAGGTTCGAATGCTGCCTCGGGCATGGATGTGTGTGATGTCTTTGGTTAGTTAGGTTTAATTAGTTCTAAGTTCTAGGCGACTGATGACCTCAGAAGTTAAGTCGCATAGTGCTCAGAGCCATTCTAATCGCTCCTTGGTACAGGCGTTTGACTATTGAAAATGGTTCCAACAAGTCACCACTAGAAAACACCGCTGTGTATCGCAATAACTCACGATGCAGAGTAATACCACGATACTACAAATATCAGGGAACACCTTATCACAGATAAGACTGTCCTTAAGGCTTGTAAGCTCACATTTATTACAATAAATGACATACCTGAAATGTTACCACTCTCATTATTACGTCAAATTGTAATGCACGTAGTAAGTTCGTCGTATTCATGATTTCTTCTTCAAAGTAACCTACCGTACCTATTATTTAACACAAAATGACGTTAAAAATATTTCACGAGCAGTCATTCCTGATTAGGCATACAGAGAGTGATATACCTCGACTTTAGACAGTATCAGTTAGGAAATATCAACTTCAAAATGCATAACGCAAACATTTTTAACAGACGCGAATTCCTACCCAGGATCTATCGTCCCTGTTAACGAACTACGAGAGATGTTAAATATTGCCTCTTCACAAGTAACTTACTTAAAATGCCGTGAGGTAAAGCTTTGTGTTGGACATGGATTCGAACCCAGAACCTAATCGGATTGCTATCGAAGCACAGTCAAATGTGACATATCGGATTTTCGCGGCAGTAGCTAGATGTTTTAATTGAAATGACGAGACGAAACATTAATTTTTTCCTTCCCAGGCACCAACCCGGCACCTATCGCTGTTATATTCTACAGAAAACGAACGTTAAATAAGGGTTTGTTGCACCAGCAGTGACATGTGAGCATGTTTGAACTAGAGATAATATGACGAAGAGTTCAGCGCTCACTGGGAATAGAGCCCCACACATATCGTTGTTGACAACACGCAAAGACCCGTCAGCTACCGAATTTTTCTCCACCAGCTGCTCAGAATAACATCTTGAATTTACAGTCATCTCGCAAACAGTTCTGTGTCTCACTGGCAGTTAAAAACGTCAGATATCGGTAGTGTTGACAACGAATGAAAATACATTAAAAATCAAAATAATTATCCACCAGCAGATAGGTGTTCTCACGCTAGAGTTTGATAATACATAATTAAATCTGTAGTGCCGGGCCAGGATTCGATCCCATTGTGGAGATGTTGACGAATCTGCAGTTTTGAACAAACAACAAATTGTAGCCGAGTTGTATTGTCACGAAGGGATCAAATTCCGCGTTAAGGGCGGTCTGAGTTGCATTCCCAGTTCAGAACCAATTTTATCGACATACAGAAGCTCAGATAAAAGATGGAATAAGTGTCCTGTGACCATACATAGCGTATGTTTGGTCACTTGAAATAAATAACTGGTATAAGAAAGGTTACTGGTGATAGAGTTTCTACATGTCGCCACTCCAGACTTTATTATGGTTCAACCTACCGTCTACTTGGTAGAGAAGGAATATCATCTTTAATGTGAATTTTCAGACCACAATGCCATTATACCTTCTTCACTTGGTGTAGCCAGGAGAGAATGGAATCTGTCTCTCCCTATCTAAAATCATTGACAGAAGAGGGAATCGAACCCAGACCATAGGTATAACAACCTACCATCCGTCCAACAGACCACGAAATCATCTTCTCTGCGACTCATTTTTCTATCATAACGCCGTTGCGCCACACTGCATGATAATTCTGACACACAGGCTCCCTGTAGTAATTTGCAGCATGTTCAGTAAATTCATTTACTTGGTTGACCAATCACCATGAACTAGCTGCCTCGGCTACCCAGTGCATACATTCGACTCTATTTTGTAATCACCGAAATAAAATTACATAACTGCCACCTACACGGAACTGCCAACAGTGTAGGATGCAGAAGTTTAAATAGGAAGTGTTCCTTTCCACTTGAGCTATTCTATTACGCTATCTGTTTGTAGAAAACGTCGTTTAGTCCAAAAGAAAAGCTGTAACTGTTTATCTCTCAGAAGTCAAGACATGGCCATATGCATAATCTCACAGTGCTGTGGAATTCAAAAGTTCTGGAGGAATAGTTGTCGAGCTCTGGAGCTGTTGTAGCTACGTGTCAGCTAGTAGCGTAGATAAGATGTCGCGAGTTCGAATACATTCAGTGCTACATTTTTTTAAACGCAATTCTGCTGTCTGCTGAAGTTATCAATCTAATGGAACTTTGAACATAATTCCCTTCACTTCTCAACCCAAAGTAGTCGCATGTGGAAAAAGGGCTAACTAGTGACATTTTGTTCTATTCAGGTTTAATAGACACCAGGCAGCAGATGCATCTCGAAGATGTGTAGGGAGAGCGCATCGTGCCATAATATGTCAGAAAAGTATTTTCTGCATTAGCTGTCGTGTGGTAGTGAGATTTTATTCTTCTTCAAACTTTGTTTGACAGCTTTAACTGTATTATAGGAAATGAAATAAAACTAACCACGATAACCTTACGACGAAAGTCTTTTTTAATAAAACCGAGTATCTGTACACAAGCGTGCCTCTATCGACACGAATTAGTAAAATACTACTCACTTAGATTTTGATTGGGTCTGTGTTTAATTGGTATGCTGTGTCATACTCAAGAGGCATGCAAATGTGGCATTTCATAAATATAGTTACGTATTCCTAGAAACCCAAAATTCGCTTGTCAGCAGCGGAAAGAGGCGTTACCCGTTGTGCAGCATTGTAAGTTTTTCAACATTGCACTATGAGCCGAAAGTATTTTCTTGCGATTTCCTAATTGATGTTTGATCCCACTGCTTGTAGTTCTTTCACAGATGGGATAAAAACGTTGCAATCAGTGAGACTGGAATTGCGAATCATAATTGACACTTTTCCACAGGTCAGCACGTTACCACACAGCTGGCGAAGAGGTATGGGTGTGAACTTCCTCTTACGAGGGCAATAGTGCCTAGAACTCGTAAACCGCTATTCAAAGGTCGAGATTAGTTGCGATTTCCACCTGCAACGACTTTCCTGGGCTGAAAACCGTAAATTTACAATCTTTTGTTACACTTCAAGCGATAATAACTCAGATTATTCAATGGAAATCGAATTATCCGGCAACTTCACACTTCACAGTGGATTTTCTTGAACTAAGAAAATTGCTGAATGTGTGAAAATACAAAATGGCTTCACATCCAGTCTATGATGCTTAGAATAGATTTTACATCCTGCTGACATGAGAATAGCATAATCTCTGCGTCAGAAGCTTGCTTCTACTTAACCTAATAGACTCGCATGTTTTCCACCGTGACTAATTTTGTAAGCTAAGCACATCATCCGTTACAGCACACTCCTGGGGTTGGGAAATGTGGCCACAATGGTCTGGTGGAACGAACTATCACAGGTGCAATGCGTGGGTTCAGGCATTTACTTTTAAGAGGCACAAACAGATTTATTTTACCTCTGGTAACCTCAAGAGAAAGACGTTATAATCCAGAATCCGCATTAAACATCACGTTCCTTCATTTCCAACTGGGCAGAGCCGGTTTACGTTGCGAAATGACATAGCGGAAGTCATGGTAAACAGAAATACAGTCGCCAGTAAGCATACTTACATTAGAAAATTTTATTTTATTTGATGAACCGATAGTCATTTAAAGGGACAGGGCTCTTATTTTACTTGTACTTGATTAAACTAGAGACGTTGGAAAATTTGGTGCTGGACTGTGATTCGAATCCGTATCTCATCTTTCGAGGATCTGAATCTCTCGGAACAGTATAGCTCAATCATTTCGTTCCTTTTCCCAAGACTGCAATCTTCTCTAGGTCTCCTCCGAAGGTAAGTATGTGGGTCTGAACCCTGATGCAGTACAAAAATATTCATAATTTCATTTCAAGTTCTATCAAGTGCACACCCACCTGCTAGTGAAAATTAACGCGCATTTTTAATGTATGTTCATGTGTTGCCAACAATCGCAACAGGTGTCGTTATTTCTGGTCAAACACGCACACATCTTACTGTTCGTGAGTAAGCCACTGATACTTAAGCTACATTCGTGGATGCACGGTAGGTGTGCAGTTCGATTGTCGCTTAGGCACAAAAGTTTGTATCCTTATTTTAGATTCAGACACCTAGCGGCTAGTAAGAAAAACCGATACGTAACATTTGATTTTTCTTAGTTAACAATCCGATTACGTGTTGGGTTCGTATCTCCGTCACAGAAATTCACATCATGCACTTCATCTTTAAATGCATGCACACTTTGTTACTTCAGAATGAAGGTATATCAGACATCTTTCGTGGTTAGATAACAGGGACGAAAGGGTCTTGATAGGAGTTACCGTTTATTACAAAAATTGTCGTTTTTTATTTTCAAGTTTAGATTTGGTTACTGGTATTGGCAAAAATTTCGGTAATTCATGACTCTTCATGGCTAGTCATCAATATGATGTGATTAGATTAGATTAGATTGCATTAGATTAATTCTTGTTCCATACATAATGAATACGACATTTCGTGATGATGTGGAATGTGTCATTTTAATGAAATATTTCTTTAAATACAATGATTCAATTTCTTTACAACAATTTTTTACACTCTCTCTCATTCTTTTTTATTTCTCTCCCACTCTCTCTCTCCCTTTCTCTCTCTCTCTCTCTCTCTCTCTCTCTCTCTCTCTCACACACACACACACACACACACACTCACACACACACATACACACACACACACACACACATTCTTTTGTTTTTCTTATTTGTTTGTTGTTCTCGACTATCGGCGAGGCACGAAAACGCCTGTGAATGAGTTTCTTAGTTTTGAGTACACTTACGAAAGAAATATAAAAACAACAATGAGAGTTACTGATTTATGATGCTTAGTTTGCAGTCAGTTCTGAGTATTATTAGTAACTACGCTCCAGTCCCTAAACCTAGTTACAGAGATGTGAATCAGACACATTACGTATTCCAGGCCGTAGCAGCAGCGACTTGGAGATACCAGCTATGGTCACTTCCCAGCCCGCTGTAGGATCACATCGGTTCGTCTTCTTGCTGCTGGTACTGTAACTGAGATTTGGCATCAAGGCAACGTATATTTGGCAACTCTGTGATCGACGAGTTACTTCCTGGTGTGCACGGTATTAAGCCTCAAAGTTCACTTGATTTTACCTGTCATTTCCATTGAATAATCTGAGTTATTATCGCTTGAAGTGTAACAAAAGATTGTAAATTTACGGTTTTCAGCCCAGGAAAGTCGTTGCAGGTGGAAATCGCAACTAATCTCGACCTTTAAATAGCGGTTTACGAGTTCTAGGCACTATTGCCCTCGTAAGAGGACGCTCAGACCCATACCTCTTCGCCAGCTGTGTGGTACCGTGCTGACCTGTGAAAAAGCGTCTGTTATGGTTCGCAGTTCCAATCACTGACTGCAATGTTTTTATCCCTTCTGTGAAAGAGCTACAAGCAGTCGGATCAAACATCAATTAGGAAATCGCAAGAAAATGCTTTCGGCTCATAGTGCAATGTTGAAAAACTTACAATGCTGCACAACGGGTAACGCCTCTTTCCGCTGCTGACAAGCGAATTTTGGGTTTCTAGGAATACGTAACTATATTTATGAAATGCCACATTTGCATGCCTCTTGAGTATGACACAGCATACCAATTAAACACAGACCCAATCAAAATCTAAGTGAGTAGTATTTTACTAATTCGTGTCGATAGAGGCACGCTTGTGTACAGATACTCGGTTTTATTAAAAAAGACTTTCGTCGTAAGGTTATCGTGGTTAGTTTTATTTCATTTCTTATAATACAGTTAAAGCTGTCAAACAAAGTTTGAAGAAGAATAAAATTTCACTACCACACGACAGCTAATGTAGAAAATACTTTTCTGACATATTATGGCACGATGCGATCTCCCTACACATCTTCGAGATGCATCGGCTGCCTGGTGTCTATTAAACCTGAATAGAACAAAATGTCATTAGTTAGCCCTTTTTCCACATGCGACTACTTTGGGTTGAGAAGTGAAGGGAATTATGTTCAAAGTTCCATTAGATTGATAACTACAGCAGACAGCAGAATTGCGTTTTAAAAAATGTAGCAATGTATTCGAACTCGCGACATCTTATCTACGCTACTAGATGACACGTAGCTACAACAGCTCCAGAGCTCGACAACTATTCCTCCAGAACTTTTGAATTCCACAGCACTGTGAGATTATGCATGTGGCCAGGTCTTGACTTCTGAGAGATAAACAGTTACAGCTTTTCATTTGGACTAAACGACGTTTTCTACAAACAGATAGCGCAATAGAATAGTTCAAGTGGAAAGGAACACTTCCTATTTAAACTTCTGCATCCTACACTGTTGGCAGTTCTGTGTAGGTGGCAGTTATGTGATTTTATTTCGGTGATTACAAAATAGAGTCGAATGTATGCACTGGGTAGCCGAGGCAGCTAGTTCATGGTGATTTGGTCAACCAAGTAAATGAATTTACTGAACATGCTGCAAATTACTACAGGGAGCCTGTGTGTCAGAATTATCATGCAGTGTGGCGCAACGGCGTTATGATAGAAAAATGAGTCGCAGAGAAGAGGATTTCGTGGTCTAGGGGTCAGTCGTGTTCAGGCACTCGGCCAGTGCACATCGCGCGGTGACGGGCGGTAGCGCGGGCCAGTGTTTACGTCGCGAGCAGTGCTGCGGTGGAGAGCTGAGCAGCGTGTGTGAGCGCTGTTAACGTTTGTTTCTTTATAATTGTTGTAAGTAAGATGTCGACAATTAACAGAGCGAACAGCGTTCAGTCTGTTTTCGAACGCGCTGCCTTGCGACCAATTCATGAGTGGATCTTTGAGGATCTGAAATTGCCTGAAGATATAGTCGACACGTTCCAGTTGGACTTTGTGCAGTACTCGTTACCTGTGAAATTTATGTCGAGTGACACTTATGAGAAATTCGTTGAGGAGCATGCTGGTGTGAGACCATTTCGTCATAATGATGGCAGTATTAGGAATGTCCAAATCGTGCCTTCGGGATACGGAGTGAGAACCGTCAGGGTATTTAATGTGCCACCTGAGTGCCCTAATGCCTTGATTGCACGTTTTCTGTCACTGTACGGCGCTGTTTTGTCAGTTACCAATGAAAAATGGTCGAGTGCATATCGCTACCAAGTTAACAGCGGGGTGCGAAGTGTACGTGTAAATTTAAAAAAGCATATACCTTCGTACGTTGCCATTGGCGGCTGTCGTGCACAGGTAACTTACATTGGACAACCCCCTACCTGTTCGATCTGCCATTCAACAGAACATCTGCGGATGAACTGTACACGTCGACGTCCATTTCAACTTCCACGGGAACGTCCTGCAGACGGTAGTGAAAAGCTTGTTCCGCTATTTAGTGAGGTAGTCGCGGGGACTGTACCACCACCCCGGCAGCCGGAACGTGTTAGCGAGGCGGAGATGCCAGTTCAGGTGGAATGCAGTGCCAAAGACATTCGCGGTAGGACGGATATCGATTCGGCACCGTCATCCTCACCGGGGCAGCTACCGCTGGATAGCAACGATGCGCCAGCCACCTCTGAAATAAGCCGTGTGAGATACAGGAGCGGGTGCAGATCAGTTTGCCTGAACCACCCCTATCGGTAGAGACTGCAGCAGAAACGAAGAAAGGCCGCAGAAGGAGAAGCAAAGCGAATAGTAGCAAAGAGGAAAAGTCGGATGATTTGAGACCCGTACACAAGTCAGAAAGTGGCAGCGAGACTGAACCTCAATCTTTTTGCTCCGTGCGCTGCGAGGACACTGCGAGGCAAGACCGCATCCGTGAACAAACCAAACACCTGAAGGCACTACTGAGCGCTGAGAGGGAACAGAGCACCGTAACGGCTAAGAGGAAGAGCGAGCAGAGCAGCGAGCAGCTGCAGCAGCGCTCCCGCAGGAACTCGCTGACGTCAGTCGCAGCCCCGCGTGGTGGCCAGGCGGATGCGACCACGCTGACAGACTCAGCCGGCGGTGGCGGGCAGGGCGGCGCGCGCACCGCGAAGCACCCCGACAGCAACGAGCCGTGGTGACGGCAGCACGAGGAGATGCAGCAGTAGCTGCTCTCGCGCATGACCATCGCGCTGCGACATTTCCACTCTCTGACCCGTTATTGGTTTTGACATTTCGTTTCGTACTCCAGACGTTCCCAACGAGTTTGGTTCAAAGCCGTCGAAAAGGACGATCCCACACTCAGAGCTCATTGTCCTCTGAACCATCATGTGCGATAGCCAAACCTACAACGTTACCACACTTAACGTCAATAGAATTCAAAGTGCGGTGAAACTCCATCCGTTAACTGATTTCTTGTGTGGTACCAGCGTTGACATTGCTCTCCTACAGGAGGTAGTCACAGTTTTAGAAGTGCCCGGTTACGTTCTTATTGATAACGTCAACCTCCAGGATGCTGCAGGCACTGCCATACTTCTGCGCGACGGTATACCCTTTACGGACGTGCAGCGGCTGCCTAGTGGTCGTGGCATTTCTCTTCGAGTGAATGGTGTGCAGATTCTTAACGTGTACGCCCTCTCAGGTAGCACTCATAAGAGAGAGTGTTCAAAATTTTATAAAAACGAGGTTCCCATTCTTCTTAGCGCTTCTCGTGCACATCTCATCCTCGGTGGTGACTTCAATTGTGTGCTTAATGACAGAGGCCAAATTCCTAACACGAACAGATGTATCGGACTTGAACATTTAATTCGTGGCATGCGTCTTCACGATACATGGCAACAACTGCACAGTGAACGGGTATCGTACACCTTCGTAACCAGTCATTCTGCCAGTCGGCTGGATAGGATCTATGTGTCCGATGCCCTCCAGCGACACACTGTGAACTATGACATAGCTCCTGTCAACATCTCTGACCATTGTGCATATCAGTGGTACCTTAACCTACAACGCCAGCAAATATACCGCGGGAAAGGCTACTGGAAATTGAATGTCAGCCTTCTGCAGGATGCCCAACTTGAAGAGGAGGTGAAAACGTGGCAACAGCTCCAGCGGCAATGACGTCGTTACTATAGCGTTCTCCAGTGGTGCATTCAGTGTGCTAAGCCTAAATTACGCCTCACCCTCATGAGTTACGCCCGACAAAAAAGCTTTTGGCAGAAACAGACTATTGAGTTTTATTATAGCTGTTTGAGAGAACTGTACAGTCGCACTAACAATCCTTCTCGCGATATCGACGTAAAGATCAAACGATATAAAGCGAAAATCACGGCGATACAACGCCAACGAATGCAAGGCATTATCGACCGAGCCCACCCCAAGGACGTTGCCGCCGAAGAACGGGCCTCTCTGTACTACATCCTGAGAACGACGAAACGGTGTAAAGCCATGT
The DNA here is from genome assembly GCF_023864345.2 of Schistocerca serialis cubense. Classification (NCBI taxonomy): domain Eukaryota; kingdom Metazoa; phylum Arthropoda; class Insecta; order Orthoptera; family Acrididae; genus Schistocerca; species Schistocerca serialis. The sequence goes on along the minus strand of NC_064638.1, from coordinate 1,251,887,837 downwards.
TGATTGAAGCCGTCGTTGATGACGCTGAGAATGCCATCACGAAGCAACGTGACATCATCTCGCACGTCTACGACTATTACAGTCAACTTTACAAGAAGCAATCCGCTGATGAACACTCGTGCGACGATTTTCTTAGGACCTTGAGTTGTCGCTTGTCACAACAGGATAATGCAAATCTGGAATCTCTTTTCACAGAGGACGAAATCCGACTGGCGGTCCACAGTGCAAAGAAAGGGAAGTCACCAGGACCCGATGGTCTCAGCGCTGAGTTTTACCAGCGTTACTGGAACCTCCTCGGTCCGACACTCCTCGAGATAGCGAATGAACTCTGGCACCTGGAAGTCATACCCAAGGCATTTACGGTAGGTATCATCCTGCCCTTACCGAAAAAAGGGAACAGCAGGAAGGTCGAAAACATGCGACCCATCACTCTCCTGAATGCCGATTTCAAAATAATCACCAGATCGATTAAGCTAAGGATGCAAACCGTTATGTACAAGGTTTTAGGCAGTTACCAGTACAGTGCAGTGCAAGGCCGAAGTGCAATCTCAGCTGCCTGCGATTTGAGGGACATCATCTGTTCATATGCTGAAACCAAAGGACAGGGCGCTCTGATCTTTCTAGATTTTGAGAAGGCTTCTACATCTACATCTACATTTACATTTATACTCCGCAAGCCACCCAACGGTGTGTGGCGGAGGGCACTTTACGTGCCACTGTCATTACCTCCCTTCCCTGTTCCAGTCGCGTATGGTTCGCGGGAAGAACGACTGTCTGAAAGCCTCAGTGCGCGCTCGAATCTCTCTAATTTTACATTCGTGATCTCCTCGGGAGGTATAAGTAGGGGGAAGTAATATATTCGATACCTCATCCAGAAACGCACCCTCTCGAAACCTGGCGAGCAAGCTACACCGCGATGCAGAGCGCCTCTCTTGCAGAGTCTGCCACTTGAGTTTATTAAACATCTCCGTAACGCTATCACGGTTACCAAATAACCCTGTGACGAAACGCGCCGCTCTTCTTTGGATCCTCTCTATCTCCTCTGTCAACCCGACCTGGTACGGATCCCACAATGATGAGCAATACTCAAGTGTAGGTCGAACGAGTGTTTCGTAAGCCACCTCCTTTGTTGAGGGACTACATTTTCTAAGGACTCTCCCAATGAATCTCAACCTGGCGTTACCAACAATTAATTTTATATGATCATTCCACTTCCAATTGTTCCGTACGCATACTCCCAGATATTTTACAGAAGTAACTGCTACCAGTGTTTGTTCCGCTATCATATAATCGTACAATAAAGGATCCTTCTTTCTATGTATTCGCAATACATTACATTTGTCTATGTTAAGGGACAGTTGCCACTCCCTGCACCAAGTGCCTATCCGCTGCAGATCTTCCTGCATTTCGCTACAATTTTCTAATGCTGCAACTTCTCTGTATACTACAGCATCATACGCGAAAAGCCGCGTGGAACTTCCGACACTATCTACTAGGTCATTTATATATATTGTGAAAAGCAATGGTCCCATAACACTCCCCTGTGGCACGCCAGAGGTTACTTTAACGTCTGTAGACGTCTCTCCATTGATAACAACACGCTGTGTTCTGTTCGCTAAAAACTCTTCAATCCAGCCACACAGCTGGTCTGATATTCCGTAGGCTCTTACTTTGTTTATCAGGCGACAGTGCGGAACTGTGTCGAACGCCTTCCGGAAGACAAGAAAAATAGCATCCACCTGGGAGCCTGTATCTAATATTTTCTGGGTCTCATGAACAAATAAAGCGAGTTGGGTCTCACACGATCGCTGTTTCCGGAATCCATGTTGATTCCTACCTAGTAGATTCTGGGTTTCCAAAAACGACATGATACGCGAGCAATAAACATGTTCTAAAATTCTACAACAGATCGACGTCAGAGATATAGGTCTATAGTTTTGCGCATCTGCTCGACGACCCTTCTTGAAGACTGGGACTATCTGTGCTCTTTTCCAATCATTTGGAACCCTCCGTTCCTCTAGAGACTTGCGGTACACGGCTGTTAGAAGGGAGGCAAGTTCTTTCGCGTACTCTGTGTAGAATCGAATTGGTATCCCGTCAGGTCCAGTGGACTTTCCTCTATTGAGTGATTCCAGTTGCTTTTCTATTCCTTGGACACTTATTTCGATGTCAGCCATTTTTTCGTTGGTGCGAGGATTTAGAGAAGGAACTGCAGTGCGGTCTTCCTCTGTGAAACAGCTTTGGAAAAAGGTGTTTAGTATTTCAGCTTTACGCGTGTGATCCTCTGTTTCAATGCCATCATCATCCCGTAGTGTCTGGATATGCTGTTCCCACCCACTTACTGATTTAACGTAAGACCAGAACTTCCTAGGATTTTCTGTCAAGTCGGTACATAGAATTTTACTTTCGAATTCACTGAACGCTTCACGCATAGCCCTCCTTACGCTAACTTTGACATCTTTTAGCTTCTGTTTGTCTGAGAGGTTTTGGCTGCGTTTAAACTTGGAGTGAAGCTCTCTTTGCTTTCGCAGTAGTTTCCTAACTTTGTTGTTGTACCACGGTGGGTTTTTCCCGTCCCTCACAGTTTTACTCGGCACGTACCTGTCTAAAACGCATTTTACGATTGCCTTGAACTTTTTCCATAAACACTCAACATTGTCAGTGTCGGAACAGAAATTTTCGTTTTGATCTGTTAGGTAGTCTGAAATCTGCCTTCTATTACTCTTGCTAAACAGATAAACCTTCCTCCCTTTTTTTATATTCCTATTAACTTCCATATTCAGGGATGCTGCAACGGCCTTATGATCACTGATTCCCTGTTCTGCACATACAGAGTCGAAAAGTTCGGGTCTGTTTGTTATCAGAATGACTTCCTCTTTAAAAGCATGAAGAAACTAGGATTTGGACCTCATCTCATAGAATTAATTCGAAAACTTACTACAAACGCCTCTTCACGCATTCTCATTAATGGGCATTTTACAAAAGAAGTTTCCATTGAGCAATCCATCCGCCAAGGATGTCCTCTGTCAATGATTTTGTACGCCATTGCCGTAGAGCCGCTACTGAACAACTTAGCGCATAGCGGGATCGGGCTTATGGTCGAATCTGTCACTATCCCATGCATTGCGTATGCTGACGATATATGCGTAACTGTGTCATCTTCGCAACAACTTCTGTCAGCGGAAACTCTTTTACAAACATTCACCTTTCTTTCAGGAGCAATACTAAATAGAACTAAAACCACAGCTTTGCAGATCGATGGCGGTATCGGAGACATATCTGGTCCAAGGTCAAGGATTATCACACAACCCTCGGTGTTACCTTTGAGGCCAAACCAGACAAATTTCTGACGATGAACTGGTCACACATGCTTAATAAATTACGTGCTGCTTTGATACTTCACTCCGACCGTGACTTGAACATAATACAGAAAGTTAAGACCATCGAGATCGCCATTACGAGCAAGATGAATTATTTGGCGCAAATTCTTCCAATCTCCGACCATCTAGCCAAGAGTACACAACAAGCGTTATGTTGGTTTCTTTTTAGGGGGCACATTTTCAAAGTTCAATTGGATACCTTAACCTTACCTTCGATCAAAGGTGGCCTTAACCTCATTAAAGTACACAAAAAATGTGTCACCCTACTCCTAAATCGCATCAGGAAGTAGTTTCGTACCCGGAGGACCAGTATCATTACAAACCTCATTCAGCGGTGGAAGCCTCATAACCTTGACCCACCCGTTAATATCGCCGGCATTCCACTTTCTTACTGACATGTGTGACTGTACTACAAGCAAATGAGCTACATTCGACACAACATTGTCGATAACGGAAGCCTGACGAACAGGAAGCTTTATGGTCTTCTCATGACAACAAATCACAGGAATCGTCTCGAAGAAAAACATCCACATACACATTGGAGTATAGTATGACGGAATGTGCACAGCGACGTGTTACCGTCACGCGTCATAGCCGACTGGTATCTAACAGTCAACGATAAAGTCGCAACGAATGACAAGCTACATAAAATAGGCCTTCATCCAACGCCCAACTGTGACGCATGCGGAAGAGTGGATACTCTTATTCATAGGTTCACGTGCGGACATACAGAAGAAATTACTACATTTCTTCGTCAACGATTGTCGGTAATAGACCGTACGACGCCCTGTGGTGTAGACCTTTTAGAGATCATTCAGCCACAAAAACTGAGATATCCACGAGCAAAAAACAACGCTGCAACGTGGATCATGGGCCACACAGCATCGTTTATTATGCACAATAGGCATGCTACTTTCCTCGACTATTGTTCTTACATAGAAATTGAACACTTTAAAATGAGCCAACATTGTGACTACAGGAGGATATTTGGAAATATGCTGAAAATCATAATTAACGGTTAAATGCTTTAAATACAATATTTCGGATAGCAGAGGTTGCCAGTGACCTGTATCTATGAATCCTATTTGCTTCCTGGGACTTTAGTTCTTGTCGGAATTTACGATACTATTCAGATGCTCACCAATGCAGAAGGCATTTTTTTTTCTTTCCTATCTTCGTTTTCACATTTCCTTTCTCTCGCAGAGCAGCGGAGCAACTTTCCTTCAACTATGAAGTGATAGTCCTTTGTGCTCCATAAAAAAATTTCTGTTTACTACTTGGCCAAGAAAAAGAAAAAAAATAAATAAATAAAAAAAAAAGTTGGACGGATGGTAGGTTGTTATACCTATGGTCAGGGTTCGATTCCCACTTGTGCCAATGATTTTAGATAGGGAGAGACAGATTCCATTCTCTCCTGGCTACACCAAGTGAAGAAGATATAATGGCAGTGTGGTCTGAAAATTCACATTAAAGATGATATTCCTTCTCTACCAAGTAGACGGTGGGTTGAACCACAATAAAGTCTGGAGTGGCGACATGTAGAAACTCTATCACCAGCAACCTTTCTTATACTAGTTATTTATTTCAAGTGACCAAACAAACGCTATGTATGGTCACAGGACACTTATTACATCTTTTATCTGAGCTTCTGTATGTAGATAGAATTGGTTCTGAACTGGGAATGCATCTCAGACCACACTTAACACGGAATTTGATCCCTTCGTGACAATACACCTCGGCTACAATTTGTTGTTTGTTCAAAACTGCAGATTAGTCAACATCTCCACAATGGGATCGAATCCTTGCCCGGCACTACAGATTTAATTATGTGTTATAAAGCTCTAGCATGAGAACACCTATCTGCTGGTGGATAATTATTTTGATTTTTAATGTATTTTCATTCGTTGTCAACACTACCGATATCTGACGTTTTTAACTCCCACTGAGACACAGAACTATTTGCGAGATGACTGTAAGTTCAAGATGTTATTCTGAACTGCTGGTGGAGAAAAATTCGGTAACTGACGTCTCTTTGCGTGTAGTCAACCACGATATGTGTGGGGCTCTATTCCCAGTGAGCGCTGAACTCTTCGTCACATTATTTCTAGTTCAAACATGCTCACATGTCACTGCTGGTGCAACAAACCCTTATTTAACGTTCGTTTTCTCTAGAATATAACAGCGATAGGTGCCGGGTTGGTGCCTATGAAGGAAAAAATTAATGTTTCGTCTCGTCATTTCAGTTAAAACTTCTAGCTACTGCCGCCAAAATCCGATATGTCACATTTGAATGTGCTTCGATAGCAATACGATTAGGTTCTCGGATCGAATCCATGTCCAACACATAGCTTTACCTCACGGCATTTCAAGTAAGTTACTTGTGAAGAAGCAATATTTAACATCTCTCGTAGTTGGTTAACAGGGACAATAGATACTGGGTAGGAATTCGCGTCTATTAAAAATGTTTGCGTTATGCAATTTAAAGTTGATATTTGCTGACTGATACTGTCTAAAATCGAGGTATATCACTCTCTGTATGCCTAATCAGGAATGACTGTTAGTTTCCGTCAGTCACGAAATCTTTGCTTAGTCTGCATGAGCTGGGTTTGAATAAATATACGGAACAAGACGGTTCGTCGTGTCACTTGAAGTTCATACATATTCTCAACTAGCTGCTCGTGAATAACGTAAATTTTTAATGTCATTTTGTGTTAAATAATAAGTACGGTACGTTACTTTGAAGAGAACATCATGAATACGACGAACTTACTACGTGCATTACCAATCTGACGTAATAATGAGAGTGGTAACATTTCAGGTATGTCATTTATTGTAATAAATGTGAGCTTACAAGCCTTAAGGACAGTCTTATCTGTGATAAGGTGTTCCCTGATATTTGTAGTATCGTGGTATTACTTTGCATCGTGAGTTATTGCGATACAGAGCAGTGTTTTCTAGTGGTGACTTGTTGGAACCATTTTCAATAGTCAAACGACTGTAGCAAGGAGCGATTAGAATGGCTCTGAGCACTATGCGACTTAACTTCTGAGGTCATCAGTCGCCTAGAACTTAGAACTAATTAAACCTAACTAACCTAAGGACATCACACACATCCATGCCCGAGGCAGGATTCGAACCTGCGACCGTAGCGGTCGCTCGGCTCCAGACTGTAGCGCCTAGAACCGCACGGCCACTCCGGCCGGCCAAGGAGCGATTAGAGGACCTGCTAGGCAGCTGCGTTATGCCGTTTGCATGCGAATAAGGCGAAATGCAATTCAGGTCGTTCGGATACTTTTGAGCACGACTGTACATTTCGAGGTGAAAACGTACGAAAATGCACAACTGCACTTTTGCGAACTTCTGTTTTATTTTCACATCAATACTGTTGTGAACCCACCACCTGGTATCAATGCATTACATTATCATCCATTATATATAATCATTTAGATAGTACACTTGATATTATAGATGAGTAGGACACAAGACAGGACATAGATAATGTCCGTTTGACGTCAACAGTGTGTAACATTTTACTTTTTTGAGTAGGACAATGTTCCTCTCTAATAACTTTTAGATTAGTTACAATAAGCTTACGCTGCAAGAGAATTCGCTTGTATTTTTCAATATGTGGTCTGTTGTCGGTTTGAAGGCCTTCCATTACATCGGCAACGTAGTGCAACTCCACCGAGGGCTGTCTGGAGTAGGGTGGAGATAGCAATGTGAAAGTTGCGAGCTGTCGAAGACGATCTTCATATTCCTAATGCGATTAGGACATCCTATACTCTTGACGACGTTTAGCACCTGTGCGGTCAGTCACCCAATTTCACAATTCATGTTGAGTAATCCTGCTAAATTCCCATAATATTGTCTTTTTATATTGATGAGTAATATAGATAGTGGTCACGTTCATGTGCCGTCTACAACGCAGATTTAATGTTACTATCCTAGGAACTAACCTGCAATAAGTTTTGTATTTCATAATCGGAACTATCTGCATTAACCGTCATCAGAGCAATGTCAGGGAACAGAATGCAGCAGTGCCTTGGTGCCTACTTGGGGACCTGCTTGAGTCGTGTTCTAAGGAAAGGGCAGTTGCTGGTTCACATTATATTACACTAGCGAGGAGTACCGACTTTTCCTTTTCTCTGCAAACATCCAGAACTAAATTCAGTAACTAAATGCTAAGAATATATTTGTATTGTGCCAACTCAAAGATCAATAGGTATGGATACAGATATAGATATAGATTTTTATATTCAAAGCCATTCTCGTTCTGCGTTGGAGTAAACATCATTCATTATTTTCTTTTTCTTGTTACGATTATTATTGTCATTCTCTCACTTTCAAGAGTTTTCACATCCCTATTTAGTATCGGTGCACATGAAGAGTGGCTATGAAAGAAGGGAATACTGAATGATATGTCATGCAGAATACACTCATTTACTTCGGATCCTCGTGATCAACGCTACAGGAGAAGTGAGATACATAAAGTTGACAGTGTGAGGACAGACATGCTGGCACAACTCTGCAACTACACAGTGTTACCAGATAAAATGGTGCAGCGGAATCGAAAGTGTAGTACAGATTTTGCCACAGTAGCAGACAGCTGCTAATTTCGGACCATGACCGTGGATTACACTTCGGTCAGTGCTGGTTAGAGTGTTGCAACTGTAAATGGAAGGCTTTGTTTGATAGTCTTGTGCTGATGCTGTCTGAATAAATTATGCCATTGGATAAAAATCGGTTTAGTTTTGAGACCTAACCCACGAGGGGGGAAGGCACAGTGGTCAGCTTCAGGAATTCCAAGCAATAAAACACAAAAAACAACCCAGGAAGGGTTCGAACAGCTACTTTCATGCAGAGACATGCATTTGGAATCTGTTCATCGTTACGGGGTCAAACAAGAGGGTAACATCACTGAAACAATGATCGGGCTACTTAGTATATAATAGAGCATACGTATTTCAAGGAGGAAACGTATGAAGACGCAGACTTCCTCGTTATCAATATGTGCGGCACATCTTTCGTGTTAACGAAAGTAATATCCCGCTTTACCTCTTCTTACGTCTCAAATGAAATGAATGCCACGAGGAATCGAATATTTGTTGACTGCGTCTCTTCTTGCTTCCATCCTTACCAACATATTTCTTCATTCTCGTGGTAATCATGAAATTCTATGTGTATGTTGCAAAAGATTGCACGTGGACAAATTCGACTACGAGGTGCAAAGCGTTTGGTATCTTACATTATATTCAATTCGAGTAAGCTTCCGATGTATTTTTACTTCGTTTGTATTTTTAGATTATTATGAACGTTACGGAAAATTATCTCACATGCTTTATGTTGAATGAGAAACATTGAATGACCCTTTTTGCTTTCCCTACGTTGAAAAGATATAATGTCGGTGTCAACAGCCTTCGTCCACGTGGGAAGCTGAAACTTGTATCATTCTGGATTAATGATAATTGAATGTCTCAAATGTATACATAGCCCACAAGGCGACGTCAGAAACCATCAGGGGAGAACACCGCATAGAAACCAAACGTGCGCGCGCGTCTCCACTCTGAAGAACCGTATCGGAGAATCACGGCAAGCAATTCGCTGAAGAGCTGCCTCGTAAGAGAGCCGAGAAATGGCAGCGTCGTAGCAAGTATTTGTCACACTCTGACAGTGCATTTACTTCCGGGTGTAGCCGGCATTACCTCGCTAAATTCACTTGACATTCGTTTTCCACATCGAAGACTCGTAAGATATAATCCACTGTAAGATGAGACACTTAGAAAGTATATTTAATTTCTGGACTCCTAGAACGGCGTTCTTATCATAAGTAACACCTGTTTGTGTGTTTTAAGGTTGCGTTTTGAGGCTCAGGCAAAATCGCAGTGACTAAAGTCCGTGTGTTGTCGCCAGTGTGTCGTTAGCTCAGAGTTTATTCGTCGTATTGTGCCTTATGGGGGGCATTCTGAATCGGAATACTCCCCTTTCAATATTAGTTCCGGGACGTGACTATTTTCCTCGGACAAAGACCAATGCTATGAATTGGATTCGCGGACATGCCATTCACTACCTATTTGGACAAACTGTAGACTCTGTACTCGATTTTTGGACATACCTCAACTACCGACATTATGTCGTCGTCCGTCACCCAAAATACAGACAATTTTTCTCGAACTTCCTTGGGAGTGCCTTCCACGACCCACCTCGCAGCTGGAATGTGTTAAGCCAAGAGTGAAGAAGGTTTCCTGTTTGAACCAATGAACATTTCTGAACTATTGAACAAAACATATCAATTTCGAGAAGACGTGACTCAACATATTACCAGCGGGGCGCAGAAGGCGTCTCATCAATTACACAACAAAAATAAACAAAAAAAAATGATAATAAAACTAAAATTCAGAAAAAGGAATATTTTGTTTTGTTTGTAAGGATAGCCCTAACCTTGAATTCCCATATTTCCCCTGGTATATAGGCAGCTCTCTGGGGTAGGTTTAGTCAGGAGCCAACGCCTGAAGTGGACCAGAATTTCTTTTTTTTTTTGTTATAGGATGAAAAGTGGCGGTGGCACTTAGCTTCTTCTTTTAGTGCCATTTTCCTAAGGGGCTTTAAAATAAGAGAGAAAAAGGGGGTAATCGTCAAATAAAAGTAAAAGAAAAAAAGCAAAATTGAGAAAAAAAAGAGGTTCCTTTGTGCGTTGCGGTGCTCGTACTATACGACATAGCAGTTCCGATCTCGGTGGAAGCCGCTGACTACATGCTTTTATTTTTCATTTTAATTAATATAGTTGCAAACTGCTAGTAAAAATTCCTTATACGAAATCTGAAGAATGCCTTTAAACATCAATCTTCGTCCGATTTCGACTTAGTAAATTAAGTTAATGTCATGGTTGTCTGCTTTGCAAATGCCAAGGTGCTTCACTGTAAAATAGATCCTGAAAAGATTCAAACTGTCAACGATATATAATACAGTGGCATGTCAGTTCTTCAGTGGCTACACACGATAACTGAAATGGCGTGGGATTTGGGACAGGTTCCATCAGACTGGAAAAGAGCAGTAATCACACCAATCTTTAAACATGGAAACAGAAAAAATTGTAACAAGTGCAGAGGTATCTCTTTAATCAGCGTTGTGCGTAAAACCATCTCAGGTATTGTTGAAAGGAAAGTGCAAGTATTAGTTGAGGACAAATTGGATGAAAAACAGTGTGGGTCTAGGCCTCTTAGAGGTTGTCAGGACCAGATCTTTAGCTTACGGCAAATAATGGAGAAGTGTTGTGAGTGGAACAGGGAATTGTATCTATGCTTTAAAGATCTAGAAAAGGCATATGACCGGGTTCGTAGGAGGAAGTTGTTGTCTGTTCTACGAGATTATGGAATAGGAGACAAACTTTTGCAAGCAATTAAAGGTCTTTACATAGATAGTCAGGCAGCAGTTAGAGTTGACGGTAAATTGAGTTCATGGTTCAGAGTAGTTTCAGTGGTAAGGCAAGGCTGCAACCTGTCTCCACTGTTGTTCACATTATTTATGGATCATATGTTGAAAACAATACACTGGCTGGGTAAGATTAAGATATGTGAACACAAAATAAGCAGTCTCGCATATGCGGATGACTTAGTTGTGATGGCAGATTCGATTGAAAGTTTGCAAAGTAGTATTTCAGACCTAGATCAGAAATGTAAGGACTATGGTATGGAGATTAGCATCTCCAAAACGATAGTAACGTCAGTGGGAAAGAAATATAAACGGATTGAGTGCCAAATAGGAGGAACAAAGTTAGAACAGGTGGACGGTTTCAAGTACTTAGGATGCATATTCTCACAGGATGGCAACATAGTGAAAGAAGTGGAAGCGAGGTGTAGCAAAGCTAAGGCAGTGAGCGCTCAGCTACGATCTACTCTCTTCTGCAAGAAGGAAGTCACTACCAAGACTAAATTATTTGTGCACCGTTCAATCTTTCGACCAACTTTGTTGTGTGGGAGCGAAAGCTGGGTGGATTAAGGTTACCTTATCTTTCACCAATGTGCATACCAGCACACCATCCTTCTTCCTGTAATAACTAACCTCATGTTCTATGTAAGGTAACGTCGCACATGTCGGTACACATCTCCCAACCTAATCGTAAATTATACATCAAACAACAACCAGAACAAAAGAAAAGAATGAGGGGAAGTTAGCACATAATAATGGTACAGATCTAATAGGGTGGAAAACAATATCAATTCATTCTTTTGAACACACTCACTGTAAAGCTACATTCACTCAAACAAAAAACTTTATTTAAATTTTATCAGTCTTGCGTGTGAGGCGATGTACATCTACATCTACATCGATATTCTGCAATCTACTGTACGGTGCGTGTCAGACGGTACCCAGCACGCTATTAGTCATTTCCTTTCCTGTTCCACGCGCAAATAGAGAGAGGGAAAAACAACTGTCAATATGTCTCCGTATGAGCCGTCATTTCTCGTATGTTATCCTCGTGGTCCTGATGCGCAATGTGATGATGTTGGCGGCTGTAGAATCGTCTTGCAGTCAGCTTCAAATTCCGCTTCTCTAAATTTGCTCAACAGTGTTTCTCGAAAAGAACGTCGCCCACCAGGGATTCCCTTTTCAGTTCCCGAAGCATCTCCGTAACACTTACATGTTGTTCCAACCTACAGGTAACAAATCTAGCAGCCCTCCCCTGAACCAGTTCGATGTGTTCCTTCAATCTGACCTGGTACGAGTTCCAAATACTTGAGCAGTACCCAAGAATAGGTCGCATCTGCGTACTAAATGCGTTCTCCTTGACAGGTGAACCACTCTTTCCTATAATTCCCCCAATAAACCGCAGTCGACCATTCGCCGTCCCTACCATCATTCGCGCATGCTCGTTCCATCTCATATGGCTTTGCAACGTTACGCCCATGTATTTAAACGACTTCACTGTGTCAAACAGGACACTAGTAATACTGTATCCGAACATTACAGGTTTGATCTTCCTACTCATCAGCATGGTAGTGGAGAAATTATGTTATTCGTCAGTGGTAAACCGTAACCGTTATGTCCTCTTTCGTGGCACATGATCTTTGAATACAGGCTGGTCGGAAACCGCTGGTACTATTTGGATGTAAGTTCGCATGCGTCCAACGATAACGTTTCTGACTAATAAGATGTGGCTATTGAAGTCACCAGCACAGTTTCGAAAAAGTACAGAATTCAGTTCCACTAACAGATCATGAAGATACAGTTCGTTCGTTATGAGATCCAGGATAACTTGATACCTTAATCAACCGAGTGAGGACGCGCAGTGGTTAGCACACTGGACTCGCATTCGGGAGGACGACGGTTCAAACCCGCGTTCAGCCATCCCGATTTAGGTTCTCCGTGATTTCACTAAATCGCTACAGGCAAATGCCGGGATGGTTCAAATGGCTCTGAGCACTATGGGACTCAACTGCTGAGGTCATTAGTCCCCTAGAACTTAGAACTAGTTAAACCTAACCTAACCTAAGGACTTCACAAACATCCATGCCCGAGGCAGGATTCGAACCTGCGACCGTAGCGGTCTTGCGGTTCCAGACTGCAGCGCCTTTAACCGCACGGACACTTCTGCCGGCAATGCCGGGATGGTTACTTTGAAAGGGCAAGGCCGTCTTCCTTCCCTAATCTGATGGGACCGATGAACTCAAACCAACCAACCAACTTTAATCAATACAAAAATGAGGCACAATATGTTGAAGTGATAACATCGATCGAAAAATTTCCAACCAAATACATTTTTATAAAATTAAATTGTTAAAAGCGAAAAAAAGGATCCTGCATGAGAAGAGAGTATAACACAGCGAGTTACAGAGTGAAAGGTGACCGTCTCTCAACGAGAGTGTCCGTCTGGAACAGGTGCGTCTGTGCCATGTTTAAGAACCATACCTTCACATTTACAGAACACAAAGACTATTCTTTTTATAAGGAATACCAATACTCGTAGTGTAAAACAGCCAAAAATGACATGATGATGACCTGGCATTTATGGACCAAATGGGTACCAAACACAGGTTTCTATATTAAACCAAACACAGTGACATAGCGTTGATGTCTTCCTATCGAATCTAAGATGAATGCTACAGGATAGTGAAGACAAAGATGTCGAAATGGGATTCGTGTCCTACATTAAGCTGACATTACTGTCTTACCTCCACAGCATATGTCCATATCTGACAGACAACGGTGATGTAGGAGATGACGATTACAATACAGTTCTCCAAAAATTACCATGGCTCATTCAGAATAGCAAATGAGGGTTGTTGTATTAATCGTCTGAGAAGTGTTTCACCATATGTTGGCCTGGAGTCGTCACATCGTCACACGTGACAAAACCCCTGTCCCGTTTTCATAGTGACGAAGACTCTAGTTTCCCTCAGACATTACTTCCAATTACTGGTGACAGGTATTGTTGTATCCCAGTAATAATAAAACGTATAAACTAAAATTATTTTTATCAACAATTTTTTTGCAGTTTTCAGTGAGTATCTTAGGTATACGACTTCAGCGTCTGGTTTCTGAAACTGAGAACTGAGTAAGCTACTTCAGATTGACTTGCAAAAAGAGTGCGTAACATGTGGTACACTGAAAGATAGCGAAACTAATGGTTTCGTGGACTTTCATACTATCGATATTTGAGATGCAAATTATTGGGGGATGTTGAGCGAATCAATTTGATTTGAAAATAGCGAATTCCTCTATTTTTGTTAAATATTATCCGACAGTGATTGCCAATACATGAAGTATAAGGGATTTTCAAAACGAAACGAGGTGGAGTGATGATTACAGAAACCAGTATCTGTATGATAGAAGTATTGACCCTGGCTATTGAGACACTTGTCCCACTGTGACACAAGGCAGTGAATGGCTGTCTCATAAAAGTCCCGGGGCTGCAATATTAACCAGTTCCGCACGTACAGCTGGACGTCGTCGTCCGAGGTGAATATTTTGCCCCTCAGAGCCTTTTTAAGGGGACCAAAAATGGCGTAATCACAGGGAGAGAGGCCCAGACTGAATGAGAGGTGGCCGAGAACCCTCCATTTCAATTTCTACAGTAGTGCCATGACTGTGTTGGCCCTGAGAGGCTTTGCATTGACGAGGAGCAGAATGGCGAATGGTGGTCAAGGTGTGCGAGTAACGCTGGGCATTCTCTGTTGTCCCGTGCTGCAGGAAGTGAATCATAAGGGGGCCATCTTGGTCAAAGAAGTACGTCAGCATAATCTTTCACTCGTGTGGATGGCCTTGGCCTTTTTTTTTTTTTTTTTTGTTTTTGCGGTGGCGACCCTGGATGCTTCCACTGGAGACTTTGTCGTTTCGATTCTGATTCGAAGTGATGACACCATAAGTCATCTCCAGCCACCACTCGTGCCAGGAATGCATTCCTCTCCCGAGCATAGCGGTGCAGATGAGCAAGACAGTGGGCCATTCGACATGCTTCCTGGTGATGTTGAAGACTGTGGGGCACCCATTGGGCACACACTTTGTGTATGTGCAGTTTTTCCTTCATGATGGTGTGAACACTTCCGACGCTCAATCCGCCACGGCGGCTATGGATTTCACTGTCACTCGCCGGTCCTGGGTAATGAATGCATCCACCAGCTGGACGATGTCATCGGTAATGCAGTGTGGTTCTCCAGACCGTGCATTATCGGCTAACGACATCCATCCTTGCCTGAAGCGCTTGTGCCGCGCCTTGACCCTTGCAAGGGACATGCAGTGTTCGGCGTACACTTGTGACATTCGTCGATGAATGTCCGTTCCTCCAACTCCTTCCGCCTCTTTGCTCTTCTGCTGACGCCACCACGTCACTGTTTGCAATGCTACTGGCTAGAGTTGTGGCGATTCGTGAATGAGTCGTTCATTTGAACGACTCTAAATAAAGAATCGTAAGAATCGAATCGTGATACGGACGAATCGTCGTTCAAAAGAATCGTAAGAACGATTGCGTGTTTCCGAGTCGTGACGATGCCAAGTTCCAACGATTCATCGATTCCTTGTACGCTATGCTTCGAAGGCAACTTCCGAATCATGCCGGATGGTTACGACCGCCAGATGGCAGTCAAGTGGAGGATGCATGTGATCAAAGGAAGCTCGGAACGAACAAACGAAGTTCGTGGGCCGTAATATTACTCGTGAAAACCAAGCTGACACCTGGCGGTGGCTGGCGGGAAAGAGCGTAAGGGCATTTCCCATTTACTGTCGCTACCATCAGCCACCTCGCCGTCAGCTTAGTTTGCGCGAGTAATACACGAACTAGTGATGGCAGAAACGATATACCGCGAGTACACAGCTCCCAACACACACGATTAAAATCAAGAAATCCAAGTATGATGAATAAATACCTACCTCTTATTTGTTGCAGATGCAATGCAAAACACACACACCTTCTCTTACACACGAGCAATAGCACTTGAATTATGTATTATATTTAGCGTATCTCGAAAACGGCCCCAACGATTTGGATGAAATTTTGTATTTACACTGGTTTTTGCTTTCTGAGTTCACTTACATAGTTCCATTCTTTCGTAAAAAGTCAAGTTTTACAATATATATATATATATATATATATATATATATATATATATATATATATATACTTCATAGTTCCATTCGTAAAAAAGCAATTTTATATTATAAAAGCGCTCTTTCACATTTTTTATAACGCCATCTCGTAAAACTATTTCTGGCATATCTTATCATGACACAGTTCGATTCTAACCCCATTGACAATTTCAGACATGTCCTGCCATCTGTGAGTAAGATGTAGAACTTTTTGCATTCCGTACGAATCGTGCCATCGGAGACTAGAATGAATCGTGAAAGAATCGTGAACGAATCGTAGGAATCGATTCGCAATGTGAGATTGAATCGTAGGAATCGAATCGGGAAAAAGAATCGAGTTGCCCAACTCTACTACTGGCAGCGTTGAACGACTGATGCGTGCTGCTGCTACCTATGTATAGTCACGTGACATGTACGCATGCCCTCTAGCGACGGACTGTGAACTTCCACGCTCTGGTCGGAACCACACCTCGTTAGACACGCCACGATATTACCCTCCTGTCACCGGTTTGCGCATTCCAGACTCCGGTCCGTTTCCTTTTGAACGCCCCTTAAACTTGTAGGCGTTCTATTTCCTGAGAATTACGTTTGTTTGCGGTAACTTCGACTTTCATTATATACATACCTCAGCCGGTCACAAAATTAAGTTACAGAGTCACTGTTCCAACAACCCTTTTGAAGTCTGTAAGGCCATAATTTAGCATGAATAAAACTTCTTGCGCAACAAATGACAGTTCATTTGGCATTTACATACCGATACAGGTTAATTACCTAAGGTCGTAAGTGGTGGGGTGCTAATAAACTATTTAGGGCTGTAAAGGAGCACCGCCTGCGAGCTGCTGCTGCATTAACCGCCGCCTGTGGTCAATTGATAAAAACTCCTCCTATCGATAATCTTCACTTCCGTAGATTCAAGTTTGTTGAAGACTTCTGTGACATTCATCATCATCATCATCATCAGTTAAGACTGATTATGCCTTTTAGCGTTCAGTCTGGAGCATAGTCCCCCTTATAAAATTCCTCCATGATCCCCTATTCAGTGCTAACATTGGTGCCTCTTCTAATGTTAAGCCTATTACTTCAAAATCATTCTTAACCGAATCCAGATACCTTCTCCTTGGTGTACCCCGACTCCTCCTACCCTCTACTGCTGAACCGATGAGTCTCTTGGTTAACCTTGCTTCTCCCAAGCGTGTAACATGACTCCACTATCTAAGTCTGTTCGCCCTGACTGCTACATCTATAGAGTTCATTCCCAGTTTTTCTTTGATTTCGCCATTGTGGACACCCTCCTGCCATTGTTCCAATCTACTAGTACCTGCAATCATCCTAGCTACTTTCATATCCGTAACCTCAACCTTATTGATAAGGTAACCTGAATCCACCCAGCTTTCGCTCCCACACAACAAAGTTGGTCGAAAGATTGAACGGTGCACAAATAATTTAGTCTTGGTAGTGACTTCCTTCTTGCAGAAGAGAGTAGATCGTAGCTGAGCGCTCACTGCCTTAGCTTTGCTACACCTCGCTTCCTGTTCTTTCACTATGTTGCCATCCTGTGAGAATATGCATCCTAAGTACTTGAAACCGTCCACCTGTTCTAACTTTGTTCCTCCTATTTGGCACTCAATCCGTTTATATTTCTTTCCCACTGACGTTACTATCGTTTTGGAGATGCTAATCTCCATACCATAGTCCTTACATTTCTGATCTAGGTCTGAAATATTACTTTGCAAACTTTCAATCGAATCTGCCATCACAACTAAGTCATCCGCATATGCGAGACTGCTTATTTTGTGTTCACATATCTTAATCTCACCCAGCCAGTGTATTGTTTTCAACATATGATCCATAAATAATGTGAACAACAGTGGAGACAGGTTGCAGCCTTGCCTTACCACTGAAACTATTCTGAACCATGAACTCAATTTACCGTCAACTCTAACTGCTGCCTGACTATCTATGTAAAGACCTTTAATTGCTTGCAAAAGTTTGTCGCCTATTCCATAATCTCGTAGAACAGACAACAACTTCCTCCTAGGAACCCGGTCATATGCCTTTTCTAGATCTTTAAAGCATAGATACAATTCCCTGTTCCACTCACAACACTTCTCCATTATTTGCCGTAAGCTAAAGATCTGGTCCTGACAACCTCTAAGAGGCCTAGATCCACACTGTTTTTCATCCAATTTGTCCTCAACTAATACTTGCACTTTCCTTTCAACAATACCTGAGATGGTTTTACGCACAACGCTGATTAAAGAGATACCTCTGCAGTTGTTACAATTTTTTCTGTTTCCATGTTTAAAGATTGGTGTGATTACTGCTCTTGTCCAGTCTGATGGAACCTGTCCCAAATCCCACGCCATTTCAGTTATCTGTGTAGCCACTGAAGAACTGACATGCCACTGTATTTGATGAGTTCCGACTTAATTTCTTCCACCCCAGCAGCTTTATTGCACTGTAATCTATTGACCATATTCTCCACTTCATGGAATGTGATCCTATTTCCATCATCATTCCTATCCCATTCCTATCCCATTGTACATCGAAATCTGAAACATTACTTATCGTATTTTCACCTACATTGAGCAACTCTTCAAAATATTCCCTTCATCTGCCCTAGGCATCTACAGGATTCACCAGGAGTTTTCCTGACCTGTTGAAAATACTTTTCATTTCCTTCTATCTGTGACATATTAGTATAAAATTTTAATCTACGAATAACAAGTATCTAAATGGTTCAAATGGTCCTGAGCACTATGGGACTCAACTGCTGAGGTCATTAGTCCCCTAGAACTTAGAACTAGTTAAACCTAACTAACCTAAGGACATCACAAACATCCATGCCCGAGGCAGGATTCGAACCTGCGACCGTAGCGGTCTTGCGGTTCCAGACTGCAGCGCCTTTAACCGCACGGCCACTTCGGCCGGCAAGTATCTAAATAAATAGTGTCCTGGACGCAAGAAATTTTTACAGTTATTGTTATCACAGCAAGAAACTTACTGGCAGGATAAAATATGTACGTTTCCGCATTACGCTTTTTATTTATGTTTGCGGCAGAATATAGTTTAGGCAAATTTCTAACTGACGGTTGTCGTACGAAACAGGCATTTATTCAAGCCCTCTGTAACTGTTACATTCGCAACAAACGTCAACAAATCTCTCATTGGACAGCGCAACAGCAATCGGCCTGAAAGGCGAGCGAGCCGAGTAAATTCGGAGCCGGCAGTCCTCCAGGGGCCTGGAGAATCTTATCCATTAGTGCGGAGTGCGCAGCCGTATCTCGCGATTCGGAGCCGCCAATGAGCAGCGCTGGTGTTTGTGTGAGCTGTGGCGGCCGCAGGCCATTCGTCTTGGGACGGGGCTGGGGGGTGGGGGCAGCGCTCTGTTCCCCAGGGTAATCCCCGCCCCGGAGGGAACGCTACCCGCAGCACACGACTCCTCACGGCTATCCCTCACCTCACTGGACGCGCCCATTCTCAGAGCCACGTAGCTCTGCCGTCTGTAGAACCATGAAGAGGGGATCTAAACCCTTGACAGGGCTACTACCAAAACTGTTTCCCCCCTCCCAAATAGCTGTCTGTGATTTCTTCTATGCAGATGAAACCTCTTCAGTCCCAAGCACACATTAAAAGTGCAAATGAGCTACATTTGTGGTAATATCTTTGTGTTAATGCTAGTTAACAATGAATGACCCTAGATAATTTCTTTGAAGCCATAGTGAATCTTTTGTAGATGGCATTATATATGATACCTTGGGACTTAAGCAGGATAATTATACACACAACTATGCAATTGCATGTTGCCTTATTACAAAAAAAAACCTGTCATAAACACTACAAATTATGTTCATATTTGCTCTTGATTTCAAGACAGGTCACACTGTTAGCTTGGTACCAAAAATTTCAGCCACTACAAGTAATACTCTAAATACTTAAACAAAAATTTTCTGAGCAAACTGTGTAAAGGGAAACCGTAATTATTTCGATTACTCACTTATTGTTACTCATTTTTGTATTTTCAGAACTCGCTTCTTCCTCACGTTTGAGCATGAGGCACTGTTTCTCCTTCTGAGGCACTGCATAGAAGCGTCATGTTCGTCATCAGATTGATCAATCTCTATGTCACACTCATCTGGATTAATTCTGTTGACCAGCTGAATGATCTCTTCATCATCAAGCCCGGAAATCAAGTGGAAAAACGTACAAACACATTGCAACTGACATTAACAAAGGCGGCACTGAGCCTAAACATATCATACGTGACACTCCAAAGTTTAAAGCTTATAAATCCGTTATAACGTTAATTCGGAGTTCGCTACAAACTTTGGGATGTCTGTACGGTTTTATACGATAGTAAAACACGTGAGAACATATGTAATTAGAAAAATTTGTGTCTTTACCTTTATTTCGCCATGCTGTGCAGTCTCAGAATCCAATGTTTCCAATCAGTGCTGCCACATCATGATGCTCGGAACAAGGAGGAACAAGTGAGCTGACGCAAACACGATGTCTATTGTACATGATACCACAGGTTATAAAAAGTTCAGTTGCGTGCTCGAGCGAAAACAAAATTAAACCTGGACGTATCACATACGATACCGCGCGAATGAAGAGGCTAACAATTTTTTGTAATTTTGCACTTTGGGTTCTGTAAAAATTGAAGCGTTCTAGTTTCTACATTATTACTAATCGACAACAAAAGATATACTGGTGACATTTCGCGTGTCCGTTCCCTTACCCTTCTTATATAAGAGACTCTGCGCTCGGCGTGAGATTTACGGTAGACACAAAGTATGTAAGTGGCCAATGTCTATTAGTACTGTGTGTGAAACCGAATTGAGATTCCAGTTGGACCTAGCGACGTGTTTGTCTACAACATTTTTTGCTGCTTTTCAAAACAAGGGATACCGAAAAGCTACTTCTATGTCCTCTACAAGAGAGTTTTTACCACGATCAAAAGAGGCTACGTTCGCACGATCCTACTGCGTTAGTAATTTTTTAAACATGGAAATTTATAACTTCAGCTCAGAAGTGAGAAAAGCATTTTAGCTTCATCATGTAGGATAAAAATTAAGAGAAGGGTAGGTTAATTGTCAATATCTGTTCTAATAAGGCAAATAATAGTGATGTCTTGGGAGAGAGGGAAGGACGCTTTAGGGATTTTCGTCCATAGTCTTTTAAATTAGTTAAGTTAAACAGTTACTTATTCTTTAGCTCATTTAAGGGAATTCCTTCACTTATCTCAAGTGGTTAAGGGGAGCCGGAGGTGCCTATGCTGCCCATGTCAAAATCACTAAGTTTGAGGAACATTTATGAATAAACTACCAAATAGAAAAATTTGATTTTTTTTACATATAGATTGGTTTGGTATTGCAGTTATGACAGAGGGATTTTGGAGTATCTTTTCTAGTTTCCTTCCAATTATTTTTTTTTATTAATGACCCAATTTTTTACAGATAATTGCTTTATAATTAAACTGAAATGAAACTACTGAACATATTGCCAAATGGCTGTGTTACAATGTAAGTTTGACCACTAGGAGTGCCGTATAAAAATTTCATCTCTCTAGCTTGAGTGGATTTTGAGAAAATGTTCCTTATATTCGAAAAATTCTAATTTATGGGAAATGGCTATCAAAGTTTCTCAATACATTCCTGCACTATAGGATGGATTATCAGGGTCTTCTTCTTCATCCTCCAAAAGCTTCCTCTTCTGTCTTCTTTTCTGGCCTGTTGTTCCATCATACTTCATATGCCTTTCTCTTCTTTCTGCTCCTCTTATCCTTTCTCTGTCAATATTTCTTAGTGCTCGTACAGTGTTCACCCCAGCTGTAAATCCTAATGCCTTCAGAACTTCACACTTCACACTGTTCCCTTGGTTGTAGGTTGCTATTGCATCATAAATGCCAAAGTGCAGTGGTTTTATGCTTACGAAGACCCTTTTAGGAATCACTTTCCAAATCAAATTGTTTACGCTCTCATTAGGATTCTGCGTCTTTCCGTGTAGACATTTGTGTAACAACTCTGGCGGTGCTAAGACATGAAAAATTGGTTTTATTGTTCCCTCCTGATTCTTGTACATACTGCATATTACCCGCTTTACACAAGAAGTATAATACTACCAACAACTGGCGCAACACTGAACTAATTCGAAACGGTAAACAGCAAAGAGATTTTTTTTTTCTTTATTGTGATTTCATGCCCCTGCCCCATATGGGCAGGGGAGGGCTGTCAGCAGCACAATCCGCCGCTCTTCAGCCGAGTGACATGACAACTAAAACAAGAATAACAGAATACATACATAAGGAGGTAAAAAAGGGGAACATAAAACAGAGTAAGGGGAGAAAATGGAGGTAAAAATACACTGACATGTAGACGTTCATTGGGGACAGTTAATAAAGTCATCAGAAAGTTAAAAAAAACACAGTTGGCGATTCTTAAAACACAGAGAAGACACGGGATGCGCATGCACAGGTTAAAAGTTGGCCATAGTATTAAAAACACTCCGAAACAACACACTTAAAACCCACTGGGAGCACACACAACGAAGAATAAAACTACCAGGCGGGACCTGCCGAGGGAAAGGTCAGAGAGGATGGAAAAGGAGGGGAGAGCATGGGGCAGCTGGGGAAGCGGCGGGATGAAGAAAGGAGGGGCAACCGTGGGTTCACGAAGAGGTAGGAGACACATGGGGCGGGAGAGGAAAAGGGAAGACAGGGCAGGAGGGAGCGCAGAGACACTGAAAGAAGGCACAAGAGATGGACGGGGAGTAGGAGGGTTAATCCGCTCAGAAGGAGGGAGGGGGAGGAGAAGGAGCCCGGAGGAGGAGGCAGGAAGAGGGGGTTAGAGTTGGTAGGAAGGGTAGATGTCAGGGCGAAGCTCATCATCCGGGAGTGGTAAACGGTGGAAGTTGTGTTGGGAAAGGAGATGGGGGATGTGGAGATGGAGAGAGGGAGGGACACAACGGTAAAGGCGCGGCAACTGGTTGGGAGTGGAGAGGAAGGGAGACACCAGGGGGTGAAGGGGATCAAGGCGGTGGACAATATATAGTGTGCGGATGTGTTCAAGGAAAAGGAGAAGGTGGGGGAAGGGGATGAGGTCATAGAGGATGCGCGTGGGGGACGGAAGGCGGATGCGGAAGGCGAGGCGGAGTGCATGATGTTCGAGGATTTGGAGGACTTTATAGAACCGTGGAGGGGCGGAAATCCAAGCGATGCTGGCATAACAAAGGATGGGGCGGATCATGGATTTGTAGGTGTGAAGGATGGTGGAAGGATGCAGACCCCACGTCCGGCCAGACAGGAGTTTCAGGAGGCGGAGGCGGTTGTGAGCTTTGTTTTGGATGGTAAGGAGATGGGGAGTCCAGGTGAGGTGGCGGTCGAGTGTGAGGCCAAGGTATTTGAGGGTAGGAGTGAGGTGGATAGGACGGCCGTAAATGGTGAGGTAGAAATCATGGAGGTGGAAGTAGCGGGTGGTGCGGCCTATGATGATCGCCTGGGTCTTGGAGGGATTAACATGGAGGAACCACTGGTTGCACCAAGCGGTGAATTGGTCAAGGTGGGTTTGGAGGGTACGTTGGGACCGTTGAAGGGTAGGATAAAGGGCTAGGAAGGCGGTGTCATCAGCGAACTGGAGAAGATGAACAGGAGGGGGAGGTTTGGGCATATCAGGAGATAGAGGAGAGGGGAAAGGACAGAACCTTGGGGCACGCCGGCAGAGGGGTAGAAAGTACGGGAGTTGGAATTGTGGATAGTCACATAGGAGGGACGATGGGAGAGGAAGGAAGCAATGAGACGGACGAAGTTGTTGGGGAGAGCATAGGTCTGGAGTTTGAAAAGGAGCCCGGGATGCCAGACACGGTCATAGGCGTTCTGGAGATCAAGGGAAACAAAGATAGCAGACCGACGGGAGTTAAGTTGGAGGGAAAGAAGATGGGTAAGGTTAAGGAGCTGGTCGTCAGCAGAGAAGGAAGGCCGGAAGCCACATTGGGTAA
Source organism: Schistocerca serialis cubense (assembly GCF_023864345.2). Lineage (NCBI taxonomy): Eukaryota > Metazoa > Arthropoda > Insecta > Orthoptera > Acrididae > Schistocerca > Schistocerca serialis. The sequence goes on along the minus strand of NC_064638.1, from coordinate 1,251,863,883 downwards.
GAGGAAGGAGGCGGTGCTGGTTAAGGTGGCGGTGGATACGGCGAGAGAGGATGGCCTCAAAGACCTTACTGAACACGAAGGTGAGGCAGATGGGACGACAGGAAGAGGTAGCAGAGGGGGGTTTGTTAGGTTTAGGGAACAGCAGGACACGGGAAGTCTTCCACAGGTCAGGGTAAAATCCAGTGGAGAGGAGGAATTGTACAGGGTAGCAAGGACAGACAGGAAGGATGGAGGGGATTCCTTGAGGTGACGGTAGGTGACGCCATCATGACCAGGGGCGGTGTTGCGTTTGGAGCGGAGGACAAGTGTGATGTCTTGCATGGTGATGGGAGTGTTGATGTCGGAGGGGGGTAGCCGATCCAAGTACTGGAAGCTAGGGGCGAGCGGGGGGAAAGAGGTGTCAGTGCGGTCAAGGACAGTGGGAAAGAGGGAGTAATCAAAATGGGGATCGTCAGGAATGGAGAAAACCTCGGACTGGTGGGAAGCAAAATGGTTAGCCTTACTGAGGTTGTCGGGAAAGGGTCGATTGTCATGGAGGATGGGGTGAGGCGGGGTGGGATGGCTACCAGTAAGGCAGTGGAAGGCTGACCAGTACTTGGAGGAGTTGACAGGGAGGGTGGAGTTGATGGGTGTGCATGTCTGACGCCAGTCCCGGCGTTTCTTTGCTGTAAGGAGGTTCCGGATATGCCGCTGTAATTGCCGGTGGCGGGTGAGAGTATCCCGGTCACGAGTGCGGAGTAAGGAGCGGTAGAGCCTGCGGGATTCACGCAGAAGAAGGACGGCCTGTGGAGGAAGCGTAGGGCGGTGAGGGTGGATGAGTTTGGTAGGGACATGAGCCTCCACAGCGTCAGTGATGGTCTTCTGAAGGAAGGAAGAGGCATGGGTGATGTCATCAGGGTGGTGGAAAGTGAGGGGGTGGCTTTCGACCTGTAAGGCAATGGATTCCCGGTAGGCATCCCAATTTTCACAGTGGTAGTCATGGACAGATTTTGGAGGGGCAGGTGGGCGGGTGGCTGCAGTGGCAGGAAGGGTAGAGGAGATGGTGAGAAGGACAGGGAGATGGTCACTACCGACGGGATCGAGGACATCAAAGGCAATGCGACCAAGGAGGTTGGGGGAAGTGAGGATAACATCGGGGTGGAGTTACTTTCAGGACGGATGTGCTGTGGGAGAGGAACAAGGTCACCATGGAGGGGGGCAAGGAACTGATGCCACCGCCTAAGGGTGGCAGGGTCACGGCTGTGGATGTTGAGGTCAGCGGCGATCACATAGGTGGAGAAGGTATGGTCAACATGGGAAATGAAGTCAAAGGGGAGAGGAGCTGCGGGGCGAATATAGATAGTGGCACAGGTGACGGTGAGGGAGGGAAAAAAGAGGCTGAGGAGAAGGTGTTCGGTTGGGTCATTGAGGAGGGGTTGTGGCCGGACAGGGAGATGTCTGAGGTGGCCGATAGCGACCCCGCCTCGAGCTAGGGGAAGGGGATTGTCAGTGCGGTGAAGGAGATAAGGGGAGATACGGACCACATGGTGGGGTTGGAGGAAGGTTTCATTAAGGATGAAGGACTCAACCTGGTGCTGGGAGAGGGTACGCATGAAGAGGCATTTGTTTGCTGGGAGGGAGCGAATGTTGAGGTAGAGGAGACGATACTGTTGACGAGCCATGGCGTTGGGTGTGGGAAGGGAGTGGGAAGGGGAGAGAGGAGCTTAAACGAGGGTGTCTAGGCGGGTGAAGGTAAAGTGGGCCTGGTTGTGGGAGTATGTGGCGTAGGTGTTTAAGTGGAAAACAGAGCGGGCAGCGAGGGAAATCTGCTGGAGTGTGTGGGGGCACTGGAAGGGGTGGATGTTCTGCAGGACAACAGTGAGGAACCGGATGATGTCTTCCGCTGTAGGAGGAGGGCGGAGGGAATTGTTAGGGTGGATAGGTGGGTCAATGGGGCGAACGGGGACAGTGAGTTCAGGGATGGTGGGAGGGGGTTGGCTTTGCATTTGGAGGAATAGGTGGGGTGAGGTTCATTGCAGGTGTTGCAGGATGGGGGGGAGGCAAGGTTGGGACACTGTTTGAGGAAGTGGGAGGCTTTACAATGGGGGCAGGTGGGTGGGTTCTTGCAGTTTTGGGTGAGGTGGTCATTGTACAGAAGACATCATTGGCAGCGGTAGGATTGGGGAGGGGAACAGGACGGATCAACAGGGTGGCGGCGGTTGAAAATCAGGGCTCCCTGCGTGAGGAGGTGGTCGATGGAGGAGGCGGACTCTGTAAAGATACGCATGAGGAAAGTAGGGCCAGAGGAGTTGTAAATACGGCGGGCAGATCGGACTTCCAGGGAGGGGTGGGCATTCAGTTCTGCCAACACCTCAGCCTCTGTGATCACAGGGCAGAGTTTTGTGATGATGGCAGTGAGGGTCGGCGGACGACGAGGCGGTTGGGGTTGACGAGGAGAGGAGGATGTAAGGAATGGGGTGAGGGATGCGTGGGGCCCAAAGGTGATGCAGGGAAGGCGCCGGAGGAGATCAGTATGGAAGGACGGAGAGGGAGACTTGATAAGGACAGAGTCTCTGTGAGGGATAAGTTGGGTGATGGGTGCACTGGGGATGTACTTCCGGATTTCAAGGGTGAGGGTGCGGGCATCCAGGAATTTCGGATCAGGGTTGGCTAGGACAAAGGTATACAGGGATGGGGCTGGAGAGGAGGGAGGTGGGGTGGTATCCATAGCGGGGTCAGTGGGAGGTGGGGCGGGCAGTGGCTTTTTGGAGGAAGGAGTAGAGGAGAGGTCGCCACTGGGCCGTTTGGAAGATTTTTTGGCAGGTGTTGCCTGGGAGGAGGGATGAGGGACTGGATGGATGGGGAGGTGGTGGGAGGCAGGGCCCTCCTGTGAGGCAGTAGCACCGGATGAGAGGGTAGGACGCTCTGTGGCGGCGGCTGTGGCGCGGCGGGCGGAGACTCTGGCAGGGGAAGCAGCGGTAGTCGCAGGGGGGAGAGGGGGAAAGTCGTCTCGGCGGGCGACAGGAGGGGGAGGGGGGTTGGGAGCAGGGACAGAGGCAGGAGCGGGAGAAGCAGCAGGGGCAGGAGCAGGGGTAGGAGCAGGAGTGACATACAGGTGGGGATACATCGATGGAGAGGAGATAGATGGGGAGGAGACTGTGAGTAGGGGAGGTGCATGAGACGGGTGAATCCCAGAGGAAGCACTCCATGACGTTACAGTGGGGGCAGGTGAAGGAGAGGTGTAGATGATGGTGGTAGTTGGGGCGTCCATGATCGCAGGCGGCAGCGAACACCGAGAGACGGCGGCAGCGGCGAGCACCGAGAGACGGCGGCAGAAGAAGCGGCGAGCACCAAGAGACGGCGACAGCGGCGGCAGCGGTGGCGGCGGTGGCTGAAGAAGCGGCGACCAGGTGGCGGCGGCAGAAGAGGAAGCGGCGAGCACCGACAGACGGCGACCAAGCGGCGGCGGCGGCGGCGGCGGCAAGCACCGGGCGGCGGCGAACAGACGACGACGACGGCGGCGGCGGCGGCGGGCAGCAGTGACGGCGTGCAGACGGGCAACAACGCGACAAGCACGGTTGGGGGCTCTTCCACGTCGAAGATACACCCTGAGAGTAGCCCAGGCAGGGCGAGTCCTCGATGAGGAAGTGAGGGAATCCAACCCTCGAATGAGCAAAGAGACGATGTTCCGCGCTCTTATTCATTGTAGTATCACAACTTGGTATTAGTGTTAATTTTCTTTTCCCTACGTTCTTCCTCTTCTTATACACACGGTTACTAAAACGTGGCATCGTAACCAGAACAAATGTGTACGACAATATTAAATGGAGCAAGATGTCCGAAATTCTGAGGAAAGTAGGAGTAAGCTGTAAGGAAATACTTGTAATGTTTGTCACAGAAAACAATGTAGCCAACCCTTGCACACTCGCTGTATTCGTAACATAAGGCGCTGTATGCGTAACAGGCCGAGAAAATCCCAAGCAGTTCGCCAGGAAGTCACGAGAGGGTGTTAGATGCATTCAGCGGCCGCCCATTTCCTCGGCAGGCATGGGGGAAATGGTAACAACTCCACTTCTACGGCGAGTAGAGCAATAATTCAAAGTTTACATTACAGAGGAATGTTCCAATTAATTTTCGGTAGCAAAAAAAAAAAAAAAAAAAAAAAAAAAATATAGTAATTTTTTGGATTTGACCACCTCCAGCTCCCCTTAAGGGGAGCCATGGTATAACGTAATATGTAGGTGATTCTAGTGGCTCAGCTGCTGCTGACTCAGGTATCTCATTAACGCCAGAAAAACATATGTAATGAGATTGTGTCTTTTAAAATTCTTCTTAAAACTGAGGGACACAGTGGTACAATTTCTGCAGACGATATTAGTTTTATAATAAATTCCATTAGACAAAAAGACAGGAGAAACGGTTCTAAAAGAATTGTTAAGTGACTCTCATTTTGAGGAAAACACATTGTATTCGGTACTGTATAACAAATGAAGCCATGCTAACAACAAATGTGGCATAAGAACTGGAGTCAATAAACAGGGTTTAGCGTTCAAAATTTGTGTGTGTACATGATGTAAACTTGAACTAGAAGAAGCATATTGCTGAGTTTCTTAAACATTTAAGTTCATATACGTTTGCTGTTCGTGTAATTGCTAGTCTTGGAAAGAAACGAATCAACCGCCTGACATGTTTTGCACATTTGCACTCAATAATCCCTTACGGAGCAATTTTCTGAGGTAACTCATCACTTAGAATGAATGTGTTGACTGCACAAAAGCGAGCGGTAAGATTAATGTGTGATGTTCACTAGTGATCGTCGTGTAGATACTTCTTCGACTGGGTGTAATGTGGACATGCTCGAAGAGTATATTCAGAAGTGTTATGCTTATCTACCAGAAGGAAACCATCAGGGTGGCGGAAGGGTAAAGATAAAGTGTGTAGATGTGGCAAAAAATGGTTGAAATGGCTCTGAGCACTATGGGACTTAATATCTGAGGTCATCAGTCCCCTAGAACTTAAAACTACTTAAACCTAACTAACCTAAGGACATCACACACAGCCATGCCCGAAGCAGGATTCGAACCTGCGACCGTAGCAGTCGGGCGGTTCCAGACTGAAGCAAAAGAAATTAGCTTATACTGACGGACATTGTGCTGAATCATTTTGTGCCAAGGTCTTTTCTTTCCATACAAAGAGAATGCTGTTCGCTTTAAATTACGATTATTTTATTCTTTCTATGAAGTTTATCACATATTTTCGGTATTATATAATTATTGTTTTCAGAACTACTAAACTGAACAGTGTTTCAGATTTTGTAAATGGTGCCCGATTTTTTACATTATGTGGATGAAAATTATGTGTCTTTTGAAAGTCAATATAGTACAAAAGTCTTGTAGTTCTTTAGTTGTGCTTCTTAGTGACACCCACGAGAATGATCTCATTCTTGGGTTTATGGAACGAAAACAGAATCTAATCTCTAATCTAATCTAATCGACTCTGTATGTACAGAACAGGGAATCAGTGATCATAAGGCCGTTGCAGCATCCCTGAATATGGAAGTTAATAGGAATATAAAAAAGGGAGGAACGTTTATCTGTTTAGCAAGAGCAATAGAAGGCAGATTTCAGACTACCGAACAGATCAAAACGAAAATTTCTGTTCCGACACTGACAATGTTGAGTGTTCATGGAAAAAGTTCAAGGCAATCGTAAAATGCGTTTTAGACAGGTACGTGCCGAGTAAAACTGTGAGGGACGGGAAAAACCCACCGTGGTACAACAACAAAGTTAGAAAACTACTGCGAAAGCAAAGAGAGCTTCACTCCAAGTTTAAACGCAACCAAAACCTCTCAGACAAACAGAAGCTAAACGATGTCAAAGTTAGCGTAAGGAGGGCTATGCGTGAAGCGTTCAGTGAATTCGAAAGTAAAATTCTATGTACCGACTTGACAGAAAATCCTAGGAAGTTCTGGTCTTACGTTAAATCAGTAAGTGGCTCGAAACAGCATATCCAGACACTACGGGATGATGATGGCATTGAAACAGAGGATGACACGCGTAAAGCTGAAATACTAAACACCTTTTTCCAAAGCTGTTTCACAGAGGAAGACCGCACTGCAGTTCCTTCTCTAAACCCTCGCACAAACGAAAAAATGGCTGACATCGAAATAAGTGTCCAAGGAATAGAAAAGCAACTGGAATCACTCAATAGAGGAAAGTCCACTGGACCTGACGGGATACCAACTCGATTTTACACAGAGTACGCGAAAGAACTTGCCCCCCTTCTAACAGCCGTGTACCGCAAGTCTCTAGAGGAACGGAGGGTTCCAAATGATTGGAAAAGAGCACAGATGGTCCCAGTCTTCAAGAAGGGCCGTCGAGCAGATGCGCAAAACTATAGACCTATATCTCTGACGTCGATCTGTTGTAGAATTTTAGAACATGTTTTTTGCTCGAGTATCATGTCGTTTTTGGAAACCCAGAATCTACTATGTAGGAATCAACATGGATTCCGGAAACAGCGATCGTGTGAGACCCAACTCGCTTTATTTGTTCATGAGACCCAGAAAATATTAGATACAGGCTCCCAGGTAGATGCTATTTTTCTTGACTTCCGGAAGGCGTTCGATACAGTTCCGCACTGTCGCCTGATAAACAAAGTAAGAGCCTACGGAATATCAGACCAGCTGTGTGGCTGGATTGAAGAGTTTTTAGCAAACAGAACACAGCATGTTGTTATCAATGGAGAGACGTCCACAGACGTTAAAGTAACCTCTGGCGTGTCACAGGGGAGTGTTATGGGACCATTGCTTTTCACAATATATATAAATGACCTTGTAGATAGTGTCGGAAGTTCCATGCGGCTTTTCGCGGATGATGCTGTAGTATACAGAGAAGTTGCAGCATTAAAAAATTCTAGCGAAATGCAGGAAGATCTGCAGCGGATAGGCACTTGGTGCAGGGAGTGGCAACTGTCCCTTAACATAGACAAATGTAATGTATTGCGAATACATAGAAAGAAGGATCCTTTATTGTATGGTTATATGATAGCGGAACAAACACTGGTAGCAGTTACTTCTGTAAAATATCTGGGAGTATGCGTGCGGAACGATTTGAAGTGGAATGATCATATAAAATTAATTGTTGGTAAGGCGGGTACCAGGTTGAGATTCATTGGGAGAGTGCTTAGAAAATGTAGTCCATCGACAAAGGAGGTGGCTTACAAAACACTCGTTCGACCTATACTTGAGTATTGCTCATCAGTGTGGGATCCGTACCAGATCGGTTTGACGGAGGAGATAGAGAAGATCCAAAGAAGAGCGGCATGTTTCGTCACAGGGTTATTTGGTAACCGTGATAGCGTTACGGAGATGTTTAGCAAACTCAAGTGGCAGACTCTGCAAGAGAGGCGCTCTGCATGGCGGTGTAGCTTGCTCGCGAGGTTTCGAGAGGGTGCGTTTCTGGATGAGGTATCGAATATATTGCTTCCCCCTACTTATACCTCCCGAGGAGATCACGAATGTAAAATTAGAGAGATTAGAGCGCGCACGGAGGCTTTCAGACAGTCGTTCTTCCCGCGAACCATTCGCGACTGGAACAGGAAAGGGAGGTAATGACAGTGGCACGTAAAGTGCCATCCGCCACACACCGTTGGGTGGCTTGCGGAGTATAAATGTAGATGTAGATGTAACTATAAAATTTTAAGGGCATTATTTACCACATCCCAAATACTACAGTTCTTTTTTCTTCATTATTTTCATATTTAGAACACGTATACAAAATTAACCAGAGTAATTGATACTTATGTTTCCTGAAGATGTTCATTTCTTAGAGATATGTCACTCTGGAAATAAGTTCGCCACACACAGACAAAATGGAAGTGGGAATTTGGCTCCTCCGTAGGGTCGTGTACATGTTTTAGATAAAATGTTTCATCTCTTTTGAAAATTATATGTTAACTATAACTAAAGGTTAAAAATGTGTACTGCACTTTGACTGTCTGTGACACATGTATTATTCACATAGTGGTTGCGGTATTTCGTGACCCTTCCGTTACGGCTACATTTTTATCACCAATACGCCAGCGCAGTCTACCGTTCAACTGGCGTATGTCAGTTAACTTTTTATTTTATTTACTTCAACAACGTTACTGGGATCCAAATGTGGAGCAGATTTTGTACCTTGGTAACGATAAAAACAGCTGAGAAACTAGCTGTGTCCCGTGACAATCAACGCAGCGACAGGTCGATACCGCAATCGAGTTCAGACAGTCTATCCAGTTCGCCCACGTATGAGCGGGAAACTGGGTGCGTTCCATTTCGCTGGCTTCGTTAAAATTGCGGACGCGCCATTTCCAGCCCATTTCCCCGATATGCCGCACGTTAGATTCGTGCGTGCTTGAGAGCGCGGCAGCTGATGCTGCAGGCTTTTTCCCTGCCGTTTCATCCCACCGTGCAGAAATCTACTTGAAAATTGTGGATTAAGGCTTCCTCACTAACGAGCTACGCGCAAATCGGGTTTGTACCTCACTAGAGAGGAAAGCGCGAAGGAGGAAACCAACAGCGTTCTGCACATAGCCCATAAACTCACAGGTGATTGCATCTGTCTGCGTTTGAAATCCCTATACAATATCAGTCGCTTGCGAACGACTACAGGCTTTCAATTAAAAAGTTGAACACGACAGTCACTTTTAACATCTCTCCAACCAAACAAATCCTGTTCTCGCCAGAAGTGGCAGAGCACCATTTAAGGCGTCAGACCTACGTCCAAGGTCAGCCTTCTTCATAATTAATAACGTATTTAAATAAATAAATAAAGTAGATAACAAATAGACTTCCTCAAATAGACGGTCGAGTTTCAGTTTATATAAAATAAGAGCTACTCTTAATAATTTCTTCATAATGTTGGTCCACAGTGGTAATATATTTCTTTAGTCAGTACCGCCATTAGACTGTTGTTTATTTACAGTGTTACATTTATACTTACACAATCATGATATCAGCTTCGAAGTGCCCTTATCAAGTGTTTTCTGAAAGCAGGTTAGACGATAACAGTGAAACGCATAGCAAGTATATAACCGTATAAGAATCCACATTTGTAATGCTTACTTACAAGTGTCATAAATTACCTAAGATGGCATACTGTCAAATTAAAATACACTATTAGACACATTGCCTAAGAGTCGATATTTCTGGTAGAGCCTACTGCTTTGTTTCATTACTGAGTACACCATCTCGACTGAATGACAGTTGGCTACGTGTCAAATTGCCTTGGTCAAAGAAATTCCTGTTAACATCAGGTGACCTCCTTATTTTTTATTTTATTTTATTTTATTTTATTTTTTACTCAGTGTCTGGTAGGATAGGAAAAATTAGGAGCAATTTATTTTCTTTGGTAGTTGTTACATCTTTGCAGTACCTGTTTATCTTAGTATACAATGAAGTTGCCTGCTCATAAACATAAACAGTAACAAACCTCTCGATATCTTTCTATAAGATCTCTTTTACACTATGAAAAGACAGTTATTTGTACCACCAAAGGTGGAAGTTTGAGTGAAAGTGGGTTACATCCATTTTTGAGTTATGTATTGGTATGGGCAATGTATGGTCACCTTTTTCACCGCCGATTGTCGCCGTCACTTATCACTTCCTGCCGTGTTGGAGGCTGTTACGTGTGTAGCACAGAACGCGCCGTGTATTTTCAGAAGTGGAATAATGCAACAATTTGTTTTCGGCTGCACTTTCCGCGACAAGAAGGAAGTATTATATGATTCCTATTAAAGGCAAAGAGGCAACAATAAGAACCCTTATGCATTAACGTAAATCATCTTAAGACATAAGATTCATCGACAAGTACATCATCTAACACAGAGACACAATGTCTTAATTTCAACAAATCCGTGGTCAAATTTGCTGTTTAATAATGCGAAGTTAAGTTATTGACATATATCGATGTTTTTTACTTATATATGGCTTGGGAAACGTTCGAATGTTGATGTATAACGAAGTTAACATATCTCATTGTTAAATTCTTAACACTGTTGCACGCTTTTCTCATCCGTTTACTTGCATTTAGTATATCCTTTACATCGAGCGAAAAATAAGACAAGATAAGAAAAACATAACAGACATGAAGAGTGACCATAACGATACAAACCACTTTTTTAATCGTTGCTATTTTGCAGCTGTTTCTATGTTATACAAATCAATTTCAAATGAAAATACTAGCTACAATACGTGTGCGTCAGACAGCGTACGTTATACATTTCTGATAAAATTTCGGAGCCTAAATGACGTGAAATATGTATCAATTAGAATTCAGTCGAGATATTCATGTGTGGGCTGTTCGCTATCAAGCAAGGATATTGTGAATGCTCCTTGATTGGTTGGTAAGTCTATACGGGGAAACATGGTCACTGTATGTCCGTTTTTCCTAAGGCATATGTGTTTTGCTCATTACTTTACACCAGTAAAACTTCCTTGCCGAAAACACAGCAATATTACTATACGCATTATCTACAATGTATTGAGATTCTGGCTAGGTAATAGTTGGGAGCTTACGAAAACAGTATAATGACAAAATTGCAGTATAAAAACATTTAATTCAATCTCTCAAATAAACTCTGCTGCCAGAGGATGATTTTTGTGCTTGCAAATTTTTAGTTATGATTAGTGTCGTTTACATTTCGTTAGCAAAAACTGCCGCGGAATTACGGCGACTGTCCTGCAGCTTTGATTTTTCGCTCTTTGTTGCTGAGGATTCGAGAGATTCAGTTTGAAGCTAGTGTGCTCTACTTTAATTGAGCTCGCTTCTGCAAGCTGCCCATACTTTCCCGTTAGAGAGCTTTACTGGAGTGTGTATCTCCCATCATGTGTTGACAGAATGGTGTTCTTTAAGGTTTCCTTGTTCCTTAATATGTAGGGCCATGTACATTGAGTGTAAACGTTGCACAGTTTGATTCGAAGTTTCACTTTTACAATGATTCTGGATATTTACAGTATATATATCTGTATTACAAATTTTTATTTGTGGATCAAGAGGAATAAGAGGATAATTTCAGCATTTCACTTGATATTGATTTACGTTTATTTACATCAAGTAAAACTGTAGATGTAGAAGGTTCATATAGAATATACCGATGAAACAGTAATGAAGTTCAAATTCTCTTTAGTTGCGGAATTTGTTAGACCGAAGTTGCGAACATGCTCCGTTCACAAGCATAAGAGTGCTTATGGTAATATAACCAGAAACAAAAATTTAAAAAATGGCAGAGTTAAAGCGAAAGGATCTCAAGCTACGTTTTCCTAACATATCCGCTGTGTACCAAGATTTCTATGTGAAACTAACAGAGGATGGACTGAATGAAGAATACGTAATGAGGAAACCAGCGGCTGCAGTACCGGTAAAGAAGGAACTGTTGTGTTATCATGAATGTTTGGATATGCTGTCGGTTGAGCAGTGTAACCGCCGTTGGGACATTTTTGTTCCATAACAAAATTTTTAACTCTCTCCCTCTTCTCATTGTTGTAGGAGTTGAATGAGAGTTCATTTCGTAGCCTAGTAAACACTTTAATGAGACTCAGCGGTTTCAGTAGCATAGTTTTCGAGAAAAAATAATAAATACTTATAACCGCCGAAGTGTCGTGTTTTGCTCACTGAACAAAGTAAGTGATGGCGACTGCTTGAACTTTTTGGTGCCCTTTGTTGCGTGTGCTACTTCAATGCAAATACGAAACTGTAAATACAGCCTTTCTGACGCAAGAAAGAAAATATTTATACAGAGCAAACAAACACTGTGAAATAAGGCTTCATGGCTCGTTCAAACGGTTCAAATGGCTCTGAGCACTATGGGACTTAACATCTTAGGTCATCAGTCCCCTAGAACTTAGAACTACTTAAACCTAACTAACCTAGGCACATCACACACATCCATGCCCGAGGCAGGATTCGAACCTGCGACCGTAGCAGTCACGCAGTTCCGGACTGAAGCGCGTAGAACCGCACGGCCACCGCGGCCGGCTCATGGCTCGTCTTCGCGGTCTCACGGATGAGCAGATGTTAGCTTTGATGAATAATAATGAAGGAGTTGAACCCGAAGGGGAATGTGGAGACGTTATTTCAAGTGATTCTGATTCAAAACAAAGTACAGCTGAGAGATTTAGTGAATCAGTGGCCAGCGATGAAGATTCTGATGAATCTCCACATATACACAGATGTGGAAAAGATAAGAAATAATTTCTTTCTAATCTCATACAATGTTATTGTCCTGTTTCCATTGCAATTTTGTTCATTCTGTGAATGACCCAGAGAGCAATTACGTCGTCATGGTACTAGAAAGGGTAGTAGAGGCGGTTCTGATTCAGTGATTCGTGGCGGGGCTGCCAGAGCAGATACATTTGGCATTTTGCACGATAACGATAATGAACAGTGTAGAGCTACAGGCGTTGCCGAGACTCATCTAAATGACACAGAATTGAGCCATACAGCTGCTAAAAGGGGGGGGGGGGGGGTGGTTCGGTAAAAGACACTTCCTCAGTAATCTGAGCGTAGGTACAGAGATTGAAACCAAAAAAATGGGAAGCAGTGTCAGTTAATATTTGAACAATGTTGCTTATAATCCGTCTTGATTGCAAAAATGTGTATTCACATGACCGGTTTCGGTTCCTCTAGAATCACCTTCAGATCTGCAATTTCGGTTACAGGAGTTACCCGTTGACATACAGCAACCTTCACATGCTGCGTGTGGACGGGCTACCCCTGTAACCGAAATTGCAGATCTGAAGATGGTTCTAGAGGAACCGAAACCGTTCATGTGAATAAACATTTTTGCAATCAAGACGGATTATAAGTAACATTGTATAATAAGTAATTGCGGTATCCTATCAGACATTATGTCTGGTTTTGCAAATAATATTTGAACTCCTGGAAAGCGCGAACAGCAAACTATTCTAAGAATTCTGGTCCCCCTCCATACACGAAAAGATTTGTCAGTTATTTTTCCTCGAGTGCTTGGCGTTTTTTTTTTTTTTTTGTTTCCTGTTTCTCCAGTATTCCCCCATTTTCTCCTCATGAAGTCTCTTCCTTTCTTCTGTCCATGTTGTTCCCGATTTTTATTTCTTCTGCTTTGAAAGCCTTCCGAATTTAGTATTTTCCTTTTAAAACGGTTTCTTTCTGCTATTTCTGATTCTTTCATGTTGTTTCTTTCAAATCTTTTCTTACTTCTGTAATCCATGCTATTGTCGATTTCTTCTTCCAGAAATATAGGAGTACTTGTTTTGTTAGTCTATTTCCATCCATTCGGTAGAGATGTCCAAAAAAGTTAATCTTCGTTTGGCCATTACTTCAGATATTTTCTCTATATTTTTGTAGATTTCCTCATTACTTCTTATTTTCCAACCATCTGCAGTTTTCATTGCACCCATTATTTTTCTAATAATCCTTCTTTCCAGTACCTCTAGTCTGTCCATCTTATAGTTCATCGTTAGGCATTCAGATCCATATAAATATTCTGGACGTACCACTGTGGTGTAGTGTATTAGTTTTGTTTTTCTAGATATACATTTCTTGTTATAAATATTTTTGGTCAAACCATATGCTCTTTCCATTTTGTTAATTCTTACATATATTGCAGATTTTTCTTGGCGTTTATTCATTGACGAACGTACTTTCAAAGAAATTAAACAATGCACTAGAATAGAAGCGCGTAGTGTGTTGGTAGGTGAAGAATGGTGATTACCGTAAGAACGATCGTAGGTGTTACTTGCTATTGTAAATGTTAAGTATAACACCGAACCCACAGAAATAGAAGTGGACCTCATTAGGTCTGAGAAGTTTGTGACGTCACACGAAGAAGACTGTAAGTATATACGCTGAAGAGCCAATGAAACTGGTATACCTGCCTAATATCGTGTAGGGCCGCCGCGAGCATGCAGAAGGTGCCGCAACTGGACGTGGCATGGACTCGACGAATGTCTGAGTTAGTGGTGGAGAGAACTGGATCCGTAAGAGTACGAGGAGGTGGAGATATCTTCTAAACACCACGTTGCAAGGCATCACAGATATGCTCAATACTGTTCATGTCTGGGGAATTTGGTGGCCAGCGGAAGTGTTTAAATTCAGAAGAGTGTTGCAGGAGGCACTGTGTAGCAATTCTGGACCTGTTGGTGGTCGCATTGTCCTGCTGGAGTTGCCCAAGTCCGCCGGAATACTTACGTACGTGTCACCTATCAGAGTCGTAACTAAACGGATCAGGGGTTCCATATCATTCCAACTAAACACGCCCCACACCACTACAGGCCTCTATCAGCTTGAACAGTCCCCTGCTGACATGCAGGGTCCATGGATTCATGAGGTGGTCTCCGTACCCGTACACGTCCATCCGCTCGATACAATTTGAAACGAGACTCGTCCGACCAGATAACACGTTTCCAGTCATCAACAGTCCAGTGTTGGTGTTGACGGGCCCAGGCGAGGCGTAAAGCTGTGTGCCATGCAGTCATCAAGGGTACACGAGTGGGCCTTCGGCTCGGAAAGCCCATATCGATGATGTTTCGTTGAATGGTTCGCATGCTGACACTTGTTGATGGTCCAGCAAATCTGCAGCAATTTCCGGAAAGGTTGGACTTCTGTCACGTTGAACGATTCTCTTCAGTCGTCGTTAGTTCCGTTCTTGCAGGATCTTTTTCCGGCCGCAGCGATATCGGAGATACGATGTTTCACCTGTTTCCTGATATTGACGGTACCCTCGTAAAGAGGTCGTGCGGGAAAATCCCAACCTCATCACTACCTCGGAAATGCTGTGTCCCATCGGTCGTGCGCCGACTATAACACGACGTTCAAACTCACTTAAATCTTGATAACCTGCCAGTGTCGCGGTAGTAACCGATCTGACAACTGCGCCTGACGCTTGTTGCCTTGTATAGGCGTTGCCGACCACAGCGGCGTATTCTGCCTGTTTACGTATCTCTGTATTCGAATAGTCATGCCTACACCAGTTTATTTGGCGCTTCAGTGTATTTAAATAAAGGAAAAAATATTAAATGTGAGAAATATTTCACCTCATTTCCACTACAACTATTGCGTCAAAGAAACCGTTAAAAGGTTATTTGGTACAATACTCAAAATTAGAAGGGAAGTAATCGAATGAAAATATGTGGTCCCAGAGACTTTTTAAAGTCTTAAGTATCTATGATGTGTATATTCAGACAGAAGCGATGAATGAAAATTTGTACTAAGGCGGGGATTAGAAGCCAGGACTCCTGCCCACTAGGCAGATGCACTAACCACTACACCATCCTGGCACAGTGGCTTCGCGCAACTGCCGGACTACCCTAGCACGCCTCTCTCCACAATCCAAATTCTCAGTCACATCTCAGCCCACTTGGTACATACCCCCTCTACCCTCCAACCCAAAAAAGAAAAAAAAATCGAATAGCATTGCAGAGGTTCTGCAACAGTATTGGAATAGCACATCAACATCGAAAGAAACTTGGGATTATAGGTCCTCTGATTGAGAAGGGAAGGGTACTAGGCTAGTTCGTGCAGCTGTGCAAAGCCACTGTCCCCTGGGCTGTGCAGTCCTTAGCACATCCGTCTGTTAAGCAGGAGACCTGTTTGAATCCCGGCTTTGGCACAAATTTTCATTCGTCGCTTCAGTCTGCACATATATGTCATAGGAGAGAAGTGCCCAAGTGCATGACGGAATTTCGCGAGGACCTATACAAGAGTGTAGCTTTCAAAGACGACGATACGAGCTGTGAGTGTACCTAGGAGAGTCAGTAAAGAGCATAATAATTCTTAGTTCCTGGCATCCAGGTGTACAAGTTAGAACTGACTCAAAGTCATAGCCTGCCATAGTGACACGTTACACCGAAACTAGGTACGAAGCATATGTTATCAGATGTTCCGCAACTACTGAATGAAAGCTGCTGCAAGAAGGTGCTCTCTTCATATTTTTTATGATGTTCTGTGTTTACTAAGCATTAAAGCTTAGGTTATTTACTGAAAGTAACAATTGTCAAAATAACAGACGAGATGAGTAAGACATTTTCTTCTCAAGCATGCAGAGGAACTTGATAAAGATTACACAGGAACAAGGGTCAGACCTTTAAGCGATCCAATTTGAATCATTAGACATAGGTGGAAGCTGCCACCACTGCTAGGTGCGAAAATCTTCCGAAGGAGGGAGAACAAGAACGTACATCGTGTGACAAAACCTGTGTGTAAGAAATGTGTCGTTACAGTTTCCTATATCTGAGCAGATTTTAATGTTTTATCTACAGACACCGATGATCAGTAGGTATCTAAAAGGAAAATTTCTTACATACACTGTGAATCCAGCCCCAAGGAGAGAGCAGGTAATACTGGTAGCGTTCATCTGGAACCTAGAGCCTTCCGAATAGCAGACGCTCTGGGCAGATCTCCTAGGGGAGAAGTTTGACTTCAGAGAATAAACTGTTTACTCCAAGCCACCGTCTCGACGCTGGTTTAAAGTGTCACAATAGAAGACGGTCACACAAAGGTACGTCTTAGCAGACGTAGTAAGCTCGATACATGACCCACAGTAACACAACGTCAGTGGGTTTGCACTGGTCAGAGTGTTGCAACATCGGTCGCCACAGACGAAAGGCCTCAGGGCGGGGCCAAGTGTCAACGACGTTTAGCTTTCAACTGAACGCTATTGCTACCAAACTTGAAGTTTATTAGTGTGAAGTCCAGATACATACCGAGCGCGAGAAGGGGAGAATGCTGTATGTGTTTGGCCAGAGGCACTCTAGAGGTGGACTGCCGCTCGTCAGATTGGTTGAAGCCTGAAGCTGGAATGGTGGGCTGACTGTAGGAATGGAGAAATAGTGCGCCGGCGTAATCCTTTAGAAACACATGTTTTTGTACTGAGAGGGACTTCTCAGTCATATCACCGGGACGCCAACACCGTTTCGCTTGTTGCCAGCCTCGATAAGCTCTGACAAGTCTCTTTCTGTCACTTAGAGTGCTGCTCTCAACATTTCACTTAATATGCCGCTAGTGTTCGCTGCGCTCAGACACTGACTTCTGTTGTGTAACAATAGCACCCTTTACTTTTTATAATGTTTAGAATTAGCCTTCAGTGTAGTAGATAGTCTAATTGCAAATAAGCAGTGTTAATTAGACCCCTGGGTATCCTTGAGTCCCTGCTGCAAGGTAGGTGCCTTGTGAAAGCGTATGGTGCTACTGTAAACAATCAATCTGCCTTCACAGGTGGTTTGCCTTTCTGCACTTGCTCCAAACTGCTCGGAAATTGCAGACTGGCCTGTACCCCCTGTCTTGCTTCCACCCTGTGTTAGGACATAACGAATACTGTCCTCTCTTCTCTTGCTTCCTGCAGCTGGACGCGCTGATTTGAATTCTTGACACGAATAGGTAACGTTTTGTACGATGAGGATGTTACTGAATGATGAAATTTGGAATATGGAACACAATTTCGAAAATGTTGCTGTATAAGCAATCTTTTTGAACTTAATTAATAACAACACTTCGTAGTTACATAAAAACTTGCGCAACTACACACATGTTCATTGTCATATAAGATCAGTAATGTTTTAAGAAGGGAGGAGGGAATGTTGATGTGTAATGGAGCACAAGCTCGGATGGTGGGAGGATGGGGAAGGAAATCGGAAGTGCCCTTTCAAAGGACCCATCCCAACATTCACCTCAACTGATTTATGAAATCACGGGAAACAAAAGTTTGGACGACAGGATAGGTATTTGAACAACCGAGCTCTCGAAAACGAATCCAGACTTCTAACCACTCCAACATCTCACTCGGTAACGATGTTATCTTGCAAGCTGTAGTTCTATAACATTCAGTCTGTAATACCCTCTTATGCATATTTTTTATTTCATTTAACATTTTACTTAATATTTTATTTCTCTTGGTGAATGAGTTTGCCTTAGACTATACAAAAATTTTTCAAAGTGTTGCGGCTGATCCCGGTGGAGGTTCGAGTCCTCCCTCGGGCATGGGTGTGTGTGTTGGTCCTTAGGATAATTAAGGTTAAGTAGAGTGTAAGCTTAGGGACTAATGACCTTAGCAGTTAAGTCCCATAAGATTTCCCACACATTTCAACATTTTTTTTTTCTTAGTGCCTGCTTTACGAGACAATGAATATCACAAGGTCTTAATCATTATGTTGGTCTTCTGCAGATGCGATTGTGCGAGCGCAAAAGATCTTCTCGATTACAAAAATGTAGAGGAAGCACGAGATGTACACTGTCGGCAAAAAAGCACAGCACCATGACGTTGTGCGACATAAACGAAGTTAGTACGCGTATTTCTGTCCGTGAAAGATGACGTCTGTTCAAACTTCACAGTAGAGCATTAAGAGTGGCTCTGGCAGCGCCACTGTGAGAATGTAAAACAGGGGTGCTCACCTCATTAATTTGAAAGAGGTCGTATAATGGTGTTACGAGAAGCAGAATGTTGCCTCTGCGAATGTGCAGAGAGATTTGGCAGGAATATAATCCTTGTACGAAGCTGCTGGCAGCGGTGGTCACGAGAATGCCCAGTCGCAAGAGGAGGGGCTCTGGAGCTCTGGACGCTCACGTGACACTGCCGAGAGGTAAGACCATCGTATTCGGCGTATGGCTCTAGCACATCGCACTACATCTGCAGGATCAATCTGAGCAGGAATTGGCACCACAGCGACACAACGAACTGTAATAAGCCGGCCGGAGTGGCCGAGTGGTTCTAGGCGCGCCCGCATCTCGTGGTCGTGCGGTAGCGTTCTCGCTTCCCACGCCCGGGTTCCCGGGTTCGATTCCCGGCGGGGTCAGGGATTTTCTCTGCCTCGTGATGGCTGGGTGTTGTGTGCTGTCCTTAGGTTAGTTAGGTTTAAGTAGTTCTAAGTTCTAGGGGACTGATGACCATAGATGTTAAGTCCCATAGTGCTCAGAGCCATTTGTTCTAGGCGCTACAGTCTGGAACCGCGAGACCGCTACGGCCGCAGGTTCGAATCCTGCCTCGGGCATGGATGTGTGTGATGTCCTTAGGTTAGTTAGGTTTAAGCAGTTCTAAGTTCTAAGGGACTGATGACCTCAGAAGTTAAGTCCCATAGTGCTCAGAGCCATTTCAACCATTTGAACTGTAACAAACTGGTTACTTCAAGGACAGTTCCTAGACAGACGCCATGCACAATGCATTCCACCGACCCCAAACGACAACCATCTGCGACTTCAGTGATGTCAAGCGAGACCTCAGTGGGGGGTCACGGTGGAGGTCTGTTATGTTTACTGATTAAAGATGGTTCTGCTTCGGCGACAGTGTTGGGTGGAAGGAATCCAGTCGAGGGCCCACAACCAATCTCTCTGCTTGCTAGACACGCTGGACCTATATCTGGAGCTATGGTCTCGATTCGAGATAGGTCTGGTGATCGAGAAGGCCAAGGGAACATGTTGACAATCTGTAGAGCATGTTGGGTTACAACAGCATATGTGGGCGAGCGTTATACTGTTGGAGAAACTCATCCAAAAAGGCAGTTCACGAGTGACTGCATGACAGGTCGGATCATGTGACTGAACACTCTCGGGGTTATCCCATGCAGCCTGACTGTGAAACTGTACGTCACCCTGGTGGCTCGACCTGTTGTGCTGGCACTCACGAACAGCACTCCAGGGGGTGTTTTTTTTTTTAAGTAAAAAAACGCTGGGGCACACAACGTTGCTGTAAGCCAACATGCTCTACAGGGTGTCCACATGTTCTCTTGGCCTCCTCGGTCAGCAGATCTGTCTCCATTCGAGCACATACGGGACGTCATCGAACGACAACTACCGGCGCTCTACTGACCGACCAAATGCAACAGGAATGGAACTCCGTCTCACAATCTGACATCCGGCACGATGCGTGCGCGTTTACAAGCTTGCATTCAACAGTCTGCCGGTTACACTGGTTACTTATGTACCAGCATCTCACTTTTGCAAAGGCTTAGTTCGC
Source organism: Schistocerca serialis cubense (assembly GCF_023864345.2). Taxonomy (NCBI): domain Eukaryota; kingdom Metazoa; phylum Arthropoda; class Insecta; order Orthoptera; family Acrididae; genus Schistocerca; species Schistocerca serialis. The sequence continues at coordinate 1,251,843,939 of NC_064638.1, read as the reverse complement.
GCTTACATTAACTTGTGATGTTGGAACGTTAATCACTTAAATACGTTACCTAGTCGAATGTATTCTCGAAATTTTGTTATTCAACCATAATTACGAGGCCTGTTCAGAAAGTAAGCTCCGATTGATTGCCAAATTGAAACCACAGTGAACATCAGAAATGTTTTACTTGTAACAATTAGCTACACCTTTCAGCTACTTCTCTACGTAGTCGCCGTTCTGACTTAGACTTTTGTCATAGCGTTGTACCAACTTTTCAATAGCCTCATCATAGAAGGCAGCCGCCAGTGCTTTCCGCCAATTCTCCACGCTGGCCTACACCTCGTTGTCTGTGTCAAAATGTTGTCTTCAAAGACAGCGGTTCATGTGACCAGGGATGAAACTCAGGGGGAGACAATTGCGGACTGTATTGTGGGTAATCTCACATTTCCATTTGAAAACGATGCAGGAGCATCGTCATTGCCCCTGCAGAATGCGGCTGAGAATTGTCTTGAAGAAGAAACAGCACGACAGTTATGTGATGTTAGCTGCATAGCTTCAGGCGAAATTTCTCACCAGGCCCTCGTACTTGGCGGCAGACACTATTTTCTAGACATCTTTACGCACTCACTGCGAGCTCAGAAATGAGAAGAGCGACGTGATGCTAACTGGGGTTATACTAGAGACACTACCCAACACATCTGTGCAAAGCATTATCGGATTTTCATAGTCGTTTCCATTTCGCGACCGATCGGAGCTTACTTTCTGAACGCCCCTCGTAATTATTGGTGCTGGTATTTTTTCTGGTAGTGTATGATCAAATTTCCGCGTTTTCCGGTAATTTACTTCAGTTTAAGCATTCACAAACGCCGCAGATATGCACTCTCTTACAACTTCCTCGTAAATAATGTAGGTAAGTACGCCACATTCTTTTCATGATAATTACGCCGTACGTAATGGCGTATATCAGTTAATGGTGATGAGTTACAGAAGAGTGCCTGTCCCCGCATACTAATTAAGTGGAAATGAACTTCTTTGGTGTCGTCTGCGTCTTCGAAAAGGGGGAGACAAATGAACACCCAGAGATCAAAATAAATTTTTATCCTACTTCATCTTAGCTTATAACCACAGTCATACATCCTTAGACTGGCAGTGCCATATACTGCGTCAGTGGTGTCACTGAAACACTTTAGAATCCTAATACGGCGGCGAGCGCAAAGGACGTATAATCAGCAGTCTATTTACTGGTAAAAACTATCTTAAGAAATGGTAGAGTTTTGACATAACGGTCAATAAATGCGTCGTGTTTGGCTGTAATTTTTCGTACAAATGGCTCTGAGCACTATGGGACTCAACTGCTGTGGTCATTAGTCCCCTAGAACTTAGAACTATGTAAACCTAACTAACCTAAGGACATCATAAACATCCATGCCCGAGGCAGGATTCGAACCTGCGACCGTAGAAGTCGCCCGGTTCCGGACTGCGCGCCTAGAACCGCGAGACCACCGCGGCCGGCTTTTTCGTACAGCAGACGGAAGACACAAGGAAAGGAAAACGCCTCATAGCATGTATAACCAGAAACATTTTAGGTATTTCTGCAGTTGTACTGTAACTGAGTCTAAATAATTACATTACAGCTTGCCTTACCTGAAATACCGCCAGTGTTCAAATAGTTTAGGTGTATTCCAAGGGGTGTAACAAGACTAGTATTAACAGACGAAACTTAATGCTGACGCAAAACGATTCTACCATGTACGTGTCAAACTCAAGTAGTGCACTAATATTTGCTCAATTTCATAACTTGTTTAGACCCATCTCGTAAAACTTGTCGTGTCCTGACATAGGTGGAAGAGGTAGAAAAGCAGTTACTGGTCAGTCTGCACTCCCGAGCGGTACAGAGCAGAAGACAGAAGGACAATTCATAGTGAAGGCATTTGATTGTTTTCTTCTATCTGAGCCAACACTGGTTCAGGCATTTACTAGAAATGCAGGTAGTGAGACGTGGTAGGGAACTCGTTCTGGAGACTCTTGGACAAACAGGGTTTTGAAACAGTTGTTTATTCCAGACAGGACTAAGTAATTCACTGGAGGCTAGTTCTAGGGTTGGAAAAAAGCATGAATAACACTGTTACAACAGAAGCCAGTGCAGAAAACCCAGGAGTGCATGCTAACCACAGTAGCAGACACTAGCAGCATCTTAAGGCAACAACTTGGTTGGAAAACAAAACATACTGGAAGTCACACTGTTCAGTGAGGCACTCCAAGTGGCAGAGCAGACTTACGCGGAGCTTGACCGAGGCTGGAATCGACGGACGCGGATTCGGCACCCAGATCGTCTGACTGAGAACTCCGCCAAAATGCGGAATCTAGCGGTTTTAAAGAGTCGCATGGGGGCACTGTTTTTCGCACTTAAAGCCACCTAGCCAATCCCGCAGGTCTCTTGCAGGCGCCTGCCAATCACGGTTTAGTTAGGTCTCCTCTATTGCTAATAAGGCGGGTATGATAATGCAGTTGCACTATCTAAGTCCGTATTTGGTATCAACATTGTTCAGCTGAAAGCTAAACGTAACTGCTCTGCCAAATAAGGCTTGCAACATTATTGTTATACGACAGTTAGCCCGGAGTAGGGACTGATAGGTCAACAGTTTTTCGGCGTTTTCGCTCTCTTTCTAACCCTTGTGAGCCTACTAACGTGGCTGTTCTGGGGGCTGGTATCTAGGTGGCTTTATCGCTAATACGAGCCTATTGGTTACAACGTTCTACGGTGGCAACCTACCACAGCATCTAGACGACATATGAAGTTACATGTTAATTCCTTGAAGAGTAACAACGAAGCGTTTTGCAAGATCATACTCTTCCATGTACAAAATTTTGCGCTGTTGTTTTGTCATTTCAAGCAGTAAAATGTTGCTTGTGAACGAAATGAAATCTGTTACAGAAACCGCTAGTACCGTAAGGTTGGGCTTGTATGAGATGCCGCTTTAGCTAATGGACATTTTCCGGCTTCAATGTGGCGTCAATCGCAGTAGGCCTTCTCAGGCGTCTGTTCCATTATGTACCGAACTAATGCGCTCGCTGTTTGATTCTGCTTGACGTGGAGTGTACGCAACAGCGCTAAAGGCAGAGCTTTGGTCGGTGACGTCAATTGATTGATTGGTGCTAAGCTGTTGGAGAGCAGTCGATGTTAGCAGTGATTTACTCAAGCCTTGCCTATGTAGTCTGTGTGTGCTGCATAGCTGAGACTGTACCCACAGCACTCAAACGCGTTTTGTAGTGAAATGTGAAACGGTCTTTGCGATGGGTCGGTCCACACACCAGTATTTAGTATTAAAACTATTATTTATACAGTGACGGAAAATAATAACAACGTTAAAAACAGGTAGAGTACGGTGTTTCAAAATTACATGTATCTAGGTAACATATTTAAGTGATTAACATTCCAAGATCGTAGGTTAATGTAAGCGCGAGATTAGCCATTGGAAAATTGAAATGCTTGTATATTAATGACAACTGTAACCATCAGAATGTGTAAAGTCTCCTGGCAAAACACATATTATATCTGGTAAAAAAAAAAGAAAAAAATAATTGAACTATTTGTTTGTAATTTTATTTCTGCATGGACAATGATTGTATGAACTTTATGTAACAAAGACAAACCATTATGTGTCATGTTTTATACTTGTATAGAATTATGTATCGATTTTTGTAAAGGTAATATCTGTGTCGACGCGTACTGAAACCACCATAGACGATACTTATTAAATATCAAACAAAGATGTAAATATATCAAACAGAGTATAAATAGTAGTGACCGAGCATTAATTTCTCTGTCGTCTTTTGGTGTTAAGTTAGTAGGAAGAGCCCGTGACGCTATATTGTATGCTTGTGTAGCATTCTTTTGTCAAGATTGAGAGAAGGACGCCATTAGGCATTGATTTCTAAAGGTGTGTAACAATTTAATCCGTCTAAATGTTTTGAATAGGGTTACTTAGTGAAAACTTGCATTATGATACGTAATGAGCTTGCATGGTATTTTATCCCATCCTTTTAAGACATTTTCAGTTATTTAAATATTATTCGTTGTGCAGAGATGCGCTACTAACGAACGAGCCGCTGCCGCGGCGCATTCAAACTGCATTAAATGAAACCAATCATACTGCAAAGAAGCGGACAGGTAATAGTGAACTAAAATTATTTCTTTCAGCTTTCGGGATTGCAGGGCTGAGCAGCAGATTTTATGATGTGCTTTACAGGTGTACGCGGGCTGCGGATGATGTTATATTAACAACAGTGCAAAAAGATAATTTACCTTCATGACATAAAAGAAACCTTGTTGTGCGTAGTTCTTGTGTGGCAAACATTATAGTAAAAACTTTTTTTTTCTCTGATAATAGTCTCATGTTCTCGTGTTGGTCTTGGTACTTATTGGTGTTTTAATGTTAACAAAAATCCACTGCAAAATTTTAATGTTGAACAAACATTGTGTACTGTAACATCAGAATTGGTAACGAAATAATTTTCAGTAACCTTTCCAATAAGTGTAAGATAAGAAAGATATGTTGAGCTTTATAGCGAGTTACAGTAACGAAACAATGTTCCTTGTATAGAAAGCCAGATCCAGAAAAATAAGAACATAATATATTTTGTTTTGTTGGAAATTAATGATCCAAAGAAAGTCACAGCACAGCATCCCCATAAAGTACTTCAGGACTCTTTTCGCAGCAACATATTTTATCAATATATTAGTTGTTAGGCGAGCTATAACAAAGAGAGCGAAAAATGTTGAAAGTAAGCGTGCAAATGTGCATGCATTGTGTTGTACATGAGCCGGATTTCAGTTTTTGGGATGCAGTTCCATGCTTGTTGCACTTGGTCGATTAATGTTGGTTGTGGATGCCACTGGAGGATTTCGTGCGATGATGTCCCATGTGTGTTCGATCGGAGACGGATATGGTAATCGAGCGGACCAAGACAACTTGTCAGCACTCTGCAGAACACGTTGGGTTACAACAGCGGTATATAGACGAGCGTTATCCTGTTGGAAAACACCCCCCGTCATGCTGTGTTCGTGAGTGGCAGCACAACAGGTCGAATCACCAGACTGGCTTAAAAAGAGTTTCAGTCAGGGTGCCTGGGAGAAACACGAGAGCGCTTCTGCTGTCATACGAAATCACACTCCAGACCTCAACTTCAGGCGCACGTCCAGTTTTTCTAGGATGCAGACAGGTTGGTTTGCAGGCCCTCAACTGTCTTCCTTCTGACCAACACACGCCCATCACTGGCACCGAGGCAGAACCAGCTTTCATCATAAAATACAAAAGACTTACACCCTGCCCTCCAATGAGCTTTCTGTGTGCACCACTGAGGTCGTAAATGGTGGTGGTTTGGTGTCAGTGGAATGCACGGAACGGGGCACCTGGCTAGGGGCTGTCTTTGAAATAAGCGATTTGTAACAGTTTGTTGCGTCACTGTGGTACCCACTGGAGCTCATATGGCTGCTGCAGATGCAGTACGATGGACCAGAGGCACGGGTCGAACACGATGGTCTCTCCTGTCCGTACTGCCACGTGGCCGTCTGGAGCGCCGTCTTCTTGCGACCGTACATTCTCGCGACCACCTGTGCCAGCAGTCATATACGGTGGCTACATTCCTATTGCCAAGCTTTTCTGCAATAACGCAGCCGTATTACATGACTAGTTCAGCTCAGTGACGTGCTGATAATGGTGTCAACTGTATTCAAAACGAAAGTGCTTTGCATCCTCATAGTGGCACTACTGTTACCGCCACTCTTATCCAGCTGGCGCGAAATATGAAGAAACATCATCTTTCAGGTGTAAAAACAGGCCTACCAACTTTCGTTTATGTCGCACAACCCCCTGATGTTGCAATTTTTTTTTTTCGTTCAATATACACTCCTGGAAATGGAAATAAGAACACCGTGAATTCATTGTCCCAGGAAGGGGAAACTTTATTGACACATTCCTGGGGTCAGATACATCACATGATCACACTGACAGAACCACGGGCACATAGACACAGGCAACAGAGCATGCACAATGTCGGCACTAGTATAGTGTATATCCACCTTTCGCAGCAATGCAGTCTGCTATTCTCCCATGGAGACGATCGTAGAGATGCTGGATGTAGTCCTGTGGAACGGCTTGCCATGCCATTTCCACCTGGCGCCTCAGTTGGACCAGCGTTCGTGCTGGACGTGCAGACCGCGTGAGACGACGCTTCTTCCAGTCCCAAAAATGCTCAATGGAGGACAGATCTGGAGATCTTGCTGGCCAGGGTAGTTGACTTACACCTTCTAGAGCACGTTGGGTGGCACGGGATACATGCGGACGTGCATTGTCCTGTTGGAACAGCAAGTTCCCTTGCCGGTCTAGGAATGGTAGAACGATGGGATCGATGACGGTTTGGATGTACCGTGCACTATTCAGTGTCCCCTCGACGATCACCAGTGGTGTACGGCTAGTGTAGGAGATCGCTCCCCACACCATGATGCCGGGTGTTGGCCCTGTGTGCCTCGGTCGTATGCAGTCCTGATTGTGGCGCTCACCTGCACGGCGCCAAACACGCATACGACCATCATTGGCACCAAGGCAGAAGCGACTCTCATCGCTGAAGACGACACGTCTCCATTCGTCCCTCCATTCACGCCTGTCGCGACACCACTGGAGGCGGGCTGCACGATGTTGGGGCGTGAGCGGAAGACGGCCTAACGGTGTGCGGGACCGTAGCCCAGCTTCATGGAGACGGTTGCGAATGGTCCTCGCCGACACCCCAGGAGCAACAGTGTCCCTAATTTGCTGGGAAGTGGCGGTGCGGTCCCCTACGGCACTGCGTAGGATCCTACGGTCTTGGCGTGCATCCGTGCGTCGCTGCGGTCCGGTCCCAGGTCGACGGGCACGTGCACCTTCCGCCGACCACTGGCGACAACATCGATGTACTGTGGAGACCTCACGCCCCACGTGTTGAGCAATTCGGCGGTACGTCCACCCGGCCTCCCGCATGCCCACTATACGCCCTCGCTCAAAGTCCGTCAACTGCACATACGGTTCACGTCCACGCTGTCGCGGCATGCTACCAGTGTTAAAGACTGCGATGGAGCTCCGTATGCCACGGCAAACTGGCTGACACTGACGGCGGCGGTGCACAAATGCTGCGCAGCTAGCGCCATTCGACAGCCAACACCGCGGTTCCTGGTGTGTCCGCTGTGCCGTGCGTGTGATCATTGCTTGTACAGCCCTCTCGCAGTGTCCGGAGCAAGTATGGTGGGTCTGACACACCGGTGTCAATGTGTTCTTTTTTCCATTTCCAGGAGTGTATGATGGTATGTCACGAATCATAGTCCATCCGTTACAAAGATGTGAAAACTGGATTTTATACTGTCATACAGTGTTATTTTTCAGGCCTTTCGTACTTTATACCCAGTTCGACTCCGCTGAGTAGTGGAAGGTCGGATGTACTTAAACAAAATGTAGGAAAAGTATAGGGAATAACACTTGCTCTAGCGACTGACATTTTTCCCTTGTTGACAAGTATAACATATTCCACAGTAGAAAAGATCCATTGTTGGCCATCACGCCCTGGAAGCTGTGATGAGCATTTTGGATATTATGTCTGGAAAATTTGGAAATTTGTGGTAAGTTCCTATCGGACCAAACTGCTGAGATCATCGATCCCTAGGCTTACACACTATTTAATCTAACTTGAACTAACTTACGCTAAGGACAACACATACACTCGTGACCGAGGGAGGACTCGAACATCCGACGGGTGCAGCCGCGCAAACCGTACAAGGCGCCCGAGACCACGCGGCTACCCCGCGCATCATTATGTCTGGATCCCTGCACAAGCTATAGACTTTTATGTTAGTTTCCTCCGTTCCGCTACGGTTTTATCTCGGTTTCTTCCAAATATATTTCTCAAAATTATCTTTTGAAGTTTTTTAGTTTCTCTTACTTTGATTCTGTTAATGCTCAACTTCTCCAGGCATACAGGTATAATAAGAGTTTTATTATTATAACTGCATTTATTGAGAAACGTTTGTTCTTTATTATGTACAGCACTGTAAAGTAACAACTATTCGCTTTTTGTCTTATACTACTTATTTCTTATTTGACATATTGTCTGTAGTTAACATGGTTGCATGATAAGGTAGCCGATTTATTTTTAAATGTCTTCCACATCAGGTTCTAAGGAATGTGGTGCATTAGTTTGCCATAAGATGACAAAAGTATTTAATTTTTTCGGTATTAATATCGAATGATATTCCTAGTGAGCTATGGTATCTTTCGGGAATTAATTTCAGACGTAGGTTTCAGAATTTAATAATCGGGAGTTTCATTCTATCCCCTGATAACGAGTGACTGTATACTTGATATCGAATGCATACAGTGTTTCTGTCACAGCTGATGTTACTCTTCGTTTGATTCGATTGGGCTTATACTCTCAGCAAAAAGATATTTCTGTTTATGCATCTGCCCCTGTTTTCTATATAACTAACATCGTTATTAATCCGTGAGGAATCTAGCCACCTTCCAGTATTTTGTATTACATGTGCCTATGCTATATCATTTTTGGAGAAATGGAAGACACAATGCTGTCTTGTAATACTTATTTATTACGAACGGATTCAGCCATTGTCATCTCCAAGGTAAGAAAAAATACACACACATGCGACCGCACACAAAGAACACAGATTGAATCACACGGCCTCATTATGGGAAATTTGCGATCATTGTTTTACAAGTTTAAATACGCTTAAGTGGTTCTTTCTAAATGAAGACACATGTTGCGTGAGTTGTGACTGTATTCTTTCCTACCTGAAGGATAGTCAATGACCGAAATCGGTCGTAATAAATATTACAAGACAGCATTGTGTCTTACATTTTTCCAAGCAACTATGCGCTGATAACTGTCACCTGAAAACAATGGATGCTGTACAGTATCACGTTTTAATCTGAGCAAAAATATCCACATTATTATCAAAGAAATGAATTAGTTCTCTACCTACCCAAGGAAGTAATACATTGAGATTTTATGTCCACAAAAGCATTTTCAGGTTTTTATAACTTTTTTCTATCCAATAAACGACGACTAGGGTATTGTAACATTGGAGATGCCTAGTGCCGCAGCACTCTTGTGATCGCTTATTTCCAATCCCGCGTGGACTTAGTCGATTAATTTTCCTTTTATCCTCTACAATGAAACATCTAACTACTCTATACAACTTCTGTAGAATTCGCTTTGCACTATTTCATACGATCTATTTCTATATCGCTTCTAACCAGAAGAACTCGTGTATCGATTATTACAAAAAATGAAATGTCCGTTTTTTACTAAGGCATAATCTGTTACCTCCAAAAAAAATTTTTTCGGTTTGTGACCGCACTGTCAACATGTAAAATTGCCGACGATTCGGTCCCTGTTGCAAGTGACCTTCTTCAGGGTGTTGTTCTTAATGTGTTAGTTTACCACGGTACTTTCTAAATGCGATATGAAATGTTGCGCTTCGTCGATGTAGAAGGCGAGTAAATGTAAAAAAATATAGTTTTTGGACCTTCTCTGATGCGTTCCTTCACTTAGATCGTTCCACATACTGAATAGTTATTTACATCAATAAATATAACAGCGTTATTGACAAGAATACATCTTCTGGTGAAGTTTCCAATCAGATTCAAATAACACAATAGCTCGTTACGAAAGCGGATGAACAATTATAATTAATTTCCTGCACGTTTACAAAATAAAAGTAAAATATTATGTGTACGAGTGCGTAGAACGATATATAAAATTCACAGAGAACAAATTAGACCTTAAATTATGCGTAGGTAAAAAGTAATATATATTTTTTGTTATTAATTTTTGCTATGAACTGAACTCGTCTCGCTTCCAGCTGTCAAAAGCGGCAGAGAATGTTTTATACAAATTATTACTGTAACTGTGCGAATATGCTCAGTGTTTTCAAAATTCTCAGCGTTTTAACCATCAACGTAAGTTAAACAAATACCAAATTTTAAAAGCAGACTCTGAAATTAGTCCAGTGTCTGAGAAACATTATATCAACATTAAAATGTGATTAAAAGAGATGACTAAAAACGACAGTGGATCCAAATAAAAATGAAACAATATTGATCGCAATCTTTCCAAAGAGCATAATAACATTAAATGCTCTGTGTTTTCAAAATTCTCAGCGTTTTAACCATCAACGTAAGTTAAACAAATACCAAATTTTAAAAGCAGACTCTGAAATTAGTCCAGTGTCTGAGAAACATTATATCAACATTAAAATGTGATTAAAAGAGATGACTAAAAACGACAGCGGATCCAAATAAAAATGAAGCAATATTGATCGCAATCTTTCCAAAGAGCATAATAACATAAAAATAGAAGCGCTTCACTCCCAGCCGGTATCCCACTCCTACTTTGTCACTCTCTCTCTCTCTCTCTCTCTCTCTCTCTCTCTCTCTCTCTCCCCACCTCGACCCTTGACGCACAACAACAATAAAAAACAACAACAACTACACACTGAAACGTCCCCTTTGAACATTTATTCATGACTGTGCTTAAACTGACACACAATATTTTGTTAGCGCAACGCAATCTGACTTTCAAAATTCCCTACAAAAGAATGGCCCTGACTAACATTAAACTATACCTTTCACAAATCACTTACCTCACAAAAATCTTCGCTGCTCAAGCTACTGCAATACAGCGAGCGCCACTACTGCCAGCTAAATAAAAGATTCAAACTATGGAAGGCACTAACTACTGATAGGGATAGTTAGCAAATGAAAGATATTGATAGAGAACAAACAATGTATTTACCTTGATATCATCATATATAAATATAGCAGTTCATGACATGACAAATTTCAAAACTCCGCCATCTCTCTCCCCACATCCACCACTGCTGGCGGCTCACCTCCAACTGCACAACGCTACGCGCTGTTCACATCCAGCTGCCGCTGCCCAACACTACAATGGCAGACAACAATGCAAACTAGCCACAGACTGCACACAGCACAGCCAGTGATTTTCATATTGAGCGCTACGTAACGTTGCCAATAAGAAAACTTAAACAGCCTACTTACATAGAGAAAACATAAACAGCCTACTTACATAGCCCCCATGCTCCCCACAAAAAATTTTACAAATTTTTTTTGGGCAGTGGCCAATAATGATTTGATAAAATTTTTCATAATTACAATAACAAAGAAATCAAATGCACACACTTATTGATACAATGTTGGTCAAAAGCTAAAATTTTCTCACAGTCCATAAAGACAGTCCTGATCATTCATCACGGTAAAATAGTAGTGTTTTTCTCAAAGTCTGAGCAGTAAAAGACAATGCACACGGAAGTAGTGGAATTCCATGCCGTCTTGAAGAAGTAGTGTTGTCCTTCCAACGGAAAGACAGTGCTCTCTTGACATGCATACGGGTAATGGGCCACAACAGAGCAAACCCACAGAACAGTCAGTCGAAATTTTGAAGTGTATTGGTAGGTAGGTCATCACAGAGCAGACCCACTGTAGTCCTGGTAGAGATTACGGTATTGGTGGGCCACCAGAGGTGCAGACCCACTGCAGTCCTTGTAGAAATAATGGCATGGTGGGTCATCATAGATGCAGACCCACTGTAGTCCTTGTAGAGATAATGGTACTGGTGGGTCATCAAAGATGCAGACCCACTGTAGTCCTTGTAGAAATAATGGTATTGGTGGGCCACCAGAGGTGCAGACCCACTGTAGTCCTTGTAGAAATAATGGTTTTGGTGGGCCAACAGAGGTGCAGACCCACTGTAGTCCTTGTATAAATGTCCAGCAGCCATCTGTTGCGATTGTGCAGGTGCACATTCACCATCGAAGAGTCTTGCGGAGAATATAGCAAGTCCATAAACCACCACTTGTGCACTCACAAAGTTTTTGGAATTGTCCTTAGAACCAGCAATGCTGTTATCCAGTCCCTTGCTGAATCATTAACACACGTGCAAACACTATCAGTCCCTACTTCTCACATATTGTCCATATACTATGACCAACAGAAACGTGTGCAGTGAAATGTAACTTAATTTGAAGAACTGGTGTCTATACAATTTTATAACATAAGAATACAATAACAAAGGTACAAAACACATCATTAAAAACATAACAATACAGATAACATTTGTAGTACAGGCTTTACAAAAGAATCGAACTAACATATACATCAGTGTTACAGGAATTATGACATAAGTAAATACATAAAAGATCAGAATAACTTTTGAAACATCAACTTTACACATGAGCATTAAAACTAAACAGAATTAATAATGTCTAACATCTTTACAAAGTAAATAACATATTATTAACGCAAATTATATTTGAGGATAACAGTATTCCTCATCATAGTTCATGTAGCTGAGTATGAGAAAAATTCTACAACAAAAGTCTGATGAGGTAAACATATAAAGACAGGAAGAACATATATACACAAGGGTACCCAAACACATAGTGGGATAACACAAAAGGAAAGGACAGGGTTTGTTTCATTGCAGTTTTTTTGCAAACAAAACTTTCTTTGCTTCTTGGAGATCTCCCTTCATTCATCATTATTCCCAAAAAGTCCTATCTATACCTGCTTTCTGTATTCTATTCATATTTCTTTCAATATAATTATTTCTCAGTGTACAATACTCATTTTGGCCCAAATCTTTTTCATATTGTCCATAGTCAGTTTCTTATATAGTCTACCTCCTCTTAAGCTAACTTAAATCTACTGAGCTCAGATGCTAAACTAAGGAACGAGGCAATGCAGCAGCACATAAAACAATTAATATAAACAGCAATAAAAAAATGGAAAATCGCAAAGCAAGCTACAGTAAATCTAAATTACCAAGCAATTCAACATTACAACTAATATGAGCCAATGTACAGTAGCAAGAAAAATAAGTCAGTAGTAAAATTAGCTTAACAGAGTAACACAATTTAAAATTCAGTAGCACTATGCCTGGCAAACAGCAGCAGCAAATATAAAAAAAAAATATAAAACTTATATCTATACATGACAAAGCTCAAGCAGAAAAAATATTACAGTAAAAACAACAATGCAGATAAGGGAAATGTATATTCACATCTTAATGTCTATGTAAATTAAAGTGGTGCACCACAACAACTTATTATAAAAAAAATATTACCATGAACTTGAAAAGAAAATTATGTGTTACTGTTACTAGTTCCTTCTTATTGTTCTTTCCTTTCCAAGTGCTCCTTTTTTAAAGAATGTGGATCATAAAATAATTATTTAATAGATCTGTTGACAGAAAGTGTTCACATTAGCAAATGCAGTTTATTTTATAAAAGCAATGCTGCAACACAGCTGGAAACCAGATATCAAGTGAAATAAGCAACTACGAAAAGCAAAGCATAAAAATATCATTCAATAGTCATGTGGCATTTCGTAAGTCAGTAGCTCTCAACTCTCATAGAAAGACACTTGTCATAATCAGGTGTGCAGATGTACGAATATTTCCCATCAATTCATAAGCATTGCAGTAATTAGCACAAAGTACGAGTAATCATATGTTTTCAGATAATGAGCGTGTAATATATGTGATGCTTTCTACAAAGGAATGTCAATAGCAAGGTTCATGGAAGTAATGAGGGTGTCGCATTTGCAATATTTTCTCTAAAGGAATGCCAATGGCGAGGATAAAGGCCTGCCATTTTTCTTTTTTTTTCTACCTGTGCTTCCGGAAAGGCACACCCTAATGGCTTGTTCTCCAGGTGTTTGACACAACTGCGTGCGCACGACGCATTACGTGCAGGTGGTCACTTAACTTTCTTACGGAAATATTTACGACACCAGTTTCCGCTACAGTGACAGTCTCACATAAAAATATCTCACAGGTCAAGAATTAACGTTGCAAATCTGTAGAAAGAAAATCCTATGAATATAACGTTGTCCAAAAAATTTTCGCCGGCATTGTGATACATTCACGCATTTACACACATTTCATAACTCTTAAAGTACGATTCTTGGTTTCCAACATCCTTTTTCACAAGTCAAGAGTCCCTACCCACTATTCATTACTCCTGCACATTATTACACATATACGTATCCATCGACACTCGTCAATATTTCGTCATTATAAATATGAAGCATAATCAAATAACTCATATAGCCTCAGCCTATTAATCGTAAACATACCTCAGCAGCATAATACACATCGTCTTCGTAAAAATAACATCATAACACCTCAGTCAAATCTCAAAATCGTCGTAGCTTCCTCCAATAATTAAAAAAATTCTCTGCTCATGTCAAAAGTGTCATCTGCCTCAAACGTACTTTAAAAATCATGAATCCATACCAAATACATCATTCAAAGCTCTCATAGTATCACAATGGTTCCGAAAAAATATGAGCATTTCACAAAGTACAGACAAAATACAATTTCATAAGTGTGAAGTTATCCAACTGTGTAATTGCGTAAACATCTGTCACTGATGTAACAAAAAAGGTTTATCTCTCAGTTACATGATCAGATAGCTGTGTAATTTGTGTGTTAGAGAAATATGGTACCGATGTGTAAAGTTGTATAAGCAAATACCATATTAGCTAGGGTTCCTTGTGGTTGCCAAACACATGGTACACAAAGTAGGCGTATACCCCCCTGAGGATTAATGTAATTATACCCTCAGGTGTTACAGATTACAGCAATAGAATGAAATATATCACGGAAAACTTTCTTTGTAATTCAAAAATCTTGAAAAATAAATGGCTTAAGTACAAAATCTTTCAAATGCGTGTCCTGTAGCGCTAAATGTGCGTCTTGCTGTAAGATAATTCTGTGGAAGTGTCGTACTTATCGTCCTCCGAAAGCCAAGTTCTGCAGAAGTCAATGTACTTACCTCATGATAAACAAAAGTAAAATGCTTTATGTATAGATATCTCAGTTATTACGCTTATTGTTGTGATGAAGAAGTTACTGTGCTGTAACGTATTGTTGTGCTACGGAAAAGGCTGTCTCATTGTAGCTATACCACAAAAGTTACTATTAAAACATGTTTTACTTTCCAGAATAATACAGAAAAACTGTGCAGATATAAAACAGATACTCCGCAAAAGCAACAATGTAAATTGTCACACATTAGTAACGTCGTGATATAAATCGTGTAGCTGTCCCATAAACTAACCACTGTGTCATCTGGTATCTCACAGAAAGTACTTTAAATACAGAATGTATTTTCAGGTAACCAAAATGTTGCATTAAAATCTCATTAGCAGTACTGGTAAATGTTCTAAGTATGTAAGCCTGATAGTCGTTACGTAATCGTGCAACTAACAAGCAAGAATGTACAAATAACAACATTGTGTCGTCTGTTCACTATAACAATGCATTCATAATTTCTGTTGAAATAAGTTCTCTTGGTTCTTGATTGGATATTTAACTTCAAACATTGTTGTATGTTAACAGATTCTAAGTCTGACAAAGCGTACTAGTAGCGTCAATTGAAAAGTTTTATGGCAAAGACAAAGTTAAAAAGCAGATTATCTTTCAATAAACGGTTTTATATGTGAAGTGTGGTGAAATCCTTTACTCTTCATAGTACTCAGAGTTTGAACTCGAATGCGATTGTCATGCGATATACGTCGGTAAAGAATGCTAAAATTTTTCTCAAGGCTAGCGTCTTATGTTATTTTTCTCGGAGCCAGCGGGCGCACGCGGCTGCCTGCTGTGCGAGTCATTGTCTGTCTCTTTGTTGGCGAGCGCCGTTATTGGGATTTGGAGACCTAACTTCTACAAATTCACTCTGACGAGAAGGCCCTGCTCTGTTTGAATCCTGCCAGTTCTGATGCAATTCAGGTCTGTCGTTACGATCATATCGTCTGTCGCCATGTCGGTAGTTCCTGTAGTTTCTTTCTTGTCGGTTAAGTGGTGGAGAATTTCTCCCTGAATCGTAACTGCGCGCTGGACCGTTGCGTCTCAAGTTATTCTGTCTCCCGTAATAATAATTGTTTTGGTTCCCATATTGTCTGTTTCTCTGATTGTCTCTGTGATAGTCATTACCGCGGAGAGGTGACCTTTCCCTGTAATTATTACTACTCTGCCAACGGTTGTCATACGGGTGGTGTCTGTTTTGGTCACGATTTGTGTTGTGAGAATAGCCTTGTCGCGTCCAGTTATTATCGAGGAATTGTGACGGATGTGACCTGTAATTGTTGTGTTCCTGTTTCCGCATTCCGCGATTGTCAGTGTCAATTTCCAATTCCTGTAACAGTCCCTGAAAAGCTTCAATGTCGTCTTTGCAACGTCCTGCCAAAATAATGTGTCGTAAATGTTCAGGCAATTTGATTAAGCAAATGCGGATAAGTTCTGAGGGGCTGTATGGGTTTGACAGGTACTGATTCTTGTGCAACATGTCTTCAAAATATTTCATAAGACTGGAAAATTCAGATTGTTGGAAACGTTTCATCATTATGATGTTTTGTTTTACTCGGTCTTGTGTGGCCTGAGACCAATATGCTGAGAGGAAGGCATGGTAAAACTCTCCTTCACTGTGGCAATCGTGAATGACTGACCGCATTCTTACAGCTGGTTCATTCTCTAAGTAGCCACACATAAATTCTAATCTGTGCTCTAATGACCAGTTGGGAGGAAAACAATGAGAGAATTGATGGAGCCATGCTTGTGGATGAATGTCGTTCCCAGAATTCTTAAATGTTTTGAATTTACGTGTAGTAATGAACAGCTTATAGTCAAAGTCATCATGTCGGCGAGTCGCATATCGGTCATTGTTACGTCGTTTCGGCGGTTCCATTTCAAAATTCGGTGCACCTTGCCAATTTCTTTCATAACTTCCGAAGTGTCCTGTGTTATTATTTTGTGGTTGTTCCGTATTTCTAAGTCCCTCTTCCCGTATTGGAGCGCGAGTGGCCTCTGAAATACGTAATTCTTGTATTACCTGAGTCAACTGATCTTGTACTTCCCGGATTTCTCTTTGGTGTTGCGTATTAATTTGATTCTGATTTTGTTTGAATTTCCTAATTTGTTCGCACTCTTCTGTGTCATTAAAGACTACCGGTTTTGTGTCGTTCAGATTATCATCTACCTTCGTAGATAAGTTAGTGAACTGATCCGAAAGTTCGGCTACTTTCTCCGATAGTGAACACATTTCCTCAATGTGTTTTTCTGAACCAAGTTTCAGATTGTCCATTTGTGTTGAAATCGAATCTACTGTGTTCTTTAAGTTTTCCTGAGTTTTTGCAAGTTGCGTAACCGAATCGGTAGATGCAACTGAGTCAAATTTAGCTTGCAACGTCTCATGATTTTCATGAACAATAATTTGCAGTTCTTTTATGGCTGCTTCGTGATTCTGTAATGCCTTTTCATGCCGCGAAAAAATAGGTTGCAAATGCTCACAAATTTGAGTTTTTACGTCATTACAGACTTTTTTACATTTCGATTCAATGTTATGTAACTCAGTAGTTAAATCTTCACGCGTTTGTTCAAGAGTTTGTTCCAGTGAGTCTAACTTTTGAAGCTGTTGCTGTGTTTGTCTCTGATTTTGTTCCAGTGTGTCTAACTTTTTAAGATTTTGTTCCACTGTGTCTAACTTTTTGAGATTTTGTTCCACTGTGTCTAACTTTTGAAGCTTTTGCTGTGTTTGTCCCATTTGTTGTATTAATTGTAATAACAATGCATTGGTGTCTGAAACATGTTCCTCAGTGCTTTTCGGCAATGAATTTACACCGGAAACATTCACATTTTGACAAGCAGAAAATGTGTCTTGACTTATTTGAGAAAACGGTGAGGATCCAAAACCTGAATCTACAGTATTTGCGAGATCGTGTCGTGTCATTTCGGCTTCCTGAGGCGAGCTGTTGCCGACCGATCGATCGATAATGCTTCCCTCTTCACTAATTGTTTCACTGTCCACGCCATTGTTTGACGCCCGCTCCATTTCCCTGTGCACAGTTACCAAATTACTACTTTGAACATTAGTTAATTCGTTACTCTGCGGCGCTGATAAGCTACGCTCGTCGTCACTATTATTTCTCAGTTTAGTTTGGAGCCTAGTGTTACGTTTTTCACACGCCATAATTGTCACAATATTTCACACGATAACACAGAAAACCACAATTTGAAGATCAAAAATAAGAGAACACATTAACATAGCACTGAAAATAATATCTAGTTAATTGCAAGCGCAGCTGCGAAATACTTGGTGCAAATCTACATGCATGCCACAACTGTTTTACTGTACAACAATGAAAGGCTACAACTACAAAGGAGATTCTCTCTACAATTACGCGCTAGCAATAAACAAAAGCTACACCAAATACACAAACTACAAGAAAAAATCAGAAGATTCCAGTGAGGTATCCTAGGCTAAGGGTCGACATATGAAACGTCCCCTTTGAACAATTATTCATGACTGTGCTTAAACTGACACACAATATTTTGTTAGCGCAACGCAATCTGACTTTCAAAATTCCCTACAAAAGAATGGCCCTGACTAACATTAAACTATACCTTTCACAAATCACTTACCTCACAAAAATCTTCGCTGCTCAAGCTACTGCAATACAGCGAGCGCCACTACTGCCAGCTAAATAAAAGATTCAAACTATGGAAGGCACTAACTACTGATAGGGATAGTTAGCAAATGAAAGATATTGATAGAGAACAAACAATGTATTTACCTTGATATCATCATATATAAATATAGCAGTCCATGACATGACAAATTTCAAAACTCCGCCATCTCTCTCCCCACATCCACCACTGCTGGCGGCTCACCTCCAACTGCGCAACGCTACGCGCTGTTCACATCCAGCTGCCGCTGCCCAACACTACAATGGCAGACAACAATGCAAACTAGCCACAGACTGCACACAGCACAGCCAGTGATTTTCATATTGAGCGCTACGTAACGTTGCCAATAAGAAAACATAAACAGCCTACTTACATAGAGAAAACATAAACAGCCTACTTACAACACATACACATACACACACACACACACAGACAGAAGTCGATGTGCGTCTGGGTATCTTCTTGCAAACAGCTGTCTAATGACGTAGAATTGGGGATTAGTAGATAAATACTTAGCAGCGGCTTTCTATGTAGAGAGATATAAGGGGTAAAGAAAACTGACAACAGAAAAATATGAGCGTCTTCAAATACAGTTACACGTTTCAGGCTTCAGTCTCTTCGGCTGGCATGTCGCCTAGCCCCCTTTTCATAATTTTAAGAGAAACTAATGTAAGGGTTGGATGGAGAATTCGAGAATCTCTTTTTGTAGTCTCAAATGATCTTGTGACGGCATTCAGATCCGTTAAACTAACGTCTGACTGCGTCAGAAGGTATTTGACAGAAGTTTTATTTCCCAGTTCGGGAGAAAAGTCTATGTTATTACTAGACTCTTGGAATGGTCAGTGTGAAAGAAACGTTTTTAGCGTCGTTCTTGATGAGCAAGTTGGGTCTTGTAGAGCTAATGGACATATATAGTCTTTGATGCTGAAAGAACTTTGTGAGACGGTTCACAATTTAGTTCTGCTGAATGATTACGATGTCAATTTCCACATCACACTACAGTCACTAGTATACAAGATTTTCTCTTCGCCGAGGTTTTCCAATGCATTGCAATAAGTCTGCTACTAATCCTGATATTAAGAGGATCGGACGACGAAAGTTGAGGAATCAACTAAATTTTATTTTAGCATTGTGTTGCCCTTCGTGCGTATTATGTGAAGAAGCTTCGTTCATTTTACGTGCATTGTGCAGAAAACGTCATGTTTTAAGCACGTATTGACAGATTATGATTAGCGTAATGATTTTGTCTCATAATAATGAATTAATTATTATTTTCAGTTAACAAAATATAATATGCAAAACGATAAACTTAAAAAAACATGAATTTAAAAAATAAAATAACAATTTGAAATATAAAACACAATAACTAAAACAAAGAGGATAATCATGACCAGTTTGACACTTTAACTAGTACTCTGATAGCACATTTTATACAATTTATTTTCCTAAAATGACATTTCAGAAACCAGTTTTATTACATGTGGATGGATGCGGCGTGAAACCTGTTTTAATCAGAGTTGTAACAATTCTTTTCTTCATGCAGTTTTAATTAATGATGGTGAAATAATTTGTAAAATTTCAAATTAGTACAAAAAACTGATTATACAGTTTTCAAGTACGTTAATTACATTTAAAATTTTATATGGAACACATTTTATATATTGGAAGATATTCCTTTGTTTTACACCTAAAATGTGAAACTTGGTGAAGACGAAAATTACATAGAGTTGTGCATTATGTTGACCCCTCTGCATACCTACAAGGTTTCACCAATTGCATTTGGCTGCACCTAGAGATGTTCGAAATAAACTACAAGAATAATTTAAAACGCTTTATTTTTCTTGATTACATTATTTAAAATCGAATATTTATCATACTAACTCATTTGCAAGATAATCAGAGGTGTGAAGCTCTTTTATGCATGGGAGCTGGTTGCTGTTAGGAATCTGTTCACTAGTTATTATTATACGTGACAAACGATGGATTTACAACTGAGGCTTAATTTACAATGATCTCATAAATTACAGATGAATTTTTATTGATGTTGTAATTAATTAATTAACTAATTTTGTTGAAACTCATCTTTTAGTTGAAAAAATTGCCTCTATAGAGGTATTTTAAAGTCGTACTTCAGTTGCTTCAAAATACATTTTAAAAATGTGCCAGAAGTAAGTTCAACAATCCTCTCATATGAAGCTTTGTGGTGTTATGGAAGCCAGAAAACGTTTTATGTTGCTGTGAATAAGAGATGTCTCTGAATGTCAGTATATGTTAGTAATGTGGGGCTAATTTTTAAACTGGAAATCAAGTGCAAATACTTGACTCACGCAAAGAAATCTGACAAATCAAATATCAGTGAAAAGATTGAAACGAAAAGAGATGAATAAATGAACCAATCTTATCATTACTCCCATGTCTGAAAAAGCAGAAATTGATGAAGATCCACTGTTCTAGGAAATGTTTCGAAATTAATTCAGTGACTGCGATTTGCTTGACATTCATGACGTATGAAAATTGGAGCCAGACTGGGACTCAAACCCAGACATCCTGCTTTCCGCGAGTTGTCGCCTTAACTACTATTTTTCTCTAATTCTCTGTTCTTCATTTTGTTCGTCATTTTTCCCGTTATTTGGTCTGGGCGTACATCACATGACACTCCTCCAAGTTCACCGTTGATTTCTTCACTCCGTCTTTCTTCGGCCCTCTGACTGAACATGCTGAGCTACGTGCCGGCACCACTTCGGCTAAGGGTGCATGTTCGCCGGAATAACCCGTACTTCCTCATGTCGCACTGCCAACATCCTACGACCTACACCGTATCAAGCCTAGCCAACATTTGTGCGCCCAGAGCGTGCTTGCTCTCCTCAAGCGCAGTCGGGCCTGCTACGCGCTCCGATTTCCCCCACCACTGCGCTATTCCAAGCAGCTGCGAGTGAGACGGTGTATGTTGAGGTATACACACGCAGGAATGTTAGGAATACATGTTAACAACGCAATGTAGCTGCTTCTATGAGACAAGTATTGTAGCGTACTTTTATAAGCAGGCATTTATCACGAGTGTCTATTTTCCCCTTTTTATTTTTCTAACAAAGCAATTATTTTTATCAGCCAGTCAAATTAATACATTAGTGCTCATACAGTGTACAAAACTACAAAATGTATTACATACAGGAATTTAACAATGAGTTATGATGTCCTTAAAATTACACACCTCTATTTTAAAATACATAATAATTGTGGAGCTATGGTTCATCCTGCAGTCAAACACACAGAGCTACGCAACAATGTGTTAAGCACTAAATCTGTGGGGACATCGTCAGTTTAAGAAGAGAAGAAAAAACATTCACAAACATTGAAATAACTTCAGCTGCTTGTCGGGGCAGTCAAGGGTACTGCTCTTACGGTAACATTTTATAAAAGCCTTGTACGTTCCTGGATTGAACAAATAGATCATTGATCTGGGTGCTCCTCTGTACATCTGTCACCTCAAGTTGAAAGTAATGACGTACATTAGCAGCGAAAAACGAAAATCATCTGAGAAATACATGGAAATCCATCTTTAGTCGTGCAATGTCTTGCAATTTCTTTGAGAACTGAGCATGATATGTTTCAGCTGCCGTAACCTATTCAATCATGTCTGGTCCGAAACTGACTGCCTCAAGACATGAGAAATGTTTCATGTCATAAACCTGAAGCTGTTTTTCTCCGTAGGATTAATTTTTGGTTTGATAGAATCAGTCTTGTTCGTCACATTTGTTACCAAATGAATCTCTCTTTGCATTAAGGCACTTAAGGAATTCAAATTATTTGTGATGTCAACATTAAGACATTTTGTCACGACACCTTTCCCATTTGACTCAGCTATATTTCGCCTTCAGCTCAGCCAACATTCACCGTCGGTCATCAAGAAACGGTACATCGTATCATCTTTGTGACTGGTGTTGTAATGACGTTCCAGTAAATGTTTTTCCAGCTCATAATAATGCGATGGCATATTAAGACCTTTGCTTGACCTTTAAACGCTACGAAAAGTAAGGTAATTCCCATTCGGCACTGAACGAGTGGCTTCTCTACAAGTGCGTAGAAACCATAATATTCCTAATGCAGAACAAAATTACACACTTAGGACGTAATTAGATTTGTCAACATATCGAATTTTATTTCTTGTTGTTAAGGTATGCAGGCTTATACGTTCCTATCTTTGAATGTCAGTCGTCTGCAATCGGAACTGCTCTCTTCGTTGTGTGAATTTATCTGTTAATTCTGCGCGTATGTCGTATTCCTACAACATATTCAATTTACTCGTTTTTCTCTGCCTACTTTTTTTGCACTGTGTTTAATATGGCTGCCGACTGTCCAACGGTGACTGCCTTTTTTTCCTTTTTTTTTTAAGGAAGGTATTTACATTAAAGAGACTGAAATTCTTTATACTGTTGAAGGAACAGGATGTACTTTTCATCACCTGCTTTTGATTGTCCTTTATACGAATTCTGCTATCGGACGCACTTTGGACCGTTCCAGATTTTAAGAGGAAAAGGTGGTTCATTTGTTACGGAAAAGTACGCAGAGTTTTTTGATTTTAATTGTATGCTCCATCCTGCCGATCAGTCTCCCAACTGTATTTTCTGTCAGTTATTGTATTTTCTATCAGGTACCGCAAGATTTAGTTCGTTCCTCGAAACTGCAAGATATTCCGATCTGCAGTTATGCGACTCTTGTCAAATTTGCTTATTTTACTGCAACTTTTAACCGTAGGTTTGACAGATTTGATTTATCTGGTTGGATGCATGATAGGATTTTTGTTGCCGTGTCATCCCCGCCAGCTTCACAAACCACTGTGCAGTGAATGTTACTTTAAATCACATGCAACAGTTATTGAAACTATTTCGATTGCCTTGGATGCTAAATATGACGCACTTGGAGGATCCTCCTCTAGATGAGGTAATCCGGGAAGTGTGGAACCGTAATTTCTATTCAACTGCGCGATACGCCGCCATTTAGAAATGGTTGGTTCAACTGGCAAAGCTGAAGCTCCAACAAACGTTGATACGATTCTGCGCTGATAGAGCGCAGGAATTCCGCGGGACGCAAGAATCTTACTATTCTCTCTTACGTTACCTTTATGGATGTGCTCATCGCGCTCCCATCCAGACTTCAGACATCAGGCGTGAAAGGTGCAATTGTTACTGTTACAGCTGAATCAGAGTCAAATGGAAGGGCTAAGGATGCGATCTCAGCCACGTTCCTTGGTAGGGACTGGAATGACTTTTCTCTGACATATGACTCGTAGTCTACGTGCGTGTATCAAGTCTTTCAAGACTGAGGACGGCAATGTTGTGACGTCGCAGAAGAAAATATTGCATGCCTTACATCAATTCTATGTTGGACTGTATGACGTATCCATTCCTGTTGATATGTCATCCGGTTTGTTTGTTGGTGTTCTTGATGGTAGACGTACACCTGCTCATACACTCCTGGAAATGGAAAAAAGAACACATTGACACCGGTGTGTCAGACCCACCATACTTGCTCCGGACACTGCGAGAGAGCTGTACAAGCAATGATCACACGCACGGCACAGCGGACACACCAGGAACCACGGTGTTGGCCGTCGAATGGCGCTAGCTGCGCAGCATTTGTGCACCGCCGCCATCAGTGTCAGCCAGCTTGCCTTGGCATACGGAGCTCCATCGCAGTCTTTAATACTGGTAGCATGCCGCGACAGCGTGGACGTGAACCGTATGTGCAGTTGACGGACCTTAAGCGAGGGCGTATAGTGGGCATGCGGGAGGCTGGGTGGACGTACCGCCGAATTGCTCAACACGTGGGGCGTGAGGTCTCCACAGTACATCGATGTTGTCGCCAGTGGTCGGCTGAAGGTGCACGTGCCCGTCGACCTGGGACCGGACCGCAGCGACGCACGGATGCACGCCAAGACCGTAGGATCCTACGCAGTGCCGTAGGGGACCGCACCGCCACTTCCCAGCAAATTAGGGACACTGTTGCTCCTGGGGTATCGGCGAGGACCATTCGCAACCGTCTCCATGAAGCTGGGCTACGGACCCGCACACCGTTAGGCCGTCTTCCGCTCACGCCCCAACATCGTGCAGCCCGCCTCCAGTGGTGTCGCGACAGGCGTGAATGGAGGGACGAATGGAGACGTGTCGTCTTCAGCGATGAGAGTCGCTTCTGCCTTGGTGCCAATGATGGTCGAATGCGTGTTTGGCGCCGTGCAGGTGAGCGCCACAATCAGGACTGCATACGACCGAGGCACACAGGGCCAACACCCGGCATCATGGTGTGGGGAGCGATCTCCTACACTGGCCGTACACCACTGGTGATCGTCGAGGGGACACTGAATAGTGCACGGTACATCCAAACCGTCATCGAACCCATCGTTCTACCATTCCTAGACCGGCAAGGGAACTTGCTGTTCCAACAGGACAATGCACGTCCGCATGTATCCCGTGCCACCCAACGTGCTCTAGAAGGTGTAAGTCAACTACCCTGGCCAGCAAGATCTCCGGATCTGTCCCCCATTGAGCATGTTTGGGACTGGATGAAGCGTCGTCTCACGCAGTCTGCACGTCCAGCACGAACGCTGGTCCAACTGAGGCGCCAGGTGGAAATGGCATGGCAAGCCGTTCCACAGGACTACATCCAGCATCTCTACGATCGTCTCCATGGGAGAATAGCAGCCTGCATTGCTGCGAAAGGTGGGTATACACTGTACTAGTGCCGACATTGTGCATGCTCTGTAGCCTGTGTCTATGTGCCTGTGGTTCTGTCAGTGTGATCATGTGATGTATCTGACCCCAGGAATGTGTCAATAAAGTTTCCCCTTCCTGGGACAATGAATTCACGGTGTTCTTATTTCAATTTCCAGGAGTGTATTTTTGCGTTTTCAGCTGATTTTCAATGTGACGGTTTCTATGGCCTTATTGTTAGATCACCTTCTCATAAGATGCCGTGGGTGAAAGGTCTGCGAAAGGAGTTTTACGTACGTTCTTGGCCTTTGCTGGGTACTACTTTTACAAAGCTTTTGAAAGAAATGTTGTGAGGGGGGTTTGTGCCCGACTCGTTTAAAGTTGATAAAACTGTGTAAATTTCTAAATGTTCTAGTCAGGCAGTAGCTGCTAAGTTTCGCCCGATTACCTTACTAAATTCTAATTATAAGAACAATAACGAGGGCGATGGGCCGGCCGCTGTGGCCGAGCGATTCTAGGTGCTTCAGTCCGGAACCGCGCTGCTGCTGCGGTCGCAGGTTCAAATCCTGCTTCGGGCGTGGATGTGTGTGATGCCCTTAGGTTAGTTACGTTTAAGTAGTTCTCAACCATTTTGAGGGCGATGAATAGCCAGCTGTTTGAGTTGCTGGAGGAAACTGTTGCTGACCATCAGAGCTCTATTCCTGATTGTAATATTCTCACCCTCGTAGCTGAATATGGCGATGTTATTTCGGTGGCCGCTACTACTTCCGTTCACGGTGCTCTGGCATTTTCGGTTTTTGACAAGGCGTTCAACCGGCACAGTTTCCTGTTGCAGTTACCGGGAGCAGTTGGGTTCACAAATGACGCTCGGGGTCTTTTCTAATTTGTTCTTGGGCATCGAACCTTCGGTGGCTGTCAATGGCGATCTGATACACACAATTAACATCCGTTCGCTTTCAGTGTCGGTGCATGTTCTATCAGTTGAGCCCCTTCTTCGAAGGCGAGCCATTCAGTTAAAAGGATGAACGCCCTAGGGCGAAGCGATTTTGGTGTGAGAACATGTGGACGATTTGATGGTGTTACTCAGTACTCATGCTGAGATTCCATTGCTAAGTTGGATGCCTTTTGCATTGTATCTGGTTCATGTATCAATGAAGGCAAATTCGAATGATGAAATTTCGGGGTTTCTATAATGCCAGCGTTTCGTGGGCGACAATGGTCGACAGACAAAAATCTTTGGTAGTCGTAATTGATCGTTCTGCACTCCAAATGGCTGAACTTAATTGGACGTAGGTTACGGAGAAGGTACAAGGTGCAGTCCTGGAGTATTAACGGCGTGTCCTTAACCTGATTCAGAAAGTTTGGATCCTGAATAACTATGTCTTGTGCAAAGCATACCACGAGTACATCGCTCAGGTCTTTCCCCTTCCCGCGATGATGGATATAACTAAACAACTGTCTACTATTTTTTTTACGGCAGGATCATTTTTTCGATTACGATACGAGGTCAGTGCGAGTGCCCTTTCGCTCTTGGGTTTGGGTCTTTCCGATATTACAAGGAATGTGTCTGTGTTGTTTGTTCGGCGCACCTTGTTGCCTGTCTCTCACCGCAATCGACACATTCACTTCTCTATTACTTCACTGTTTGCAGCCGGGCAGTCTTGATCCGTCTGTGAATGTTAGTCCATTGAATTTCCAGTTGAAACATGTCCATGGATTTTATACTGCGTTAGTTGTTTGGAGGCTGATATTCTACACAGCAGAAAGATAACTCATAACGTACGTAGCAAGGAGGACACCCAAATCGGACTAGCACTGGTAAAAAGGACATTCCTGGCCAAGAGAAGTCTACTACTACCATACATACGCCTTAATTTGAGGAAGTAATTTCTGAAAAAGTACGTTTTGTGCACAGAATTGTGTTGTAGTGAAACATAAACTGTGGTCAAACCGGAGCAGGAGAGAGTGGAAAAATTTGAGATGTGGTACTACAGAAGAATGTGAAAATTTGATGGACTGATAAAGTACAGAATGAGGAGGTTCTCCGCAGAATCAGAGAGTAAAGGAATACATGGGAAACACTGACAAGAATAAGAGACAGGATGGTAGGATATGCGTTAAGACATCAGGGAATAACTCCCATGGTACCAGAGGGCGCTGTAGAGCGTAAAAACTGTAGAGGAAGACAGAGTTTGGAATGCATCCAGGAAATAATTGAGGACGTAGGTTGCAAGTGCTACTCTGAGATGAAGAGGTTAGCACAAGAGAAGAATTCGCGGCGGGTCACGTCGTACCATTCAGATGACTGGTTAAAAAAATAATAAAAAAAGGCTAATGTGTTGCGGAACTTCTTGGAAGACTGTGTAGTTTCGTCTTAATCTTCCTTTTCTACCATTGGCTTTAGCCTCGTGGTATCGAGTGATATACCATCAGTCGTCCACCAATGTGCGCCTATTTCGTATTGGACTCAGTGGCAAGGATCACTGCACTAGCTGTCACGCCATAGACACATTACAATGTCGATTCACAGGTACTTGTTATGGTCGCGAAGCGAACTTGCACTGGCTTAAAAAAAAAAAAAACTGTTTCTAGCTCGATACGTTTTGACTGTCCTTTCCGTTGATACCCTCTTGCGGCCAAATTCCTCTTACTTTGCAAGAGTAAGGTGAGATACAGTATCATGACTCTTAGGCCCCCATGGTCATTATATTGTAGATGGAATGGGCGATACAAACCCATTCGCGTTCAACCAATGTATGGCGGCTGCATGTTGGAAATATTTGTGTGTGCCACGGTACAGCGACTTATTTGTCAATATGTGGAACCTTGTACTTCGTCCAGATATCGGGTGAGTTAGCCGGTCGTTCTAGTATTTCTAGTGATGACCCATTTTTAGGTATATTGTTCCAGAGCTAATTTCATTTTTGGGGTCCTATCGGTCTTGTTAAAGAAAAAAAAAACAGTGGCAAAGATCGCGTTGTATGAATGTAGAGTAGCAGGTTCAGGTCCACTCCATGTTAGAAATTTCTGAATTGCTTGGAAAAATACTACATAGTTGCAGGCAACGACTAGAATGGTAAATATTCTGTTTTTTATTACTTTTTCGTTGTAAATGTGGAGGTGACATGAAGAAAAACGGGCTTAAAGCGACCGCTCATGATAAATGGGAAATCCGCATTCAAATCCCCGTGTGGAATTTGTGGATCTATACCTAACACGGCTGATTTGTAGGAATAAATTTCGAAAAAAATCTGATATTCTTGCCTGAAAGTGTGTGTTATGTTACATCAAAACAAAGTTTTATCACGCGACAATTTAGGTTATCATGATCAAAGTCCTCTCTTCTAAAACAAGAGATTAGGGTTATTTCGACCTCTGATTTGCAAAAAGATCTATGTGGATAACTGACAGCAGATTCTGCCTAACTTGGCTGGTTCAAATGGCTCTGAGTACTATGGGACTTAACTTCTGAGGTCACCAGTCCCCTAGAACTTAGAACTACTTAAACCTAACTAACCTAAGGATATCGCTCACATCCACGTCCGAGGCAGGATTCGAACCTGCGACCGTAGCGGTCGCGCGGTACCAGACTGTAGCGCCTAGAACTGCTCGACCACTCCGGCCGGCTCTGCCTAACTTCTTGCTGTCTTTTGTCTGTAATCAGGTAATCGAATGTGTAAGCTGTTTCATATAGTTTGAGTAGCTTGAAGACTTTGGGCGCGGTAACCTCCTTAGCTGATTATGCCCGGTAGGACTGTTGCAGGTGGTATGAAACCCTTGCTTGAATAAGCCAGGGCCGGCCACGGCGTACCAAACCACACGCGTGCAGCGTGTGAGGGCCGCGGCTTTCCTAGGCCCTGCCTGTCACTCGGGTTTGCTCCGCCTTTCTCGGAAGTACAAGTTAATCTCAGTCTTACGAAGAGTTTGATGGGGCCCACCACGAATTCCTGTCCTGTGGCAACCTATTCATCTCAGAGTAGCACTTGCAACCTACGTCCTCAATTATTTGCTGGGTGTATTCAGCCTCCGTCTTTCTCTAGAGTTTTTGCCCTCTGTAGCTCCCTCTACCACCATGGAATTCAGTCCCTGAAATCTTAACAGATGTCCTGTCATCCTATCCTTTCTTCTAATCAGAGTTTTCGACATATTCCTTTCCTCTCCGATTGTGCGCGGAATCTCCCCATTGCTTATCTTATCAGTCCACCTAAATTTCAACATTCGTTTATAGCACCACCCTCAAATGCTTCGATTCTCTTCTGTTCTAGTTCTCCACAGCCAATGTTTCACTATCATACAATTCTGTCCAAACCTACACTCTCAGAAATTACTTCCTCAAATTACGGCCTATGTTTGATAGTAGTAGATTCCTCTTGGCCAAGAAGCCCTTTTTGCCAGTGTTAGTCTACTTTTGACGTCTTCCTTGCTCCGTCCGTCATTAGTTATTTTGCAGCCTAGGTAGCAGAATTACTTAACATCATCTACTTCATGACCATCAATCCTGATTTTAAGTTTCTCGCTGTTCTCATTTCTGCTACTTCTCATTACTTTCGTCTTTCTTGGATTCTGAACTCATTAGACTGTTCATTCCATTCAGCAGATCATGTAATTCTTCTTCACTTTCACACAGGATAACAATGCCATCACCGAATCACATCATTGATATCCTTTCTTGTTGAATTTTAATTTCACTCATGAAACTTTCTCTAATTTCCATCATTCCTTCATCAATGTACATATTGGACAGTAGGAGCGAAAGACTACATCCCTGTCTTATACTCTTTCATAATCCAATCACTTCGTTCTTGGTCGTCCACTCTTATTATTCCCTCTTGGCTGTTCTACATATTGTTTGTTAGCCGTCTCTCCTTATAGCTTAGTCGTCCGCAGCTCGTGGTCGTGCGGTAGCGTTATCGCTTCCCACGCCCGGGTTCCCGGGGTCGATTCCCGGCGGGGTCAGGGATTTTCTCTGCCTCGTGATGGCTGGGTGTTGTGTGATGTCCTTAGGTTAGTTAGGTTTAAGTAGTTCTAAGTTCTAGGGGACTGATGACCATAGATGTTAAGTCCCATAGTGCTCAGAGCCATTTTTGACAATGAAAGGCATAACGAGAGGAAATGACTTGCAGAAAACGGTTAAAGAGGCAGCTGAAGCCGTTTGCCTGAATTGGAACACATTGGTCACAGTTAGCACCGACGGAGTGTCAGCGCTGCGAGGGGCAAAAATGGACTCGTAGCGTTTTTGCCCAAAAGCCTACAACGACCAACAGACGCCTTGTACGGAATTCATTGTTTCGTGCATCAAGAAGTACTTTGTACTAAATTTGAGGTTATGGAGCACGTCATGAAACAGGTGATCCGAATAGTGCATTGTCTGACGTCGCATGTGTTATTACATCGTCAGTTTCAACAGTTTTTGAAGGAACTGCAGGAACAGCATGGAGACGTTATTTACGATAGCGAAGTACGTTGGTTAAGTCAAGGGCGAGCCCTGGAATGATTCTTCGAATTAAGATCTGCTATTGTCCAATTTATGAAAGAAATCGGAAAACAGGAGACGGCATTAGAAGATCCGGAATGGATTGCAGATTTCGTATTTTCAGTCGAATTGAATACCCTCGATAAGAAGTTTCAAGGTAAGAATCAGTTAATACGTGATTTAATGGGAAAGGTGGATGCATTTAAAATGAAAATTACGCTCTGGATGTAACAACTGCTGCAAAAGAACACTGCCCATTCCCCTAAGCTCTCTGGCGTTAAAAAATCCGCGTTCTGAACAATTCGTGTCGGTGTAGAAAGAAGTAGAGGAACAGTTTTTAAATCGTTTTCAGGACACTGTCAACCGCGCATCTGTTTGCGAGACGTTATCTGGACCATTTGCGGTATGAGTTCAGAGCACCCCCGATCATTTGCAAATGAAACTGTGCTATTTCCAGCGTAATTCTCGATTAGAAGACAAATTCTATTACATTAAAACTGTCCTTGATTTCTACGAAGGGGGGGGGGGGGGGGGGCTTTCCTCGGGAAGAGTTTCCACGTCTCCATAACGAGGCTGCATAAGTGTTATCCATATTTGGAACAACTTATATTTACGAAACATTGTTTTCAGTAATGAAACTAAATGAGTCACGATTACATGGCAGCCTCAGTGACGACAATCTGATAAACTGCCTGCGCCTTTCAGTGTGCCGACAGTTTGTGCCAGATATTAACTTCAGTACGTCTTCAGGGAACCAAAAGTAAAAAGATAACGCCGAAAAATTTGTTTCGTTTGTGATATGTTGAGAATTGTAGCCATGGCACTGTCAGTAGAGAAGTGCCAGGTTATAATTTTCATTTTCTTTCACAAGTAGTTATGATAATTTATTCCAATCCTAGCGGTATGCCATAGAGACTGTTTTTTGCTTCTTTTGCTGTATCGCAGTTGAAAGGTAAGAATTTTACGTGGAACAATGTGGCTTTCACAATATTACTGGTGCAATGCTGCTGCAAAAATAGTTTTTTTTATATTTTTATTGTCTCTTGTAACAAGAGTCAGTAACAGTACAATACCAATGGTCTCGCCACGTAGCTTAAGTTTTTCGAATTTCCTCATAGAGCGTAATATGAAACCCCTATCGCATGCAAGCCCGTCAGTGTTCCGTGCCCGGTTGCCCTGCCGCCCACGCAGTGCGTTTGCGCTTCCCGCTCAGACAGCGTAGTGCGATGATGGGGCAAGCGCGCACGGAGACGACAAACAGTCGCCCGCGTGCCAAACAAAGCTTCGCCCGTGTGCTGCGTCTCACGCCGCCCCTGAGAACGACCCTTTCTGCCATGTTTAGCTGCGCGCTAATGTATTTGTCCGTCGCGGGCTTTGTCAGCTGTGTAGCTGGTGGTATGCACGAGCGGTTCGTGAATGAGGATGAATGACACAGTACGCAGAAACGATTACCAGACCGGGCTGCCCGTGTTGATGAAACTGAGTGAAGAGAAATTCGGCGAATTTTGCGTGACGGCTCGGTGCTTTTAATAAACTGGGTGAAAGTGAAAAATGAGCGTTTCTGAAAACGTGACGTACATATTTGCGGAAGCAAAGCGTGTGAAGCCTCGTTTCTTTGAGAAATTCGGAGCACAGAGAATGATAGGCAAACAACAGTTGCAAGGAGTGACTGAGAAATGAAGAGAGAACAGATCGCTAATATCAATATTTTGATTACTTCGTTAACCGAGATTTTGTAAACATTTATATGCTATTTTGTGTCCAAGTGAAAGAATTTAAATGTGGCTATCCTTCTCATTACAATCCTGAGAAACTGTAAGTTTCTCAGTTTGTGAATGGTTAGCATCCCACACTGAACTATTTATGAAATTACCTAACCTGGAGGATAAATGAGTCCAAAAAATTCGTTCTTCTTGAAGAAGCCAGGACATTACCGAAAAGATGGTTTCACGCAGTGATCGCCTGCCGATTTCTGATAAAAAATGTTTTTCGTAGCCCCAAAAGAAATTCGCTTCCGCTTTCACGCGGTCTATTTTCTCGTTGTCCTCCTACCTCGGAAATCAGGTCCACGCCCACGGTTTACAGAGTGCGGAAAAAGAAAACAGGTGGACCGTCTCTCACTACGAAATGCAGAATTTGACTTAATTCTCGTTCTCTTGCGACTTACATCACCTCACGAGCATCACGTTCGCTCATACGGGGCGTGTTTTTTAAGTAAGTACCGTTTTGAAATTTAAAAAAAGACGTGGTAAGATATCTCAATAATTTTATTTTTACATGAAAGCCTGTCAATATTGAGGCACTTGTCATAACGTTGTACCAGTTGAAACAGGGGTAGACGCTGGCAGGTCTGCTGTGGAGCAAAACTGAACTCGAAGAGCGAGATTCACCAGGATCTCCCTGCAGGAAAATGCAGAAGGAAGTCACGCGACCGCTCACCCAAGCTAACTGGTTGTTTATTCATAGAATGCTGTCCTATGCTGTACCTTATCACGGTCTCTGTATTGTTCTGAGATTTCGATCCATCAATTCAGCACACATGTAGTGGCACGTGTTCTCATTAGAAAAACTGAGTGCTGACAGTTACATCTTAACAAGAAGTGACAACATAATGATGATGATGAGGTCCCATACTCTGAGGAGCTTAGGGGACGATGCGGGAGACCCGCACCGCTGTACTAGGCAAGGTCCTAGCGGAGGTGGTTTGCCATTGCCTTCCTCCGACCGTAATGGGGATGAATGATGATGATGAAGACGACACAACACCAGCCAGTCATCTCGAGGCAGAGAAAATAAGAAAATCCCTGACTCCGCCGGGAATCGAACCCGGGATCCCGTGCGCGGGAAGTTACCGCAAGTCCAAGAGCTGCGGACGATATATAATTTATAGGGGTCCAGGTTAGCCGGCCGCTGTGACCGAGCGGTTAGCGTTTCTCGGCGCTCCATTCCGGAACCGCGCTGCTGCTACAGTCGCAGGTTCGAATCCTACCTCGGGCATGGATGTGTGTGATATTCTTAGATTAGTTAGGTTTAAGTAGTTCTAGGTCTAGGGGACTGATAACCTTAGATGTTAAGTCCCATAGTGCTTAGAGCCATTTGAAACATTTGGTCCATCTTAGGAATTTCAGCTCGGGTTGTACACAATGGCTACATGGATCTCCCCTACTAGAAAGTGAAAGCTTTGTCTCAGACGGTAGATGTAGAGGCAAATAATTTAGCCAAACATACTTTAGGGACACGCTAGCGGATTCTCGAATAGAAAATTTGCATGTTGTTTTCGATATTACGCGATGGATATATTATTCTTCACCAGGAATTATACGTTAACTCCTCAAAAATGCTCGAAACTTTTTTTGTTCGGATTTGTCGATGGTTTTGTTTTTCTGTGTGCAAATCGAATATTTTTCAGGCTATCTTTTCAGCATT
Source organism: Schistocerca serialis cubense (assembly GCF_023864345.2). Taxonomy (NCBI): domain Eukaryota; kingdom Metazoa; phylum Arthropoda; class Insecta; order Orthoptera; family Acrididae; genus Schistocerca; species Schistocerca serialis. The sequence goes on along the minus strand of NC_064638.1, from coordinate 1,251,809,766 downwards.
TTAACTACCCCTGAATCCACTGACGTTCACATAGTAATCTTAGAAGTTTTCTCCGTCCATCTTCGGCAATAGCTATCGTCCGATCCACGCACGATGGCGGTTCGTGCATGTCGGGGCACGGACGGGGATTGCATTGTTGATGATTCCAATCGACATTTGCGGTACGCGCATGCGCGTGTTTTGCGTTTGAAGAAGACGTATATCCTGCGAATTATGTCTCTCGCTTGGTTATGCAGAATTTATGACTTACCCGCACAATCAGCAGCGACAACTCGCAACAAATGGAATCGAAATTGACTGAACAACTCCTAGCGACCACGTTTAATGCTCACCTTCAGAGTGCTCAGAACGCTACTGAACGCTCATTGGCTGTCGGAGAATGCGTGACGTAGGAGCGTGGTACAAGCCTCAACTCGATCGCCATCGTGCCTGACTCCAACTATGTCAAATATTAAGAGAAATAGCACTCAAGACACCTTATGGGCTTAAAACACATCAATGGTGCAGGTTTTAAACTTGTTCCGGAGCGGGACTCGAACCCAGATGGTCCGCTTCTCTAGAATGGTTGCCTTAACAATCTCAGCCATTAGGACACGCTCCAGACCTGACCCAAATTCTCAACCCGTTATACACAAGTAGCGCCCCTTTCCATTAGCCCCACTGCTGTAACATTCACTAGAGCTAAAGGAAGGGGGCCTACTTGCGTATAACAGGTTGAGGATTTGGGTCGATTCTGAAGTGTGCCGAGACAGAGAAGCGGAGAATCGAGCGTTGAGTCCCAGTCTGGCACAAAGTTTTCGATCTTTACCACTGATTTACTTCAATGCACAATAGGCGGCTCAAGTACCCTTTCTCATTCTATTGTATCTTTACGGGCGCTGTACTACCAGTGATGTCTGTTCTGCCGCACATACGCATTAATGTGCGATTGGTGCGTCCGATGCTGCCGGGAAATGTTGTTGGAGACGATCAGAGTTCGCTGTGGCGTGTTGCTTGCCAGTTGAATCGATACTTGTGGGAGATCGCTCGCTCTGAATTACAGAAAACAGAGTAAAGTATATAAACAAGTTCAGCTTTACTTTAAAGGCATTCTGCGCACAGCAAAAAGGGCTCTGAGCACTATGGGACTTAATTTCTGAGGTCATCAGTCCCCTAGAACTTAGAACTACATAAACCAACTAACCGAAGGACACCACCCACATCCATGCCCGAGGCAGGATTCAAACCTGCGACCGTAGCGGTCGAGTGGTACCAGACTGTAGCGCCTAGAACCGCTCGGCCACCCCGTGTGCACAGCACTATGAGACTCAGACGCCTTGTGTATCTCTCACTCAGTTGATCGTGGACGTATATTCGCAGTGCAATACACTAAGGTGGTTTATTGCTCCGTAGAACACGAGTTCATTACAAGGAACGCAGCAAGAGTAGGGTTTAATGTCCTGTCGACATCGAGGTCATTAGAGACGGAGCATAAGCTCGGGGGGTTTCGACGATGGGGGAAGGAAATCGTCCATGCTCTTACGAAGGAACCAGCCCAGCATTTTCCTGTAGCAATTTAGGGAAATTCTGGAAAACCTAACTCTGGTTCGTGGGACGCGGATTCGAACTATCATCTTCCCTAATCACAGGGTCAGAATTCGCAAGCACTGGACAGGATGTTAGCCGTGGACATTTCAAGGGAAAACATTGCTCCTTTTACCTTCGCCGATTTAGGGAAACAATGGAGAACATAAACCCTAATGGATTGGCATCTGAATAATACACTACTGGCCATTAAAATTGCTACACCAAGAAGAAATGCAGATGATAAACTGGTATTCATTGGTCAAATATATTATACCAGAACTGACATGTGAAAACATTTTCACGCAATTTGGGTGCAGAGATCCTGAGAAATCAGTACCAAGAACAACCAACTCTGACCGTAATAACGGCCTTGATACGCCTGGACATTAAGTCAAACAGAGCTTGGATGGCGTGCAGCTTCAACACGATACCACAGTTCATCAAGAGTGGTGACTGGCGTATAGTGACGAACCAGTTGCTCGGCCACCATTGACCAGACGTTTTCAATTGGTGAGAGATCTGGAGAACGTGCTGCCCAGGGCAGCAGGGAACATTTTCTGTATCCAGAAAGGCCCATACAGGGCCTGCAACATGGGGTCGTGGATTATCCTGCTGAAACGTAGGGTACAGTCACGGATCGTAACAAATCTAAAATTTAACGTCCACTGTTCAAAGTACCTTCAATGCGAACAAGAGGTGACCGAGACGTGTAACCAATGGCACCCCATGCCATCACGCCGGGTGATACGTCAGTATGGCGATGACGAATACACGCTTCCAATGTGAGTTCATCGCGATGTCACCAAACACGGATGCGGGCATCATGATGCTGTAAACAGAACCTGGATTCATCCGAAAAAATGACGTTTTGCCATTCGTGCAGTCAAGTTCGTCGTTGAGTACACCATCGCAGGCGCTCCTGTCTGTGATGCAGCGTCAAGGGCAACCGCAGCTTGGTCTCCGAGCTGATAGTCCATGCTGCTGCAAACGTCGTCGAACTGTTCGTGCAGATGTTTGTTGTCTTGCAAACGTCCCCATCTGTTGACTCAGGGATCGAGACGTGGCTGCACGATCCGTTACAGCCATGAGGGTAAGATGTGTGTCATCTCGACTGCTAGTGATGCGAGGCCGTTGGGATCCAGCACGGCGTTCCGTATTACCCTCCTGAACCCTCCGATTCCATATTCTGCTAACAGTGATTTGATCTCGACCAACGGGAGCAGCAACGTCGCGATACGATCAACCGCAATCACGATAGGTTACAATCTGACCTTTATCAAAGTCGGAAACGTGATGGTACGCATTTCTCCTCCTTACACGAGGCATCACAACTACGTTTCACCAGGCAGCGCCGGTCAACTGCTGTTTATGAATAAGAAATCGATTGGAAACTCTCTTCAAGTCAGCGCGTTGTATGTGTTACTACCGGCGCCAACCTTGTGTGAATGCTCTGAAAAGCTAATCATTTGCATATCATAGCATCTTCTTCCTGTCGGTTAAATTTCGCATCCGTAGCACGTCATCTTTGTGGTGTAGTAATTTTAATGGCCAGTAGTGTATTTGCTTATCTGTTATACCTCCTAAAGAAATCGGTACGTCTTTGAAGCTGGTGCTCGGCCTCATCCCAGACGCAGGGTGCATTTAGGAGGGTAAACGAGACTGGCCAGCATGCGGCGGCAACGGTTACGCAGTCGGTTTCGAGGACGGCCGACGAACGAGGAGCGTAAATTGGAACGCAGTGGGCTGGAAGTGGATTTATGGCTAACGGTGAACATTGTGCTAGTCCCCCCTCCCCTCCCCCTTTCCACAGCCATCCCACCACTCCCCCCACCAACTGCTGCTTTCCAATTGCGGCTTTTTATGTGGCCTTATCGACCCAGTGTAAGGGCCGGATAAAGTACTGCTTAATGTGACAGCATCCAAGTGGTGCTCATTTCTGAAATCACGTTACTGCCATTGGGTTGGAAATCCCATTCCATTGTGGTCCTCGACTGTAATGACCATTATCCAACATCACATTAAGTTTTCGTTAGTATAATGCAGTCTGCCGCAGAAATCCTTCCCCTTTTCCGATCCCGCTATAAGGGAGCCATATTTGTTCTTTAAAATTAGATTTTTCTTCGTTGTTCATTGATTAGTTTTTCCATGTACAACCAATTTACTTAAGCCCTTTACTCAGTCCTTCTCACACGGCGTAGGAGATACGAGGGATCTCCAACTCTCCCTGTACACAGCTGCGAATACTACCTCTCTCCCGCAAACGCCTTTTCAATTGTTTTAGGTGTAGGGATTCAGTTTCGCAGGGTATCGGTCTTTTCACTTATTGTCTCAACCCGGTAGTGGTTATTTCGTTTTGCGATTTATGGTACGTGGGGGTTTTTGCAAAATTTATGAAATTAACGAATGTGTTTGATTATCTGACATTCAAATCAGCTATGAGACGATTTATATATGTTTTACTTATATCGTAAGACTTTTCATAACTTAAAGAGTTACTTCACCTAAAACTTGCACCGCAATTACTGCGGCAGTGGAAACTGCTATTGATGTGCGGTTTTCACAGAATGGATCGATAATCAGCGTCTCGTAGTGTTAGTTGTAAACTCATTGTAATCATCATCATCAGCCAATTCAATCATTAGATGATGTGGCCTCTTCGAGTTGTGAATTCAGGTAGGCTTTCAGAAGTCTTCTCCAAGTGGGACGGTCTTGGGCAGTTCTCTGCCAGGTGTTACCAGCGATCTTCTTGATGTCTTTGTCCCATCTGTCCGGTGGTCTTCCTCTAGGCCTCCGGTGCTCTCTCGGACTCCACTCCAGTACTAGCTTCGTCCATCTGTTGTCTTTTCTTCTTGCGACGTGGCCAGCCCACTGCCATTTGAAGGAACCTACTGTCTCTAAGATGTCATTAACCTTCGTCACAAACCGGATGTCATCTGCCCTTTTCCTGTCCTTTCTTGTATAGCCCAGCATTGAACTCTCCATGGCTCTCTGTGCTGTCCTAAGTTTCCCTTTTGTGAATGAGTTCAGTGTCCATGTCTCGCAGCCATACGTCATCACAGGAAGAATGCATTGATCAAATACTGCTTTCTTCAGATTTACTGGCAATTTTGATCTGAATACTTTTGAATTCTTCCCAAATGCTTGCCAGCCAAGCTTGATACGTCGACAGATCCCTGGCCTTATGTCTCCCTTCATATTTATAATCTGGCCAAGGTAGACATATTCACTGACCTCTTCTAGTAGACTGTCCTTGACTTACACATCTCCAGCTGGGACCCATTTGTTGGACATTACTTTTGTTTTGGAAAGGTTCATGTTCAAGCCAACCAGCTGACATTCTGATGCAAGATCTGTAACTAAGTTTTGGAGCTCTGCGAAGTCTTTGGCCAGTAAGGCAATATCATCAGCAAATCTCAAGTTGGTAAGCCTTCTTCCATTAATTCTAATTCCCGTACCTTCCCAGCTCACCTTTGACATAGCCATTTCCAATACAGCAGAGAACAGTTTTGGGGAGATGGGATCGCCTTGCTTGACACCCCTCATGATGCGGAATTCTTGAGTTGATTCGCCGATGTTAACATGAGCTGAAGAATTCTCGTAGATTTTCCTGAGCACTTCAATGTATGCTGCTCCCACTCCTTGCTCACTCAAAGCTTGGAGGACAGCTACATGGCTAACGGAGTGACATGCCTTTTCAAAGTAATAGTACATAGAAAATGTATGTCTTCGTGCACACATACATTTCTTGAAATGGTACAATGTGTACTGACGTTATCAAGCTAAAAATAGGGTAATTAGAATGCCAGCGGTGTTTGTTGGAGGATTCTAGTGATAGTCCTTTATGATATATTATATTTTGAAAAGTTTCCACACCGACGCTTCATTGTGTAGTTGAACCTGCGTAGCTGCTAGGTACGATGTTGTTATGTGTTTCTTGAGTGCACTGGGAGCTGCTAGTGAGTTAGTGTGTGACAGTCCAAGCAGTGGGTCGTGAGCGCACGATGGGATTTACCAATGCAGACAAAGCCGACATGCTCACGGTATATGTAGAGTGTAGGACCAATGCAGCTCGTTTTTGTACGGTGTATGTGGCAATATGTCCCAATAAACGTCAACCATCTCGCCAGTTATTTATCACCTTTTTCAACCGGATACGTGAAAGTGTTAGTGTAACACCTAGACAGCGTAACAGAAGGAAACAACTGATGACAGAAGAGGGGGAAATTAACGTTCTCACTGCTGTTGCAGTTGATTCACACGTTAGCTCCGCGTAATCGCACGAGGAAGTGGCATGAGTCAGGCAAGTTCAAAAATGGTTCAAATGGCTCTGAGCACTATGGGACTTAACATCTGTGGTCATCAGTCCCCTAGAACTTAGAACTACTTAAACCTAACTAACCTAAGGACAACACACACATCCATGCCCGAGGCAGGATTCGAACATGCGACCGTAGCAGCCGCGCGGTTCCGGACTGAGCGCCTATTATGACGTTCTTAGATAATACAAATCTCCTTCATCATAACCAACATGGATTCCGCAAACAGAGATCATGTGAAACTCAGCTCGCCCTATTTGCCCAAGAAATTCACAGTGCCGTAGACACTGGCGAGCAGATTGATGCCGTATTCCTGGACTTCAGGAAGGCATTTGATACGGTTCCGCACTTACGTTTAATGAAAAAAATACGAGCTTACGGAATATCGGACCAGGTTTGTGATTGGATTCAGGATTTCCTAGAAGAAAGAACACAACATGTCATTCTTAACGGTTCAAAATCTGCAGATGTAGAGGTAATTTCGGGAGTACCGCAGGGAAGCGTGATAGGACCTTTATTGTTTACAATATACATAAATGACTTAGTTGACAACATCGGTAGCTCCGTGAGGCTATTTGCAGATGACACGGTTGTCTACAAGAAAGTAGCAACATCAGAAGACTCGTACGTACTCCAGGAGGACCTGCAGAGGATTAATGCATGGTGCGACAGCTGGCAGCTTTCCCTAAACGTAGATAAATGTAATATAATGCGCATACATAGGGGCAGAAATCCATTCCAGTACGATTATGCCATAGGTGGTAAATCATTGGAAGCGGTAACGACCGTAAAATACTTAGGAGTTACTATCCGGAGCGATCTGAAGTGGAATGATCACATAAAACAAATAGTGGGAAAAGCAGGCGCCAGGTTGAGATTCATAGGAAGAATTCTAAGAAAATGTGACTCATCGACGAAAGAAGTAGCTTACAAAACGCTTGTTCGCCCGATTCTTGAGTATTGCTCATCAGTATGGGACCCTTACCAGGTTGGATTAATAGAAGAGATAGACATGATCCAGCGAAAAGCAGCGCGATTCGTCATGGGGACATTTAGTCAGCGCGAGAGCGTTACGGAGATGCTGAACAAGCTCCAGTGGCGGACACTTCAAGAAAGGCGTTACGCAATACCGAGAGGTTTATTATCGAAATTACGAGAGAGCACATTCCGGGAAGAGATGGGCAACATATTACTACCGCCCACATATATCTCGCGTAATGATCAGAACGAAAAGATCCGAGAAATTAGAGCAAATACGGAGACTTACAAGCAGTCGTTCTTCCCACGCACAATTCGTGAATGGAACAGGGAAGGGGGGATCAGATAGTGGTACAATAAGTACCCTCCGCCACACACCGTAAGGTGGATCGCGGAGTATAGATGTAGATGTAGATGTAGAACCGCTAGACCACCGCGGCCGGCAGTCAGGCAAGTGCCACGCATTCTCCATCGACGTAGGTTCCATCCCCACCACATCTCTCTCCATCAGGAGCTACATGGAAGTGATGGAAAGAATCGTTTAATTTCTGTACATGGTCATTAACACCGGAAACTCCAGATGCATCATGTGCCTAGTTTAGTGATGAAGCCACATTTAGCAGTCTTGGCCAGGTAAGCTGCCGAGACATGCATTATTGGTCTGCTGAAAATCCCGTTGGCTTCGTCAGGTGAAACGGCGGCATCCATGTTGTCTAAACGTGTGGTGTGGGTTAGTGAACCATCAGCTCAGAGACCCGCTTTTGACAGACGGAACACCGAACGCGAATAAGTGCCGCAGCCTCCTAGAAGACCATCTTCCACGGATGCCAGAAGACGTTCCTCTTCAGACTCGGAGGAACCTGTGGTACCAACTTGATGGTTGTCCAGCCCATGTCTTCACGAACTGTTTCCAGATCGTTGGACTGGAGGCAGAGATCTGTACCTTGGACAGCCGTTCCACACACTTCACACCTGTGGACTTTTTTCTGCGGGACAATCTGGAACACGCTACCTACATGGACGTACCAACTACACCTGATGATATGCAAAGACGTATTCCTGTGCATACTCGGACATCTCTGGCTTGGGCAGCAGTCGTTCCATAACAGACTGGAAGCGTGTATTACCGCTGCCGGGGGTAATTTTCAACACAACCTGAAATGGTCAATTGTCTCGTTACTGGTAGTATCAACATAACTAGTGTATGGACTTGTGTTGCTATTTACTAGGGCAGTTCAATAAGTAATGCAACACATTTTTTTTCTGAAACAGGGGTTGTTTTATTCAGCATTGAAATACACCAGGTTATTCCCCAATCTTTTAGCTACACAACACTATTTTTCAACGTAATCTCCATTCAATGCTACGGCCTTACGCCACCTTGAAATGAGGGCCTGTATGCCTGCACGGTACCATTCCACTGGTAGATGTCGGAGCCAACGTCGTACTGCATCAATAACTTCTTCATCATCCGCGTAGTGCCTCCCACGGATTGCGTTCTTCATTGGGCCAAACATATGGAAATCCGACGGTGCGAGATCGGGGCTGTAGGGTGCATGAGGAAGAACAGTCCACTGAAGTTTTGTGAGCTCCTCTCGGGTGCGAGGACTTGTGTGAGGTCTTGCGTTGTCATGAAGAAGGAGAAGTTCGTTCAGATTTTTGTGCCTACGAACTCGCTGAAGTCGTTTCTTCAATTTCTGAAGAGTAGCACAATACACTTCAGAGTTGATCGTTTGACCATGGGGAAGGACATCGAGCAGAATAATCCCTTCAGCGTCCCAGAAGACTGTAACCATTACTTTACCGGCTGAGGGTATGGCTTTAAACTTTTTCTTGGTAGGGGAGTGGGTGTGGCGCCACTCCGTTGATTGCCGTTTTGTTTCAGGTTCGAAGTGATGAACCCATGTTTCATCGCCTGTAACAATCTTTGAGAAGAAATTGTCACCCTCAGCCACATGACGAGCAAGCAATTCCGCACAGATGGTTCTCCTTTGCTCTTTATGGTGTTCGGTTAGACAACGAGGGACCCAGCGGGAACACACCTTTGAATATCCCAACTGGTGAACAATTGTGACAGCACTACCAACAGAGATGTCAAGTTGAGCACTGAGTTGTTTGATGGTGATCCGTCGATCATCTCGAACGAGTGTGTTCGCACGCTCCGCCATTGCAGGAGTCACAGCTGTGCATGGCCGGCCCGCATGCAGGAGATCAGACAGGCTTGCTTGACCTTGCGGCGATGATGACACACGCTTTTCCCAACGACTCACCGTGCTTTTGTCCAGATCACCGTAGACATTCTGCAAGCGCCTATGAATATCTGAGATGCCCTGGTTTTCCGCCAAAAGAAACTCGATCACTGCCCGTTTTTTGCAACGCACATCCGTTACAGACGCCACTTTAACAGCTCCGTACACCGCTGCCACCTGTCGGAAGTCAATGAAACTATACGAGACGAAGCGGGAATGTATGAAATTATTCCACAAGAAATTTCCGGTTTTTTCAACCAAAATTGGCCGAGAAAAAAATGTGTTGCATTACTTATTGAACTGCCCTCGTATTTGTGTTACAACAGGTACTCTACAAGTATCGATGTGAGACCTTTTCAAAATACGATACCTCGTAAATGGCTCAACTAGAATCCTGCAACAAACACCACTGACTTTCTAATTTAGTCCAATTTTAATTTGTTACTGTAAATAGCAGTTGTTCCATTTAAAAAGTGTTTGTTTGCACAAAATACACTTTCTTTGTATTATTACAATCTGCTTATTGGCTAACTATATGAGCCCCTGACTATCAATCCGTTTTGTGAAAATCGCACATCAGCAGCATTTTACGTTTTCGCAATATCTGCGTTGAAAGACATAGGTGATTCGCCCTATATTTGTATAATACTGGAACACTTGCAATAATTCTATTAACCTGCAAAATGCTTTTTTCTAAAACAATTGTGTAAAACACAAATATTTAACAACGTTCGTTTTCTGGTTTCTTAAGGCTCTAGATACAAATCGCACAGTAAAATTAGAATACATTATAATTTTGGTTTCTCAAGAAACGAAAGAGATAATTCCACAAAACTTATTTTGTACATAGATACGCATACAGGTAATGAGAAAAACAGGCTCTTAAATGAATAACTATTTTACGTATGTCTTAAATAACAGTTTAAATGTAATCTTACAACAATGTTGTTTCTCATGGTTTATTTGGTAATTCTATGAGTAATAAACATTTTGTATTTATTCAAAACATAATCTTAAGGTTCCGTAATACTGTTTGTGCCATTTTACATCCATTAAAAACTTTACCTTAAAATTTTTTCAATCTTCAACAGAAATTCTAGACCATCGAAGTAGAACATCCTCTGAAAATCACAACATGATTAATGTATTAGTCAAAAAAGTACCAGGGAAACCATCTTGTGAACGTGCGATCTGAGAAAAGCAGCTCCGAAGTTTAACAAACGCTTTACTGTGCCTTAGGATGAATTCTGAGAACTAAAATTTCTTGGGTGAAGAGTACTTCTTCTTCTTACTCCTTCCTTGCTTCGTTTTGTAGTTTCAGCGTCTTTCATGTTTCCTTTGCCTCAATGGCGAATCATTGGGGGCTCTTGTTTTTTTCTTTTCTTTTTTTTAGTTTTTTTTCCCATATGTCAGCATTCTTCAAATACATAATCATATTTTGTTCCACAGTTCTTTTAAGTCTCTCAGTGTCTTTAATTTGCCACCCATCTCATTAAAATTAACCACAGCATCAAAAACTACTACTTACGTTATTCTCCTTTCAAAAGGCTACAATTTGGACATATCCTCCAAATTTTGGAATTTAATAACCCATTCGTATTTCGAGTGAATCCAGGCACATTTTTTTATTTTATCAAATGTTAAATTCATTTTAGAAAACGCATTTGGGCTATTTTCTGTAGATTGCACAGGGCTGGTGTGGGATTTTACTGTTTTCATTGAAAAATTTGGTGTCTTATGACGATTATTAGCGTTGCCTTGCAAATTACTACTCGTTTACATGAAAGTATGCCTTTTCGTTTTAAAGGATGGTATAAGCTTCCCCATTTCTAAATTACAGGCTTCATTTCAGACGCGGCACTAAAATAATTATGGAAAATAATCTACACATTCAAGAAAGAATCAATTCGAACTTGAACAACTGAGTAATAGAACTTTGTCTAAAAAGTATAATAACTTTACAGCGTCGGTCTGTGACACAGAATAATGAGATATACTTGTCACAACATTAACAGCCAGTAACTGACATGTGAAGTGGTCCTGGAGTATTCAAATGTCACATGCTCACAAACATAAATATTCCTCCATATCTCTATATCTGACAAGATTTTGTGTTGAAATCTTCGGGTGTATAAAGCTGATGAAACGAATAACATTTTAGCAAAATTTTGAAACTTGCATTTTTTGATTCTGATGGCTCTATCTATCGCCTGAAATATGTATCTATGCCCACCAAGCAGTCATTGGCGAGCATATTTGTGCACTTTGTGTTTGGCTAGCTTGGGTAGAAGCCACTCAAAACGTGGAGTTTTGTTTAGAATAGGTGTGTAGCGAAAAACAGAAATGAATCATGTACGTATCGAAAACTGAAAAGCTGAATGATTTACATTTACACCTGAAGTATTAATTTAACAAGATACATGCAAATTCGACAAAGACTGCTGGATACATCAACCTGCGTAACAACTGGCTATAATGAACGATCGCCAACATCTACAAATTCCGCATACTTAAAAATGTAGTTGTACCATTTGGTATCAATAATTGTCTTTTAGAATGAGTAACACACAAATTTATTGAGATAAATTCCATTAAGCTGTCAATTTGTTTCTCATAATGAACTGAGAACAAGAGGTTACGTTCTTCTGTTCCCCCCTCCAACGTCTTTCTTGCTACTCCTTTTCATTTGTTCTTTCTTGCCTTCCGCGTTTACCTCAGCCATTAAAACTGGCAAGCGATATTTCGCTGGAGGTTTCCAAATCACTTCAACTACTGCTCTTTGATACTCTTCTCCAGTGGTTTCATATTCAAATTTTTACCAGGTGGCTGTCATTCACTAACAGTTCTCCGTAATTCGTTTTTTTTTAATGTTTATATTTTTCAGAAGTATCTCATTTATGCTACTTGAATCTGATTTTCTGTTCGCATACTTGCCATCCAAGATTCGCAGCCAACACAATAAGTTCTGTATAGAGATATTATTTTCCCCGTTCAATATATTCCTCCTGTACGGAACGTGCTGTCCAAATGCTATATTTCTTCTTCCTTCTTCCCAGCTGCACTGATGATGGATATAGAAATCTGGAATCTTAAGTGCGCAGAATTCTGGAGTAACTGATCGTTTCGCTTTCTTTATACTGGTACACGCCATCGGCATCATTATTTTCAATGGCACTTCATGTCAGTGAAAACTGACTGACTGCGCACCGAGACAGGCAATCAGTCAGCCAAAGTAGCACCGAAAGACCCTGAAACAAAGTCCATCAAGTAGTAATGGCAGCGACCGCTCACCAACCCTCCCATTATGATTTCAGTGCATAGCAGTGAACACAAGAGGAAGAATCCTAATCATTAGACCCAATAAATAGTGCAGAGAATACATGTCATCCCCACCGAATCATCGAGACCGTCTCTGTAAACAAACATATTGGATTTCTCAGTGGTAAATCCTGTACTGATAAAGTGATCACTAAGAAACACATAACTGAGAGAAAAGATATTGCAGCACCTACATTGTACTGTCAAAGCCTTTGACATAATGCTAAGGAACAGGCAATAGAACATTGTGGACAAAAGGGAACTCCTTAAAGATCTACGTTATTAAACGGCCCCGTAATCTCGTCTCACTTACAGGTTGCCTATCTAACAATTCCGAGGGCTAATAAAAATTTTATTTTCAGTGTTTCGTATCAATATTGAACCAATTAAAAAATGTAAAATGCTGTCATAATCTAACCATTAAGGTGAATAATCTTGTGATACAGATTTAACACGGTAAGAATATTATTACAGTTGGAAGCAGTATATTCTTGAGGCATAATTCAAAGCTCGCGAATACTCAGACTCTGTTCGTCCAGTATTTGGGAATGAGAGTATTTAGCGGTTTACAACAAACTTTGCACATAATTTAAAACCTTTACGAAACTTTTGCTCCCTGACAACACCAAGAAAAAGATGAGACGAAAACAGTTTATCGCTTACTACATTTTCGCTGTTTATATAGTAAAACTTCACCGTCAGGCGTGACTTCTTAATATGTTACTTTTTTACAGATAACTGTATTCACAATAGATTTTTCAGACACTGTCCACTTATGCTACCGAATGTACGTGAAAAAATAGATTTTACTTATAACGAAGCGTAAATCGTTCAGACTATATTCATTCGGTGTTTGATAATGGGAGCACTTAGCGACTTCCAACAAATCTTAAACAATTTCAGACCACTCCAAAACTTTTTATCACTTACGTGCTTAACGTCAAATATGTAACATATTAACCCGTCTGGAAAGTAGTAAGTAGTTTGAAACCCTTTTATACCTGGGACTTCCACTCATTAAAGAACGGGGAGTTACTGGTATTGTAGAACTCTTCCAAATTCCTCTATGAGAAGACACAGATACGTGTATAAAAAGGGACCAAGACAGTTCTTTCCTGAATACATCAACGTCAGGATACAATCCTGCTCTTCGTTGGTGATTTCATTTATACGTCAGCGACGCCATTCGGGAATGGAAGAGGCAACTCCTATAGCCAGATTTTGACAATGACATAAATGGGAAGGGCTTTGTTTTGACTCTCTTCTTTGTCAAAGACCGGGTAATAATTACAAATTCTGAAGATATCTGCTATAGCGAGCTGTGTTTGTAATTGCGTAAAGTAATACAGCTGTATACCTACGAATTTAAGTTCGGTAAAGCAGAATCTTTGTCGCTTTATTGCCCTTCGAAAGTTCAATTGTAGGGCTAGAACGATTAGAAACAAATAAAGTAGGAAAGTAATGGTGAAGTTCTACAACATTATGACGAAACCAGCAAGTTCAGTCGAAGCTGAAGTGTGGACTCACACTAGTAATGATAAATGCAGAGTCTGAGACTCCGAAACGTGATTTCGTCGATCAATTAGAGTTGAAAAAGTGGGACAGGAAGACAAATTAAAACATACTTCAAACACTCAACATTTAAAGTTTAGGTTAAATGAGACAAGATACAATTTTCGTCCCAGTAGATCCACGGTGAGAAGATTCTTATTATTGTAGAACATGTTACAAACAAAAATACACAATAAACGTTTACAAAGAAAAAGCAAATGCTTATGCATCCATAGATCTCAAGTTAAATGAGGAGAATAAGTCAAACAATCTTAAACATATTTCTGTTTAAAAGGTCATAACAAACTTGTCGTAAAGCACCGCAAATATTTAAGGCACTGAGGTACGCATGACAATTCTTAGGTCACTGCACACGTGTACTGTCAAACAGAAAAATCTTTTTAGGAAATTTATTAACATTGATCGTTTTTCTGCACTGAAATTCCACAAACGTCAGGTTGTACGTAATATTCACATTATTTAATAACACATCATTCGGATCCCTAAGAAATACGTCAGTGCCTTAGAACAAATTGGCCACCAATAAATTCTTTACGCTCCTCGTTAATTGGTAATTAAACATTCTGTAGCTGCTGCAAGTTAATGATGATGTATATTCCTGTGTAACGGACACATTTCTGGATCGGATGAAATGGCGTTAAGTCTTGCTTAACATTGTTCTTATTTATAGTGTTGGTTCCATGAACTGAGCTGTTGGAAAGTGATGTGTAAAAACAAACTTCATCAAGGAATAAATGTACTGAAAAACAACACTTAGTATCCTCAACTCCATAAACAACCCCTACACTTCGTTCTTCACTTCACATCGCAAGTAACTGGTATTTCACGTTTTTTGAGTCGAAACACTTTAGCTTGGCTTGATGATTTATCCCAAATACCATCCCGTATGATATTGTGGAAAGAAACTAACCAAGGTCTGGTACGTTTCTTACGTTGATGCTACCTATGTCTAGGAATATCCGCACTGCAAATACATATCAGTTTAGGCACTTGAGCAGTTATGTAGCATATTCCTCCAAGCTGAATTTATCATCAAGCTGTAAATCGAAGAATTTAACACTGTCAACTTCTTTTTTCCGTCTGTTGCCGTATATTATTAACATTCTTGGTGGAAACCTCGTATGTAGGGTATTTTTTTGACATTTATTGACAAACGAACTGGATACGTACCACCTATCAATGCACGTCAAAATTTTAGTAACCGATGTTTCTAAGACTATTTACTTGATTTGCAATTTATTTCAATGTCCGTAACACCTACAAACAAAATATACTTGGCATCTCTTAATGATACTGATGAAAGGCCTTTGATATACACAAGAAAAAGCTAGAGCCCTTAGATGGAATCCTTTGAGACACTATCTGTAATAAGTTCCATGTAGGATGATGCCTGATAGATTAATACAGGACCTCTTCCTATTAACAGCCTTTGTTTCCTAACAGAGGAACACGATTTGACTCATTTTTCAGAGTTTCTTGTTATACTGTATTATTCTAATTTACCTGTATGACTACTGTAATCTACACAGCCAGATGCCTTTGGCGGATTTCAAAGTAAATCAGTATGCCGTAATTTAGTGTCTAATGAATTAAATACATTCTCGCTATACCTGTAGATAAGCTTCTCAATATTTGAACCCTGTAGAAGTCGACATATGACTTTGACAATACATTATTTGTTGCCAAATGGTTATGAATCCGATTTTGAAATACCTTCTCCAGTAAAGTGAAACTGGACAGAAATTTGGTGGTATTTCTATATCTCCTCATTTTAAGCAGGAGGTTAAGTTCAGCATATTTCAATCATTCAGGAGATATTCAGTGATGAATGACCAGTAAGTAACTTAATAATTATGTTTTAAACTCAGAAGCACACTCTTTAATTATTTATATTCTACCACTATCACTAGAAGTTTTTGATTTTAAAGATTTTATAATGGACATTACTTCTGCAGGTGTAGTGCGGGTGATATGTTACTGAAGCTAATAGTAATGACTGACGTGAGATACTCCACAGCAGCATCTACTGTATCCAACTATCCCATCTGCTCAGAAATAGTTATGCATAGTTATGCAATCTTTGTCAAGGTACATAAATACAGAAAAGTGCAACCAGTAACGTTTCTGAATTACTTTTTTATTCCATAAACTAATTACGGACCTCTTCAGACACGATATTAAGGAGTATCCAATGTCTTCCCGCTCCTCGGCCCCTGAGCCAAGCCAGTCGTTTCAAATCCATGATTCCAATAATTTTTGTCTAGCCAGAATTTCATAATGTCAGACGTTGACTAACTTTCGTCGATAGTCAAAAGCATTTTTTATGTGCACTGTGATAATGTGATTCTGTGGAGGCACAGCTTCCACACATTAATATCAAGAAACCTGTCTCAAAATCTCTATATCCATTTAATTAACAATATTTTAAATGTTATTCGGAAAACAGCGTTAATGCATAACATGACTCACTTTTGGGGTGGTATGTCAGTAGATGATACGATAATAGGAGGGGGAAACGGAAGAAACTGTGTATTGGTGCAGTGCGAAACCTATTGCAACTCATAAAACCAAAACGAAGATTGTCTACCTACCCATGCAGACAGGAGGATAATTGGAGATATCAGGGAATAGAAGGAGTATCTTTATGAAATAAATGATGCCACTGCACTCAAAGAATATTTACACTTAGGTGACAAAAGTCAATGGATACCGCCTAATATCGTGAAACTCGGAGTGGTATGGAGTGCAGCCGGAAGTCCTCAGAAGGAACATTGAGCCATGCTGCCTCTGTAGGCGTCCATAATTGGGAGAGTGTTGGCTGTGCACGAACTAACCTATCAATTAGGTACCGTGTCGGGTGAACTAGATGGCCAAATCATTCATTCGAATTGTGCAGAATGCTGACCAAACCAACCGCGTACACTAACGGCCTAGTGACATGGAACATTGTCATGAAGCGTATGAAAAGCTGCAAGTGGTCTCACGTAACCTAACAAAATGACTCGCAGTCAATGATCGGTTCAGTTGGACCAGAAGACCCACTCCATCGCATGTAAATACAGCACACACCACTGTGGAACCACCACCAGCTCGCGCAGTTTGAATTCTCTGACGATTTCCGATATGGAACGTCCCATGCGTGTAGCTCCAGTTACTATTCCACCTTCAAAGTCTGTTATTTCCCATCGCTGACCCATAATCACGTCGCACACTTTTTCACATGAATAATCTGAGTACAAGTAACAGCTGTACCAATGCACTGCCCATTTATACCTTGCGAATGTGATACTATCGCCATCTAAATATCTGTACATTACTATCTCAAGATTATTGTCACCTAATTGTGACATACCACTGAAATATCTAGTTATCTAGGACTGTGTGAACAGTATATGTTTTTACGTTTCACAATAAGCGGCGTTACGTGAACGAAATAAAAATACAAACCATAAAATTAAAAGTATTTAAAAATATGTTGACAGAAGACCAAGCAGTAATGAACAAACAACCTTAAATGAAGCCTCGTACTAAGGAATAGTTGAATGTCAGACCGGTTAGATGTACTTGTGAAACTTAAACAACTTTGTATCGTTGAAAGTATTACAATGTTTGATGAAAACCACAGGGGACAGAGTATCATGTTAGTAATCCGATAGGAGTAAGATGCAAAGGAGCTATAATGTAATGTCGCAAAACATATATGAACATGGGGATCTGCGAGCGTCAGCTGACTGATAGGTGAACAATCATATAGAAGCGCAGTAGAATACAATAACGGTTGATTGAACCTAACGAAGGTAAGATATATGCAGTAAACTTAAAAACAGTAACACACTTGTCAAAAACAACTAACTGTATTGGGAAGAACATGGTTTTTAACACCCTTGGGGTAGAGTATGAACAAGTGAAATAATTCTTAGTGGGGTGGTTATTTTAGGTAGTTTATATACACTTAGGTGATGAAAATCATGGAATAGCGGTAAGCACATATACAGATGGCGATAGAATCGCGTAGGAGCAGTAATTTATACTCAGTGGATCCATGTCGGAAGGTTCGTGATGTGATGATCGCCGCACGACGGCAATTCAGAACGTTATCGCCTGCAAAGCCTTTCCTGGGCTCGTAACCATATCGGTTGGAACCTAGACGACTAGATAATCGTGTCCTGATCAAATGAGTCTAAATTTCAGTTGGTAAGAGGTGACGATGGGATTGTTAGAGTGGGGGGCAGGCACCACGAGGCCTGGACACAAGTTGTCAAAAAGGCACTGTGAAAGTTGGTGGTGGTTCCACAAAGGTGTGAACTGTGTTTGCGTGGAACGGACTGGGTCCTCTGGTACAACCGGAGCGACCATCGACTAGAGATGGTTCGGCTACTTGGAGACCATTTGCAGCCGTTCATGGACTTCATGGTGCTTTTGTGCTTCACCAATGTAGCATTGGTGCTACAGAAGAATGCTGAAGATAAGGTGGGTAGATCACATAACTAATGAGGAGGTATTGAATAGGATTGGGGAGAAGAGAAGTTTGTGGCACAACTTGACTAGAAGAAGGGATCGGTTGGTAGGACATGTTTTGAGGCATCAAGGGATCACAAATTTAGCATTGGAGGGCAGCGTGGAGGGTAAAAATCGTAGAGGGAGACCAAGAGATCAATACTCTAAGCAGATTCAGAAGGATGTAGGTTGCAGTAGGTACTGGGAGATGAAGAAGCTTGCACAGGATAGAGTAGCATGGAGAGCTGCATCGAACCAGTCTCAGGACTGAAGACCACAACAACAACAACAACATGGACTTCATGTTCCAGAACAATAATGCAGTACTTATGGATGACAATATGCTACGTCACACGCCCAAAATTGTTCATGCAGGGTGTATACGACCCGGGACAACCGGGATATCCGGAAAAAAACCCGGGAATTTTTTCATCCGGGAGAAAACCGGGAAAAGCCCGGGACCTGTTTAGAATTCCGGAAATTTTTCCTTGTTGTAATTTTCAGTTAAATTTTTGTCATTTAGGCCGGTAAGAACTGATACTCTAACAAAGGATATTACTGTAGCCCGCTATTGCAGAATAATTCTGCAGCAACAAAACGTGAACGAGAGAAAAAAAGAAAACGGAAATGAAACTAACTTGCAATTGAAATGCTCCATATACAACAACAAAACACAGTGCTAAGACGAGCTTCCGCCAACAGCAAAGTTTGTCAAAGGCTTTAGAAAGACTATTCAATGCTGCATAACAATAAATTGCCTACGATGAGCGTGACGTGACAACTGTTTAAATTAGATTCCTTTGAGCGGATGCGGGCGGGCTCTTGGGAATGCGCAGTTGCATCCGGTTACAGAAATGTGGCTGGGTGCCACTATCTAGTATTGTCCCGGTTCTGAAATATCGTAGATCCGGGGCTGATGCACAGAGCAGTCAGAGTTGTGGTGAGGGGGTGGGTCGTCTCCACGTGACCTGTCTTTATGTTCAGTGGTTTTGTTGTTTCCTCCTTGTTTCTTGCTCTCACGTTAAATGAAAACAAAACGGATTTTTGTGGCCACGAGCTAGCAAATAAATTAAAATAGTTACGGAAGGCTAAAATATGTTATTAGTTTCAGATTTTATGTCCAACTTTCTGACAGTCAATCATTAATCGCGTTGCAGAACAATGAAGCTATTTTTGTCGGTCTGCTAAAGAGATTTGGCTTTTATTAAATCCTTTCCGCTGAGGCAGTCAATTTATTCGAAACAAAGTGTTTAATTTAACATTGTTAGCTACTTTCAACTGTTCGCTGCATTTCAAGTGCACATGTGACATTGTTGTTGTTGTTGTGGTCTTCAGTCCTGAGACTGTGGCATTATGCCATAATAAAGAACGAAACAGGAGATAATACAGTACTGGTACTCCAAGAAAATTTGCATCCGAATCTGGACATACGAATGTGCATTTTAAGCCGAATTATGCACTTTAGTACGGTTCACAAAATTCCGATGCTCTTGAAGTATCCTCTGATGTCTTGTTTCTTTTATGTCATAATGTAAGGTCTTTTAATGTTTCACACGTAAGAACATCGGCTTTCCTGCGTCATCGTAGCTGCGCAAGCGCGGTGACGCCCGTTATCTGGCGTTCTCTGGCAACTGCTGAAACAGGTCGCGGGAAAATGTTGCGATTGGTGGTTTGAAAAGTGTTACATTCAAAGTAAATTTCCGTTTACGCAAAATGAACTATGTGCGAGAATGTACAATGAATTTCTTAAATCACAAAACTTATGACTCTCATTTAAAAATCAACTCTTTGAGGACGACCATTTAGAAGAATTTCGAGCTCAGAAAATCAGACATTTACATCATTATTAAAAATTTACTATCACATTTGTGTGATGTATCTTAAAGTGTAACATGCACGAAAAAGATCAACATTATATGCGGAAGCTTAGCTTCTCTTCCAGCTTTTTAATCTTCTTATGTGGATGCTATGTATATTAATTTAAACCATTAACTTTCCTTGTTTGTGTGTTCGCACTACTTAAGAGTGATCTTGCTATTGATTGACTGCATTGCGTGTCTTATGCTGTCATCAGCTGGCGAGGACAAGCGACATGAGCTATGACTGGCTTACAAAAGCGCATAGCAATCTCGATTTCAATGCTTCGGGAAGTGACATGGAATTCAGATTTATACCTTCGTAATATGAAAATACGCAGCATACATGTTGCTGCACATCAAAGGTCTTTCAAAACGTGTTCCCCCCGAGTATAGTTTTCTAAAGTGCCGGGAAATTCTACGAAGGTATATAAAACCACAAACATTCAAAGGATTGATGAGTTTTACAGTGCCGAGGAAGAGTATACTGTCACTTAACATGGAAAAAGTGTATTTTCACCCGGGAGAAAGTGCATTTTTACCCGGGAAATCCGGGAATTTTTTTCCTTGTGCACGTACACACCCTGTGATTGGTTTGAAGAACATTCTGGACAGTTAGTTTGAGCGAATGATTTGGCTACCCAGATCGCCCGACGTATTCTCGATTCATCATTTGTAAGACATAATCTAGAGGTCAGTTTGTAAACAAAACCCTGCATCAGCAACATTTTCGCAGCAATGGGCGGCTGTAGAGATGGCATTGCTCAACATTTCTGCAGGGAATTTCCAACGTCTTGTTGAGGACATGTCACGTCCAGTTGCTGCACTATGCTGTGGAAAAGGAGATCCGACCCGATATTAAGAGATACCCCATGACTTTTGTCACCCCACTGTATATGTTTACATGAAAAACAAATCATTATTAGCAGATCCCACAATAACAAGTGGCACTTGAGAAGAAGTTTTGGAAGGCTGAAAGGTGAAGAATGACTGAATTTATTGGGATTTGTAACAAGTACTATCCGAAAGAGGCCATCATTACAGATGAGCTGCCTGATAGAAGATGGATAAAAACGCTAACAGCTATGTGAAAAGTAACAAAATAAAAATGGAATACATAAAATTACAAACATTTAACAAATATCTTTCCATGAAGAATGAAATTATGAAAAAAATTAATGTTTATGAAGCCTAATGTTGTAGAATAGATTCATGCAGATTTATTATTGTATTTGTAAAACTAACAACATGCTACGTTAAAGAAAATTATTTGAGACACCCGTTTTTCTGAAGTGTTGTTAGTTCTTCTCCGCATACTCATATTGAATACGACACATCTTTCCCAAAGTCGGGGTAACTTGGTTGTAGAAGTGTGCATTTTGGATTAAAGGAAACGATCGTCTTCTAAAGCCATCTCACCGTAATTTTGGAAGCACCTGCCAAGTACTGGTTTCCTCGTGTGAGGAAAGAGGAAGGAGTTTCACATCAGGAGAACACGAGGGTGAAGTACGAATGTACAGAATGAGTTGGGGAATTGCATAAATAGTTCTCGCTTTACTTGCGGCGTCAAATTTTGATAAAATCCCGAGCTTTCTATGACTACCTCCGTCATCTTCATCAGGGGTAAAACTGACTGTCGTGGACTGTTTTTTTGTCCTTTATTGTATTTCAATTCCCCAATTGGGGTGGGCTGGCAACAGCATATGCACTGCTCTCCAGCCGATCGTGGACTGTTTTCTTTTTCCTTAATTAATTTCAATTCCCACTGAAGGGGGCGGGCTGGCAGCAGCTTAGTACGCTGCACTACAGCCTACAGACTTTTTTAAAAATACGGAAGAAGAAAAGAAACAAGAAAAACAGGCGATAAAACGGTGACTTAAAGTGTAAAATGGCGGAAAATTGTAGAAAGTTAAAACAGAAAGCAAAGGGGTTGGCAATGTTAATAAAATATACAGCAATGAGACAAGTAACATAGTAGATACACAATTAAAAAAACATGGCGTCAGTCTGGTTTCTTCTCGCAAGAGAGAAAAAAATCACACCCAGCGACAGTATGATGGCCGTTCGCAACACTTCCCAAAAGATACACAACACGGAACACTCACTGTAAAACACTGGACGAAAATGCCGGCACAAAGATGACACTCCCTAGCCAAGGGCAGATAGGGGGGGGGGGGGAACCTGGAGGAGGGGGAAAACAAGGATGGAGGGGAGGAAAAAACGAAAAAGGGGGGGGGCGAACTAAAGGAGGGAGAGGACTCATAAAGGGAGGGGAGGGGCAGGGCAGACATGAGAGGGAATGGGAAAAGGCAGAGGAGGGAAATGCAAAAGCCCTCAGGGGAGAGAAGGGGGCAGAGAGAGGGGAGGTGGGGAAAAAAGAGGATGGAAGGGGGGAGATGGAGCCCGGGAAAAGGACAGAGGAAAGGAGGGGGAGTGAGGATCAGAGTTGATAGGAGGGATAAATGGAGGGAGAGAGAGCATCATCTGGGAGGGGGAGTTGATGGAAGCCACCTTGGAAAAGGAGATGAAGGGTGTAGAGATGGAGGGAAGGAGGGAAGGAGGGACACAACAGTGAAGACATGGCAGGGGGCGAGGATGGGAGAGGAGAGGAGCAACCAGAGGATGAGGGGGATCAAGGTGGCGGGAGGTGTAGAGGATGCGGATATGTTCGAGGAATAGGAGCAGATGGGGGAAAGGAATGAGGTCATAGAGGATCCGCGTGGGGGACGGGAGGCATATACGGAAGGTGAGGCGGAGTGCATGACGCTCAAGGATCTGGAGGGACTTATAAAATTTGGGGGGGGGGGGGTGCTCCCTGCCGCCGTTGGATAAGCAGCTGAGCAGCAAGTCGTATACTCCTAGCTCACTCTTTTGTTACATAATTTAATTCTTAATTTCTTTGCGTGTTTTTGGTACTTGCATCGTTTAATTCATAAATTTCGGGCGTATTATAGTATTTGAGAGTGTAGCATCGCGTTTTAGTACCTGAATAGTGTAAATTCGCGTAGTCGTTTGTCTTCTGTTTTTGTTTTGAACGGCCAGTGTCGGTTGGTCACAGACAGTGTGCTCCCTGCCGCCGTTGGATAAGCAGCTGAGCAGCAAGTCGTATACTCCTAGCTCACTCATTTGTTACATAGTCTACTTCTTAATTTCTTTGCGTGTTTTTGTTACTTGCATTGTTTAATTCATAAATTTCGGGCGTATTATAGTATTTGAGAGTGTAGCATCGCGTTTTAGTACCTGAATAGTGTAAATTCGCGTAGTCGTTTGTCTTCTGTTTTTGTTTTGAACAGCCAGTGTCGGTTGGTCACAGTCAGTGTGCTCCCTGCCGCCGTTGGACAAGCAGCTGAGCAGCAAGTCGTATACTCCTAGCTCACTCATTTGTTACATAGTCTAATTCTTAATTTCTTTGCGTGTTTTTGGTACTTGCATTGTTTAATTCATAAATTTCGGGCGTATTATAGTATTTGAGAGTGTAGCATCGCGTTTTAGTACCTGAATAGTGTAAATTCGCGTAGTCTCCTTCCGCCGCCGAGCAGTGTCAGCAGTGCGCAAGTAGCAGCATTACTGCATTTACTAGGCAATCTTGTATTTTAATAACCGTTTAAATTTTGTTGATTTGTTTGCGCTCTCTGTACATTAGTTCAGACGTTCTTTGCAAAGCAGTTTTTAGCATGGATAGGGACTGCAACTGCTGTGTTCGGATGCAGGCTGAGATGGCATCCCTTCGCTCCCAGCTTCAGGCAGTGTTGGCTTCGGTCACACAGCTTGAGGCTGTTGCCAATGGGCATCACTGTAGGGGTCCGGATGGGGGTTTGTCGGGGACGGCCAGCTCGTCCCACGCATCCCCTGATCGGACTACGACTGTGGTTGCTCGGGATACTGCCCGCATTGAGGCTGATCCCTCACCTGTGGTAGAGTGGGAGGTCGTCTCAAGGTGTGGCAGGGGGTGAAAGACATTCCGGAGGGCTGAACGGAAAGCCTCTCCAGTTTGTCTGGCGAACCGGTTTCAGGCTCTGTCTCAGGCTGATACTGATCTTCGGCCTGACATGGCTGCTTGTCCTGTTCCAGAGGTTGCCCCTCAGTCTGCAAGATCCGGGCAGTCACCTGAGGGTGGGCTTACTGGTAGTTGGGAGCTCCAACGTCAGGCGCGTAATGGGGCCCCTTAGGGAAATGGCAGCAAGAGAGGGGAAGAAAACCAATGCGCACTCCGTGTGCATACCGGGGGGAGTCATTCCAGATGTGGAAAGGGTCCTTCCGGATGCCATGAAGGGTACAGGGTGCACCCATCTGCAGGTGGTCGCTCATGTTGGCACCAATGATGTGTGTCGCTATGGATCGGAGGAAATCCTCTCTGGCTTCCGGCGGCTATCTGATTTGGTGAAGACTGCCAGTCTCGCTAGCAGGATGAAAGCAGAGCTCACCATCTGCAGCATCGTCGACAGGACAGACTGCGGACCTTTGGTACAGAGCCGAGTGGAGGGTCTGAATCAGAGGCTGAGACGGTTCTGTGATCGTGTGGGCTGCAGATTCATCGACTTGCGCCATAGGGTAGTGGGGTTTCGGGTTCCGCTGGATAGGTCAGGAGTCCACTACACGCAACAAGCGGCTACACGGGTAGCAGGGGTTGTGTGGCGTGGGCTGGGCGGTTTTTTAGGTTAGATGGCCTTGGGCAAGTACAGAAAGGGCAATAGCCTCAACGGGTGCGGGGCAAAGTCAGGACATGCGGGGACCAAGCAGCAATCGGTATTGTAATTGTCAACTGTCGAAGCTGCGTTGGTAAAGTACCAGAACTTCAAGCGCTGATAGAAAGCACCGAAGCTGAAATCGTTATGGGTACAGAAAGCTGGCTTAAGCCAGAGATAAATTCTGCGGAAATTTTTACAAATGTACAGACGGTGTTTAGAAAGGATAGATTGCATGCAACCGGTGGTGGAGTGTTCGTCGCTGTTAGTAGTAGTTTATCCTGTAGTGAAGTAGAAGTGGATAGTTCCTGTGAATTATTATGGGTGGAGGTTACACTCAACAACCGAACTAGGTTAATAATTGGCTCCTTTTACCGACCTCCCGACTCAGCAGCATTAGTGCCAGAACAACTGAGAGAAAATTTGGAATACATTTCACATAAATTTTCTCAGCATGTTATAGTCTTAGGTGGAGATTTCAATTTACCAGATATAGACTGGGACACTCAGATGTTTAGGACGGGTGGTAGGGACAGAGCATCGAGTGACGTTATACTGAATGCACTATCCGAAAATTACCTCGAGCAATTAAACAGAGAACCGACTCGTGGAGATAACATCTTGGACCTACTGATAACAAACAGACCCGAACTTTTCGACTCTGTATGTACAGAACAGGGAATCAGTGATCATAAGGCCGTTGCAGCATCCCTGAATATGGAAGTTAATAGGAATATAAAAAAAGGGAGGAAGGTTTATCTGTTTAACAAGAGTAATAGAAGGCAGATTTCAGACTGCCTAACAGATCAAAACGAAAATTTCTGTTCCAACACTGACAATTTTGAGTGTTTATGGAAAAAGTTCAAGGCAATCGTAAAATGCGTTTTAGACAGGTACGTGCCGAGTAAAACTGTGAGGGACGGGAAAAACCCACCGTGGTACAACAACAAAGTTAGGAAACTACTGCGAAAGCAAAGAGAGCTCCACTCCAAGTTTAAACGCAGCCAAGACCTCTCAGACAAACAGAAGCTAAACGATGTCAAAGTTAGCGTAAGGAGGGCTATGCGTGAAGCGTTCAGTGAATTCGAAAGTAAAATTCTATGTAGCGACTTGACACAAAATCCTAGGAAGTTCTGGTCTTACGTTAAATCAGTAAGTGGCTCGAAACAGCATATCCAGACACTACGGGATGATGATGGCATTGAAACAGAGGATGACACGTGTAAAGCTGAAATACTAAACACCTTTTTCCAAAGCTGTTTCACAGAGGAAGACCGCACTGCAGTTCCTTCTCTAAATCCTCGCACAAACGAAAAAATGGCTGCCATCGAAATAAGTGTCCAAGGAATAGAAAAGCAACTGGAATCACTCAATAGAGGAAAGTCCACTGGACCTGACGGGATACCAATTCGATTCTACACAGAGTACGCGAAAGAACTTGCCCCCCTTCTAACAGCCATGTACCGCAAGTCTCTAGAGGAACGGAGGGTTCCAAATGATTGGAAAGGAGCACAGATAGTCCCCGTCTTCAAGAAGGGTCGTCGAGCAGATGCGCAAAACTATAGACCTACATCTCTGACGTCGATCTGTTGTAGAATTTTAGAACATGTTTTTTGCTCGAGTATCATGTCGTTTTTGGAAACCCAGAATCTACTATGTAGGAATCAACATGGATTCCGGAAACAGCGATCGTGTGAGACCCAACTCGCTTTATTTGTTCATGAGACCCAGAAAATATTAGATACAGGCTCCCAGGTAGATGCTATTTTTCTTGACTTCCGGAAGGCGTTCGATACAGTTCCGCACTGTCGCCTGATAAACAAAGTAAGAGCCTACGGAATATCAGACCAGCTGTGTGGCTGGATTGAAGAGTTTTTAGCAAACAGAACACAGCATGTTGTTATCAATGGAGAGACGTCTACAGGCGTTAAAGTAACCTCTGGCGTGCCACAGGGGAGTGTTATGGGACCATTGCTTTTCACAATATATATAAATGACCTAGTAGATAGTGTCGGAAGTTCCATGCGGCTTTTCGCGGATGATGCTGTAGTATACAGAGAAGTTGCAGCATTAGAAAATTGTAGCGAAATGCAGGAAGATCTGCAGCGGATAGGCACTTGGTGCAGGGAGTGGCAACTGACCCTTAACATAGACAAATGTAATGTATTGCGAATACATAGAAAGACGGATCCCTTATTGTATGATTATATGATAGCGGAACACTGGTAGCAGTTACTTCTGTAAAATATCTGGGAGTATGCGTGCGGAACGATTTGAAGTGGAATGATCATATAAAATTAATTGTTGGTAAGGCGGGTACCAGGTTGAGATTCATTGGGAGAGTGCTTAGAAAATGTAGTCCATCAACAAAGGAGGTGGCTTACAAAACACTCGTTCGACCTATACTTGAGTATTGCTCATCAGTGTGGGATCCGTACCAGATCGGTCTGACGGAGGAGATAGAGAAGATCCAAAGAAGAGCGGCGCGTATCGTCACAGGGTTATTTGGTAACCGTGATAGCGTTACGGAGATGTTTAATAAACTCAAGTGGCAGACTCTGCAAGAGAGGCGCTCTGCATCGCGGTGTAGCTTGCTCGCCAGGTTTCGAGAGGGTGCGTTTCTGGATGAGGTGTCGAATATATTGCTTCCCCCTACTTATACCTCCCGAGGAGATCACGAATGTAAAATTAGAGAGATTCGAGCGCGCACGGAGGCTTTCAGACAGTCGTTCTTCCCGCGAACCATACGCGACTGGAACAGGAAAGGGAGGTAATGACAGTGGCACGTAAAGTGCACTCCGCCACACACCGTTGGGTGGCTTGCGGAGTATAAATGTAGATGTAGATATCCAGGTGGGACTGGCGTAACAGAGGATGGGACGGATTAAGGATCTGTAGATGTGGAGGATGGTAGAGGGGTGCAAACCCCATGTCCGGCCAGAGAGGAGTTTGAGGAGTCGGAGGCGGTTGTGGGTTTTGGATAGGATGGAGCGGAGATGAGGGATCCAAGTGAGGTGACGGTCAATGGTGAGGCCAAGGTAGATGAGGGTGGGGGAGAGGCGGACAGGAGGGACGCAGACGGTAAGGGAGAAATCCAGGAGGCGGAAGGAGCGAGTGGTACGACCTATGATGATTGCCTGGGTCTTGGAAGGATTGATTTTCAGGAGCCACTGGTTACACCAAGCGGCAAAAAGGTCAAGGTGATTCTGGAGAAGGCGTTGGGACCGTTGGAGGATAGGAGCGAGGGCGGGTAATGCGGTGTCATCGGCATATTGCAAGAGGTGTACTGGAGGGGGGGTGGGGCATATCGTGTACAGGAGTTAGAGGAGAGGGGAGAGGACAGAGCCCTGGAGCACACCTGCAGAGGAGTAGAAGGTGTGGGAATTGGCATTATGGACGGTAACATAGGAGGGGCGGCGGTAGAGGAAGGAGGCCATCAGACGGATGTAGTTGACAGGAAGGGCGTAGGTTTGGAATCGTGGACTGGTGAGGCTTCCGCTTTTATAAGCAGTAGACGGCTTCTCATTGACTGGATGACGTTACGGTGAAAACGGCGCATACGGAGGCGGCGACCTCTATGTCCATAGATTTTGTTTGCGCGCTTTATCCAGCGTTGCTTGCAGTGCCATCCATCGCAACGGGCGGAGAACTGCGAGGAATGTATGAAGTCTCCCTCTGCGCTGTTTCTTTATCATCTGCGCGCTTCCACGCATTGCTGAGTGGATATCCGGAGTATCTGTTGAAATTATTTACACACAGTCTAGTTTCAACTGCTTCCCTGATGACAGAGTCCCAATACTTTGAAGCGTGAGCCAATATTCTTGTTTCATCAAATAAAATCTTATGTTTATTTAACAAACTGTGCTCAGCCACCGCTGATTTTTATAGATACCTGTATTTCAGGTGACGCTGATGTTCCACACAGCGATCGGCAACAGTTCTTCTAAACTGGCCAACATAAATTTTGCCACACTCGCAAGGAATGCTGTAAATTCCCGGTACTCTCAGGCCGAGACTATCTTTCACGGATTGCAACATTTCCTTAATCTTCCTGGGTGGCCGGAAGACTGGTCTGCGTCCTTCCTAGGTTTCTTCG
This sequence comes from Schistocerca serialis cubense, assembly GCF_023864345.2. Classification (NCBI taxonomy): domain Eukaryota; kingdom Metazoa; phylum Arthropoda; class Insecta; order Orthoptera; family Acrididae; genus Schistocerca; species Schistocerca serialis. The sequence continues at coordinate 1,251,780,633 of NC_064638.1, read as the reverse complement.
CCAGAGTAGATCTTATATCACGATCAGAGTATCCATTTTTTCTGAATACCGTTTTCAGATCCGAAATAGTCGTTGCTCTGTGCACCAAGGTATTCAGCATTGCTCTCTTCTGAGCTGGGTGGTGAAAACTACGTGCGTTTAGATATAAATCTGTATGCGTCGGTTTTCTGTACACAGAATGTCCGAGACGTCGATCTGATTTTTCGCTCCACCTGCACATCTAAGAAGGGTAACGTCCCATCCTTCTCCACCTCCACTGTAAATCTTATGTTCTGGTGTATACCACTCAAATGATCAACAAACTGCTGCGTTTTGGGGTGTTATCGAGGAATTAAACCACTCTCTAGGACAGCATCTCCCCGTACACTCGTAATGAGATCTCGGCAGTTAGCTCCTACGTCGATTTTCCCTTCACGATCGTAGCACCGATCCACGGCAGTTGTAAAAAGAAGTCAGCAATACTTTGCCTGATGACGGTTGAATCTTCGTCTTTCTCGAAGAGCGTGAAGCGACATATCTCCACTGTTTGCTTTGCGTCTTAGTTTTGGGGTCTTAGTGGTACGCACAGAAGGCGCCCAGAGGGTACCGACGTTTGACATGTTTAAAATGTTGAAGAAGGTGATGAACGCAGATCAATGATTGATTTACATTGTTTCAGCTGTTGTCTCGTTTATGATAAGCCAACTGTCGAGCGACAGATCTTCCATCTGATTTTTCGGAGAGAGATTATCTGGTACCTCGTTCTTCGGCATTCGGACCTGTTTGATCACACTGGAATCGTTTGCATCGCCTAATTACCGCATCATATGAGGGTGAAATTTTAGCATAGATGTAAAGCAATACAGCACGGATTGTTGTCGCGTTATTCTCCGTCATGCTGAGAAAATGAACAAGCGCATGGTACCCCAATTTATCAACGGGTGCGGTGGTTTGGTTTTGACTGCTCTACCGGCGCGTTACGGTTGTGTCTAGAGGGGATTTCAATGTCTTCTAGGACTGCAGATATGTATCTACCAAGAGACAAAAAATTAATTACATAACTTTAAAAATTAAAACGTCATGACAATCCCTCGCATACAACACGCATCAGATTTATTGATTGCCAAAAAATTTAAGAAAAAAAAGACGCACCACAAAGGAATTATCAGAATGAGACGGGAATCGTTACATGTGTTGTACATGTACAGACAAACAAACGGTTACAATTTCAGAAAAAATGGATGAATGGATGATTTATTCAAGAGTAGGAGCTCCACAAGTTGAGCAAGCCAGTATCGTATTGGTTCGCCTCAGGCCCTTATGAAAGCAGTTACTCGGCTTTACACTGACTGGTGTCCTCTTGAGGGATATCGTGCCGAATTCCATCCAATTGGTGCGCTATATCGTGTAACTCCCGAGCTGGTTGGAGGGTCCTGGCTCCAAACCTCAACCGGTGAGAGATCTGGTGACCTCGCTCGCCAAGACTTGAATACAAGCAGTAGAAAGTCTCACCTTGTGCGGGAGGGCATTATCTTGCTGAAATGTCAGCCCAGAATGGCTTGCCATGAAGGGCAATGACACGAAATGTAGAAAATCGTCGACGTATCTTTGTATTGTAAGGGTGCCGCCGATGGCAACCAAAGGGGTCTTGCCCTTTTTTTTTTTTTGAGTCATCAGTCTTCTTACTTTTTTGATGCGCCCCGCCACGAATTTCTGTCCTGTGCCAACCTCTTCATCTCAGAGATGCACTTGCATCCTAGATCCTCAGTTACTTGCTGAGCGTATTACGTATTCCAATCACTGACTTCCTCTACAGTTACTGCCCTCTGCAGCTCCCTCTAGTACCCTGATGTCTTAACAGATATCCTATCATCCTCTCTGTTCTCCTTGTCAGTGTTTCCCACATATTCCTTTCCTCTCCGATTCTGCTCAGAACCTCGTCATTTCCTTACCTTATGAGACCGCCTAATTTTTCACATTCGTCTGTACGACCGCATCTCAAATCCTTCGATTCTCTCTGGTTTTCAACAGTCCGTGTTTCACATCCACACAATGCTGTGCTACAAACTCACATTCTCAGAAATTTCGTTATCGAATCAAGGCCTATGTTTGTTACTAGTAGACTTCTCTTGACCAAAAGTCGGCCGGTGTGACCGAGCGGTTCTAGGCGCTTCAGTCTGGAACCGCCAGACCGCTACGGTCGCAGGTTCGATCCTACCTAAGGCTTGGATGTGTTTGATGTCCTTAGGTTAGTTAGGTTTAAGTAGTTCTAATTTCTAGGGGACTGATGACCTAGGATGTTAAGTCCCATCGTGCTCAGAGCCTTGGCCAAAAATTCCTCTTTTGCTTGTGCTAGTCTGCTTTTGATATCCTCTTTGCTGCGTCCGCCATTGGTTATTTTACTGCCTAGGTAGTAGAATTCCTTAACTTCAACTGCTTCATCACTATTAATCCTGATGTTAAGTTTCTCGCTGTTCTCATTTCCGCTACTTCTCATTACTTCCGTCTTTCTTCGATGTACTCTCAGTTCATATTCTGTACTGATGAGACTGTTCATTCCATTCATCAGATCAGCTAATTCTTCTTCACTTTCACTCAGGATAGCAATGTGATCAGGGAATGGTATGACATCGGAAGTTCACCGAGGCTTTTTGCGGATGATGCTGTGGTGTATCGAGAGGTTGTAACAATGGAAAATTGTACTTAAATGCAGGAGGATCTGCAACGAATTGACGCATGGTGCAGGGAATGGCAATTGAATCTCAATGTAGACAAGTGTAATGTGCTGCGAATACACAGAAAGATAGATCCTTTATCATTTAGCTACAAAATAGTAGGTCAGCAACTGGAAGCAGTTAATACCATAAATTATCTGGGAGTACGCATTAGGAGTGATTTAAAATGGAATGATCTTATAATGTTGATCGTCGGTAAAGCAGACGCCAGACTGAGATTCATTGGAAGAATCCTAAGGAAATGGAATCCGAAAACAAAGGAAGTAGGTTACAGTACGCTTGTTCGCCCACTGCTTGAATACTGCTCACCAGTGTGGGATCCGTACCAGATAGGGTTGATAGAAAAGATAGAGAAGATCCAACGGAGAGCAGCGCGATTCGTTACAGGATCATTTAGTAATCGCGAAAGCGTTACGGAGATGATAGATAAACTCCAGTGGAGGACTCTGCAGGAGAGACGCTCAGTAGCTCGGTACTGGCTTTTGTCAAAGTTTCGAGAACATGCCTTCACCGAAGAGTCAAGCAGTATATTGCTCCCTCCTACGTATATCTCGCGAAGAGACCATGAGGATAAAATCAGAGAGATTAGAGCCCACACAGAGGCATACCGACAATCCTTCTTTCCACGAACAATACGAGAATGGAATAGAAGGGAGAACCGATAGAGGTACTCAAGGTACCCTCCGCCACACACCGTCAGGTGGCTTGCGGAGTATGGATGTAGATGTAGATGTAGATGTAGATGTATTATTGATATCCTTTCACCTTGAATTTTGGTTCCGCTCCTGAACCTTTCTTTTATTTCCATCACTGGTATGAAACAAAATGGCACCCCATAGCATTAGTCCTGGTGCCAGCCTGTATGGTGGTCGACAGCTAGGTTTACATCGCGTCGCTGTCCGGGGCGTCTGTAGACACGTCTGTGCTGGTCATCGGGGCTGAGTTCGAAATGGTACTCACCAGTGAAGACAGTTCTACTCCAGTCAATGATATTCGAAGTCGAAAGTGCCCGACACCACTGGAAACGGGCTTTTTGGTGTATAGAGGTCAATGGTAATTGACACAAAGGGGTCTGTGATTTCAGCCCTTTCTGTGAGCTGCCTATTAATTTCTTTTGTAGTAACTCAAGCACCAGTATCACATCGGATCGATGATGATGAACCAGAGCTGTGAGTGCCTCTCTGATAATTGCTCGGGCCTCACATTCTGTTATCTCTCTAGATCGACCGCTTGCTTCTTGACATTGTGTTCAGCCATGGCTCACCCATTTCTGCCAGCATCGTTGAATAGTGACATCATTCCTATTCAAATGTCAAGCTATTCAAAGACTACTCCAAACGGCTTCGTAGGGTTGAACTGCATGTCCTCTCTCAAATGCTGACATCTGCGTATATTGTTCACGAGTCTGACCGCGAGGCATAGTTACTGTCCACCTGAGTACATGGAATGAAAAAGACTTTATGCTCTGGTATCGACATGTCTTCTGTTTTACTTTGCTTGCCAGATGCATGGTGAAACTGAGCCGCACCGTCACATATTCATCCGCAGGTCGCCAAAGTGTAGAGTTTTGCATTTTTCGTCGATATCTGTATTAATATTAATTTGTGACCAATCCGCGTAACTACTTCGTGGTGTGTTGTCTTCTTTTTTTTCTTAGAGTGTATTTACAGAAGCAAGGGCTCTAGACTCGTGCTAATGAGTTGAATAAATCACCTCTCGATTTGTTACACAGTAATTTAGGAAAAACAGCGTGTTGTCCTTTCGGATGGCGGCAGCGTTATCAGATGAGAAAGAAACTGTCAGTAAGCCGAGTTTATGGCAGCGTGAATGGCAGGAAGTTGATAAAACTGAATCTCGCCGTTATAACTATCGGTTTCCAATTCAGACGGTCGACTCACGGCGCTCTCTTGGAGACCACAGAATCGAATGCAAACTTGTGGCCGCGGCTCGTGATCCGCGGCTGATATACGCAGAAGGTGAGACCGCGGGAGGAGGAGGAAATGTAATCTGGGACGGCGCACTGCTCAGTGGTCCGTAGCTCCCGCGAGTGAGGCAGCTGGCGATCCGAGTTTCGTAGGAGGGAAAAGTCAGAATTCCCCACTCTGGACGACGAGAAGAGCACACTGGCTGCTGTCGGTGAGCTTTAGATTAACACGGGAATGCGAGAGGAAAGTTTTTGATGCAGCTTAAGGGCATTTTAGCGTATGAGGACAAACTGGCTACCACGATGTGAGTCGTAGTTTAGTTTACATTACGTGCGTATTCTTCATTAATAATAGAAATAGTTATGGTTGAGCGAAGTACTATTGTGTTGGATGTAATTAAATTATATTGTATCATTATTTGGGGATATAGAGGAAAAGACTTGCTGTTGATAGTATTAATTTGCATAAGAATGAATCAGCCTATATTTAAATTATAAGTAAGAGGCTACAGTTAAACAAATGAATAAATTAATTATGCGTATACTATACAGTACGCCTCAGATACAAAAGTGAAGGAAACGAAGGTGAGATTTAGAACAGGAATTAAAGTTTAGGAACAAGAAATTAAAACTTCAGCTTGAAATTCTGTCTGAAACAGCAAAGGAATTGGAAGGTAAGCTGAACTGAGTCGATAGTACCTTGAACGGAATAAATCAAATGAATGAATGAATGGAATGAATATCAACAAATACAAAACAAGAGTAATGGATCTGAGTCGAATCAAATCGAGTGATGCTTAGTGAATTAAATTAGGAAATAAGACACTAAGAGTAGAAGATGAGTTTTGCTACTTGAACAGCGAAATAACTGTCGACGTCCGAAGTACAGAATATATACTGCGAATTAAGCTTTTCAGAAAAAGAGAAATTTGTTGGTTTCCAGTATAAATTTAAGTATTAAGAAGCTTTTCTCTGAAGCTATTTCTCTGGAATGTAGCTTTTTACGGATGTGAAACGTGGACGATAACCAATTCAAACAAGAAGAGAATCAAAGCTTTTGAAATGTGGTCATAAAGAGGGATGCCGAACATTAGACAGCTCATTACGCATATAGAGTTCTTGGCCATCCCTGAGACAATTGAATCCTGACGAGACAACCAAAATAAATGCGCAAATGACTTGCACACTAAAGAAGTCTCTTTAATAATTACCAGATATAGTCATATAGTTTTATCTTAACCTCGAAAAATTTGGTAAACTGTGGATGGGCTCCGCCATTATGTTTTGGCTCCTCTAGCAGCTTTGAGCAGGGATTTCGATGTCTATCATGAATATGAAGCTACAAACAAATAAAATTAATTACGCAACTTTCTTCGAGCTGGTGATCAATAGCTCCCGCACACTGTCTGCTCGCTTGGTTACACGTGCCACAGAAGGCTCTGCCAGTGTAGCCTTCCAAGTGCGTTTCAGACCGCCAGTAGTAGATTGAATGGTCGATGACTGTTTCGCAGCCACAGACATTTGCCTGTCTCTGGAATGACCATTATCTAGTCAATTTTCCAGGGCCTTTGGTAGTTCCTAGAACGGAGCGTGTCACTGAAGAGAGCTGCGATGTAGTCTGCCGCATTCTGGCGAAGCTGCTTTAGATGTTAGTTGATCAGCGGGGCGTGACTGAGTGCGGCACCCCAAATGGGCAGCACGCTGGCGGCAGGAGTCGTTGACGGTTGTCTATATTGCGAATTTTCCGGAGTGAATTAAGTAATACTTAGATTCAAGGATTTGATGTTGTTGTTTTGGTATATAACTACGCTGGGTTAAGTAGTTTTCGTGTATTTAAATTTCATACTTTATCAATTTTTAGATGTATTCTGTTTTTGTTATCTTTACTTATCGGTCCCCCGACACAACGACTCTTGAATAAAAATATTACTAGTTACATTAAACTTGGTCTGAGGCGCTGCAGTCGTGGACTGAGCGGCTGGTCCCAGCGGAGGTTCGAGTCCTCCCTCGGGCATGGATGTTTGCGTTTGTCCTTAGAATAATTTAGGTTAAGTAGTGTGTAAGCTTAGGGACTGATGACCTTACCAGTTAAGTCCCATAAGATTTCACACACATTTGAACATTTGAACATTAAACTTAAATAGCCAATGCAGATAATTTTTTCACTTTTTAGAGTTTTGGAATCTTTTTTTAATTTTTAAGTTTTATCTCATATTTTTTAAACTTTATATTTTACTTCTAGACACGGTAAGATCGACTCTCTATCGCCACATTCACACAAATACTTTCCGGGACGAAACACAAAATTGCGGGCGCAAGATCTTTTCTAGTTATGCGATTTACGTTTTTTTTTATTCGCACAAGTAATCATTGACAGTGTTTCAGTACACAGGTAGCTAATGTAGGTAACGTAAGCAATCATCAGTGGAGGTGAGTGTAAATCAAGCCGAAAGAAGTGGGCTGCCATTGCTCTCTCTTGTAGTAGGCTGCCTAAACTATCAACAAAAATCATTTGATTTAGTACTGAATTGTAGACCAAAAAAGAACGATAAAGTCTGCGGGGGTATATGTTTATCTTTTACAGTTTAGTCGCAATCAGCCTTTACCTGCTTTGTAAGTACTGAAATGGGTGACTTTAAAAATACAGAAATCATCGTTGTTGGTCTACCTTTAAATAAAAAATATGTTCCCGCTGGCCTTTATTTATATCTTTTTGAGCTCTACAGTCTCGTACTAAGTAAAACGATGTAGCTCTTATTTAATTTAGGTGATGAAGTTTAAACTGTTGAACAAATTTTCTAGTAACAATTCTGATCAAATCAACTTAAAATAAGTTTATAAAAACTTCATTAAAATTGGACGATTCGTTTGGAGCTGAATGTCCCAGAGAGACACAAAGATACACACGTTAAACATATAGCAACCGTTTGTTTGCTTCAAACGTTAAGAAGCGCCTGTTTTTAGGTGTAACCGCAAAGTGTGTTTTGAAGGTTTATGCACTCAGTACAGCGTGATGCGAATCAATATGATTTTCAATGTGTAAGAAGCCATTGCTGTACAGCCCTTACATACATCCCTTATGATAGTTTCTTAAAATGCGGAAAAAGTGTATATATTGAGTCCATTATTAGAAAACTCAAGATCCAGTACCCAGCTTTGTGGAAGATATATCTGTATTTAGCACCGTTAGTAGTGAACGCAGATTTAGTATGGTTTGCAGTTTTAATACATATAGTTCTTAGTGTGCAAGTGACATTCGATTTATTGCTGGTGCCGCGCAGACTCTGTACCAACAACAACAGCACCTGCAGGAACAGAGCAACTTACAATTCAAGAGACCTCCTCCACTACCAAGGCGCACGCTGCTGCCGCAGCTTATATGCACAAAGAACCCGGGTCTCCACGAGTGAAGGAGCAAGTTCAAGCATCTCTCACCGGTAAGTGAGTGTTTGCAGGAGTTTACGTTCAGCTTTTACTGCCAATAAGGCATATGCACTGTTCAAAAGAATTTGTGGGACATGTTAAATTTACACTATGTGATCAAAAGCATACGGAGATCCCCAAAAACATACGTTTTACATGTTAGGTGCATTGTGCTGCCACCTACTGCCAGGTGCTCCACATCAGCGGCCTCAGTAGTCGGACATCGTGAGAGAGCAAAATGGGGCGCTCCGTGGACTTCGAACTTGGTCAGGTGGTTGGGTGTCGCTTGTATCATACGACTGTACGCGAGATTTTCGCACTCCTAAATATCCCCAGGTCCCCTGTCTCCCATGTGACAGTGAAGTGGGAACGTGAAGGGACATATAGAGCACAAAAGCGTCTGTTGACTGAGAGACCGCCGACAGTTGAAGACAGTCGCAATGTGTAATAGGCAGACATCTATCTAGACCATCACACAATAATTCCAAACTGCATCAGGACCCACTGCAAGTATTATGACAGTTAGGCGGAAGGTGGTAAAACTTGGATTTCATGGTCAAGCGGCTATTCATAAGCCACACATCATGCCGGTAAATGCCAAACGACGCCTCGCTTGGTGTAACGAGCGTAAACACTGGACTATTGAACAGTGGCAAAATGTTTTGTAGAGTGACGAATCAGGGTACACAGTGTGACGATCCGATGGCGGGGTGTGGGTATGGCGAATGCCCGGTGAACATCATCTGTCAGCGTGTGTAGTCCCAACTGTAAAATTCGGAGGCGGTGATGTTATGGTGTGGTCGTGTTTCTCATGGAGGGGACTTGCACCCCTTGTTGTTTTCCATGGCACTATTACAGCACAGGCGTAAATTGATGTTTTAAGCACCTTCTTGGCTCCCACTCTTGAAGAGAAATTCGGGAATGATGGTTGCATCTTTCAATACGATTGAGCACCTGTTCGTAATACACGATCTGTGGAGGAGTGATTAGACGACAATAACATCCCTGTAATGGAGTGGCCAGCACAGAGTCCTGACCTGAATCCTATAGAACTCCTTTGGGATGTTTTGGAACACCGACTTCGTGCCATGCCTTACCGATTGACATCGATACCTCTCGTCAGTGCAGCACTCCTTGAAGAATGGGCTGCCATTCCCGAAGAAACCTTCCAGCACCTGATTGAACGTATGACTGCGAGAGTGGAAGCTGTCATCAAGGCCAAGAGCGGGCCAACAGCATGTTGAATTCCAGCATTTCCGATGGAGGGCGCGACGAATTTGTAAGTAATTTTCAGCCAGATGTCCGGATGCTTTTGATCACATAGTGTAGGTACCAGGCAGTAGGAAACGCTCACGGAGAGCATACGCGTCATGAAGCTCTGAAACTCCTATTAATGGTTATTCCACTTCTTTCTATGTACACGATCGAGGATGTAATGATGTTTTGTTGTGTACTACTGAAAGATAAAGGTATAATTTGTTAACATGCCCATTCCTCAATTATTGGTCAATGGAGTGTGGCAGGTGCTCAGTCATGTTATGCTAATTCTTTCGAGCAGTGTGAAAGACGGTGACGTCGTTGCCGAACTTGCGATCTTTTTTTATGTGATCCCGAATTTGGCTTGGTTGCAGCAGAAGCTGTGCTGCCATCTCTGCGCCTGCGAGAATGTTGTGCAAAGTATTCAGTGCTTTTTCTGGTACCACGTGGTAACGCAATGCCGTAGTTTTTGTAGAAACAGCTCCTGAAATCATATATTTATTCCTGTCTATGATTATTTCGGCTATGTGGAATCATATTACACTTCATGTTACCGGCTACCAAGGGCGGAAAGGTGCACTACTTCGAAAATTAAGCTTTAAATTTTGTGTTCACAACGAAAACTTTCAAATTTTGTTCGCCGGATTCCTATTCTGCAGCTTGCAAAAACCTTTGCAGACTTCATGTGTTAAACATTTCATGGGCTCTACAGTACTGTAGCACTGTGGTCCTCAATTTTAACAAGAATTTCAACGGCCACAATCTAACAACTTCACTATATGTTTACCTCTAACGTTAATGAGAGGCCTGAGAGAGCAGCTCTTCAACTGCAGTAGTCACCAGACGGACATTCGTATTCTGTTATGACATGATCTCCTCTATCCACATGAGGTGAATATCAGAACTGTTCCTTCACAAGGTCACAATGAAAAATTCCTAACGTGCCAACGTGCCACCGCCTCTCCCCCCGCACCCCCTCACACCATCCCCATCCCCCACCCTTTCTCTTGATTTTAACCGACATGACGAAGCTAACCCAACATTTTCTGATTCTGAGCTGAAGTTTTAAATTTCGCTCTTGAAATATCATTCACGCAGGAGAATCGAACAGACATACCCACGTTTTATCATCGCACAAACTCTCGTATAGACGTCACAGATATAGGCAAACTTTGCGTGGAAATGCAGTCATTAGTGTTGAAAATAACTACGTCGCGAGGTCCAGCTGTAATCCCAGGTCGATTTTACAGAGAGTACTCCTTGGTATTGGCTTCTTACTTGCACTTATCGCGAATCTCTTGCCCAGCAGAAAGTCCCAAGCGACTGTAAAAATGTACAGCTGACTCAAGTGTATAATGAGGACAAAAGAACAGACACGCAAAAGTTAAGTTGTAAACGAATAGTCGTAACGTTTATTTGTTGCAGAGGTCTTGACCATATTCGAAGTTCGAACATAATCAGTTCCCTTTAGAGTGAAAAGATTCTATCCACACAGATTCAGAAATCATCATCATTCGTGCGAAACTAGGTTTGCCCTTTTCTCACACGATGTCCTGCGACTCATGATGAAGGAAAAAAGGCAGTATCGGTTTTCCTAGATTTTCGGAATGTGTTTCAAACTTTCGCACACTGCAGACTGTGAACGGAGGTCCGAGCATATGGAGTAGATTCTCAGAAAAATGAGTAGCGTAGACTTTTTAAATAATGGAACCCAGGCCGTTGTCCTGCACACCGACCGTCCATCGGTCAGGAATGCACCAGAGACATGCGACAAGACCACTCTCATTCTCCATGTACATGAATGATTTGACATGCAGGGTGAGCAGTAGTCTAGGACTATCTACTGTCGACGGGCAAGTGACGTCTTTGGGTGACTGTAGGAGTGTACACTTGAACATAACTTCTGTTTGATGTGATGAATCGCAGCTTCCTCTAGCTGTAGGAAAAATGAGTTAACGCGATGCGCTGGAAAAACAATAACGTAATGCTCGAATACGTTATCAGTGATGTACTGCTTGATGAAGCCACGTCTGTTAAATATCTAGGTTTACTATTGTAAAGCGACATGAAACGGAGCGACATAATACAGGTAATAAAGTAGACGAATGGTCGACTTTAGTTTTTTGGGATAATTCTAGAAAAGTGTAGCTCATCTGTAAAGGAGACAGTATGCAAAAGATGCATGCAATCAATTGGTGATCGCTGTTCGAATTTTTTTACATCCGAAACAGCTTTGAATAACTGAAAGACACTGAAGCAGTGGAGGCACATGCTGCTAAATTTGTTACCGGTGGCTTTGTTCAGTGCACAAGGATTACAGAAGTACTAAACTCCGTCCGAACAGGCCTCGGAAGGCCCAACGGTACCGACCGGTCGCCGTGTCATCCTCAGCCCTCAGGCGTCACTTGAAGCGGATATGGAGGGGCACGTGGTCAGCATACCGCTCTCCCGGCCGTATGTCAGCCGCTACTTCTCAATCAAGTAGCTCCTCAGTTTGCCTCACGAGGGCTGAGTGCACCACGCTTGCCAAGAGCGCTCGGCAGACCGGACGGTCACCCATCCAAGTGCTAGCCCAGCCCGACAGCGCTTAACTTCGGTGATCTGACGGGAACCGGTGTTACCACTGCGGCAAGGCCGTTGGCACAGAAATACTCCACGAACTCAAATGGCAATCCCTGGAGGGAAATGACATTCTTTTCGTGAAATTATTCACGAAAGTTAAAAAAAAAAACTGGCATTTGCGACAGACTGTGGAAGGATCTAGCTATCACGAAAACAAGATAAACCAGGTTTCTTAAGGCAGCATGTAGACAGTTGTTTTTTCCTCGGTCCATTTGCAAGCGGAGCAGGGAAGGGAATTAATAGCAGTAATAAAACGACCCTCCGCCATACTCCTTATGATGGCTTGCAGAGTATGTATGTAGATGTCGACTGCATAGATGTAAATGTTTGCACAGCATAGACTAGTTTGGAGAGATTCATCAAACCAGTCTTCGGGCTGAAGTCTACAACAACGACATCAACAACAACAGTAAAAACGGCCTTGCACTTCCGTACAATTGTGCGCGAATGGCATCATATTCAAACTTACATTACGCGCAGCTACATCATCGATTGTATCAATGCTCCGGCGTGTGTTTTCCTTCAGACAGTCTACCGTTTTATGCTTATATTCGTGACCTTAGCATTTTAAACGTACTTGTAGACAAAAATCACAAACAGATACGTCGGACGAACGAAGTGGTCACAAATAGTTTGCTTATTGTGGGTTCTTCTGTGAAGAAGTCAGGAATACGAGCCAGTGCTTGACAAGACATGTAACACATATCTCTAACTTTATGAGAAAACTAATACTAGTAATGCGCCTGAAGTACCTGACTATCTCTCAGAATTGTCATTAAGATACTTGAGAGTTACCACCAATATGAACGAGAAAAAAGAAGTACCCTCGGAACTAAAGACGAATGTAATAATCCCATTTCCAAAGGGGCAGTAACAGAGAGATCTCAGTATTACCGAGTCATCAGTTTAATAAGTCATCTATGTAAATTATTAACACGAATTGTCTGTACAGAGATATAACAACAGGTAGAAGCCGACCAAGGGAAGATAAATTCCGGAGAAATATAGGACTACGTGAAGTAATACTGATATTTACATCTACTACTCCGTAAGGAATATTATGGTGTTTGGCGGAGAGTGCTCGATGTCTCTATAAAGTCTCCCATGTTACAATCACAACTGGTGTGAGAAGAACGGTTAAATCTAATTTCTCTGAGTTTTGCATTGTGATCATTCCATGAGGCGTGTGTGCGAGGAAGTAATATGATTCTCTGCATTGGATTTTCACTAACTCCCCCATTAACACGTTCACGGAGCCGCTGTTATTGGTTTTTCTCGCTGTGGGGCGTTCATGTCTAACTTCATCTGGCGGTGCTGCTTTTTCCTGTTTCCCGCCATATTAAACACCCTAGAATATTATTATAATATACTGATGTTTTATTTTGAAAGTTGTGTAAGACCATAAAAAAAGAAACAAAACACGAGATACAACATAAAATAAAAATAACAAATTAATCACAAATTATGTACTATATTTTTAATGGACCAGTTCGAAGTGTTTCCAGGTATTGTCAATGAATAAACATTTTGATGGAACGTCAAAAACTAGTGTATATGATGTATTTGTAATTACCGTTAAATTATATTCATACCTACTTGTAATGAACCATCAAGTGACTTTCTTCGATCTCTGCCTAGCTCATCTTTAATAACTGTTACAACTTCATTTAGGAAGCTATACGTAACTCGAGCCGTTTGTTCATCCGGACAGTAAATTTTTACAGTATGTGTAACTAGAAAGATGGTTGGAATTTTTCTTTTTTAATGTTTGCTCATTTAAATAACCGATAACGTGGATATGGAAGGAAGTGTTGCCTCTTACGAATCTGTAAACAGTAGCAGAAAAAAGAAAAGACCAAGGATGCTCTCAACCTCTTCCGGCAAGGATTTTATTCATGCTTGGAATGAAGGTGAATTATTAGTTAATGACGTGGACGAATCTAACACGGGGGGAGAAGATTCCGAGTCTGATTCATTGTCAGACGAAAGTTATGAAGGTAGGAATGGCAGTAGAAAAACAAAACAAGTCTCCCAGGGTATCTCTCACCTTGAGAGTACTGGGGCGGAAACCAGAAGACCATTTGCTAAGTCTGACATTACTTCCACTTACTTGTGTCAGCCTTCTTCTGATTTTTTTTCTCTATCAGACTCTCTCTTTCTTCCTTTTTTTTACGATCCCAACAGTATTAGCTTTCGAGGCCCGAGAGTATCTTTCACTTTTCTTTTCCACCTCCAACGGCGGCGACATTGGACACAGCGGAAGCGGCCCTGAAAAGGTTCTCACGGGAACGTTCAATAAAGCTGAGAGGCTCTGCAGTCTTATGGTTTAGAGGACGTAAAACCTATATGGAAGTTTGATTAAAGCGCAGGGTGAACAGAGCTCTTTAAGTCCAGAACGACAGTCAATATAAAGAAAGGAGACGTTGATTAAATATTACCTGGTCCTCCAGCTTGGGGATTGGGACGTTGCGGTAGGGTCTGGTTTCAATCACTCGGAAAATTTCAGCCTGAAAGAAAAAGGGGGGATTCAACAATAAATCCTCAGAAACAGATCGGAATTAAGCGGAGTGGCCCCAGCAACGAGAAAGGTATATTAATTTTTGTACATCCATCTAGAACATCACAACTAAGAAAACCGAAGTATTCAAATAAATCCATCGGAAAAAGATTGACGTGATAGCATTATTTGAAACAAAAAATAAAGATAAAGGAGCAGTGGAAATAGATGAATCTGTTCATATTTACAGTGGAGTGAACAAAGATTGTTGAACAAATAAGTGAATATTTGTTACGGTACATAAAAAGTGGAAAATACATTAACAAATGGGACTGTGTAATTAATGTGTGATGCGTGCAAATATGAAGCTAAAAAGATACGATGTAGTAATCAGTGCTGCATATGCACCAACATAGAATGCTTCTGCCATTGAGAATAATTTCTTTAATGATCTGACAAACCTCCTAAATGGCACTATCGGTAGGAAAGAGTTTTATTTCTGCGAGTGAGTAAGGAGAATGTTAGCAAGGACGTAGCGAAAATTTTGAAGGACATTGTGAATGACAACGGAGAGAGACTGGTAGAAATACACTCCTGGAAATGGAAAAAAGAACACATTGACACCGGTGTGTCAGACCCACCATACTTGCTCCGGACACTGCGAGAGGGCTGTACAAGCAATGATCACACGCACGGCACAGCGGACACACCAGGAACCGCGGTGTTGGCCGTCGAATGGCGCTAGCTGCGCAGCATTTGTGCACCGCCGCCGTCAGTGTCAGCCAGTTTGCCGTGGCATACGGAGCTCCATCGCAGTCTCTAACACTGGTAGCATGCCGCGACAGCGTGGACGTGAACCGTATGTGCAGTTGACGGACTTTGAGCGAGGGCGTATAGTGGGCATGCGGGAGGCCGGGTGGACGTACCGCCGAATTGCTCAACACGTGGGGCGTGAGGTCTCCACAGTACATCGATGTTGTCGCCAGTGGTCGGCGGAAGGTGCACGTGCCCGTCGACCTGGGGCCGGACCGCAGCGACGCACGGATGCACGCCAAGACCGTAGCATCCTACGCAGTGCCGTAGGGGACCGCACCGCCACTTCCCAGCAAATTAGGGACACTGTTGCTCCTGGGGTATCGGCGAGGACCATTCGCAACCGTCTCCATGAAGCTGGGCTACGGTCCCGCACACCGTTAGGCCGTCTTCCGCTCACGCCCCAACATCGTGCAGCCCGCCTCCAGTGGTGTCGCGACAGGCGTGAATGGAGGGACGAATGGAGACGTGTCGTCTTCAGCGATGAGAGTCGCTTCTGCCTTGGTGCCAATGATGGTCGTATGCGTGTTTGGCGCCGTGCAGGTGAGCGCCACAATCAGGACTGCATACGACCGAGGCACACAGGGCCAACACCCGGCATCATGGTGTGGGGAGCGATCTCCTACACTGGCCGTACACCACTGGTGATCGTCGAGGGGACACTGAATAGTGCACGGTACATCCAAACCGTCATCGAACCCATCGTTCTACCATTCCTAGACCGGCAAGGGAACTTGCTGTTCCAACAGGACAATGCACGTCCGCATGTATCCCGTGCCACCCAACGTGCTCTAGAAGGTGTAAGTCAACTACCCTGGCCAGCAAGATCTCCGGATCTGTCCCCCATTGAGCATGTTTGGGACTGGATGAAGCGTCGTCTCACGCGGTCTGCACGTCCAGCACGAACGCTGGTCCATCTGAGGCGCCAGGTGGAAATGGCATGGCAAGCCGTTCCACAGGACTACATCCAGCATCTCTACGATCGTCTCCATGGGAGAATAGCAGCCTGCATTGCTGCGAGAGGTGGATATACACTGTACTAGTGCCGACATTGTGCATGCTATGTTGCCTGTGTCTATGTGCCTGTGGTTCTGTCAGTGTGATCATGTGATGTAACTGACCCCAGGAATGTGTCAATAAAGTTTCCCCTTCCTGGGACAATGAATTCAGGGTGTTCTTATTTCAATTTCCAGGAGTGTATGTGAAAAGTACAATGTACTTCTTCTTCTATTTTTACCTTTGTTCTGGATCGGCGCAAATCGACATTGTTAAGAATGGATCGGCATGGTTAGTTTAAGGGGCAGCCGGATGCCCTCTCCGTCTCCACCCTTTTATCGCCTGGGACAGAATATACAGGGTGTTACAAAAAGGTACGGCCAAACTTTCAGGGAATATTCCTCATACACAAAGAAAGAAAATATGTTATGTGGACATGTGTCCGGAAACGCTTACTTTCCATATTAGAGCTCATTTTATTACTTCTCTTCAAATCACATTAATCATGGAATGGAAACACACAGCAACAGAACGTACCAGCGTGACTTCAAACACTTTGTTACAGGAAATGTTCAAAATGTCCTCCGTTAGCGAGGATACGTGCATCCACCCTCCGTCGCATGGAATCCCTGATGCGCTGATACAGCCCTGGAGAATGGCGTATTGTATCACAGCCGTCCACAATACGAGCACGATGAGTCTCTACATTTGGTACCGGGGTTGCGTAGATAAGAGCTTTCAAATGTCCCCATAAATGAAAGTCAAGAGGGTTGAGGTCAGGAGAGCGTGGAGGCAATGGAATGGGTCCGCCTCTACCAATCCATCAATCACCGAATCTGTTGTTGAGAAGCGTACGACCACTTCGACTGAAATGTGCAGAAGCTCCATCGTACATGAACCACATGTTGTGTCGTACTTGTAAAGGCACATGTTCTAGCAGCACAGGTAGAGTATCCCGTATGAAATCATGGCGTTGAATCGAGGAAGTACAGCACATACTGACGAAACTAAAATGAGCTCTAACATGGAAATTAAGCGTTTCCGGACACATGTCCGCATAACATTTTTTCTTTATTTGTGTGTGAGGAATGTTTCCTGAAAGTTTGGCCGTACCTTTTTGTAACACCCTGTATGTACCTCAACTGTTTGGGTGCGAAAGTTTTCTAAACCTTAGCGAATCGTGTAACTATGGCGGTACTTGGATACCGGCTCGGTATTCACCTGGTAAGATGTGATAAACCGCCTAAAAACCACATGCAACTGGCCGGGTGGCCTCGATCTGGGGTCAGCGCATATCCCCGACCCAGAAGCGGATCTCTAAGCCACACAGCTAATAAGTCGGGTGTGTACAGAACTGTCTTAAGATATGGATTTTTTTTTTTTCAATACAAACAGATCTATGACTGTACATAGAATCAGCTTACAGAGATGCTACACTCTACAATTTATTAAGCTATGGGGAAAGAATGCTATTCCACTTGCGTAGATTGCGGAGCTTCTGGAGAGCAGTATGTAGATGGCAAAGGTTTTGTGCTGACAATATCTGAAACATTAGATGGGTGACTAATAAGAGTATGGCACTTAACTTGGAGACACAGATGTGTGTTTATGTGTTTATAAGGCGTAAGGTCTATGACAGCGTGTCACATTCTAGGACTTGGGAAGTAAAGAATAACCAAAACAATCATAAATGTTAGGTACAAGCCATTACGAGGCTGTATTCATACAATACTTATGTTAAAGTTGAGAAGATACTATCACAGAAATTCAAGTTTAGCAGAGAATGGAGGCGATGGTGCTGCATAACGCCTACCCTCTTTAAAGTATTTTTGAATGAAGCTCTGAAAAAATAGAAAAGGAAGCGCAAATACAGAATTAAAACAGATAACGACTCCATGTTCGCCCTTAATTTCACCGACTCTTAATTAATTCTCGTCGAGGAAGAAGAGAATGTGAATTAATTACATTTTAATAAAGCTCAATGAAGTATATGAGCAATGGGAAATGAAAACGAATTTAATAAAGAGTGAATATTTGGTTCACACGGGCACTGGAAGGTATCTCGTTGCGGGTGATGGATCTATAGTAAAGCGTAACTGATATTTAAGGACAACCATTTCGTAGAATGATGCAAGCAACGAAGAAATAAAACACAGAATGGAAAAGGGAAAGGCGGCAATTAAGGAGCTACGTAAAAAAAAAAAAAGAAAAAAAAAATTGGCTAGGAGGACATACGGAACTATAGTTGAGAGCATTGATTTGTGTGAATAGTGGGAAATCTCCATCGTCATTCAGAAGAAATTAAGGTGGGTAGGGCGTAAAAAATTTAAAAAGTTCGATTTTTAAAAAAATATGTCTAGTTGGTAGCGCACATATTCCTGAATAGTTTGATGTATAAAACATGTATATATTTGAGACATTATAAAGCACCTTATTTGGTCCTAAGTATAACGAGATGCAGCACCACACCCCTTTGCTCAGCATTCTTCTGTCATACGTAAGTGTATTTCGCTCTTAGGATTCGAATGTTTATATTTTGTATTCAGGGAACATCAAAATGAAAACTTATTGAAGAAATGTCTTCATGGCGGTACCCAAAACCCAAATGAAAGTTTTAACCAATGTGTATGGGAAAGATTGCCAAACACCATTTTTGTGGGGAGACATTCTCTTGCTATTGGTGTTTATGATGCAGTTCCATGTTTTAATGATGGTACGCAAGGCAGGAAATATGTTTTGGAGAAAATGGGAATTACGCCTGGAGCGACCTGCATCAAAGCTTTGTATGCAGTAGACAGAGAGCGTGTAGTGAAAGCAGTTAAATCACTTTTGAAGGTGATAAAATCAAGAATAGTGCATCATAGGAATGTGAAAAGGGAGAAAACTGATTTATAAAATAAAAAAGAATCTGATTATGGTGCTGGACAGTTCTAAAAGAATGCCAAATACAAGCAGAAACTTTAATGACCACTTTCCGCAAAACTCAAATTTCTGTACTTAGGTACATGTAACGTCCAAAATAAATATCCTATTACATTCAGACTTGGTATGCTTACTAAACACAAACTCCTTAATGCAAAAGTCTATAATTTTTCAAATCTATTAAAAACTGTGGTAAAAATTAAGATATTTAACAATAAAATTTGAGTTTTTTCGAAACATGAAGTTTAAAATATAACAGCTCGTTCATTTTTTCATAAATTAAATAAATTCTCCAGTTTCATATAAGAACCTCTCTTACTTATGAAGGAAAGTGTATCTATAGCAACAAATGCCGCCAATAGTAAGTGAAAAAATGATGAAATTTCACATGAAAAAATTTTACTTTGTTATGTTTTTTAAGTTCCACTGCTATGAGCCTGAATCCTGAATCCTTCCTGGTCGTGCTGACAAAGTTTCATGAATTTATTTGTAACTCCAGGTCGGCCCGTTTGACGTCCTATCCCTCCTAAAGGCAATGGAAATGGAGATTGGGAGACGAAATTGTGAGAAACAAGAAGAGACAAAATAAGAAATGTAGTGCTACGATAACAGATAGGTGTTACCAAGGATATTGTGGATACAACCGAAAACATACACCTAACGTGTTATGGACATCTTAGAAGAATGCCAGAGGAAAGAAGGCCTCGTAGAATATGTCTCTGGAACCCCCACTACACGGAGAAAGAGGAAGACCCCGGCTGCATTAAAACGATGGGTTGAGAAGTGCGATACAGGACAGCCGCGAAACAAGAGTACTGGCAAAACAAAAGGAGATGGAACCTAGAATGCGATGGTGCAGAAAAGTCACAGAAGGAAGTGAAGAAGAAGTCCAGTAGTAAATGAATATTCGCAAGAAGAGGACTCTATGATTGACAGTGTTGACTGAAATAACCATCCCCCATTATTCAATTTATTCATCACTGATTACCTATTAGGAATGATAATTGAAGAAACAAATAAATACGCTCTAAAGTGTAAAAGCTATTTACCTAGCTGCAAGAGACACCAACAGCCCTGACAGCCAGTTGCTAGAGGACAAATGAATACTTTTATTGCCTTACTTTATCACAAGTGTAGGGTAGTTATCAGAAATTAGACTACGTCGATCTAAAGAACACACACATACACACAAAATTTCTGACACGTGGTAGCTTTTATCCACATTGAAAATTTGACATTTTTTAGACCAGAGCTAAATCTGAATATCGATTGAACGAAATTCGAAATATTGTACAAGCAATCATTGATCCTTTAAAAGCGCTGTGGACCCTGGAAAAAACATTGTTATCGTCGCAAGTTTTGTTCTATGGAGAGGACATTTCAGTTTTCACCAATATACTTCAGCCAGGTGCCATAACTGTGATATAAAAGTATATAAATTGTGTCTTCCCAAAGGTTAGACTTACAATACAACCGTTTATGCCGGAAAAGTGGAACGACACCTGACAAAACACATTCGCTTAACGTAGTAATGAAATCAGTAAATGGATTGTCATTTGAGGGCCGCGTGTCATTTATAGACAGTGTTACACGAGTGTCCCTCTGGACGAAGATGTTTTGCAAAAAACTCATTTATTTGTAGTCTGCCAAAAGAAAAAAATATGTCTCCCTTCACGAGCAAAACAAAACCACCAACTGGATGACTTTATGTTGTTCGAAAATCGTAGCGGAATTGAATTTTTTAGATGTAGTGGCAAGAGACCGGTTCGTATGCTGACTGCGTGCGGGAACCTTACGTGTAAAATTATTCACGGGAAAAGATGTGAACTGATTCCTGATTGTTGTTTTATAATGACACATAAAAGGGTGTCGATTTATCCGATAAACAACATTCCTACTATATTTGTTAGTGTTAGACCACTAAATGGTACAGAAAAGTTATTATATAATTAATATGTCGGATTTTCCTCATACGTATGTGGTAAATAAATCAACGATTGGGTAACAAACATATATTTCACAACTTAAAGAACAAATTATTGATCACCGTTTGACCAGTTTGGCAACCACTTTGAAGAAATGAATTTTGAAATGCAGATACCTTCAAAGAGAATTGCAAATTTTCTTGAATCGTATAAAGAGCCAACAGGAAAATAAAGAAAAGGTCTAAGAAATGTTACAAAAATTTAATAAAGAAAAACTGGATATTATGCCACAAGGAAGGGTAAATGGGTGATGACTTTTTACAATCGTTGTGATTTCATCCAGCAATCTGCTTGAGATACTTACAAAAAATCGCACAGAAAACATAACCGATAAGTCAAGTTTATCAAACTAAATTATTGTTTCTACAACCGATTTTTTGCTACATATTGTTACAAAATTACATCCAGTTAACATTATAATATTGAACTGCAACGTTTTTAATACTGAATGTATGTTAGTTATGTTTATAACACCCTGATGAAGTAAAATAGCTCTTACTTATTTCAGTCAGTACACCTTGCATTTCGACTGTACAAATCTTCAGCTGTATGACAATTTTTTCTAGTTGTTTGTTTTTTAAATGGACTGGCAGTGCATCACTCTGACAGTTCAAGTATAATACGTTAGATATACCTACGTTCAAGGTTAATTGCAAAACTCTTCACCGGGTACTGAATCTGTGCAGGTCTTTCATGTTTGGATACAGTATCCTGTAAGCTTCTTACAGACCACAGCATCGACGACTAACAGGCTCACTAAGCTTCGACGTTACCGACTCAAAACGTATATTGTATCTAAACTATATCATGCGACTTTACCGAAATCTTTCCAGGAACCTAGGACAAAGAAAATAAAAAAAAATGGAAATGAGCGTTTGGCGTCATTGGCCGGAAGGCCCCTTCCGGGGCAGGTCCGGCCGCCTTGGTGCAGGTCTCATTACTTTCGACGCCACATTGGGCGACCTGCGTGCCGCGTGGGGATGAAATGATGATGAAGACAACCAAACACCCAGTCCCTGAGCAGAGAAAATCCTTGAACGAGCCGGGAATCGAACCCGGGCCCCTTAGGACGGCAGTCCATCACGCTGACCATTTTTTTTTTGCCTTATCCAATTTTTTTTATTTCTCTTTATTTTTTCATATTTTTGGATAGTGGACCGGTGGGGTCTCTGGGGGGGGCAAAGTGGGCAGGGGTCGAAACTAGAGATGGGGGATCCGCTCTTGAACAAATTCATAGAGTTAAATCTTTCAAAGGAGTGAACAATCAGTGATTCAGAAAAAAAGAACGGTAGCTCCAAACGTTTCCCACGGCAGAGAGAGAGACAAAGAGAGAGAGAGAGAGAGAGAGAGAGAGAGAGAGAGACGGAGCATATCAGCAGCGCCTCTGCTGCTCAGAGCACAGTGCACGCCACACAACACAGCCAGCGCCGGCCTCTGCCCTGCTTCTACCTTGGCTGCCCCATTGGATTTTGTGTTTCACATATGCCGTGCCGTCTCTGTGCGTCGTCTGCCGCGTGCAGTGTCTGGCGCAGCTTAACTTAGCATCACACTCTGTCGGCGATCATTTCAGTCGCACGTCCTGCCCTCTGGGCAGTTGATGCTGGCAACAGGGCAGAGAACCACCTAGCGGATAACATAGGAACTACTTGCAACAACCTGCTCGCAAGGGAACGGACGATTTGTCTCGGAGCGGGTGAGTTCACCGCTCCCCCCACTCTTGGAACTCGCCCGCTCAACGCTCACCCCACGGTCTCGACTCTAGCCAGAGCGTTGAGCAAAGCGACTCAGGTGTCACTCTGCTCTCTGCGGTCTCAGCTCATGCAGTAATACAGCTCGCGGCTCGACCTGCTCGACTCAGCGCCTCTGCATCGGAGTTCGTCCCTACTGGATATTGTTCTTCGTAGTAATACCGCTATGTATATTACATTATTATGTTATGTATACATCAATTGTTTTTATTTTATTTTTATTTGTTTAAACTGATTAGATTAGGTTCCTGATGACTCCTCTTACTATAGGATTTTTATTATGGACACTCGAATTTTCGCTTTAAGTACGAGCGAACTGATAAACGTATCGCAAAATGTGATACACCAATATTTTCCTTGTTTTATTCTATATGCAGCACTTTCGTTTTACAGTCAAATTTATATTTTTTTTTTCTTATTCTGGTACGGATTTTGCGATTTCAGGCGTCTTCGGAAGGAAACGTTCACTTTAAAAATATATGGCTTGCGATGTATTTGTATGAGGTAAATGAAATTTTAATACATTATAGCCAAATATATTGTTAATGTAAATCTCAAGTTACAACACTTTCCGATCACCCAAGAAACCACGATAGTGCAAAATAAACCAATAATCAAAAACTTTGTCATATTGTGGAAATTTTAATAAACAATACAAAATTCTTACTCATTATCTGTGTTACTTCAAAATAGGATAAAATAAGATCAAAATACAGGTATATTACTGGAATAAACCAAGTTTAAAGGGCAATGTGCCTTCCATTTATTTTCTATTGTAAATGAGTGGTGAGTCGTGAAAAAGAGCTAATTCATTTCAGGGAGTGAACAGTTCTGATCCAATCTCCGAAAAGAACAGTTTTACCCATCTCTAGTCGAAACCCGAGGCCTGGCCACAGTGTCCCGCTCACCACTACCGAGCCTGTGGGGCATAGGGCAGTGGGAGACACGGGAATCAACAGAAGTCGAAGGCGTTGTTGGTGTTTATTTATCTGCATTGTGTTTTTGTAATATTCACTATTATCATGAAATTATGTGGAACATGCATCGGCGACAGAGAAAAAAATATAAATGCTGGTTAAAGAAAAAGATAAGATAAAGGAAAAGAAAAAACAAATAAAATCCGCGCAATCTGTGACGCGCTCTCCCATCCGCGGAGGTCGGAGGTAGAATCGATCATAGGCGGCTTAAACTCAGACACCGCCGGGGGAGGATGGGTAGGTGCACTCTGAGCCAGCGCCCCCCCCCCCCAACTCAGTGGAGGTCTAACAAAGACCGCTCGAAGATAGTTAGCAAGTAATGTTCGGAAACGTGGCGTGTTTTCGAGAGCTGCATGGGCTGTTCGTAAATAGGTCCAGAAGTCGAGGTGGGATTTAGGTACCTCATGAAAGAGATAAGCGAACCATTCACCTATCGGGGCGGAGAGGAACCAAGGAATATAGGATCATACCGATCACCTTCGTCTCATGGGTGAACAGAATGAGTGGAATATCACACGATCTCTGATGGATGCGTGTATGTGTGTTGCTTTTTAGAGAACTGCCTTTCGTTTTCCAAAAAGGTCATAATGTAGGCATATAAAACGTATCCCACAATTATACAACACTTTGACATCACAATATAGGTCTTTAATAATTTACATTTGTTCTATGACCCTTCTTGGAAAGGGAATGATATGCGACCATAAGACCTGTCGCAGAAGAGAGATTGCAGAAGGGCAAGCACACGTTCATTGCTTTGTACATTTTCAAGCAGCTTATGACAATGTTGATAGACATACCTTTTAGCTCTGAATATATGAGGTGTAAAATACAGAGAGTGAAATGTTATCTAGAAATTGTTAAGAATCCATAATGGCTTTACAACAGTCAATGGACGTGATAGCTGGGCGGGGTTGGAAACTAACTGAGACAGACTTGCAGACTGTCCTCTTTGCTACAGAATTTGTTCCATGAGGAAACCCCTTTCAGACTCGCTCAGTTGGCTGTAGGAAGCACGAGTGCGTCTTCCTGGCATGTTTGCCTGCTTGCTTCACGTGTTTGCATCACACTGCGCCTTCTGGGTCTGAGCATTCCCTTTTAACGGGTATGCACAGATGGCGTTTTGGTATCTATTCCACTACCCCATTTGTTGGCAGACGACGTTGAAACATTTATCAGTACATCTACTATCCCCCAGATGGCGTAGGCCATCATCGAATCAAAATCGACATCGTCTGTCCAGGTGAACTAATTTTTTTCGATGGTGTATACCTGTGAAGCTGATGTGTTGTGTATTACGTCTACAGCTTTGCTTCCACTGTTTTGCAAAAAAATGGTTCAAATGGCTCTGAGCACTATGGGACTTAACATCTGTGGTCATCAGTCCCCTAGAACTTAGAACTACTTAAACCTAACTAGCCTAACGACATCACACACATCCATGCCCGAGGCGGGATTCGAACCTGCGACCGTAGCAGTCGCGCGGTTCCGGACTGCGCGCCTAGAACCGCTAGACCACCGCGGCCGGCCTGTTTTTCAATAGACGGCAGTAGCGGCAAGTGAGGTTCAGGTGTTTGGTCGCAGGTGTAATACAATAAGCTTACGCATCTGCAAACATAATGCCTTCAAAATATTAGTCCATTTGTGATTGCATCATAAGGTTATTCTCGATTAAGTACGTCAGCTTACGTACCCATTTCTCGCCATTTGCGTTAAGTTTTAATCTTCTGCTTTAACATGAAGAAATCTGCGGCTGTGGCTCTTAAAATGCTGGGTAAGACCAATGGTGAGGGAACTATTACTGGAAGAACGTGCAGAGAATGTTTTCTACCCCTTAAGAACAGTGATTTTTATGTCGAAGATAGGCATGGCGGTGGAAGACATAACGTTTTCGTAGCTACTGAAACAGACGAAGACAGTCACAGGACATCATTATCGAAAGCAATTGATGCGTTCGAGCCCAGCACTGAAACACGAACGGCCACAATACAGCGAAAGACACGTAAAGGTAATTTTGCAGCAGGTCAGTGCTCGACCCCATGTCGCAAAACCTGTCAAAATATACATGGAAACGTTGAAATGAGAAGTCCTATCTCTCCCGCCGTATTCTCCATACGTTGCTCTCTCTGAGTACCACCTTTTTCGGTCAGTGGCATACAGTCTGGCTGACCAGCACTTCCGATCATATGAACAAGTGCAAAATTGAATCGATTCATAGATCCCCACAAAAGACACCCAGTTCTTCCGTCACGGGATTCGTATGCTATCTGAAAGCTGGGAGAATGTAGTGGCCAGCGATGGGCAATGCTATGAATCATATTTTTTTTTGTAAGTTTTTCACAATAAAGCCCCGAACGTCGAGAAATAACGGTGGAAGCCAAGTTGAAGACCTAGTATATTGGAATGTCAATAATAAACAAAATTATTAAGAACGTTCATTAGTGGTGATGTCTGGTTAGCTTTGAGAATGATCCTGAAGTTCCTAACATTGCCAAGTTTATAATGCATACTTATATAATCAAAATAAATGAAACGTTGATTGCTCGATAATATGGAAAACGCAGAATGAAAACTACATTCTGATGAGCATGAGCAGTTGCTATAGACGTATGAATTAGGAATGTATCGATGAATATATTCCGCTGACTAGCTCAATTAAAATCAAATTAGTGCACGTCTGGCTAACAGAATATATCTGCAAGCATAATTTACTTAATGGGTGTGGCGCTCTATTCGGTGGAACGGATAAAGCGTTTGCAGCACGTCCGACAGCAGATTATTCAGCGAAACAAAGCAGCATCGCACCAGAGGCAAGTTATGGTTTTGGTGGACAACAGATGTCGCGTCCAAATTTACCTTCACAATACGACTCGTGATACGGCAGTACACGTACTCACTGCGAAAACTGTTATTACTATGTACCTTGAGGCAAGTTATAAACAGCACGTTAACAAGTTTTCGTGCACTGTGATCGGTATTTGAATCCGTTGGTGCTTCGAGTCACGAGACTGCAACATGGGAACGATAGCAGGTCGCGTACAGTATAACACCACTAGAGAACGCTCTTGTTACGAACAAACAGACAAGCAGTCTCCATAACAAAGAATGATAAATATTGCAAGTATAGCGTTGTAGAAAGAGACTGAAAATCTCACAGAGATTTCACAGTGAGCAGTGAGATTTGTTGGCAGTGATTCCATGTCAGAAATAGGCTACCTTATACACGGTTCAGTCACATAAATATGACCACTTTTGTTTGACGTGAACGTGCAATTAGCATTCATAAAAGGCACGTGGCAGCATTAGGGTATGTTACAAGGGTTGACTGAAAAGTAACGCCTTCATCTTCGTAACTCTTCAACAGTTGGCAGCATTGGTATGCGGCAGGTACTGGCTTGTTCCGTAGCCTCTTCTCTACAGCTCCAGTTGGCGGGAAGCCTTAGCATTGAACGGTTGTGTTGTTACAGTGTGAAGTATGGAACCCTGCGCACACGGTCGGTC
This sequence comes from Schistocerca serialis cubense, assembly GCF_023864345.2. NCBI lineage: Eukaryota > Metazoa > Arthropoda > Insecta > Orthoptera > Acrididae > Schistocerca > Schistocerca serialis. Next base: position 1,251,753,254 of record NC_064638.1, on the reverse strand, counting down.
AATGCGATTTAAGCAACGCGCAATCATTGAATTCTTGACAGCAGAAGGTGTCACCCCAAAGGAGATTCATCCTGAAATGAGAGCAGTTTATAGCGATTGTGTTGATGTGAGTACAGTGCGTCGTTGGGCGAGTACGTTTAAAGATGTTGGGACGGGAACATCTGAGGCGGGAACATCTGACCTGCGTGGCAAACAAAGAGTTGGATGTCTTGTGACAACAACTACCGAGTTTCACTAGCATAATGTTGAAGATCGATTCAGGATGATCGTCGCATCACTCAGAGAGAAATTGCAAGCACAATCGGCATTTCACAAGAACGTGTGGGTCACATTATTGCTTTACTTTGCCATCGGAAGATCTGTGCACGATGGGTGCCCCGGATGCTGACTCCTGAAATGGAAGCGCACAGACTTGAAATTTGCCAGGAACTCCTTTCGCACAACGAGAGAAGGTGACGCCTTTCTCCATTCGTGACAAGTGACGAAACGTGGGTACACCATTATGACCCAGAGACGAAACGTCAGTCTATGCAATATCGACACAAAGACTCGTCCCAGAAAAAGTAATTCAAGACGCAGCCCTCAGCTGGAAAACTCATGCCCACAGTGTTCTGGGACGCAGACGGTATTATCCATGTTGATTTCCTTGATCGTAGAACAACGATAAAATGGTTCAAATGGCTCTAAGCACTATGGGACTTAACATTCAAACCTGCGACCATGACAGCAGCGCGGCTCCGGACTGAAGCGCTTAGAACCGCTCGGCCACAGCGGCCGGCGAACAACGATAAATTCGGAACGTTACATCACATCTGAAACGACGGCTAACAAGGGTCCGAAAGGAAAAGGAAAATATTTTCCTGCAGCATGACGACGCCAAACCACACACTTCACGTGCCACCACGGCAGAACTTCATAGACTGAATCTCACCGGCCGGCCGGGGTGGCCGAGGGGTTCTAGGCGCTACAGTCTGGAACCGCGCGACCACTACGGTCGCAGGTTCCAATCCTGCCTCCGGTATGGACGTGTGTGATGTCCTTAGGTTAGTTAGGTTTAAGTAGTTCTAATTTCTAGGGGACTGATGACCTCAGAAGTTAAGTCCCATAGCGCTCAGACCCATTTGAATCTCACCACCGCACGGCATCCTCCATACAGTCCAGATTTACCACCGTCTGACTTCCATCTGTTCCCGATAATGAAAGACGATCTGCGAGGACATCACTGTGCTTCTGATGAAGACGTTGAGAGAAGTGTGAGACTGAGGTTGCGGAAACGGACTGTTGACTTCTTCCGTGGAGGCTTCAGAAAACTTGTTCATCGTTGGCAGAATTTCATCCAGTTGGCTGGTGATTATTTGGAAAAGTGAATATTGGTAATTAAAGATCACATTATAAGGATTATTTCTGCGTTTGATTTATTAAAATATTCCCAACCAAACCCAATTAACAAAAGTGGAGGCATTACTTTTCGTTCAACCATTGTAAGTGTTTCGGGGAGACACGGACAACAGTACAGCTGTCCTGATGTGGAAACGGGCGCTTTTATAATATCCAAAAGGGCACGATCATTGGCTGTCACCTCAAGAGTGGATGAATTTCCGAAACGGCTAAGTCTGTAAACTGTTCGGGTACCGCTGTGGTTAAAGTATACCGTGCATGGAGAAATGGTGCTATCCAAAACAGGCGTCGAGGCAACTGTTCTTTACTTCTGGCTGTAGATGATAGGAACGACTGACAGTTGCAGAGGCTTGTACGGTGGACAGACGTGCAAATGTTGAGGAGCTGACCGCCCAGATGAACCAAGAGGCTACCAAACGTATCTCCTAAAAAACCGGCCAGCGAATGCTGGTGTGTGAGAGCCTCCGCAGCAGGCGTTTGGATCGTGCACCCGAGCTAACTACTGTTCATTGGCGACGAAGGCTGGAGTTTGTACCCCAGTACCACAACTGTACGTTGTTTTGTACTGCATCGGACGGATGGCCATTGGCGTGTATCGCCTGAAATGACTGAAAGCAAACATCCTGCAACAATTGCCGGAAGGGTCCAAGCCAGGGGATGGGGCGTTATGGTCTGGGGAATGCTTTTGTGGTATTCTCCGGGTGTTTTCGTCGTTGTGGAACGCACAGTGTATCAACATAAATATGCATCTTTCCTTGAGAACCATGTCCATCTACACAAGCAGTTTTTTTTCAAATGGTTCAAATGGCTCTAAGCACTATGGGACTTAACATCTGAGGTCATCAGTCCGCTAGACTTAGAACTACTTAAACATAACTAACCTAAGGACATCACACACATCCATGCCCGAGACAGGATTCGAGCATGCGACCGTAGCAGCAGTGCGGATCCCAGCTGAAGCGCCCAGAATCGCTCGGCCACCGCGGTCGGCAGCAGGTTTCTTTCCTTGGCACAATGACACCTGTCAGCAGAACAAAGCAATGTGTCATACAGCTCACAGTATACGTACGTTGTTAGAAGAGCACCATGATAAGTTTACCGTATTCCACCGGCCACGAAACCCTCACTATTTAAACCCATTCCAGAATCCGTAGGAAAATGTCGACTGGACTGTTCGTGTCACGGATCCTCAATGGAGTAATTTAGCGCATTTGAGCACGGCAGTAGAGTCGTCACGGCTCGATGTCTTTCCCAGTACGTTTCAGAACCTTATTGGCTCTGTTCTTACACGTTTCGTTCTACAAAAGGTAGTTATTAAGGCTTTGACAGAGTTCACATTAATGTGAGTCGACAGTGTATAACGTACAGTCTGGAACTGATCGTGTTTATATAATATATCATGAAAAGCTTTTTAACAGCAGCATTTCCACCAATATTCTCTCTATAATAAAAATAAAGAACTTGGCCATACAAACCACAAGATTTTGTCTTCAAAATATGTTCTCTTCATTTATGCACTAGTTTGATAGGTGCCGCTACAATTCACAATAAATAAAAGCAGCCTATGAGCGGTAGCGGCCTCTAAAAAACTTATTTATATATTGTACCAAACACTCACGGTCTAATAAAAATTGACGTGGTTATAAATTTTCTCCTGGATATCATCATTGTAATAACCACCACCAGCAGCAGTTGCTGCTATTTGAATCCACTCTTCTCGTAGACCTTTTCATGGATTATGGCCTTCAGTAGTACGCTTCCACATCCTTACCTCATCCTTTCTAACCGTCTACATAACTGTCATGATGTCGTTGTCGCTGTATTATCTTTTTAAGTGAAAAATGCCGTCTTCATCATTTAATTTGTTTTAATTTGTTACGACACTACTATTTTCAGACAAAAACTTAGAAGTCGTAACAGAAAGATTTCAGTCAGTCGCAATAAAATCTATTCATTAGTGTTCAGTCAACTTACCTTTATTAATACCCTTTCTTATCTTTTGGTATCCGACAAGGAACTTGTTTCGTCCACGTACCACTAGCTCGCAGCCATGAAAATGAAGGTCCGGAATTATTGACAACATTCAGCCCTAACTTTCTTTGGAATTGCAGTTACTACATTCTGCTTGAAGTCTTACGATATTTTCCCCGTCTCATATATCATGCGCACGAATCAAAGTCAACAACTCTACAGGAATGTTATTCCCAACAGAGGCCTTGTTTTCACTTAGGCCTTGTGGTGCTTTTTCATACTCTTCTCGCAGTATCACGTCCCGTATCTTATCTTTATCTATCTCCTCTTCCTGCCATATTGTCCATGTTTGCTTTCTTTATACAGACCCTCTCTATATTTCTCGGCTTCACCTATTACCTCTTTCCCCAATATTGTCCATGATGCTTTCCTTATGCAGACCTTTTATACATTCCTTTCACCTATCAGCTCTCCCTTCTTTGCTCTCTTTTAATTTTTCTATAGGGGGCATCTATCTTTCCCGTAGTCATACATGTTTCTACAGCTCTGCGTAGGTCTTGTAGCCATTCTTGGTTAGCCATTTTACATTTCCTGTTCCCGATTTTTAGGCGCCTGTATTCCCTTTAGCCTGTTTCATTTGCTGTATTTTCATATTTCCTCCTTTCGTCAATTACAGAATATTAACTGCACGAAAGCAATTGCTTATGAATAAGAAGATTGTAAAAGTACATATAACACTGTATAATTGTGAAACAGAATAGTTTAGTTGTTACAATTCCTTATAGATACACAGCTTAGGAGCCATTCTGCACAACAGATACAAAAAAAGGATATCCATGTGGATGGTTGTCTTGCTGCAGAAAACCAACCGGAATGCGGCAACGTTTTGCTGTTTAGCACAAACTTCGATGTGTGTCACGGAATATTGTTGTAAATAGAGGCTTAAGCATTTTTACATTTACAGTACGACGCACTTTTCTGTATTATGTCCGATGTAGTAGTTAATAATCTGGTTCGAGACAGCAGCGCAACTCAGTCAGTACTTGCAACAACCGAAAATTGTCAGTTCTTCTTGTAAGACCTTGGAACAGATTTTGTTCTTCTCACTTTGTGAAAACAAGACTAAGAGCGGACGCCAAGGTCACCTGATCAAATAGACAGTTGGCAAAAAAATTATTTCAGTTTACGATTTGTAAAATGTACTTTTTTCTTGCTGTGTAAATGGAGTTAATGAGAGTCAATTGTGACAGGTAGCTTAGAATCTCATTTGAATTAGTTGAGATCTTATTTTTAAGGGCCAAAGTCAGACGTTGTCGTAAATAGTTCTGTCTTCAGACAGCTGCAAAAGCGCTCCACTCTCCGCGGACACAGAAATACGCTTTGAAGTCATTATCTCCTACAAAAATCCAGTGAAATTTCTAAAACTGATGTGTGGTATAGATCTCTATAATGTCTAAACATGTCAAAAGTAGGTACTTGTTTTTAATTAGGTTCAGAGCTATGTTAACGTATTTGAAAGGGATGAAACTTTTCCTCCATGAAATAGCTTGAACCTGTTACACCATATGTCGAAAATGTTACACTCACTGAAATACTTTTTCTACGCTGATCATTAAAATGTCTCGTGTGAACTGTCCTCGAATATTACTTAAGTGTGTAGGGCACGTACCAAACTGGACTAAAAGGAGACACTGAACGGATACAAAGCAGGGCAGAAAGGATACTCAAATTTTTGTTTGACCCACACGTGATTGCCACAATGAGGCTGATAGAACCGGTAGAGGCTTCAAGATAGACGCAAACTATTACGTGATAACGTACTTAGAAAGCTTCTAGAACCAACTGTAAGTGATAACTCTAGAAAATTATTACAAGGCACTTGGTATCGTGAGGATAAATATAGAATAATTGGAGCGGTCACAGAGGCATTTAAACAGTCAGTCTTCCCGCTCTCCTTACGTAAATGAAACGGGGAAAAGCCCTAATAACTAGTACAATGGGACGTACCCTCTGTCATGATTTTCACGCCGGCCGAGGTGGCCAAGCGGTTAGCGGCGCTACAATCAGGAACCGCGCGACCGCTACGGTCGCAGGTTCGAATCCTGCCTCGGGCATGGATGTGTGTAATGTCCTTATGTTAGTTAGGTTTAAGTAGTTCTAAGTTCTAGGGGACTGATGACCTTAAAAGTGAAGTCCCATAGTGCTCAGAGCCATTTAGCCATGATTTTCACCACGATTTTGCAGAGTGTGGTTGTAGATACAGGTGTAGATCTCTATCGGCAACAGCTCTTTCTATAGCTGCATATCTATAAGCTATGGAAAATGGCGTCCTCTGTTCCTTGTCAACTTTGGCATCAGTATTCGTAACAAGTAAAGTCGCTGTCTCCTATAAAAACTTGTAAAATACTGAAATTCAATTTCTATAGGGTCAATTCATGTAGATCCTCCATTCTTCCCCTCCGTTTACAACATTTATCGCACATTGTAAGGCACGTGAAGCTAAACGTTATACAAATCTCCAATTCAACGGCTTGCTGCCGTATTCTGCGCAGCAAAAGTGGCAATACAATGAATGTCGACAGTGCCAGGCTCCTATCGGTGTACTGCTGGTAGGAGCAGTCCAACCGGCTAACTGCAGAACGCCAGCTAGGTTAGATTGCGTTCTAAGTTTCTTGAGTAATACTGATCATGTACATCAGGTTGTGAGGTAACGGGCGAGTTGTGCCGCCCTAAAAATATTCTAAATTTGGAGTTGGATATGCTACGCGTGGGGCCTCTCAAGCGGGCCGCGACTCGTCGGCAGCCACGAGATGCCGAGCATCGGCCGGAGCAAGAGGGGTAGTTGCCGCAGCGCGTGGTCCAGGCCGACCGCGCGGCTGGGAAATCCATGTTGACACTGTGACGAGGTCTGTGCTTTGTGTCTATGAAACAGACTTGTATGCCAGGCGTGATAAAGATGACGGACTTCGTGAAACCATAATGGCAGACATTTCACGACGATTCTGATGGTGTAATCAGATTTTCAATATACACTCCTGGAAATGGAAAAAAGAACACATTGACACCGGTGTGTCAGACCCACCATACTTGCTCCGGACACTGCGAGAGGGCTGTACAAGCAATGATCACACGCACGGCACAGCGGACACACCAGGAACCGCGGTGTTGGCCGTCGAATGGCGCTAGCTGCGCAGCATTTGTGCACCGCCGCCGTCAGTGTCAGCCAGTTTGCTGTGGCATACGGAGCTCCATCGCAGTCTTTAACACTGGTAGCATGCCGCGGCAGCGTGGACGTGAACCGTATGTGCAGTTGACGGACTTTGAGCGAGGGCGTATAGTGGGCATGCGGGAGGCCGGGTGGACGTACCGCCGAATTGCTCAACACGTGGGGCGTGAGGTCTCCACAGTACATCGATGTTGTCGCCAGTGGTCGGCGGAAGGTGCACGTGCCCGTCGACCTGGGACCGGACCGCAGCGACGCACGGATGCACGCCAAGACCGTAGGATCCTACGCAGTGCCGTAGGGGTCCGCACCGCCACTTCCCAGTAAATTAGGGACACTGTTGCTCCTGGGGTATCGGCGAGGACCATTCGCAACCGTCTCCATGAAGCTGGGCTACGGTCCCGCACACCGTTAGGCCGTCTTCCGCTCACGCCCCAACATCGTGCAGCCCGCCTCCAGTGGTGTCGCGACAGGCGTGAGTGGAGGGAAGAATGGAGACGTGTCGTCTTCAGCGATGAGAGTCGCTTCTGCCTTGGTGCCAATGATGGTCGTATGCGTGTTTGGCGCCGTGCAGGTGAGCGCCACAATCAGGACTGCATACGACCGAGGCACACAGGGCCAACACCCGGCATCATGGTGAGGGAGCGATCTCCTACACTGGCCGTACACCACTGGTGATCGTCGAGGGGACACTGAATAGTGCACGGTACATCCAAACCGTCATCGAACCCATCGTTCTACCATTCCTAGACCGGCAAGGGAACTTGCTGTTCCAACAGGACAATGCACGTCCGCATGTATCCCGTGCCACCCAACGAGCTCTAGAAGGTGTAAGTCAACTACCCTGGCCAGCAAGATCTCCGAATCTGTCCCCCATTGAGCATGTTTGGGACTGGATGAAGCGTCGTCTCACGCGGTCTGCACGTCCAGCACGAACGCTGGTCCAACTGAGGCGCCAGGTGGAAACGGCATGGCAAGCCGTTCCACAGGACTACATCCAGCATCTCTACGATCGTCTCCATGGGAGAATAGCAGCCTGCATTGCTGCGAAAGGTGGATATACACTGTACTAGTGCCGACATTGCGCATGCTATGTTGCCTGTGTCTATGTGCCTGTGGTTCTGTCAGTGTGATCATGTGATGTATCTGACCCCAGGAATGTGTCAATAAAGTTTCCCCTTCCTGGGACAATGAATTCACGGTGTTCTTATTTCAATTTCCAGGAGTGTATTTATTACTTTAAAGTTTAGTATCTGACTGTAAACTATACAGCAACGAATATCTAAAATCTAAACGGTTCATCCGTTTTTGTCGATCGACGTGTCTTTAGAAAGCTATTAGTGTAAACCGAAATTGGTATGAACTACAGGCATGAAACTTGAATAGTACATGAGTTATTGGAGGTCAAAGTGGCTGATTACTATTCATCGCGTCAGGCTACAAGTACTCCACAGTTACATGATAAAACGGTAGCAGCATGCTTATCAATATATTTATTCGTCAATGTCTTTGTTTATATCCAACATATACTACTCATGAAGAAATTGGTTAAATATTTACTGTGTTTTAGAAAGCACAGAGACATTAAGTTACTGACCCACCTTTTGCTTCTATTCGTTTGATATATCTGTATTTGATTTGTTTATGTATTTAATAGTGTGTGTTAGAGCGTGTTTTTGGTCCAGCCATAGGCATATTTATTTAAGTTATTTAAATGTAAATCCAGTATTTCGTATGTGTTTCAATATGTTTGTGAGTGTGCGCTGGCCTGAAGAAATGGCGGGAGCGCTCTAGCCAATCACAGCTCTCATTAATGGGAAGTGGGGGAGGTGTGCTGGAGAGGACAAGGGGTGCTGGACGAGAAGCAGCTACGAACGGTCGCAGGAAAGACTTGGAGAGTGGAGCAGTTTGCGCGTGGTCGCGAGGGATAGAAATATTTCGTAGTGCCGACTTGTGCACTTGTGAGATTTTCGTGGCTTCTGGAGTGAAGGCGTTACTATGCGTTTAGAAGTGAATGTCTCGCGAGCTATATTGTTGTTCATAACTAATTACGTGAAGTAGGAGTCTCTTGTTTTCCTGTTATTCAACTTATATTTTATTTACTTGCTAGACCATCGACACCAATAAGCATTTTACAGTAATAAACTGCGTTCTTAAAGGTACTTCTGCTATCGTAATTGTCATTTAAAGTCGTTGAAAATAGTACCTACAGGTTTTATTTAATTACAATCTTTGATTTATAAATTTCTATGTCACATTCAAAATTCGCAATTTCCACGTGATGGGAACCTTTGACCATTCGATTCATGTCTATATTCATATTCTATTCTGTAGATTCAGCAGTATTTGGCTTGTAATGCGATGACTACGTATCCCAGCCCCTAGACAACGAAACCAGCCAAAACTTTCGGTATTCCAACTCTGAGTCAGAGGGTACGTAGTTGAGAGCCACCCAATCATTACATTTTCTATCGGAAAGCCCGCAAGGTAATGCTTCAAAAATCAAAGTATGCAGCATCTTTTAGTGAAATAAAATTGTTCTAGACCTTATCTTCACGTAACACTAGTAGGGCCCGGGTTTTGATGGCAAATCGTATTTCTTTCCTGAACTTTCGTGTGAATGGCTCTGAGCACTATGGGACTTAACATCTATGGTCATCAGTCCCCTAGAACTTAGAACTACTTAAACGTAACTAACCTAAGGACGTCACACAACACCCAGTCATCACGAGGCAGAGAAAATCCCTGACCCCGCCGGGAATCGAACCCGGGAACCCGGGCGCGGGAAGCGAGAACGCTACCCCACGACCACGAGCTGCGGACAACTTTCGTGTGAACTTTACCACAATTCATGTACGGTAATTTGCGCTACATTTCTATGGGACCAAATTGCTGAAGTCATCGGTGCTTAGGCTGCTTAATCTAACTTAAACTAAATGATTCTAAGGACAACACACACACCCATGCCCGAGGGAGGGCTGGAACCTCCGACGGGAGGAGCCGCGCGAACCATGCAAGGCGTCCCCGACCGCACGGCTACCCCATGCGGCAAATTCATGTACGAATCCAGGAATTGTATTGTAGGAAAATATACTTTATTGTGTATATAAAGTCATATTCACACGCCGGAGTGGCCGTGCGGTTCTAGGCGCTGCAGTCTGGTGCCGGGCGACCGCTACGGTCGCAGGTTCGAATCCTGCCTCGGGCATGGATGTGTGTGATGTCCTTAGTTAGGTTTAATTAGTTCTAAGTTCTAGGTGACTGATGACCTCAGAAGTGAAGTCGCATAGTGCTCAGAGCCATTTGAACCATATTCACACCTTTTGTAGTGGTAGGTCACATTTAGGCGAACTTTTGCCGTAATAGGTAATATTTCGACTAAATTTTTCAAAAATTCTTATATTTGTGGTATCTTAAGAGACACTAGAGTAAAAAAAATTAAAATGTTTCTCACACGACAGTGTTTCAGATGATGTTCTCACAGAAACACACAACAATTACTGCAAAGCTTTATGTATCAGGACTCCAGTAAACAAGCAGAGTAACACACTTGTTGGTTCAGTGACATAAAACACTGTTTCGCAGAGACAACAAAACGATCTCGTAGCCAAATAAGACGGCTTCCGACATAATAAACATCCCACACGTAGTCACACTATTCAGTTTCAATAAAAACTCTATTTCGTTGAACGTGCCGAAAGTAAAGCGCCCCAGCAGCATGAATTTGCGAGGTCTTGTCTTGATTTTGGAGAGAACTTCTTCAGCATTGATGGGGAATATTACTTTATAAGATGTATGAAGTTAAAGTTAGCGCAGCGGCCTGAGGAGAATTCTGAAAACGACAGCAGGCAAACGCTATTACTTGAGCAGAGAAGTCCATCTTCAACCGTGCAATCATTCTTCAAGGATTGGTGTCAGGTGACCCTCTTGCAACTTCCCAATGGAGTGGAGAAGCTGAGGAACCCACGCTTCAGATAAATCATTCAGAGGTACACAACACATCCACTTCCAGATGAATCTAAATTGAGAAATAATTATTTGTCTCTGTGCTTTACTAGTAGTGTTGTTGACAATAATGTGCCCACAGACGAAACGAGGAGTTTGTTTGATACCTCAGTGAGCTACTGTGGCCGCAGGGTGTGAACAGAGACAACGTTTTGTTGCTGGTAACAGATGGTGCTTCATACACGGCTAAAGAAGCCAGGGGGATTCAGATTCTCTACCCCAGTATGGTTGATGTGGATGTAATAATGTGATGTGGCAAGTAAACCTACGTGAAGGCTCCACTACAGGTACAGAAGTTCAAGGAACAAGCGTCTTTTCTGCCCATGCCCTCTCTCTCCTTGCCTACACGTTGGGGTTAATGCTGCTGAGTATTACTGCACCAACAGCAGCAAAATAAAGACAATCTTTTGTGAGTCTGTTAGCGATGAATCAAGTGCTGCCAAAAGTTTGACCCAAATAATAGTATAAAAGTTTTTGTACTTTTCTTTATAACTTAAAGGTAATGCCATATTTTCTTAATATTTAACTTTATAATTATTTGTTAATCATAAAAGAAAGTGGTGCATAACTGTAATTATCATTCGATGGGTATTAAAGAAGCAAGACATATGGGACTTTCAAATTAAATACATCGATAAATAAATCTTAGAAGCACTACTTCGGATATAGGAAACAAAATACCGTTTTTTATGTTCTTACAGTTGTATCATTACCGTTTCTGTGCTCTATTTACTGAAAGCAACACAAGTGCATTTCTATAAATGTACACTATCTTGTTATTTACACCTGAGTTGGTCTTTAACTACTTGTCTATCGATGTGTTTAGTTTTAACATACCATATACAGGGTGAGTCACCTAACATTACCGCTGGATATATTTCGTAAACCACATCAAATACTGACGAATCGATTCCACAGATCGAACGTGAGGAGAGGGGCTAGTGTAATTGGTTAATACAAACCATAAAAAAATGCACGGAAGTATGTTTTTTAACACAAACCTACGTTTTTTTAAATGGAACCCCGTTAGTTTTGTTAGCACATCTGAACATATAAACAAGTACGTAATCAGTGCCGTTTGTTGCATTGTAAAATGTTAATTACATCCGGAAATATTGTAACCTAAAGTTGACGCTTGAATACCACTCCTCCGCTGTTCGAACCTGTGTATCGGAGAGCACCGAATTACGCAGGGATCCAAAGGGAACGGTAATGGACCTTAGGTACAGAAGAGACTGGAACAGCACATTACGTCCACATGCTAACACCTTTTTATTGGTATTTTTCACTGACGCACATGTACATTACCATGTGGAGTGAGGTACACGTACACACGTGGTTTCCGTTTTCAATTACGGAGTGGAATAGAGTATGTCCCGACATGTCAGGCCAATAGATGTTCAATGTGGTGGCCATCATTTGCTGCACACAGTTGCAATCTCTGGCGTAATGAATTTCGTACACGCCGCAGTACATCTGGTGTAATGACGCCGCAGGCTGCCACAATACGTTGTTTCATATCCTTTGGGGTTGTAGGCACATCACGGTACACATTCTCCTTTAACGTACCACACAGAAAGAAGTCCAGAGGTGTAAGATCAGGAGAATGGCATGGCCAATTTATGCGTCCTCCACGTCCTATGAAACACCCGCCGAACATCCTGTCAAGGTTCAGCCTAGTGTTAATTGCGGAATGTGCAGGTGCACCATCATGCTGATACCACATACGTCGACGCGTTTCCAGTGGGACATTTTCGAGCAACGTTGGCAGATCATTCTGTAGAAACGCGATGTATGTTGCAGCTGTTTGGGCCCCTGCAATGAAGTGAGGACCAATGAGGTGGTCGCCAATGATTCCGCACCATACATTTAAAGTCCACGGTCGCTGTCGCTCTACCTGTCTGAGCCAGCGAGGATTGTTCACGGACCAGTAATGCATATTCCGAAGATTCACTGCCCCGTGGTTTGTGAAACCCGCTTCATCGGTAAACAGGTAAAACTGCAGCGCATTCTCTGTTAATGCCCATTGATAGAATTGCACTCGTTGATTAAAGTCATCACCATATAATTGCTGATGTAGCGACACATGAAACGGGTGAAAGCGGTGACGATGCAATATGCGCATGACACTACTTTCACTCAGTCCACCGGCTCTCACAATGTCCCGTGTACTCATGTGTGGGTTCATGGCAACAGCAGCTAGCACACCAACTGCACCCACTTCTCCTGTGATGGGCCTGTTACGGACCCGTTTCCGTGCTACGACCATACCTGTTGCATACAGTTGGCGGTAGATGTTTTGCAATGTGCGGCACGTTGGATGCTCTCTGTCCGGGTACCGTTCTGCATACACCCTGCAGGCTTCAGCTGCATTTCGTTTACACTCGCCATAGATGAGTATCATCCCCGCCTTTTCAGAGTTCGAATACACCATGGTCACAGTTCCTACTACACTACACTATCACAGACGTCTGGTAACACGGTGTACTACAGTTGGTGTGCGTGCGGAGACGAATGCAGAATAACAATAGCAGCAAGCGCTACATGCAGACACTGCGACAGCTAGACCAAACCACAACAGTGCACTACAGCCACACTCGTAAACACGGTCGTCATCGTAAACATGTCCCTGCAGATGCCGCTCGCCGACCGCGGCCCGTGTTTGTTAACAACACGCAACTGAACGTCGGAGGTTTCAAGCGTGAACTTTAGGTTACAATATCTCCGGATGCTACTAACATTTTACGATGCAACAAACGGCACTGATTACGTATTTGTTTATATGTTCAGATGTGCTAACAAAACTAACGTGGTTCCATTTAAAAAAAACGTAGGTTTGTGTTGAAAAACATACTTCCGAGCATTTTTGTATGGTTTGTATTAAACAATTACACTAGCCCCTCTCCTCACGTTCGGTCTGTGGAATCGGTTCGTCAGTATTTGATGTGGTTTACGAAATATGTCCAGCCGTAACGTTAGGTGACTGACCCTGTATACTGCTCCGTTAAGACACACTGCAGGACAAATTATGGATCACAGCATTTTTTTTTATTAATAAAGAATTATGAAGTTAAATAGGTAAAAAAATATTAAGAAGTTGCTTTCTAAATATAAAAAGTGTTATACTCTGATTTGAATCATTCTCTGTAAAGTTTCTTTGTGAACACGTACATGAATTAATTTTCGTGCTTAGGATTTAGACAAACCGCTGTAATTCAGTTTGGTACTAATGTGGTCTCGTGGTGGCTGACTGTAATACTCGTGTCTGTCGGCTTTTAAGTATATTCGACGCACTATGTTTGACATTTTATATAATGATTGTTTTGCTTTTGGCATGCTGAGATAATGCGTCATAAATGTTCTTGGAATGTCTATTTAGTATTTGATACAAGTTTTTCTTCAAATGGACGAGATTCTTTGAAATGTAGTGCATAGGGTCCGTTAAGTAGCCATATCACGTTAAAATGTTATGCAATGGTAACATCCAGTTTCGGTGCTTTATGGGACCATGCTTTACAGATCCGAAGATGGGAACATAGTTTGCCGAAGTGGTAACCTGAATAAATGCTCTAAGAAAGCGATCGTGGCCTTTTGAAGTTCGTTACCTACATTTTCATAATTCGTAATAAACAAATGGTGTACAGAATTGTTTTGTTGTTTGGATAGATGTTATTGTTTCCACTCTTCTTCGTGTTTTTTTATGGTTAGTACCTCAACCTGTAAAAACGGAATCCTTTCAGAACTGCTTTGTTGTGCATCTTTCTGTCTGTCTGTCCGAATGTTAAGAACGCTTTTCTCAGGATCAGACTACATATCAAGTTCAAATTTGTCAAACATTAAGGTCTACTGTCCCCTGACGGTGTAAAAATTCTAAGCCTGTAAGTCAAATGGGTAGATCACATAACTAATGAGGAGGTATTGAATAGAATTGGGGAGAAGAGGAGTTTGTGGCACAACTTGACTAGAAGAAGGGATCGGTTGGTAGGACATGTTCTGAGACATCGAGGGATCACCAATTTAGTATTGGAGGGCAGCGTGGAGGGTAAAAATCGTAGAGGGAGACAAAGAGATTAATACACTAAGCAGATTCAGAAGGATGTAGGCTGCAGTAGGTACTGGGAGATGAAGAAGCTTGCACAGGATAGAGTAGCATGGAGAGCTGCATCAAACCAGTCTCAGGACTGAAGACCACAACAACAAGAAGTCAAATCAATCAAAAGATTTTGATACCCGGAAAATCGCTCATCAAGACCTATAGGGTACTTCCCGTTGTCATCGAATCACGCGAAAAAAATTGAAAAATTGTTAATATGTAATCATGTAAGACGAAAAAGAGATTTTTAATCATTTTTTAACCCTCTGTCTGCCTGTCCGTCTGTTAAGAGCCACTTTTCTCGGGAACGGATAGACGTATCAACTTCAGATCTATGTCTCATACTAGGGTCTATGGTGAATTCTTGGTGCAAAGAATTTAAGCTTCAAAGTCTATGCATTGCTGATTATCTGCTCAGCGGGCGCTGCATTATTCATCGGCGACCGTTCGTTGCAGAATGGAAGTGATGTGGCGGGGCCTCAGTGGGGGGAGCGAGATAAACTTGTTCATTTATGTCTCATATTTTGATTATGGAAAACTCACTCATAAAATTTACACGGTACTTACTGTTGATCTAAACTCATGAAATTCGGCAAGAAGCAAGGTTTCACAGAACAAGTGAAAACTCTGAAACTAGTTACAGTGTAATTACATCACATATGAAATATGTTTTTTCCATTTGAACATACATTGCGTTTATCATCCGTCAAAGGCAATATAGCCAAAAATTCTGCTTGTAAATATAAAACATAAGTAGTAATCATGTTTCATTAAATTTTCTGTCTCTAAGTGTGGTGGTATGCCACACAACGTGATAAAAATGACATTGAATAACTTCGCAAATATACCAAAACTGACATCGTAACGAAATAAATATTATAGCAGAAAAATAAGAAAGACTCTATAATCAATTAATACGATCGGCGAATGTAATTGCAATCTCTGTCCTTTTGAAAAAAGATCGCTCTCTCTTCTTTCTTGTTCCTGCGTAGCGTAAGAAGCCATTTTGTGACAAGGCACGAAAACGTTTTTAAGTTCCATATAATATATAGCCTAAATAAAATAAAATATTGCTTAAAAGTGTCGCACATATTTTCCTGTAACAGCTCCTGTATTCATGAAGTAACCGATTTACGTAGGTTTTATAGGGGAACATTGGTGCAGAGGTCAGCGCCACTGTTCTAAATGATAACGGCCCAGATTCGTAATAAATACCTCAGTATGCGCTAATTTTGACAAGTAAAAAAATGGTTGAAATGGCTCTGAGCACTATGGGACTCAACATCTTAGGTCATAAGTCCCCTAGAACTACTTAAACCTAACTAACCTAAGGACATCACACACACCCATGCCCGAGGCAAGATTCGAACCTGCGACCGTAGCAGCCCCGCGGTTCCGTACTGCAGCGCCAGAACCGCACGGCCACCGCGGCCGGCTTTTGACAAGTAAAAATAAACATAAATTTAGGAGAAATCTCTTGATTTGCGGTTCATCCTTTGAAACAGTAAAGGTGACCACTTTTTCCAATATTGAATCATATTCGAGTAAAGTGAGTTCAGTAATTTATTTTGACAAAACTGAGAGAAATATCTCCGCGTTATATTTTCATATAAGTAAGAAATCAATTCACTAAATTTAATTGTAAACAACTCTTCCACATAAACACATCATGAATTCTGCGTATTGGCAGTTTCTTTTAATATAAAAACATCGAGTCGAGCAAACTAACTGCGAGAGTACCACAACTGAGTAACAGACGTAAATAACTTTCCAGTTGTGAAGCAGGCAGAATAACACTAACTCCAACTTTTCATAACATATAAATACAAATACATAAAGAACCGTCACATGCGTACATAAACTGAAGTCCCTTGCTCGCTTCCTGGCTGCTCTGAGGAATTGTCGTGATTTTGATCCGGTCTTGGAATTCCGAGGACATTTATTTTGAAAGTATCTATGTAGATAAAGGTAAAAATCGTTGGGTCGTCGATCCCAGGACGTTTGTAAGGAACCGTCAGGGCACGGGCACGAATTCTTGGCCTATGTTTTTCTTATACATGCAAAAATAAATGCTACTTAGTTTCATACACAGCAAGAAGTAAGTACTATACTCACAATTTGTTCAGAAGTTTTGTATTATATCACGTACAAAAAAATTAACAAGGCTGTTTTTAAATAAATTTATATGAAGTTATATTTTATTTCTTATTGTATTTGTACAAGATACGTTATAATTTCCTGCATATTTCACACTGTGTTAGGTCATTAAAACCCGGGCCTTAACGGTTTCGACAATAAAAATATATATCAAAATAATACGAGCATAACACTGAAATACGGGAATCCCCAAGTTCAACAATTATACGGGCGCCGCTCGACTTCGAACCGACCCTGTGAAGCAAATTGCTAAGCAAAGTCTCGCTTTGTGTTGGTCAGTCTTCTAGATAAAAACCGGGTTGCTGATTATCTGCTCAGCGGGCTCTGCATTATTCATCGGCGACCGTTCGTTGCAGAATGGAAGTGGTGTGGCGGGGCCTCAGTGGGGGGAGAGAGATAAACAGCCGAGCCGGCAGAGACCGCAGCGCCGAACCGATGCCGTGCTGGCCGCAGTTCGCAAATCGGAGCGCCGCTGCACCGGCCGCCGACCGCTAAGCTCTCGCATCCTACTAATACCGCTCCCCATTACAGCGGTCAGCCCACCTTACTGGTGGGTTTTAGTCTGAATCTGTACACTGGCTGAATCCAGACTCCACTGGTTGTTCAGTGATATTTTATGAGTATCTCCGTACACGGGATCGTGATCTCCGGTGGCGCGTTACTCGGTAATTGCATTTCCTTAATCCGGTGTCTTACTCCAATTCATCTTTGTACCTGTGCTGTACAGACAATACCTGCACAACAGAAAAACGTCGATGTCATGCGCTTTGTGTCTGGTTTGGACATGTTCCGTTCACTCATTGTGAAAGCTATGTGCTAAGGTCTGAAGCCGGCCGTAGTGGCCGTGCGGTTCTAGGCGCTACAGTCTGGAACCGAGCGGCCGCTACGGTCGCAGGTTCGAATCCTGCCTCGGGCATGGATGTGTGTGATGTCCTTAGGTTAGTTAGGTTTAATTAGTTCCAAGTTCTAGGCAACTGATGACCTCAGAAGTTAAGTCCCATAGTGCTTAGAGCCATTTGAAGCATTTGTATAAGGTTTGATCAGGGTAGATTCAAAAAATAAATTCTGTAGTTGGCAACCGCAAGATGGAATGAGTATAATATCTTTGAGTAGGAGGATCTTTGATGGTTAAGAGAGCCGAACGAGGGCAGTAAAAAACTCGTGAGTCGCAGCCAGGTGCCCGGAGGAAGCAGGAGTGTTGTGACAGCTTTAAGGACGCGCGCTTGCTGTGCAGTTACAATGAGCAAACTTGAACACGAAAATGAGAGAAGATATATAATGATTTCAAAAATGGCTTTTGTTAGATAATGTTCAGAGTTAGGATTTGTATGTCCAAGGTTTGACGCAGTAAGCATTTTGTAAAATTTTTTGTAAGGGTGATTCTGCTACAAAAATGTTGGAAATGGTAGGTTTTGTGTATAGCTTAAAATTATATATATATATATATATATATATATATATATATATATATATATATATATATTTATATATATATATATGCCTCGGGCATGGGTGTGTGTGATGTCCTTAAGTTAGTTAGGTTTAAGTAGTTCTAAGTTCTAGGGGTCTTATGACCTAAGATGTTGAGTCCCATAGTGCTCAGAGCCATTTGAACCATTTGAACCTCATTTTCTTCACGTTCTTTCATTGGTGGGTAACTTTACTTTACTGCTCATTTTCATATTCTATACAAGCAAAGAATGCGGATTATGATTCAGGCTGTTAGATTTAAACACAATGCTGATCTCAATATATATATATATATTGTTGGTTCGGGACAAAAGCGCCGAGAACCGCTCGGCCACAGCGGCTGGCCCCCAGGGAGGACTCGAACCTCCGGCGGGAGGTGTGAAGTAGCCTGGTGCGTTATTTCGTCCGAGAGGATTTTCCTGAGTATGGTCACCGAACATGAATAATCATTATCAGCAGTAGTGGTGCGCTACAGCTGCTGTGTCTAGCCGGCCGTGGTGGCCGAGCGGTTCTGAAACCATGTGACTGCTACGGTCGCAGGTTCGAATCCTGCCTCGGGCATGGGTGTGTGTGATGTCCTTAGCTTAGTTAGGTTTAAGTAGTTCTAAGTTCTAGGGGACTGATGACCTCATAAGTTAGGTCTCATAGTGCTCAGAGCCATTTGAACCATTTTGCTGTGTCTATGATGCTATCACAAAGCAATACGACTCATTCATTTTGATTTCACAGCCAGCATTCCCAAGGAATAACACACGGAGTTGTTAATCTTTTGCATGGAAACAGCACACTTCAGAAGTCACTTTAAAAAAAAAAGAAAAAGCGCAGAACTACTTCTACCGAATTTACTTCATCAAAGAAAATCACGAAGGAACCTTGATTTTCAGGCCCTGCTGCGCTTGTATTAGTCCTAGTCGAAGGAAAGGGAACTTTCGTCAAAATTCAGTGAAGGCATAGGTTGGGCGATGAAATCTAGGGCCGCTAGCAGAGTGTGGTAACAGTGAACAGCCAGCAGGCCAGGCAAGGTAAACAGAGCACTCATGGGTTCGGAGCTGCGATGGCAGTATTGCATGCACAATTTGTTTAGAGTGGAGCAACAACGAGGCAGAAAACTGCAGCATTGCTGTAAGTTATTGCGATGTATGAGGCGGGGCACTAGACCAGAGCCTAGAGTGGCGATCTGTGAGTAGCTGACGTCTGGGAATTTATCCCTTCCACAGTTTCTGTCTCTCTCTCTGACACTACGTCAGATGAGAGGGTAAAACTAATATAAACAGATGAACAATTTTAGCATGGGATAGAGTGTGCCAGGTCAGTCAAGCATTGGGGCGGACCTGTGCTGGGCTTCGCTTATAGGGGCCAGTCTGGCAGCAATGTTATAAGTATTCTGCATAATCTTGTATTCTGTTTTCTATGTACTTGTTCGGACTATATTCTGCCTCTGGGAACACAACACTGGGGTGGGACAGAACGGCAGCCTGGAACTTGGAGATCGCACGGTCTGCCTGAAAAGAGGTTTAATTCGTACCTAACTGGAAGAGTGCAGAAAGTTGAAATAAGTAGTTCTCGTAACATGCAAAGATCAGCACATTCCTCAAACTGGGGAACTATCAAGAATGGGGTTCCACAAGGGTCAGTCTTGGATCCTTTGTTGTTCTTATTATATATTAATGACTTGCCATTCTATATTCATGAAGAGGCAAAGTTAGTTCTCTTCGCTGATGATACAAGTATAGTAATCACACCTGAGAAACAAGAAGATGAAATTGTCAATACTGTCTTTCAGAAAATTACTAAGTGGTTCCTTGTAAACGGACTCTCACTGAATTTTGATAAGACACAGTACATACAGTTCCGTACAGTGAATGGTATGACGCCATTAATAAATATAGACCTTAATCAGAAGCATATAGCTAAGGTAGAATATTCCAAATTTTTAGGTATGTCCATTGATGAGAGATTAAATTGGAAGAAACACATTGATGATCTGCTGAAACGTTTGAGTTCAGCTACTTATGCAATAAGGGTCATTGCAAATTTTGGTGATAAACATCTTAGTAAATTAGCTTACTACGCCTATTTTCACTCATTGCTTTCATATGGCATCATATTTTGGGGTAATTCATCACTGAGGAATAAAGTATTTATTGCACAAAAGCGTGTAATCAGAATAATAGCTGGAGTCCACCCAAGATCATCCTGCAGACATTTATTTAAGGATCTAGGGATATTCACAGTAGCTTCTCAGTATATATACTCTCTTATGAAATTTGTTATTAACAACCAAACCCAATTCAAAAGTAATAGTGTGCATAACTACAATACTAGGAGAAAGGACGATCTTCACTACTCAAGATTAAATCTAACTTTGGCACAGAAAGGGGTGAATTATACTGGGACTTACCAAATAGTATCAAAAGTCTGACAGATAACCAACAAGTATTTAAGAAGAAATTAAAAGAATTTCTGAATGACAACTCCTTCTACACCATTGAGGAATTTTTAGATATAAATTAAGAAAAAAAAGAAAAAAAACAAAAATATTAAAAAAATAAAAAAAATAAAGAAAAACAAAAAAAAAAACAAAAAAATAAAGTTGTTATATTAACTTAAGTATGTTGTTAAATTAACCTAATTATGTCATGTATTGGAAAATTCGACTCATTCCACATCATTACGAAATATCGTATTCATGATCCATGGAACTAGTATTAATCTAATCTAATCTAATCTAATCTAATCTAGAGGGCAATGACAGCGGTCTGCAGTGGGTCCAAGAGGGGCTCAGTTCCACTTGAGTCTATGTACCAGGGTCAGGGCGAGGCATACGCTGCGGGAGGCGCAGCAGTGCTGCAACAGCTCGAGAGACGATGGCGGGTGTTGCCATCTGGCAAGCACCACTAGCGGCAAGTTGCGGCATAGCATGCAGGAGGGCCCTGGTTCGAGTCTGGTCCTATCCTGGGAGCAGCGGCGGTCCAAGGGCCACAGGTGACCAATACACCCACCTTCATCCCATGGTCAGACAGAGTAGGCCAAACGGGGCGGTGGGCAGCAAGAACCAGGAACTGTAGCAGTCTCCAGAATCATGGAGAGCAGCGTGGCGTAAGTCGCGACGCACCAGTGGGTAGCGACCGGGAGGGCGCTGCCAACTTCCAGCCGGATGGCCTTGATGACGGCAGCAGCGGCGTTGGCATACCAGGAGTCCGCTCAGCCGGCTGGATTCGTGGGACAGTGCGTGGATGGCATGCCGACACTGTGCTTCACCCATCGAGCACCGTAAATTATCTGAATAAACGAATGTTACCGAATACCACTGTATCAATCTACACTATCACTTGACGCTCTTGAACTTGCTCGGCCTCCTGACAAAATATGGCGCCGTGGGTCCCGGCTTCAGCTCTGCCATCTGGAGTCCCAGGTTCGACGCACCGACCTCGCAACATTCCATTTTGAAGCGAAATTGGAAGATATTTAAAAAAAGCCTCTCGACAGAAGACACGCCATTGGACGTCGTGAGGTACCCGTCAGTTTCCCTATTGGTTATGAGCCTTTTTGCGGAAAGTTTATTCTAGGTCGCCAAGATAACGAAACTAGCCTTATCAACGAAAAATATACAGATCCTTAGAAGCTTTATGATGGGACACAGGACAGATGCGCGGAAGTATACGGTGATCCAGAACTCCACCGACAAATTTTCAGAGGTAGATGTGTGGATCAAAACAAGAAAAGAATCTGTTGTAAACGAGAGCTAAAATGTGCGTACCTAAGGAGCTGTTTGCACTTTTTCAGTAGAAGAGATGTTTCACATTAGCGAAGATGAGCACGTGCTCATAGCTCTTAAGGTTATGCCGGCCGCGGTGGTCTAGCGGTTCTGGCACTGCAGTCCGGAACCGCGGGACTGCTACGGTCGCAGGTTCGAATCCTGCCTCGGGCATGGGTGTGTGTGATGTCCTTAGGTTAGTTAGGTTTAAGTAGTTCTAAGTTCTAGGGGACTTATGACCTACGATGATGAGTCCCATAGTGCTCAGAGCCATTTGAACCATTCTTAAGGTTATGCATTTCAGAGCGCTTGCTCACTGGATATTTTCGTTTTGTTTTGTTTCATACTACCAACTCTGAAAGTTTGCCGATGGAGTTCTGGCTCAGCCTGTACACGGCATGAGGCAGCTAAGGCGGGATACACCAAACGTATCGAGAACAACTAAGAATATGGAGCTGCGGTTTTCGCTGAATAATAGCAGGCGATGTGAGGAGTTTTGTGACGTACGCGAGGAAATTGTAGCGTGTATAGCTAGCAAATCATGCTAGCGATATTGTTTCTCCTCTAAATGTGGTTTTATAATATGAATCCTTTTCCTACCAGGGACTGTTGATTGGAGACCGGTCGGACATCCGTCGTGTTACAATTAAGATAAATCCAGTCATAGTAAGACCTCTATTTTCAACGCTTGTTTTAAAATAAACGTGTCACATTACAAAATAGTTTCACTCAAGGCTGATAGTGAGATCAAAGTCTACAGTGAAGCCTAAAACACTTCATTTCCACAGTACACACGGCAACGAAAACAAGGCAGTATTACAGAAGCACTTTACAACTCACCTACAAAAGATTTAAAAATGTAAAATACATTAGCAGTGTAAATGCAGGTATTTAACAGTCAATGTAATGTTAAGGAGCTGCTGTGGTGGCCATCGTATTCAAATTCATATATGTATTATGAGATGCCGGAACGAGTAACCCTTTGAAATGAATTTGGTGCCAGTAATTGTAATTAGTAATTTAATTTGTATGGAAACCGAAATTCCAAGATCGAGCTTACTGGAGAAAATGTTACTTTTCTGTACAGCACTTCAGTGCACTGTGGACTTCCACAAAGAAGTTTGTGCTGGTGTACTGACAAACAACTCTCCTGCAGCGTTATTCGAGACTGTGTAGATACTGGCACACTTTGTAACGAAGTGGTTTCCATAGTAACTTAAGACAATGCCAGCCTGTGGCAGCGCGCCCCTCTCAGTCCAGAATCCTCTACACGGCGCATTTTCGCCACACACTGTGAGTCATACGACTGACTGCTCACGCTACTGGCTTCTCACACGCAGCTAAAAATGTCAACAATATTTTTATAAATGGATATTGCGTTTTACGCTGAACATTAGACTACTAATTTCATATCATTTAAATCTCTGGTAAAATAAACGCAACTGTGTCGCAATAATAATGACTTTATTTTAAGTTTTTCTGAGACAGTATAAAAGTTGAAATACTTTTAGACACCACTAACAGGTGGCTCTCATGGGTATTCTCGTAAAACATTTGCCCATATACTCAGAAGATTTAAAGTAAATCATTAAATAAATTCAGAGAAACAAAAAGAGAGAAATCAAACTGTGTGTTAGGGCTCGGATATACTGTGACATCAGAAACTGAGGATTTCTACTCACATAACAAGTATGGATTTTGACCAGATAAAAGCAAGATAACAGGTCGAAAATCACTTTTAAACCCTGAGGAAAAGAGGTCTCCCAAATGTCATTACTACATCATAACATGTAAGCAAACTCGAACCTCAAATAAAGTTCATGTCTTTACCGACACTAGTTGACAAAAATACAGCTAACATTCAATCTGCATGTCACTATAGACAATTTTTAACGCGCAGATAGTAGCAGTTAGAGGTACGTCCTGCATGTAATACTTTTCAAGGCATTTCTTTCTTTTCACATTTCGCTCCGGTAGCTTCACAACAATGACTCTGAAATCACAGTTCTCTGAATGGTGTCTACGAGAATTACGCAAGACTTAGTTTACGAATGAAACGTCGTTCTCAAACCAGGGGCATACAGATCTTCTCTGTAGCACTATTGGGCTGTTTATAATCCACGCTGGCCGAGAGAAGAAGATAAACGACGACGTTGATCATTGAATATGTGGTGCGGGCTTTTCATGAACTGCATCATTTACTCCACTTTCAGTGATGTAACTAGCAAGGGACAGCTATGACCTCGAACGCTTGGAACGGCACGAAACCATGTTTAAACCAACACTCAATCACAAAAACGAAGTGGTCTGTGTTATTTCCATGCATAGCTCCGTACTTGTCTACTAGTGCCATCGGACTATGGCGTGTTGTTGTAGATACACTAACAAGTGTTCTAGTTGCGTCAATGGTGTAGCTGCAGTACGAATGTGTCTCTTGCTAAGTTCGCATGTGTGTTACTATATAAACTGTCTACAGAGATATCAAGAAAAGATTTAATCCAACGAATTCGGTCCAAATATTAGGGACAAAGTTGCGGCGAGCTGAATATGGAAACGAAATCGTGATCGTGGATATAGAGTACACGGATTATTATACAGGATGGTCCATTCATAGTGACCGGGCCAAATATCTCACGAAATAAGCATCAAACGAAAAAACTACAAAGAACGAAACTCGTCCAGCTTGAAGGGGGAAACCAGATAACGCCATGGTTGGCCCGCTAGGGCCTTTGTCAGCCGGTATGACAATTTCAGAGCGCTCCCTCAGATCACGAATGGCCGCCCTCTATCTACTGGTGATATTTGACTTCATCGGCTTGGATTTTGTCAACGCACGACAAGTTTCACGACGTATTTCCTCAGCTGATTGAGAGAGTCTACCCCACGAATTGGAACATCTGAGAATTGTATTTCGAACAAATGGGTACTCCGAAGGGTAGATTCAACGTGCTCTCCGCCCAACCGCTGCAGCACAACCTGTGGAGATGGATGAAATCACGAGGGAGGAGGTAGGCACTGCGTTTATTCCATATACAGGCGCACTCTCGGGGAAAATCGCCCGCATTTTTAAGAAACACGGGGTCGGAACTGTGTTTTGTCCTCCGAATAAAACTCGGGCACTGGTGGGGAGCGCCAAAGATGACCTCGGTTTGAGGAAGGCCGGAATGTACCAGATTCCGTGTCAATGTGGCAAGTCGTATATTGGTCAGACGATGCGTACCGTCGAGGATCGATGCCGTGAACACCAGAGGCACACTCGACTGATGTGTCCGAGCAAGTCGGCGGTCGCTGAACATTGTTTGTCGGAAAATCACGCTATGGAGTATGACCGCACGAGGATTCTGGTACAGACGTCGAGATACTGGGACAGCGTTGTTAGAGAGGCCATCGAAATTCGCACCAATGACGACCTCATAAACCGTGACTGTGGCTATAATCTTAGCAAGGCTTGGTAACCAGCGATTGGGTTAATCAAGAGTAAATCGAGCAAACGTATAGTTGTGAGGACCACGGCGGACAGAGCCATCACACCGATGTCATCTCAGACGCCGTCGCAATCTGTTCCACCGCGCGACCGTGGCGCGGGGCGCAGACAGCGGAGGGAGCGCGCCGCGGGCGGAGGGTATTTAAATCGGCCACCGCCGCGACCGAACCCAGTTCCCTCTGAGCAGCCACAGCCTACGGATCTCCGTGCCGGCACGTTCACAGGAGCTCAGTCCGTCAGTTCACCTGATGATGGCGACATGTATGATCGCCGAAAGATTGTGCCCGTTGGACACTGTAGACCGGCAGTACACCCGTGGATATTTTGATTAAAAGGTGTAGTGTTTACTGTATGTGCTGCGTAATTTCTACTAAGGAACAGAGTGCATCAAAGTAAAAAGATTGATAAAAAAGGGACAATATTTAGAGGAATTTAAGAAAAATTGCTGGTCCACTTTCGATTCGTTTAAGTTTTGTTGCTTACAACCTTTGGCCAGTCATATAAGCGTCATGGAAATGCTGATGAATAAGTGTATTTAGCGCCGATTTATTTAGCTGGAGTCTGCAGGGCTCCACATTCCTGTCGGTGGCTTCCTGAGCTCCATTGATTCTCTTCCTGCATGTCTCGCGCTGCCAAAGAAAGTTATGCTGGCTTTTGATAGATAATCACTTTATTGTTATTGGGCACTGCACAACGCACTGATTTAGTGTCTGAAGTTAAGTTACGTTAAGTTAGGGTAGGAAGTGCTGCCGCATGAGATAATATAGGGACGTGATCATTTCGATTGTTCTGCTATCATATGTAGAGTTTACTTTTGTGTATTATTTCGTTTCTGATAGTGCAGATTGGGTTTGGTGCTGCTTGCGACATCATGCACTGCCTTTATGGAGTAGCACGTAGGGGTAATTCTGATCGTACAAGCTGGAGTCTGCAGGGCCCCATATTCCCGTCGGTAGCTTCCTGAACTCCATTGATTCTCTTCCTGCATGTCTCGCGCTGCCAAAAAAAGTTATGCTGGCTTTTGATGGGTAATCACTTTATTGTTATTGGGCACTGCACAACGCACTGATTTAGTGTCTGAAACGTCCTTCACACAAAGACATCAAAAAAGGGACTTCTACACCACATTAAGAGCAAACTTTCTTCATATCGCTTTGAGAGTTACTCATTGTTAGTACGTTCGAGCTTCTGGCTTGCTTACACTTTCATAAATGGTATTACGTCTGTTGGTTTATTTTGTATTTGTGTGTGTGGGAAAAATTCTAGCCTGTGCCATGAGTTGCCGTGTTTATGTTGTGCGCTGAGAATACAGTATTCGCTCGGACCAGCTGCCGTCTGCTATCGACTGGTTTTACGCACCAGTCGCCATTTCTGCAGCATGGCTGGAACTCATTCTAGCGAAACTGCGATGTCAGCTACGCGGAACGGCTGCATCACGCGAGAGAGCCGAGTAAAGGTTCACATATTAATCGTTCATGTGTGCTGGAAGCCACATCTTCAGCCAAGCGATTACGGCCGTCGCCGAGCCATGTGCTGGGTACAAATATACACGTAGTGACATTAAGAGGGCACGTTTGTTCTGTTATTTCTGCTGTCCGTTTTGATATTTCCATTCTGTGAAAATAAGGTATCTACAGTTTATGTTTAAGGAGAAAACAAGTGTACCCAGGTGAGACCTACTATCATTTCCCTTCTTCTTGTCAGTGTTTTTCATATATTCGCTTCCTTTCCGGTTCTGCTGCGAACCTCCTCATTCCCTATCTTATCAGTCCACCTGATTTTTAACATATCGAATGTTCCAATTTTCTTTTGTTTCAGTTTTTCCTCAGTGGAGCTAAAGCTGGGTATTAGGTTGTATCGTGGTCGAACTAAATTTATTTTTGTTGAAGTCATTTAAGGTAATACAGGCCGTCGAGGAGAGAACATTTGAAATTGAAATGGCTTTTTCTTATAGCTTTTTTGCCTGCTGAACCTTAATACGGTTTCCAGATGTCCAAATCACCCTGCATTTCTTTAGGATTGTCACTCAGTACTGAAACATGTCTTATCTATTTTACTGATACATATTTTCAGTAAATAACAATATGAAGCTGAAATTTAAAAGGTAGTGGTTGGCACTGGTTAGTTTTTATACCTACATTACTAAAGGTGTATGTAACCTGGTGCACGGTGTAAAATTTTAGTTGCAGGTTGCCTGTATAACGGCTTACAGGGGTAAAAAAAATTATTTCAATATTTCACGCAGTTCATGACCGAATTCTGAAATTTAAAACGCTGTATGAGCGTAATCATTTAGATGGTGTAATCTTATATTACATGTTTAACACAATAAGTCAAATTGTAAAGTTAAAAACTGTGTATATGTTTTGAGACAGTGTTGACTTGGAGCACAC
Source organism: Schistocerca serialis cubense (assembly GCF_023864345.2). NCBI lineage: Eukaryota > Metazoa > Arthropoda > Insecta > Orthoptera > Acrididae > Schistocerca > Schistocerca serialis. Next base: position 1,251,725,303 of record NC_064638.1, on the reverse strand, counting down.
AAATTACTCAGACCATTTCTACCCAGTATCAGAGAGTGAGAGCAATTGGTGACTCCAAACAAAATTTACATATAATCTCACACCTTTTCCGAATATTTTATCGCTGATACCCTCCACAAAAGACTGAGAGGAGACAAGTTTTTCACTTGCTACATTTTTCCGAACGACAGGGTGAGTCACCTAACATTACCGCTGGATATATTTCGTAAACCGCATCAAATACTGACGAATCGATTCCACAGACCGAACGTGAGGAGAGGGGCTAGTGTAATTGGTTAATACAAACTATAAAAAATGCACTGAAGCATGTTTTTTAACACAGACCTACGTTTTTTTTAAATGGAACCCCTTTAGTTTTGTTAGCACATCTGAACATATAAAAAAATACGTAATCAGTGCCGTTTGTTGCATTGTAAAATGTTAATTACATCCGGAGATACTGTAACCTAAAGTTGACGCTTGAGTACCACTCCTCCGCTGTTCGATCGTGTGTATCGGAGAGCACCGAATTACTTAGGGATTCAAAGGGAACGGTGATGGACCTTAGGTACAGAAGAGACTGGAACAGCACTTTACGTCCACATGCTAACACCTTTATATTGCTCTTTTTCACTGACGCACATGTACATTACCATGAGGGGTGAGGTACACGTACACACGTGGTTTCCGGTTTCAATTACGCAGTGGAATAGAGTGTGTCCCGACATGTCAGGCCAATAGATGTTCAATTTGGTGGCCATCATTTGCTGCACACAACTGCAATCTCTGGCGTAATGAATGTCGTACACGCCGCAGTACATCTGGTGTAATGTCGCCGGTGGCTGCCACAATACGATGTTTCATATCCTCTGGGGTTGTAGGCACATCACGGAACACATTCTCCTTTAACGTACCCCACAGAAAGAAGTCCAGAGGTGTAAGATCAGGAGAACGGGCTGGCCAATTTATGCGTCCTCCACGTCCTATGAAACGCCCGTCGAACATCCTGTCAAGGGTCAGCCTAGTGTTAATTGCGGAATGTGCAGGTGCACCATCATGCTGATACCACATACGTCGACGCGTTTCCAATGGGACATTTTCGAGCAACGTTGGCAGATCACTCTGTAGAAACGCGATGTATGTTGCAGCTGTTTGGGCCCCTGCAATGAAGTGAGGACCAATGAGGTAGTCGCCAATGATTCCGCACCATACATTTACAGTCCACGATCGCTGTCGCTCTACCTGTCTGAGCCAGCGAGGATTGTCCACGGATCAGTAATGCATGTTCCGTAGATTCACTGCCCCGTGGTTTGCGAAACCCGCTTCAACGCATTCTCTGTTAATGCCCATTGACAGAATTGCACTCGATGATCATCACCATGTAATTGCTGATGTAGCGACACATGAAACGGATGAAAGCGGTGACGATGCAGTATGCGCATGACACTACTTTGACTCAGTCCACTGGCTCTCGCAATGTGCCGTGTACTCATGTGTGGGTTCATGGCAACAGCAGCTAACACACCAACTGCACCCGCTTCTCCTGTGACGGACCCGTTTGCGTGCTACGACCATACCTGTTGCATACAGTTGGCGGTAGATGTTTTGCAACGTGCGGCACGTTGGATGCTCTCCTTCCGGGTACCGTTCTGCATACACCCTGCAGGCTTCAGCTGCATTTCTTCGACACTCGCCATAGATGAGTATCATCTCCGCCTTTTCAGAGTTCGAATACACCATGGTCACAGTTCCTACTACACTACACTATCACAGACGTCTGGTAACACGGTGTACTACAGTTGGTCTGCGTGCGGAGACGAATGCAGAATAACAATAGAAGCAAGCGCTACATGCGGACACTGCGACAGCTGGACCAAACCACAACAGTGCACTACAGCCACACTCGTAAGCACGGTCCTCATCGTAAACGTGTCTCTGCAGATGCTGCTCGCCGACCGTGGCCCGTGTTTGTTAACAACACGCAACTGAACGTCGGAGGTTTCAAGCGTCCATTTTTAGGTTACAATATCTCCGGATGTAATTAACATTTTACAGTGCAACAAACGGCACTGATTACGTATTAGTGTATATGTTCAGATGTGCTAACAAAACTAACGTGGTTCCATTTAAAAAAACGTAGGTTTGTGTTGAAAAACATACTTCCGTGCATTTTTGTATAGTTTGTATTAAACAATTACACTAGCCCCTCTCCTCACGTTCGGTCTGTGGAATCGGTTCGTCAGTATTTGATGTGGTTTACGAAATATATCCAGCGGTAACGTTAGGTGACTCACCCTGTATGTCTTAAAATTTCAGCATCAGGCATTGCCTTTCTGTTTCTTACTTCTTTACTACTAACTCTATTCGCAACACATTTTTCACAGAGAAAATACATATACCACTGATCGCACCCACAAAAATTTACCATTGTACCCCACTGATTTCGGGAAATATGCTGACATAAACATGGAAATACTTGAAACGAACGTTTTGTACACGGGAATTCGCTTGTTTAAAGACTCGAGGTGGGAGAGTTTCTTAGGATTGTTACTAATATACAAGCTCTTATGTCTCATCTTAGCTTTGCGCAAGAAACTCATGGGTCAGGAAATAATCTGTTGACATGTCTACACGGTAAGTCAGGTGTAAGTCGAGTGAAATTAAATACTTCGTGAAAACGTTTCACCCAAAGTTGGAGAAAGTTGTAAGCTTCTTTCAGAAACGTTTCCTCATCTGTCACAAGTGAATGTGAAAGGTATTCATTGCAATTTACGTTAGTGACACTGAGGTGACACAAGTTATCGGATAACGGTATGCACATACACTGTGCTTGGAATTCCCCGAGAAAGGGGAGTGAGACGCCCTGCTAAATCCGCAGGACAGGACAAATGGTAGGAACTGTGGAAGTGGGCCAGAATGAGCGACTGTCAGTTACACTCCAACTCCAACTATAACACTTTATTTAGTTGTCCAAATATTACAGCGTGACTTCTGAGCTTGACTATCGACAGGAAACGTCTTTAGTTCTAAAACGGCTGAAGGCCCATGAATTAAATACAACTGTTATATATATATATACATATTGAGACAGAAGGCTCTAGGCTTTAACCTTAAATCGTATTTAAGGCCAAGCGATGTAAGACTTGACTAGTGAGATAGCTTCAGTTTTTTTTAAAGCGGCTGAAGACCGATAAATGTAAAACAACGTAACTACAATAACCCTTCAATAGGCAGAAGGCCATTGTTTGAAAAAAATTGCAACCAATTTTCCAAGGCACCCAAGCCCCAAAGCTTTCAACCTTAAATAGTATTTAAGCCCAAGTGATGTAGGACTTCATAAGTGAGAATCCAAAATTTTAAAGCAGCTGAAGGCCCGTCATTTTAAGAACAATACAACTACGATAAACTTCCAACAGGCAAAGGCCCACAGCTTCATCTAGAAAGAATGTAATATTTGGTAAGTAAGAAACTTAAAACTTAAATGGGCTGAAGGCCGATGCCTTAAAACAATAAAGACTGAAAATAATAGTTATTGAGGGCTCATTCGATTCAATTTTAATTTGAGTTCATACATTTTGCATAGAAACTCATATCCGGTAACGTACTGTTTCCGTGCTAAAGCTGTCTGCAAACATGTTCGCTAGGTAGGTATGCAACAGGGTAGACATGGTTGAGAGTTCTTACGTCGGATCAGGTGATGTCATTTGACATCTATCCTACCTCTATAACCTGACTTGAGTCTCATTCGGATGTTCTTGGGTATTAGGACAACATGACTGAGCACACGCTTGCTCTATACACCGACATGACCCTTCTTAATGGAGAAGCTCACAGTAATGGATGACCAGCTTATCGACTTTGTCAAGATCGTTCTCCACAACGTCCGATTCCATTGCATACTATTTTCACCACAGTTGCGCTTCGAAAAAGAGTACCTTCTCCGTCAGCAGCAGGCGTGACTGTGGTGCTCCAAAGAGACCCTGCACGCTTGAACCGGAAGACGCCATACTGCATCATGTTGAAGAGGACCCGTCAACGAGCAGTTTCTTTGGGTATTAATGAGTAGAATTGTACCACAAGTGATTTACTGAGCCACGCCTAACCATTTACTTGTAAAAGTGATCGAGTTACCAACATGTTTTCAAATCGTTTTAGCACGGAACCGGTACGTTTTTGGACATGGGTTCCAATACAAAATATTACCTACTGACTCAACTCTAGAAGCCCTAATAGTTTGTAACAGGAATTTCCGTAAACCATGTATACAGATGGCGGCAGTATCAAGTACAAGTGAAACTTCTCAATTTATGTCTGAAACTGCTGAAAGCAACTGAACCTGCTTGAACTGCTGAATACTTTACTTGTTTTTTATCATTTCAACAATGACCTGACAAATACCATTAACACTTATCCTATTCATTTTATTACTCACAATATACAAACTCAACGCAATCTGACTGCAAATAATTAACACAAAAGAATGGCCCTGAATTAGAAGAAATCCTAACAATAACCGACCCTTTTTCATAACTCACTTACCTCACAGAAAATCTTCATTACTCTAACTACAGCGATAAAAGTAAGCAGTAGCTACAGCCAGCTAAATAAGATTCTAACTACTGTAGGCTCTAACTACTAATAGGCAAGTGGTTAGCAAAGGAAATATTTGTGTTTAGCAGATTTTACCTTAGTCATGTGACATTCACTTCCAAAATTATATAATCATCAATAATTCCAGTATCCAAAGATTGGCAGATACATCACTCATCACTGTACAATCCATTTCCAACCAACACTAAATCTCCGTGACGGACATACGTCCAAACCGTTCGCTCGCGCTAACACTCCTAACCTCCATCACTGCTAACTATTAAGTTCTAACTGCGAGTCCGACCAGCCAAAGAGTCTCTTACAGCGGGCACACAGCACTGTCAGCGATATTAATGCTGTCTGTAGCGCTGCCAACATACAAACACTTAAACAGGCTACTTACACAAGGTATATAAGAGGGCAGTGCATTGGTGGAGCATCACCCTCGACCGTCGCCTCTCCTGGACTCCCCACGTCTGGACAATCCAAGCCAAGGCACGCTCCCGACTCAGTCTCCTCAAGCTCCTCTTCGGCCGTACATGGTGTCTCGACCCCTCCACCATCCTCCACACCTATAAGTCCCTCATCCGCCCTATCCTTTGTTATGCCCATCCGGCTTGGATCTCCGCCCCCCATACCTTTTATAAATCCCTCCAAATCCTTGAACGTCATGCTCTCCGCCTCGCCTATTGCATGCTTCTCCCCTCCCCCACGCGGATCCTGTACGATCTCATCCCCTTCCCCCACCTCCTCCTTTTCCTTGAAAGGATACGGATCCTGTACACCTCCCGCAAACTCGATCCTCCTCACCCGCTCGTCTCCCTGATCCTCTCCCACCCCCGCCCGCTGCCGCGCCTGTATTCCCACGTCCCACCCAGTCTCCATCTCTCAACCCTCCTTTCTCAAAGTGGCTTCCGCCAGCTCCCCCTCCCTGGTGATGTCCTCCTCCCCTCCATCTACCCCTCATACCAACTTTGATCCTCCCTCCCTCTTCCTGTATCTGTTCCTTTGGGCACCCTCCATCCCTCCCCCCCTTCTCTCCCGGGCCTCCCCTCCCCCGTCCTTCTTCTCCTCCTCCCCTCTCCTCAGCCATTGGCATCTCTGTTCTCCCCTCTCCACCCTCTCCACCCACCCTCACCCTTCTTCCCCTCTTGGCAGGTCCCCGGACTCGCACACGCTACGTGGACTTTCGCACGCCGGAGATCATTGCCATCTGTGTCTCGTGTGTGTGACGTCGTTTAGTGTTTTTAGTGTCCGCCGTCACGCTTCTCCGTTCACTTGTGCCATCGGATTCCTCAGTGTTATGTGCGCCGTGTCAACGTGTTTTCAGTGTCTTTCTCGTCGAGTGTGAACGGCTCCGTGTTTTTTGTGTGACTGTGACCACTATTTTTTGCCCGTCACTATGTTCATTTTCATTCTCCATTCTTGTACTGTGATTGTCAACTCTATGGCTGAAGAGCGGCGTAACATGCCGCTGCCAGCCTACCTGATTGTTCAGGTGTTAAAATAACACTAAAGTAAAAAAAAAAAATGGTGGAGCTGTCATTTGCACTGAGGTGATTCATGTGAATATGTTTCCTATGTGATTATGGCCACACGACGGTAATTAACAGATTTGGTAGTTAAGCCAGACACATGGAACATTCCATTCCGAAAATAGTTAAGCAAGTCAATATTCCGAGATAAACTGTGTAAAGACTGTGCATAGAACAGACTTCTCGCATTACCTCTCACCAAGGACAACGCAGTGGTCGACGGCCTTCACTTAAGGGGACCACACCCTGCCAATCTAACCCATGTTAATTTAGGCCAGTATTTGACCCATTTCTGAAGAAAACTATTTGATGTAGGACCTTAATGTTTTTACTGTATGTTACATGATGCTAATAGAGTCAACTGTACTAAAATCTACTTTATCCATTTATAGTTTTTAAGAAATACTTTTTTAAAATTTATTAACAAAGAATATTAAGTTTTTTCTGTAGAAAATACTTTTTCTCAACATCCCATTGGGGGAATATTAATGAATGTAGTGCCAGAGGTGGCTTCTAATGTTATCCAGAGTCTCTGAAAATTTCATTCATTTATCTATGATAGTTTCTGGTATAATGGGGCATATGTACGAAAATTTTAGTTTGTGGGAAATTGACTTTAAAGAAAAAACTTTTGAAATTTGTTGCTTACAGTTAATTAAAACTGTCCTGATACATATGATGGCCCTTCTTTGGCCTCTCGCAGGTCCTCCAGCTTCTTTTTCACGTTCCTGGATGTTTGTCTTCCTTTCTTGGCCATATTAGATACAGACCTGTCTGCATCGGCTGTCCTCATTTTATTGCAATGTTGCAGCCCAGTGATCATATTTTCACAAGGATCAATTCCCAGCTTTTTCAGTACCCAACACTTTCCAATATTACCGCAACTGAATGTAATAACAGCACATGAACTCCTAGTTTCATTGTATGCATGTATACTAATACAGTTTTAGGAAGGCGGTTCCAAATTCTGCTGTTGGAACATTCATTTGGGTTCTGGGTCTGTCCATGCAGACATTTTCTTAGAAGGTCAGGATGAGCAAAGTTTCTGAAAATCGGTTTAATTGCTGCAATAACAGCAGCAGGAAAAGAATGCTGGTGAGAATAAGTTTCTCCAGTTGCTTGACGGACACAATCCATGACATGGCTTATCATCAGTAGAGGACTCATGGAAGAATATGGCCAAAACATCTCTCTTCATTGCCTCCAGATTTTCTTTAATTTTCATAATTGCCTGTCCATAGTATACCTGCAAGTTTTCTATTTCAGTTTTAGTTAACCGACCCTGTCCGGTCAACAATTTTTTCATCTTCTAATCTTTTTCCTCTCGTATCAACAGTTAGTTTTCTCAGCCTTGTCTCCAAATGTTTTTGAACGTGGCCTACACATTCTGTTTTGTTAATAATGGCATTTCCATATTGCTTAGAGTTGACAGTGGGTAGGTTGACAGTGAGTAACAGAAAAGTGGGCGTGGCACATAAACACACGTGGTAGGAAAATGCTCTATAAATGTTCGAAAAAATTATTTTTCAGCAAAATCCTTTTCAGGGTACTTAAATAAAACCTTAATCTATCGAAATATGATGAAAACCAAAAATCGATTTTTTTTCGACCTGAACCACGATGTGGTCCTCTTTAACGACAGAGAGCAGAGTTGTCAGTGCTAACACACAAGCGACTTGTGTGAAATAACTACAGAACTCAACGGGGGACGTACGACGAACATATGCGTTAGGGAAGTGTGGCGAAATGTAGTGTTAATGGGCCATGGCAGCAGATGACGACACGAGGGTTTTTGCTAACAGCACGGCATCGCCTATATCGCCTCTCCTCAGCTCCTGACTATATCGGCTGGACGCTAGACGACTGAAAAACCGTGTCGTGCCAGACGAGTTCCGATTTTAGTTGGTAAGAACTGGGGGTAGGGTAGGAGCTGGGCGCAGACCCCACGAAGCCATGGATCCAGGTTGTCAACAAGCCACTGTCCAAGATGGTGGTGGCTCCATAATGGTGTGGGACGTTTTTAGATGGAATGAACTAGGACCTCTGGTCCGACTGAAACGATCATTGACTGGAAATTGTTATGTTCGGTTACTTGGAGACCATTTACTCCAAACAAAAATGGAATTTTTGTGGCCGATGACACGCCATGTCACCGGACCACAATTGTTCGCGACTGACTCGAAGAACATTTTGGGCAATTGAAGGCGATGGTTTGGCCACGCACATTGCCGGAGATGAATATCATCGAACTTTTATGGGACATTATCGAGAGGGCAGGTCGTGCGTAATGTGCTGCACCGGCAACACTATCGCAATTATGGACGGCTATAGAGGCAAAATGGGCCAATACGCCTGCAGGGGACTTCTACCGACATGTTGAGTCCATGACACAGTGACACAGAGTCATTTATTGTCATTTGCAGAGAGAGAAGCCCGATCGCGGGTAGCCCTTAAAGGGCGCACGCTCGGCTGCTTGTGGGACCGGCCGAGCCAGGCAGCCAGGGAGACACTGAATGTAGACGGTGACGAGCGAGTGGTCAGGGGCAGATCGCTCCACGTGGACCTGTCAGATTCAAACGGCTGGAGGTTACGTGACGTCATGAGGGTCTGCCCCGTTCCAGGGCACGGCCTTAAGACAGTGCTTTATCAACTATTTGTTTATTACTCGCAAGCGCCGATTAAAACAACAAATTACGATATAGCAAGTGAAAGACGAGCTAGAGACGAATCAACCGAGATGCTGACACGATTAATACGAATCTTACCTCAAACGATATGGGCAATTTACTGAATAATTCATAACTTTTGAATCAGTGCAGATATAGAGTAGAGAAAGTGCTCATTATAAAGGTATCGTCGAAACTCAAAGACTGACGTATTTGTATAATCTGCACCATGCATATTTCAGTGGTAAAACACCAGTTTTATTAAACTGTTGCTAATGCTTAATTAGAAATAATAATACAAGACACATACACGAATAACAAAGCAGTGTATGGTAGCGGGTGTCGTTATACTTATTTCAACATAATTAGTTTGTGATACTTGCAAAAATGTTTGCATAGTTTTGCCCATATTTGCGTAACTCTTTAACACACAAGACTTCTGATCAGCAGATCAGAAAGAGCGCTTCAAATCCGTATGCAAAGCGGTGCCTTATAAAGAACTGTAATGTTATTTAGTGGCACAAGTGGACAAGAACTATTTTCGAACTCTGCAAAGGTAATTGCAAACCATTAAAACATTAATTCTGGACAATCCATTGAGCTATAAATTTCTGTAATACATATTTCTGATGCGAGTTTGAGCTCGCATATAATGGTGGAAACAGAATTAAGACTACTCTTCTACGTTAAATGTTATGCAAAGAAGTGGTGATGAATGGAAAGCAGTTAAGTGACGTAGCCTGGGGAGTTTCGGGTCGAGGGTATTTAAGGGGAACCGACGCAAAGGTCCAGGACAGTTGTGCGGGCCTTTGCCGGCGCCGGACCTCTGTTGCTCGACGCGACGCTTGGGCGACAGCTTTGTGCGGTTTCATAAGTGTTGAACTTAGCCGAATTTCACGTGAGCGCGCAAACATTCGCGAAGAATCCGGATTTAGGATATTTCCAGTGTGGACCACAGTAGGGACTTGTGTTCTTCACGCGTTGTGACGTTTGGTAATTGTTTTTGTAAGCAAACGGGAATTTGCTGCAAAATCGTAGCTGTGGGGCTCTGTTTACATTCGAGTGCCGCCACATTTATCCGCTGAAGTGCTACTGTGGGACTCCGTTTCTGAGCACTCTGAACTGTGTTTTGGGACACCAATGGGATTTAGTCTCTGGTTCGGTAGGGCTGGACTTCACAACGTTTAGGTGTCTGATTCTGAAACAGTGCCACTGCACTTCAACTGTGTTTAAACCAGTCGGAACTTTGAATATTTTGTGGCATCTGACACTTAGGAATTCCTTAGCGTTCAACAACTCTTATATTAAAATTCATAGCGTGTTCAGGACAGTTATTGAACGTTCAAGTAATAATTGAAACGCCACGCAACTGTTTGGACGAGACCACTAGTGAGCTGTATTAGGAACTTAACACACGTATTCCATTTGACCTTTTACTTCAGCCTCCTAGACTGTACTCTGGTTGACATTTGTAGTTGTTGGTTAGGAGCATAGAGAGTATTTTATTTATGCACTTTACCAGCTGTTAACCACACGTGTGTGGTGGCAGAAAGGACAGGAGATCACTCCAGAGTTGGAAGACGAGAGTCAGCGAGCAGAAGCATTTTGAGCCCCATCCCATTCCGCGGACCGTCGCACCACGTCGAGTTCCTGCGCTATGAAAATTTCCAATTTTTTTTCCACGATATTGGAAGGTACCCTGTGACTTTTGTCACCTCTATGTATGCTGTTAAACTCCTAACATGAATAAAATACAACGGTGTGGAGGCGGCTTTGGCAACTTTCAGGGAGTTTGTTACAAAGTTGTACGACAGGAAAAAGGGACCTACATTATGATTGTGTCGTAACCAACATGATGAAAAATTTCGGAGTTGCTTAATATTCGCTGTCTGAAGACAGATTTATCTGTGAAACTTTGCATGATATTAGTGAGGAACTACGTGTGCGCTTTCACTAAGGCAGCAGTGTGTTAGAATATTTATAGCAAGATCGGCGCAATACCTGTACGATGGTTCGTCACTACTGAACGCTTTTCCATGACGTAGTGATTACAGTTCATAAAAGAAAATGTTGTTAGATTGTTATGAGAAAGAAAATATCACCCAGTGGGTGTACAATTCATACCTCATGAAGAGGTGTTTTCATGTTTCACTATAGTAAAACAATTATTCACATTGAAAAATAAAGTTACTTTTTTGTTACGCATTATATGTGTTTTGCAAATTTTCTTGTTTATGTCGATGATACATGGTCCCTAAACGTTACGTCATTTATGTCAGATATGGATTCAAAAGCCAAAAGAAACCTTATGAGTGGGCTGCTACCTGAGGAAGAGTAATCAAAATATTGTTTTTGTTGAACTTTGTTATTCTCATTGTGTAGTGGTGAGGCACAAGTACCAGATTCGTGATGTATCAACATAAAGTTTCGTAGACGACGTTCCCATTCTGGTTGAAAGTAAAGTAGACTTAGATATAAATAGAGTTGCTAACCCACTTATCAGAGACAACAGCTATGATTGAACAAAGCTAAGACGAAAATAAATTTCGAGATGTTGAAAAAAGAAAAGTCATCCAACTACTTGCAAATAAATGTTCATAGAAACTCTCTACCTAGGTTCCGATTACTTCAAAATTATCTTCTTAAGGTGAAACGTACCCTGATAAAGTGCATTACATAAAGCCATACCGCCCATTTCGCATGAGACATTCATCTTAATAACACAAAAAATCAGAAATCGATAAACTTCTATTTGAAACTGGTTCGCTTTTTTTTTTCGGCACTTCCAAGTTTACTGTCTTACAATTCCTGAATGTATAACCATTTTTAAGATTTTAAGAAGAAAACCACAAAAACTGTAAGCATCAGCCAAAGCAAAACGAGACAGATGGAAAGCAGTTATTCAGCTGTTTATTATTTCTAAAGTAGTAGCCAAAACTGTTAACACATTTACCCCACTGCGAGACAGAACCATCAGTGCTGTCATAGAAAAAAGTTTGCTGTTTATTACGAAACCATGATTGTACTCAGGTGTGCTCCTCTTCATCCGAAGCAAATCGGTGGCCGCGAATGTCTTTGTTCAAGGTTCCTAAAGTATGGAAATCCCATGGTAAGAGATCGGGACTGTATGGTGGATGTCTAAGAGCTCCTCTGCGGCGTAGCCAAAACAACATTGGCAACATGCGGGCAACTCGGACTTTATTCTTCCAGTAGTTGAGAATGAGAACAACTAGCGTCTTCTAACAAACTTTCAGCATAATTTCACACATTCCGTAAACTTTTTGTCGCTCACATGGGGAAAATCAAATCATTACATCGTTTGTTTTATACGTGAGAGACCTATTCTTAATGAATATAGACTTATTGGTTAATATTCTAATGAGACCCAATACCAAATCGAAAAGTATCATAAAAATTTTTACCCATACTGACAGTATTCATTGCTGAAACAATGAAATAAAGTACAAAATATGGGAAAGTACTGTAGCCTTTCAATCCTGCTTGAGTATGAAGTGCTCTGAGTACCCAGGGTGCGTTATTTTTCTCTTCAAATTTGTGCAAATCTCGATATTTCGATTCCTCTGCTTGGACATTCTTTAGGAATCCAGTCATCAAAACGTCGAGCTCTGAAAAAATACACTACTGGCCATTAAAATTGCTACACCAAGAAGAAATGCAGATGATAAACGGGTATTCATTGGACAAATATATTATACTAGAACTGACATGTCATTACATTTTCACGCAATTTGGGTGCACAGATCCTGAGAAATCAGCACCCTGAACAACCACCTCTGGCCGTAATAACAGCCTTGACACGCTAGGGCATTGAGTCAAACAGATGGCTCTGAGCACTATGGGACTTAGCGTCTGTGGTCATCAGTCCCCTAGAACTTAGAACTACTTAAACCTAACTACCCTAAGGACATCACACACATCCATCCCCGAGGCAGGATTCGAGCCTGCGACCGTAGCGGTCACGCGCTTCCAGACTGAAGCGCCTAGAACCGCACGGCCACACCGGTCGGCAGCCAAACAGAGCTTGGATGGTGTGTACAGGTACAGCTGCCCATGCAGCTTCAACACGATACCACACTTCATCAACAGTAGTGACTGGCGTATTGTGACGGGCCAGTCGCTCGGCCACCATTGACCAGACGTTTTCAATTGGTGAGAGATCTGGAGAATGTGCTGGCCAGGGCAGCAGTCGAACATTTTCTTTATCCAGAAAGGCCCGTACAGGACCTGCAACAGGCGGTCGTGCATTATCCTGCTGATATGTAGGGTTTCGCAGGGATCGAATGAAGGGTAGAGCCACGGGTCGTAACACGTCTGAAATGTAACGTCCACTGTTCAAAGCGCCGTCAATGCGAACAAGAGGTGACAGATGGCACCCCATACCATAACGTAGGGTGATTGGCCAGTATGGCTATGACGAGTACACTCTTTCAACGTGCGTTGACCGCGATGTCGCCAAACACGGATGCGACCATCATGATGCTGTAAACAGAACCTGGATGCATCCGAAAAAATGACGTTTTGCCATTCGTGCACCCACGTTCGTCGTTGAGTACACCATTACAGGCGCTCCTGTCTGTGATGCAGCGTCAAGGGTAACCGCAGCCATGGTCTCCGAGCTGATAGTCCATGCTACTGCAAACGTCGTCGAACTGTTCGTGCAGTTGGTTGTTGTCTTGCAAACGTCCCCATCTGTTGACTCAGGGATCGAGACGTGGCTGCATGATCCGTTACAGCCATGTGGATAAGATGCTTGTCATCTCGACTGCTAGTGATACGAGGCCGCTGCGATCCAGCACGGCGTTCTGTATTACCCTCCTGAACCCACCGATTCCATATTTCGCTAACAGTCATTAGATCTCGACCAACGCGAGCAGCAATGTTGCGATACGATAAACCGCAGTCGCGATAGGCTACAATCCGACCTTTATCATCGTCGGAAACGTGATGGTACGCATTTCTCCTCCTTACACAAGGCATCACAACAACGTTTCGCCAGGCAACGCCGGTCAACTGCTGTTTGCGTATGAGAGATCGGTTTGTAAACTTTCTTCACGTCAGCACGTTGTAGGTGTCGTCACCTGCGCCAACCTTGTGTGAATGGTCTGAAAAGCTAATCATTTGCGAATCACAGCATCTTCTTCCTGTCGATTAAACAATCTCCCCCTAAAAAGAGGCATCGTGTCAAATTCGGAAGGAACTTGGCAATATGAGCCCGATTATTAGTATCATATTGCACCCTCTCTGGCCCAGATTCATGCACTGATTCTATTGGTGAGAGTGTCATAAGGCGGTTGTTGGTTCTCCTGAAGCAAACTGGCGTATAACTGTTGGAACTGGTCCTCGATATCCTGGAGATTAGCACTGGGGCCGAGTTGGCGTCCGAGCCTGTCACACACGTGGTTTATGGGGAACAAATCTGGGGATCTTGCTGGCCACTGGAGTACCTGAACATTTCGCAGACAGTTCGTGGAAGTGAGTGCCATGTGTGCACGAGTATGGTCTAGTCGAAAAATGTCATTACGATACTGGCTCGTGACAGACAGCAGATAAATACGCAGGATGTTTGTAACATGCCGTTGCACCCTCTGATTTCCCTCAATCAATCCCAAATGTGACCTGGAGCCATACGAGGTGCATTCAAGTTCTAAGACCTCCGATTTTTTTTCTAATTAACTACTCACCCGAAATCGATGAAACTGGCGTTACTTCTCGACGTAATCGCCCTGCAGACGTACACATTTTCCACAACGCTGACGCCATGATTCCATGGCAGCGGCGAAGGCTTCTTTAGGAGTCTGTTTTGACCACTGGAAAATCGCTGAGGCAATAGCAGCACGGCTGGTGAATGTGCGGCCACGGAGAGTGTCTTTCATTGTTGGAAAAAGCCAAAAGTCACTAGGAGCCAGGTCCGGTGAGTAGGGAGCATGAGGAATCACTTCAAAGTTGTTATCACGAAGAAACTGTTGCGTAATCTTAGCTCGATGTGCGGGTGCGTTGTCTCGGTGAAACAGCACACGCGCAGCCCTTCCCGGACGTTTTTGTTGCAGTGCAGGAAGGAATTTGTTCTTCAAAACATTTTCGTACGGTGCACCTGTTACCGTAGTGCCCTTTGGAACGCAATGGGTAAGGATTACGCCCTCGCTGTCCCAGAACATGGACACCATCATTTTTTCAGCACTGGCGGTTACCCGAAATTTTTTGGGTGGCGGTGAATCTGTGTGCTTCCATTGAGCTGACTGGCGCTTTGCTTCTGGATTGAAAAATGGCATCCACGTCTCATCCATTGTCACAACCGACGAAAAGAAAGTCCCATTCATGCTGTTGTTGCACGCCAACATTGCTTGGCAACATGCCACACGGGCAGCCATGTGGTCGACCGTCAGCATTCGTGGCACCCACCTGGATGACACTTTTCGCATTTTCAGGTCGTCATGCACGATTGTGTGCACAGAACCCACAGAAATGCCAATTCTGGAGGCGATCTGTTCAACAGTCATTCGGTGATCCCCCAAACAATTCTCTCCACTTTCTCGATCATGTCGTCAGACCGGCTTGTGCGAGCCCGGGGTTATTTCGGTTTGTTGTCTCACGATGTTCTGCCTTCATTAAACTGTCGCACCCACGAACGCACTTTCGACACATCCATAACTCCATCACCACATGTCTCCTTCAACTGTCGATGAATTTCAATTGGTTTCACACCACGCAAATTCAGAAAACGAATGATTGCACGCTGTTCAAGTAAGGAAAACGTCGCCATTTTAAGTATTTAAAACAGTTCTCATTCTCGCCGCTGGCGGTAAAATTCCATCTGCCGTACGGTGCTGCCATCTCTGGCACGTATTGACAATGAACGCGGCCTCATTTTAAAACAATGTGCATGTTTCTATCTCTATCCAGTCCGGAGAAAAAACATCGGAGGCCTTAGAACTTGAATGCACCTCGTACTCCATGGCTCCTCACACCACGACGCCAGGAGGACAGAGTTGTGCTTCTCCAGAGCATAGGAAGAATGGGACTTCAGCCCACGTGAAAGATTTCACAATACTGAATAACTGGCTTTACTGACTGGTATCAGTTTATTTTTCCGTTAATGAGATTTGTCGACCGGACTATTTAGACCGTGCCAACGAGGGCGTGCTGAAAAGTAATATCTCCCAGGTTTTTTATGTGAAAACTCTTAAAACCTTTTAAATAAAAGAAACGTTGTTAACATTCCACATCTTTACTCTTCATTCCTACATATTTGTTTAATCAATAAAGCCACACTGGCGACGAACACATTTTTTCCAACGAGAGACCAGTTTCTGGTTACTTTCACTGTAAAATGTTTGACTTTGCTCAAGGAGCTACAACCTCTAACTGCGCAGCACCTCGAAGTAGTTCCACGAGTGTTCGAAACAGCTGAAACTCGGACGGGGGCAAGTCGGGACTACATAGAGGATGTTCGATGACAGTGACCCCAAGGCGTCGGATTGTGAGTGCGTTGGCATTGTCAGGGCTCAAGGAGAGGGTGCTCCGTGTGTGGTTGATCACTTCGAACTGAGAAATCGTGCTTCTCACGCACCGCTGAGGGAATTAGATTAGGAAATGAGACACTTAATGTAGTAATGGAGTTTTGCTATTTGGGGAGCAAAATAACTGATGATGGTCGAAGTAGAGAGGATATAAAATGTAGACTGGCAATGGCAAGGAAAGCGTTTCTGAAGAAGAGAAATTTGTTAACATCGAGTATAGATTTAAGTGTCAGGAAGTCGTTTCTGAAAGTATTTGTATGGAGTGTAGCCATGTATGGAAGTGAAAGATGGACGATAAATAGTTTGGACAAGAAGAGAATAGAAGCTTTCGAAATGTGGTGCTACAGGAGAATGCTGAAGTTTGATGGGTAGATCACATAACTAATGAGGAGGTATTGAATAGAATCGGGGAGGGTTTTGTGGTACAACTTGACAAGAAGAAGGGCCCGGTTGTTTGGACATGTTCTGAGGCATCAAGGGATCACAAATTTAGCACTGGAGGGCAGCGTGGAGGGTAAAAATCGTAGAGGGAGACCAAGAGATGAATACACTAAGCAGTTTCAGAAGGATGTAGGTTACAGTAAGTACTGTGAGATGAAGAAGCTTGCACAGGATAGAGTAGCATGGAGAGCTGCATCAAACCAGTCTCTGGACTGAAGACCACAACAACAACAACTTCAAATTGATGACAGCTGTTCTTTAAAATATATTACATCAATTAGCTAACATGTCAAACAATTTATATTCACGTAACTTTGAAACAACGCCGTATGATAAGAGTTTGCGAAGTTGCAAATATTACGAAATAAAGGAGAGCATGATTTTCGTTCCATTAATGTGCTTCCCTAATTATTTTCGTATTTCACGATATGTGAGGCATTAAAGCTTTCCTTAAAGGACAAACAACGCAAAATTTCGACTTTAAGGAGGAACTACATTCATATGCTAACAAATATTTAACAAGAGTCCTTTGAGATAAAGAGTGCCGTTAAAAGGCAAACACCCACAGTGGATAAGATGAAGGAAGCCCACCTTCAAGTTACAGAAACGAAATAACAGTAGAGCGTAGTACAGTTCGTACCGGAAAAACAGAAGCGTATTTATCGAGGAAACAGTTTCTCGGTAACGCGAAACAAACCGAATTTACTTTACGACGGACAGATGTGGAATTAAAATTACAGAGCTGTAACTCGATCTTTCAGTAAAGTAAGCGGTATAGCTTTAACGCCGCGGGATATCAAAACAATTGACGTCCCATATGAAACATGAAATGAAGAGCGGATAGGCCAATTGGAGCCCTGCGGACATTATATGTGGCTGTACTGTCGTTCATTATTACACACACCGCAATCCAGGGCCTATACTCAGCACCGAGGGAAGTAATAATTTTAACATCATCAAATTAAGGAAATAGTTGACGAGTGGTTGACAGGAAACAGAAAACTGTCAGTTAAATAGGGAACACATGAAAACGCCTGGGATGATTTGAAATAATGGGATGGAACAGGGCTTTGTGCTGGTGCTGAGGGATACTAATAAATGAATCTTTTTTGAGTCATCAGATTTGTGACTGGATTGACGCGTCCAAGCAAGAATTCCTCTCTTGTGATAATCTGTTCATCTGAGAGTAGCACTAAAAACCTACGTCCTCAATTATTTGCTGGATTTATTTCGATCTCTTTCCCTACAGTTTTAGCCTCTACAGCTCCCTCTACTAACATGGAAGTTATTCCCGGATGTCTTAACGGATGACCTACCATCTTGCCTGTTCTTCTTGTCAGTGTTTTCCTTACATTCCTTCCCTCTCTCATTCTCCGGAGAACCTCCTAAATCCTTGCCTTATCAGTCCACCTAGATTTTAACATCACTTGTCAAATACTTCGATTTCTCTCTGCTCCGGTCTTCCTACAGTCCGTATTTCGATACCATGCAATGCTGCGCTGGAGCCGTAAGTTCTCAGAAATTTCATGCTTAAATTAAGGTGAATGTTTGATACTGGTAGACTTCTCTTGAACAAGAGTGCCCTTTCGCCAGTGCTCGTCTGCCTTTAATCCTGTCTTTCCTCCGTTCATCATGGGTTATTTTGCTGTCTAGGTAGCAGAATTCCTTATCTTCATCAACCTCGTGATGACCTATTCTGATGTTAAGTTTATCGCTGTTCTCATTTCTGCTACTTGTCGTTACTTTCATCTTTCTTCTGTTTACATTCAGTCCAAATTCTGTACTCATTAGATTGTTCATTCAGTTCAGCAGATCCTGTAATTCTTTTTTACTTTTACTGAAGATAGCAATACCATCAGTCAATTTTATGGTTCATATCATTTCATTTTGCATTTTAGCTCCACTCTTGACCATTTCCTTTGATTCCATTATTACTTCTTCGATAAACAGGTTGAACAGCAGGGGCGAAAGTCTACATTCTGTCTTAATTCTTGTTCAAAAATGGTTCAAATGGCTCTGAGCACTATGGGACTTAACATCTTAGGTCATCAGTCCCCTAGAACTAAGAACTACTTAAACCTAACTAACCTAAGGACGTCACACACATCCATGCCCGAGGCAGGGTTCGAACCTGCGACCGTAGCAGTCCCGCGGTTCCGGACTGCAGCGCCTAGAACCGCACGGCCACCGCGGCCGGCTTCTTAATTCTTGTTAATCCGAGCACTTCGTTCATTTGCTTCTTGTTCCCTCTTGGCAGTTGCGCGTTTTCGTATATTACCCATCTTTCCCTATAGTTTCCCTATAGTTCTTTCTCAGAAATTCGAACACCTTGCGCCATTTTACACTGTCTAACGCTTCTTCCTGGGCAACAGACCATTGAACGTGTCTTGATTTCTATTTAGTCTTGCTTCGATTATCAATGGCAAGGTCATAATTGCCTCTCTGGTGCCTTTACCTTTTCTAAAGCCAAGCTGATCATCATCTTACACATCATCAGTTTTCTTTCCCATTCATCTATATATTATTATTGTCAGCAACTTGGAAGCATGGGATGTTAAGGCTGTTAAGCAGACTGGGCGATAATTCTCGCACTTGTCAGCTCTTGCTAACTTCGGAACTGTGTGAATGACGCTTTTCCGAAAGTCAGATGTTATATCGCCACACTCATACATTTTACATACTAGCGGAAAAGGTCGTTTTGTTGCCACTTTTCCCAATTATCTTAGAAATTTCAGTGGAACCTTATCTATCCCTTCTGCGCAGCTGGATTTTAAGTCCTCCAAAGCTCCTCTGGATTCTTATTGTAATACTGGATCCACTATCTCTTCCTTATCGATTCCTGCTCCTTTCTCTATCGCACCATGAGGCAGGTCGCCTCCCTCATAGAGGCCCTCAGGGTACTTTTTCCAACTATCCGCACTCTCCTCTACATTTAACAGTGGTGTCCCAAATGCACTGTTAATGTTACCACTTTTGGTTATAATTTCACCGGACGTTGTTTTTACGTTTCAGTGTGCTGGGACAGTACGTCCGACAATCATCTCCGGCCAGGTGAGTATAGGTCTCAGCCTAAAACAATAACATTCGCGAAGTCGTACTAAGAATCTGCATCTCCCGCTCTGTTGTTGAGTAATTCCTCTCTGCTGCATTCAAGTGCCTAGACGCGTAGGCTACAGGACATTCTTGCTCATGAATTTCCTGGCTAAGAACACACCCTAATGCTTCATTCGATGCATTGCATGCTAGTATGAACTCCTTTTCAAAATCTGGGAAGACAAGAACCGGACTTAATGTTAACATTTCTTTCAGTTTGTCAAACGCTTTCTGACACTCTTCTGTCCACTCAAATTTCACACCCTTCCGTAACGATCGAGACAGCGGCTGTGCTAAATCTGCAAAACCCCCTCACAGCCTGTACCAACCTCGGATCAGTTCGCACTCCGTCCTTACCGATAATATGACCCAAATATTTTACTTCTTCTAAGGCAAAATGACACTTCTCCAGGCTCAACGCCAAACGAGCTGCTCTTATCCACATAAAGACTCTCATTAACCGCTGTCAATGTAGTTCCATGCCATTTGAAAACACTATAATGTCATCCAAATAGACAAGACACTGTCGTGGTTTCCGACCCCTCAAGACTATCGAAACCGAATGGCATTCTAATGTACTGGTAATGGACTCCAGGAGAAGAGAAAGCAGTTTGTGGACGATTCTCTGGAGCCACCTCTAACTGATGACAACCACTTGTCAAATCCATCGTAGAGAAGTACTGACACTGTCCTAAGTTATCCAAAAGTCTCCGATATGTTTGGAATGGGGTATGCTTCTGTTACTGTTCTATTTGAGGTATCGGTAGTCACAACAGAGCCTGTATTTCTTAGTTCTACCCATAGATTTTTAGGCACAACGACAATGTCCGCTCCCCAGTAACAATTAATATGCTGTAAACTGGTGCTTCATTCCTTGTTGGTATCCTATGTTGAACTAATGGAGTTGCTAGTAAGGCCCTTGTGGAAAAACAAATCCTTAAATTCCCACAATAATTCTTCCATACGCTCTCTTTCTCCTCCTTTCAAATGCTTAATTTTGTCACCCACGGCAGCTCTATCTGCAGTTAGTGGTTGATCGCTTTGCCTATCTCTCAAACACCAGTCTTCGTCATCTGGCACATCCAAATTTGCTACTAAAACTCCTTTCCTCAAATTTGCGTCTACAGCGCTAAAATTATCCACGTTTACGGGAACTACTCGCCCGTCGTTCCCCTCCTGTACACGTACAACACTACGTTTCACAAAACAACCCAATTGACCCAAAACTTCATTATCCTCCAATAGTTCAATAACACATACTATACCCACAGGTAGATTCGACTCCACAATTACCCAAAGCGACTTCCCTGTGCCGCTAGACACACACTCATGGGAATTAAGCCTTAATGCTAATGTACACTGTTCAATTGGTTTGTTCATTACGTTGAACGCCCCTTGCGACAGCTCTGCATTGACGACAGTTTCCCCTAGCTGAAATAACATTCCACCAAGTTCCACAGTTCGTTGTCCAAGGTCAATTTTGGCATGATGTTGATGCAAGAAATCTACTCCTAGGATCATGTCATAGCCCCCGCTTACCCATGGTACTACCTCCGTGCATGCATTAAATCGGACTTCCTCTATTCGAAAGTCAACTGTCACCGATCACAAAGGCGTAACCCCCTTATCCCCCACTCCACGCAACCTATAATGTGGTGGGTCTAGCTTCCCTTGCCCCATTATATACCTAGTAGCCACTGACAATTGCGCCCCTGTGTCCAAAAAAATCTTAAACTTTTTAGTTCCTATGGATATTACTACTAAACATTCCACTTCTGCATATATATTCGTAGCATTGGAATTAAACAGGAGCTCCCTTAGGTGGGTCTTGGGCCCCCTCTGCCGTTTAACTCTTGTCCACCTCTCCTATCTCCACTTCTCCATCCTCCCCACTGCCGATTTCCACCTCTTCCTTTATTCCTTGGTGACTGGGTACATTGCCTCTGCACATGCACCGTACGACCACACTTAAAACATTTCAAACCCGCCGCAAACACTGATTTCCATTCGCATACCCCTGTTGCCACGTCTATTTCCTCACATTGAATTGCCAGCTTAATGGCCGAATACAAATCTTTCAGAGTCCCTTCACGCACTTTCAGTGACATATGCGCCGGTAGCCCTCTCAAAAATACGTCAAGTGCCCTTTGCTCGGCCTCCTGCAACAGAACAGTGTTCGCTTCATCACCCTTATCCTGTCCACAAATTTCTCCATCGTCTCCCCCTGTCTCTTTGACATTGTACTTAACCTCTCTCTAAAGTTCCGGGCGCTATTCGTTTTTTGTACCTTTGTAAAAGCCCTTCCTTTAACTGCTTAAACTGTCCTGCCTTCCTTAAGGCCTCAGAACACCTTACATATGTTTTCGCTTCACCAGTTAATCTAATCTTTCCTATATATAACAACTGCTCAACAGACCAACCATTCATCACCACTGAAGTTTCCAGGTCGTCCACAAACTAACGCACATCCTCAGGTGCCTTGCCAGAAAATGGAATAATCAAACCCGTGGCAGCTGGATCAATATCCAGCACCCTAAGCAACGACTGATCACATGCGGTTCCCCGCTCACTTCTAGATGTTAATTCATTTCTCAACTGCGTATTGCCTGCTGTCAATTGTGCTACTTTTCCCAACAAAATCCGTACTGCTTCTGGTTCCAACACACCTCACATCCCTGACTCTGTCATTGTGTTGTTTTTGTTCCTAGTTAGTCTCGAAACAAAACATTTAAGTGCAAGAGTAACCTGCCTCCCTATACCTCAATATCATCCTACTCGGTAACATAATACTCAAACCAATACAAAAGTAATGAAATGCCGTGAAAAAAAATATTACAGCCCCAAATACACTAACAATTATTGTGACAACGTAATAATAAAAATATGCCAAACAAAACATCTAAAATGGTCTGCCATGAGCCATACTCAAAAACACAAAAGGCAAGGAAACGTCCAATACTCAAAAGAAAACTGGTCAAAACTCACCACATCTTGTGAATATAATGCGGGCGGTGGGCTCAAATTTCGTACTGGACAGACGACGTCCACTATTCTGACACCAAATGTAGTTGGAAGAGGTAGAACACACCGATTAAGACTCATATGAGATTTCCAAGTGATTTATTGTTTCCCACTACAGTGCGCCCACTCCTCTCGATCTGCGTCACTGGGTCCCGCAATTCTGAGGACACCACTTTGCTGTCTGCGAAAAGGGCTTGGCGTGGAATGGCTGCCTCAGTGACATGTACATGCACTGCTGTATGTCGGCCTTATACGGCAGCAGAGTTGCATCATCGTCAGGATAACTCAGCGGTCTGCGTCCCTGCTGAATCAACGCCGCCAGCTGTGTGCTTCTCCCTCGCATGGCTGAGATCCCGGCAGCAACAAGCACCTGCGATCTGGCGTCCGAATCTGCGGCCCTAACATCGGGATGCCTCTGGCGTGCGTTGGAAGCCAGGACATAGTCATGGAGTGGCCAGCCACTGGCTGGCAACGGACCCCACGTCAGGCTCAGAGGGTCGAACCAGCTTCGCCTGACAGCAGTAGCCTCTTCAATTGTCAACGGTCTGTCGCCTGCCGTGTCTTGTGCTTCGAGCTTTCTCGTTGCTGTGTTCTACACTGCATAGCATCACGGTGTCCAGGCACCGTAGATGCGGCTAAGTGCTTCGTATTACGTATGGGAGACTACGTGCAGTGTCTGAAATTTTATATTGGCAGCGGTAGATGGGGGTACTAAATATCCCGTTAAAAAGTGGGCTCGACAGTGGTACAGAAAGCACTGACAGAATAAAGAGAAGGGGAAAACATAGCTACAGGTAGTTCCCAAGGCTGCCTGCTCCAGGAAATATACAGAAGGAGAAGGAGAAAATATATATTCTAATAATTTTCATGAACAGTTTGCCAGGAGACTGACAGTTACATAATACCCCCATGATAGAAACAGTGCCAGAAGCTAAAATCTTTACTTTTGTTAATCAAAGTAATACGTCATTTAACGAAGGCATTTCATCATTAGAATCCTTACTTCACAAGTTCCTATAATATTTATATATTTAAATCTTTGTTAGATATACGAAGTAAATGAATTTCTGAATATCGTGAGGCGTTACCGTAACAAGCGCAGAGCCATAATATATGTTGATGAAAGTTTTGTTACCGGCCGCGGTGACCGAGTGGTTCTAGGGGCCTCAGTCCGGAACCACGAGGCTGCTACGGTCGCAGGTTCCAATCCTGCCTCGGGCATGGATATGTCTGATGTCCTTAGGTTAGTTAGGTTTAAGGAGTTCTAAGTCTAAGGGACTGATGACCTCAGATGTTGAGTCCCACAGAGCCATTTGAACGATAGTTCTGTTCATGTTTCCCACATTAGATTCAACGACTTGTGAGACGGATCGAGGAAACGAATAAAAGCGCGCTATCTAAACGACAACTCCTAGCTATAGAAACAAGGGTAAAAATCGTGTATCACGTGAATGTATAGTTGTGCAAAATACAAACAATTAATTCGTGTCTTGACGAAAATAAATGATTTTTTTGCAGGGATAAAATTTTGTTTTGTTCCAAACGCGCTTTTTAGAGCTCAAGTTAGGGCTTAAAATGACAGATTATCATGAATAGATGTTTGCTGTAAATTTTCCATGGCAATTACTTGTGCTACAGCGAGAGCAGCCGTTGCCTGCATGGGAGACAGCGACAGTTGTAATTAAGTTTTTCAGGACAGCCACTAGTCGCACCCAGTATGTTTTATTGATATGTTTCGCTCTTTAATTTTACAAGATCATCATCAGAATCTCTGGAATTTACACTTAAAAACTGTAAATTCCAGAGATTCCGATTATACTATAGTAAAATTAAATGGCGAAACAAGTCAATGAAACATGCTGAATGCGACTTGTGGCTGTCCTGAAAAACCTTATTTAAGCTGTTGTCATTCACTTGAAATGCATACATTAAACAGTATTGCAGTTCGACTGAGATACTGTCTTCTTTTTGTGTGGCTAGACCAAAAATCGACACCCAGATTTCCCTCTAGCTCCGTCATTGCGCTTGATAATTCTGTTTTCTATTTGGTCGTAATGACGAAAGATTTAATACAGTCGTTAGCAGAGTAGCTAGCTCAATTAACATATGGGAGCTTATCTGCTGGTACAGGCACACATGTGAGGGAAGATGTTATAAAATTTGCGGCGAACCGAACCAGAAATTGCTTATTTACCTTCTCCATCGAGTTAGTATTTTTCTTACTCATTCACAGTGAACCAACCGGACGGATTTAACGGAACTTTAGAATGTAGATAGTCTAAGCCCTGAATTAACATGCAATTCCGGAACGTGTGACCGTGTGCGTCGGAAGTTCAGTGTGACTACTGTTCCTATGGGAAGGGTAACGTGACTAAACAGTCACACATCAAAATTGTCAGTCGAATGTTTTAAGTTTAGTTCGAGATTAGTTTTTAAGTGTTATAACAAATGAAGGAAATACGTACATAAATTTATGAAACCAGAAATATTACTGTTGGATACAACCTCAGAAATAAAAACTGGCGTATTAAAAAAATAAAACTAAAAAAACGAAATATTTGTGGAATGCAATGTTATAATAATTAAACTGCTGCAGTTTACACGTTATTACTGTTAGGTTCCTGCCTAAACACAACGTCGCATGTCAACGGACTCGCAATAAAACTAAATATTTGAGAGAAGCATTATAGCAGTTTTAAATATGAAACTATTAGCACCTTTTACAAACACGAACGATAAACAGTTGTGTGGAGTGGGACGTGAATTGTCTTCATACATAATTCACTTTCATAACGTGGGGCGACACAGCAATTTCTGTTTTGTTTCGAATTACGATGTAAAGTTTTTTCGGACATGCATGCATGTCCGAAGGAACAGACACTGCCGTGACTAAAGCAGTCATTAAATACATTAAGTGTATTGTCAGTTACGAATGTAGACTACCATCAGCTGTATAATGGAATGACGACAGTTAAAATTTGTGTCGGATTTGGACTCGAACTCGGATTTCCCGCTTGCTGTGAGTGGTTGCCTTACCACTTTTTTGCATATTTTTCGTTATTGTTCGTTGTGTTTGGTCGTAGCGGACGTCACGGCCACACATAAACTTCCATATGTCGTCAACCATGTGTCTTCAATCTGTACTCGTACATCAACTACGTATATTCCCACACTGGGGACACATTTTACTTGTGTATTCGTTTGTGACATTATCGGGGTTCTTAAACATTGTTTTCGCTTTGGATTTCAATGAACTGTGTGGGACCGCAGATAGTCGAAGACTGGGATATTTCCGGGATTCTTAAACGTTGTATTCCGTCTGGATTTCAATGAATCATAGTTTATTTGGTGATTTCGAATGTTCCTAGCATTCGAAGGTTTGCTTTTAGGACATTGAGGTGGTTTCGCTGGTTATATTTGACTGATCCATAGTTTCTTTGGCGATTTCAGTGATTTTTGGGATCTGGATACCTTATTTTAGTAACAGTTTTCTTGTTTCTTTGGTTCATTTACTTGGTATTTGCGGGATTCGATAGCTTCTTTATCGATTAGGTTTGTTGTTTCTCTCGTTCGTTTCCTCGCTGTTAGTAGGATCTGAACAATTTGTTTCTCCTGTCCACTATAATTATCCGGGCTGTTATGCCGTGGTCGGTTGATGAATTCTGTGGTGATTCCCAACGTTTCGTCTCCGACTGCGGGAGACATCTTCAAGGGGGTCCGTAGCTTGATGGAAGGTCCAACACACACACTGGCTCGCTACTGACTGCCGCTAAATTCCGTGTCCGCGCGCCCCCGCGCCGCGGCGTGACGTCACTTGTTTTGAAAACGTTAGTGCAATTGGCCGCTGTCCGTCGCCGTCGATCGCCGTTGCCATCACCCAGTAGTGGACGGGTGGTACACATCTTCTTTAACACCGGCATCCATATACCGTTTAATTTGGCGCCCTCCTCCTTTCGATTGAAATTATTTGGGTGTTTAGCGATTTCGATTGCCTCCCTGTAGAGCCTTTCGTAGTATCCGCTCGTGGCCGCTAGTACTTGCGTCTCCTCGAAACGAATATTGTGGTTCCCTGGCTGGAAAGCATGCTCCGCAACAGCTGATCGTTCCGTTTCTCCTCTTCTACAATTTCTCTTGTGCTCTTCCAAACGTTTAGAAACAGTTCTTTTGGTGGTACCCACATAAACATCACCACAGCTGCATGGGATCCTATACACTCCAGATTTTTCCAATGGTTTGCGAGCGTCCTTGGCAGGCCTAAGGTATTCCTGTATCTTCCTGGTGGGCTTGTAAATTACGGTAATATTCCGCTTCGTCAAGATCCTCCCTATTCTTTCCGTTACATTTTTAACAAACGGCAGGAAAACCTTAGATTTTGCAGTAGCCTGTACGTCAGAATGATTTCTGCGTGGCTGCCTCAACGCACGTTTTATTTCGGCGGACGAATATCCGTTCATCGTTAGTGCATTGTGGAGATGTTCCATCTCAGCGTCGAGCAACTCAGGTTCACAAATATTTCTAGGTCTGTCCGCCAACGTCTTGATAACACCCCGCTTCTGTTGTGGGTGGTGGTTCGAATCCCGGTGCAAATAACGGTCCGTGTGCGTGGGTTTGCGGTACACTGAGTGGCCCAAACTACCATTTTCGTTTCTATACACAAGCACATCGAGGAAATGTAGTTTGCCGTCTACCTCCTCCTCCATTGTAAACTGAATTCTCGAGTTTATACTGTTAAAATGTTCGTGGAACCGGCTTAGTTCCTCCCTACCATGTCTCCACAACACAAACATGTCATCCACGTATCGGAACCATACATTTGGTTTCTTGCTGGCAGTACCTAAGGCCTGTTCTTCGAATTTCTCCATAAAGAAGTTAGCAATTACGGGACTTAGGGGGCTTCCCATAGCCATGCCATCCGTTTGCTCATAAAACTGTTCATTCCACTTGAAGTATGTGGTCGTCAAACAACACTTAAACAGCTCTAAAATATCGGCAGGAAAAGTTCGATCCAGCTGTTCCAATACATCATTAAGTGGAACCATGGTAAACAGCGATACCACATCGAAGCTGACCAATATGTCCTCCGGCTGGACCACTATGCCATTCAATCTGCTGATGAAATGTGTCGAATTCTTTATATACGAGTCCGAACGGCCCACATGTGGTTTTAACAGCGTAGTCAAAAACTTGGCTAAGGAGTAGGTGGGCGAACCAATGGCACTTAGTATCGGTCTTAACGGAACATTTTCTTTATGAATTTTGGGCAATCCATAAAGCCTCGGATAATTATAATGGACATGACATTTCCGGCCGTGAAAGTTTACATTTTAGTAATTTGTTTCTCCGTTCGGTTTGTAGTCACGTTCGCTCGTTAGTTTGGCATTTGTTTTGGTTTAATGTATTGCTGTTATTTTAGCTGGTTATTAGGTTGGTTGTCTTAGGTCGGACATCTTACGACATCAGTTCCTCAATTTAGGTATTACTGTTTCAATTTATAATGCAGGGAAACTAACAGAAAGAGCTTGAGCAATGAAGATAGCTAGACAGCAACAATCATTTCCACATGCTGAAGAGCGGAGAATTGAGCAGGTGGAGCGACAGGCAAATGCCTGAGCGGCAGAAACTACTGTGCAGGCTGACGCTCGACGTCAACAGAACACTGAAAGCACTGCACCTCGGCGTGCGTCTCAGACCGCCATGGATGCGCCTTCTCGGCATCAAGCGCACGCAGCACGCACAGCATCTGCGTGTGGCTCTGAAGCAGTCGAACAAGCAGGCGTAAGCCGACGCAAAAAGCTGTTGCTCAACAGGTCGAACCTCATCAAATATCTGCAGTGAATACCTGGGGTTTTGCAAAGAAAGAATGTGCTTTCGACTATGATCCAGCTTTGGATTCCAGTAACCAAAGCCTCGAACAAGCCATGCAGATTTTGTGGGGGACTGTAATGGACGGAGGAAACTGCGGTAATCTTTTGCTCTGGGGGCAAGATATCCGTACCTACATTAGATGAGGCAGTGGTTCATTTAAATGAATTATTTTCTCGAGAGACTGACGAGTCACAGCAGTATCCAAACCGTATAAAGAAATAAACTTTTGAGCAGATAGAATTCTCGCCTTGCCTGTGTTTTCACCGACCTTTACGATACAGAGGCAAGAGCACTATAAAATCAGGACGCTTTCTCTGTTTAATGTGAAGCACAATTTTTGCAAATTTATTTTATGGGAGACGATAACGGGAGCACTCACAGACAGTTGTAAGGGGTCAGTAGGCCCTTACTATAAGTTTGCAATCGGCACAGGTCGAGGGGGCAAACAATCGATAGTGTGTCGTGTTGCGAGAGCAAGTGTAGAGTTGAGTCAGTTCCCAGGTTGCGGGCGAGCCGTGTGGAGGCCGGTTGCTGTAATACAAGGCTTACCGACAAAGGGAGTGGCCGTCGCCGCTGTTTAACCCCTTTGTGTTAGAATAATAAGGGAAAGTGAAGAAGTATAATTACTAGAGTGATCAGTGATATTTCTGTGCCGATATTTTTGGTTTCGCGTCTACCGTGCCGGCATCATTTGGATTGCAGTGTGACAATAATGAATAACGAAGAGGCCTGTGCTGAGATTAGCCGTAGTTAATTATGTATGACGAAGGCAATGGCTGTCTCCTTTTTCTTGCGTTTTTGAGACGAATATAGGTCTTGATTAGTGAAGCTGTGTTGGCGTTCTTCTTGTCACCAGACATTTCATTATTACAGCATTTGAGAAGGACAAAATGGAATGTAACAACTCCGTAGCAGTTAAATCCGATTGACAGCCCCATTAGGTACACGGTCACATTAATTAATATTTATTTGGGCTGCTATTCAGATCCCGATCGAGCGGGATACATAAATCGGAGGTGTTACACCCTTGGCTTACCGTGAAAGGACTAGTGCAATTTTCGGACGAATCGTAAAGAACAGTAGGTAATTTTATCTTGCTTAACGCGAGAAAATATTTTTTCCAATTTTGGATCGAGACAGAGCATAAACTTTAAAATCGCGAGAAGAATCAGTGCATTTTTGAACAGTACGAAGTAATAATATCTTACAATTGTGAATAAACACCGAGCGAGGTGGCGCAGTGGTTAGCACACTGGACTCGCATTCGGGAGGACGACGGTTCAATCCCGTCCCCGGCCATCCTGATTTAGGTTTCCCGCGATGTCCCTAAATCGCTTCAGGCAAATGCCGGGATGGTTCCTTTGAAAGGGCACGGCCGATTTCCTTCCCCATCCTTCCCTCACCCGACCTTGCGCTCCGTCTCTAATGACCTTGTCGTCAATGGGACGTTAAACACTAATATCCTCCTCCTCCTCCTCCTGTGAATAAACTGTTTTTTCTTTCCATATTAGGTAAGAATAATAGTGTCAATAAACTGTGTAATAATGTGCAAATGCGTAAATCCGCGCGAAAAACTGTGAAAAGTGAACACTAAAGGAAGACACGTGTGAACGTTAAAATAACAAAACGAGCTAAGAATTCGTCACGAAAGTTTTAAAGAAGTATTTAGTGGTGATATTTTGACTGAAATTGCTCTTTGAATAGTGAAAATCGGGCAGCTTCTTGTGGACCCATAAACTGTTATGTGGACGACAATTCGTGTGGCAACGCAATTGTTGAGTGACGTCACGCAGACCCAAAGAGCTTCGATCCGCGAGGTGATTTCACACGTCATCCCGATTACCTGTGCAAGGAGTAGGTCAAGCACAGATGCACTACACCGACGGTCTTCAGCGCGACTTCGAGACACCGAGCGCCGACCCGGCATCTAGCGGCTGAACTACAAACTACGCCCGCCTGCAGTGCCATGGAGCCGCCGGCTGAGAACTACGTCATCCCGCCACAGCGAGCAGCGCGACTTCGAGACGCCGAGCGCCAACCCAGCACCTAGTGGCCGAACTACAAACTACGCCCGCCTGCAGCGCCACGGAGCGGCCGATGTAGATTTACGACGACTCGCCACAGATCTTCAGTGCGACTTCACGTGGCTCCGGCGGCAGTACAGCGCCACGCCCACTTCAAACGTCAAGACATCGCAACTCGTGGTAATGTCAGTTGGTGAGTGAAGACGACTAGTTACCGTAACATTAAACTGCAGTGTGCAGTCTTCGCCGTAAATAAAAATTGTAAACTGAATTGCACATTAGGAAAAAGTGCCCTATTGTAGTAATTTCCGAAAAGTTTGCGAAACATACTCTGAAATATAGCATACTTATTTATGCATACTGTGTTGTCTAAATGGTAATTATACAGATATGCTCATTGTTTTTGGGGATTTTACATTTATAGATTTAATGAGTGGTGTGATTTATCTTGTTTAGAACATTTTACATAATCTGTGTATGTGAGAATTGATATTTGAAGTTATTAGGTTTTGAGAGTTGTTATGTTCGGTATTCATACATATTGTATCAATTTTGGATTAACTGACAATACTGCAGGCACTGTTCGGTTAGTTTCATGGTAATTAGGAATGTTTTGGGTTACTTGAAGTTATTTTATATTACTTGCCTGTGCGTTAAAAATAAACCAAACATGTCTACTGAAGATAAGCAGGTTTGTGAGGCAGTAGTTGAAAGGAAAGGGATAGGACAGGAAGACAGAGATGATACAGGAATCAGTGATTATGAATTTTATTAGATAGCCCATCAGCACATTCAACTAGTTATCCCGAGACACCGGGACAAACGACGAGAGATAAGCCAGTGTCAGAGGATGCAGATATACGATCGATGTTGGCAGCCTTGCTAAAAGAAACTAGAGAGAGAGAAGAAAAATTCCACAAATCAGTAGAGAAAGGTTTACAAGAAACAAGAGAATCACTAAAGGGTTTGCAAGAAACTAACGCATCATTAGAGAAAGGTTTACAAGAAACTAACGCATCATTAGAGAAGGGTTTACAAGAAACTAGAGAAAGCTTAGAAAAGTCATTTAAGGAAGCTCTAACACAAGAGCTCAAAACATCGGAAAGGAAGATAGAATATAATCTGAAGAAGGAAATACAGGAATTAGAAGAACGACTGAAGATGGACATCAACGAGAGAGAGAGAGTAAGCTACAGAATAATATAGACCAAGTCCAGGGAGACGTGGAGAAGATGGAAGGAAAGTTAACAAAAAAGATAGAAGACGATATTGAAGAAACGAAAGCCGAATTGGGTGAAAGAATCAACGAAGTGGAAACAAATTGCAATCATCGAATCGCCAAGGTGACGCAGATGCAGAAACAATGCAACGATGCGGTTAAGGGGATAGGAGCCATGCAACGAGAAGAGAATAACAAGAGGGTTGCAATGGAAGTCAGGCAATTACAACAGGGAGGGCAACAATTGGAGAGCAAAACTGAAGAAATTGATAAACGAATTAGCAGTGCCACTTTAGCCGTTGGGGAAGGTAGAGTCGTTACCTTCATGAGCAGTGATAATCGGTATGTCCAAAATAATAAAGGGCAGAAGTTTAGACCGAAAGGAGGGTTGCACCCAATGATATTTATGAAATGGTTAAAAGGAGTTTTCCCAGCACATCTTAAAGACTCAGACAAGATTCAATTTGCAATAGATAGAATGGAAGGTGAGGCCTTCACTTGGGGAGTCAGGAAGAAGGAAGGGACTACTAGTTATGATCAGTTTGAAGAGGAATTCTTGAAGAAATACTGGTCCAAAAGTCATTAGTGTGCAGCAATTGAGGACCTACTCCACCGCAAGTCACTTAGTACATGGGGAGGAACGTTGGGAGAGTTTGCCGAACATTTGTGGGAATTGAACGAGACTTTGGAACAACCCCTGAGTGATGACATAATGATATCAGCGATAAAAAGAAGAATGAGCCGGAGAATGCAAGAAACTGTATCCGGGAGCCTAATCAAAGATAGGGAGGCCTTGATGGAAATACTTGAACAGTTGGAATCTGATCGATCACAGGAACACAATCAAGCTAATGATCAAAACCGAGGGGGAAGTAATGACCCAAGGAATCATTTTGGTAATTCGTCTAATTATAGAGGAAGAGGTGGTGGCCATAGGTACAGGAACCATGGTGGTGAACGGCAATGGAGAAATGATTGGAGAAGGAGTGAAGAACCAAGAGATCATGAGAGAGGATGGGATAGGCGAATGAATGACACCGTGCATATAGAAGAGGCGGAGAGACCGGAAAACTGAATGACACTCCAGATGAGGTCCGGTCAGGAGTGAGAGTTACAATGACCAGTGTAAACCTACTAAGACACGACAATGGTGTAGATCTGAGAGAAGATCTACTGGAGGAAAAATGTGGGATTCCCAAAGAACCCATGCTACCCATGATAGGGATCAAGCTATGTGGACTGAAATCGAGGCATTAGTCGATACAGGAAGTGAAGCATGTGCAGTATCCAAAAGGTTATATGAACAGATACTAAAAGCAAATATTAGCTTGCCTAGTTTCCCGGTGAGTGGAGTGAGAATTGTGAACGCGTTGGGTGCAAGGAGTAAACCTATTAAAGAACAAGTGTTGATTACCTTCGAGATAGAGGGAGAAGAATACGAAGCAACATTTTTGGTGGTGGCTGGATTGAACACATCAATTACTTTAGGGATAGACTGGTTGAATGAACTTGATGCAGTAGTGAGTTTTGATGAAGGTACTGTCAAGGTCAAAGGAAGAAAGGGAGAAGAGAAAAGACTAAAGTTTGCTGAGGGAAGTGCAATCGATGAAGAGGAGGAATTCAGAAGGATAAATTTGTGTCATGAAGAGGAACCCACCATGGCATACGGGGAAGAGGAACTAGAAGAAGAAGTATTGATATACCTTGAGGGATTAGCAAGAGAGGATAGACATAAAGAGGATAAGATCAGTAAAAAGTTGGAGAAGATGACACACCTAGATGAGGGGACTAAGAGGAAATTAGCCACAGTATAATACAGGTGTTGTAAGGTATTTTCTCAACGGCCAGGTATCATGAAAGGGGTGGAGTGTAAACTAAAGATAAAGAACCATAAACCGTTCAATATAAAACAGTATTCCATTCCCCAGGCGAAACGAAGAGCATTAGATGAACAGATACAGAGGATGATGGACCTTGGTGTTATAGAAAGGGCCAACAGTTAATATAACAACCCCCTATGTGTTGTTGATAAGAAGAATGGAAAGGTGAGGATAGTGTTGGATGCACGAACAGTGAACAAAATCATCGAGCCGGAGCGGGACAAACCTGAGACTATAGAAGAACTGATTCAAAAATTCCGAGGAGCAAAGGTGCTTAGTAGTATCGACTTAACTGCTGGTTACTGGCAAATACCATTGGCCGCAGAGTCCCGCCAGTATACAGCATTTACTTATGGAGGAAGGTGCTATCGATTTAGAGCGTTGCCATTTGGGCTTAATGTGTCAGTGTCTGAATTCATAAGAGCGATGGATAAGATACTAGGCGAGGCGTTACTTAAAAAGGTCACCGCCTACGTGGATGACCTCTTGATAGCAAGCGAATCATGGGAACAACATTTGAATAGATTGGATGCAATCTTGGCAGCTTTTGAAACCGCAGGGGTAACTGTAAACCTGGACAAGTCGGAATTTGGCAAATCAAAGATAAAATTCCTGGGCCATATAATATCCAAGGAGGGTATCTATCCTGATCCTAGTAAAATGGAGGATATTAGAAATTTTCCGACCACCCATAGTAAGAAGCAGTTGCGAGCATTCTTTGGGGTTTGTGAGTTTTATAGAAAATTTGTCAAAGGATCTGTACTCAATGCCCCGAGTATGAGGGAATTGACCAAGGCGAGGATGCCATGGCATTGGAGTGCAGAGTGCCAAACCGAGTTTGAGAATATCAAGGAAGCACTATATAGTGCAGACATATTGTACCACCCGGATTTTTCCCAGGATTTTTATTTAGGAGCAGACAGCTCTGACTATGGACTAGGAATACATTTGTACCAAATAGAGAGGAGCGGAAATGGTGAGAGTGTAAGAACAATAGCGTTCGGTAGCAGAAATTTAAATGCTTGGGAGAGGAAATATTCAATTACTGAAAGGGAGGCATTGGCAATTGTGTGGGCGTTTAAGCGTTTCCGGTATTATTTGGCCGGGAGGCATGTGAAAGTCGTGACTGACCATAAGGTCCTTACATTTCTGACCACAAGCAAGTTGAGGCATAGCAGACTAACGCGATGGGCCCTGGCATTACAGGACTATGACTTCGAGATAATTTATGAACCAGGAGCAACACACATAATACCTGATGCTTTGTCAAGATTACCAGCTGACTCGAGAGGAATGTTGGTGGACAGGCCAGAAGGAGAAGGAGTTAGAATTAACCTGATGAAGGGAGTGCAATATGAAGAATTCATAAGGAAGTTCCTAAAGAATGTGCGCAGGGAACAAAACGAGAACGAGAAATTGAAGACAATTAAAAACAAATACAGGTGTGCAGGAGGGAAAAGAATTCGCACATTTTATTATATTCATAATGGGATACTTTATAAAAGAAACAAGGAGAGTGAGGAGAACTGGAAACTCTGTGTGCCTGAGCAATGTGTAGAAAAATTAAATTGGTATACGCACTATAGTTATGCACATTATGGACCGAAGAAGTGTCTGGAAAAGTTGAAGTTAGATTGTGCATTCAACAACATGGGAAGGCGTATACGTAAGATACTGAGTACATGTGACACCTGTCAAAAATCTAAAGCGACTACAGTACAGCACAAAGGATATACGCGTCCAATTGTACCAACAGCAATTAAGGACATAGTTGCAGTGGATCTCTTTGGGCCACTTCCTGCCTCACGAGGGAATTACACACAAATCTTAGTAGTGGAAGAACTGGTTTCCAAGTACATAAAATTCTACCCGTTGAAGAAGGCCACTAGTAGAGCCATCATTAACCATTTTGAGAAAGACTATTTTCAAAAGGTGTGTATTCCTAAGCGAATTTTGAGTGATAATGGGTCACAATTTAGATCAAAGGAGTGGACAGAGATGCTAAATGAGCACCAAATAGAGCAAATTGCCATTTCCAGGTATAGGCCAGCTTCTAACCCAGCAGAACGAACAATGAAGGAATTGAACCGTTTATGCCGAACATACTGTCATAGGAAGCATGGTTCATGGAAAGAATATCTGGAAGAATTTGAGCGGGTCAGGAATCACCTCCCACATGATTCTACAGGGTTTTCACCATGTGAAGTATTGCTCAATCAAGAACCCGACAGTATTTTTCGTGAGTTGGTAGTCTACCCACCAGGAAGTTCATTGACTTGGGAAAGGAAATTGGAGCTAGTGGAATTAAGTATGAAGGAGAAGGCTAGGAAAAGACAGGAAAGACACAACAAGCTAGTGAAACTGGTAACTTACCGAGTGGGAGACTTGGTACTAGTAAAGGTTCATGCAAAATCAAAGAAAATAAACTCTGAAATACATAAATTTAACCACGTTTATAAGGGACCGTACAGGATTATAAAAATTGGTCATCCTAACACTGTGGAGTTGGAGTATGCACGGACAAAGAGAGTGCATGGTAAGGAACATGTGGAAAACATAAGAAGGTACTACCCACACGAGAACAGGGATAATCCAGATGAGGAAGAGGAACTCGATTAGGGCAAATGTCTGAAATGAGAGTGTTCAAGCACCTTGATGTAGTTGGGTAGGACATGTTTAGAACATTTAGTTGTGAAACGGACATTTGGAAAAGGGAAATGTTTATTTGCATTGTATTTCCTGATGTATTGGAACTAGAACTTCAAATTTCATATAGACAATTACTAGAGAATGGGTGTAAAAACCTGTAACAACTAATTGTAGTATAATAATTCATATGTCATGTGTTCAAATAATAATTTTGGATTGTATGTTGTGTGTTTCATTCAATATTGGACTATAGAGGACTATTGCTGTTTGATATAAAAAATTGTAGTTTGGACAATGCCATGTTTATGAGGTGTAATAACCTTTTGTAGAATATTATTGTGGAGGCAGCCCACTACCGGAGTCGAGGGATTATTTGGTGAATTGTAATTTCATTAATTATTTGCACTATGTGTTTTGTTCAGATGTAGCAGTGTCCAATTCCCTTGCCGATTCTTTTACGCCGGAGGCTCCAAAGAAGTTTTCGAGGGCGGGGATGTAAGGGGTCAGTAGGCCCTTACTATAAGTTTGCACTCGGCATAGGTCGAGGGGGCAAACAATCGATAGTGTGTCGTGTTGCGAGAGCGAGTGTAGAGTTGAGTCAGTTCCCAGGTTGCGAGCCGAGCCGTGCAGAGGCCGGTTGCTGTAATACAAGGCTTACCGACAAAGGGAGTGGCCATCGCTGCGGTTTAACCCCTTTGTGTCAGAATTATACAGGAAAGTGAAGAAGTATAATTACTAGAGTGATCAGTGATATTTCTGTGCCGATATTTTTGGTTTCGCGTCCACCGCGCCGGCATCATTTGGACTGCTGTGTTGGATTGCAGTGATTGAATTTGCGTGTGACAATAATGAATAACGAAGAGGCCTGTGCTGAGATTAGCCGTAATTAATTATGTATGACGAAGGCAGTGGCTGTCTCCTTTTTCTTGTGTTTTTGAGACGAATATAGGTCTTGATTAGTGAAGCTGTGTTGGCGTTCTTCTTGTCACCAGACATTTCCGATTGACAGCCCCATTAGGTACACGGTCACATTAATTAATATTTATTTGGGCTGCTACTCAGATCCGGATCGGGTCGAGATACATAAATCGGAGGTGTTACACAGTGTCAAATAACTCAGAGAGTTGAACGGGTGACTGTACTGAAACTCACCAAATTCTGCACCATCACAACGTAACGGTGCATGAGTTTAAGACAGCTCTGGCGAATGTTCATGACGAGAACTGCAAGGTGGTAATCCAAGCAGATCTTGTGCCGAGAGGGAAGCACACATATGGAGATACAACGCACCTGCTGTGACCGAGACAGCGGGTGTGGTTGCGGGTGCTGACCCCACCGTCCGAGGGAGATTGTCGTGTGTAACCACGACAACTCCATCACCAGGATAGCGGACACTGTGATGCTTTACAGTATACCATTACGTTTTGGAAAGGGCAAGAAGGAAATCATTTTAGTATTACTCAGACTAATCCGGCTAATGGGCGACCGAACCCAAGCAAAAAAGTGACGGACTTTGATTTGTATGCTTTTTACCTGATGGTCCTCGAATACGACTTCAACTTGCCGTTGCAGTGTCGCAATTTTTGGTAGACACGTACACGAGAGTGAGCGTCTAAGATTCATAGTGCTAAACCAAAGCAAGCTGTGTACAGGGAGTTACCTCCACCTGCATGACGCAATCGCGAACAAAGGCGATGTAAATCCGAACGACTTAGGTCAGATGGTCATCCTCCTGTCGTCATTTGTGGACAGTCCGAGGTACCTCCTCGAATATTCCCTGACACGTTCTCCTAAGTTCGGAACTGTGGTCGGCCCGACTTATTCGTCACCTTCACGTGCAACCCGGGCTGGACCGAGATCAGGGAACAACTGACGGTCGGGCAGAATCCGACAGACTGCCAGGACGTTGTAGCGCGAATTTTTAAGATTAATGTGCAAAAGCTGGAGGTCCTCCTTACGGAAGGGCAAATTTTTGCTGAAGGACAGTGTTTCATATATTCCATTCAGTAGAAAAACCGCGGCTTGCCCCACGTATAACTGCTGCTGTAGCTAAAACAGGATTTGCAGTCAACCAAATCGATGAAGTGATAACGGCAGAGCTGCCTGACCCCAGCGTAGACAAATAACTATATGACACAAACAGCCCAATCCAAGGTCCTTATGGAACGCTGAACCCTTTGTCCTCGTGCACGGAGGACGTGAAATGCACCAAAAAGTATTCTCGACCACTGTTAAAAGAGACTCAAACGGACGAGAATGTCCGTTGTCCAGGCGTAGAGCGCCCGAGGACGGTGGATTTACTGTCCCAATGAAATTGAGAGGTATGGCGCAAGACGTCGCGCTGGACAACAGCTGGGTCGTTCCATACTCACCACCCATTTCAATATACTCAATGCCTACGTTAACGTGGTGTTTGGTAACTCGGTTAAGCCAGTTAAATACATTTGCAAAAACATAAACAAAGGTAGTGAGCGGGCGATATTTTACTGTGCAACAGCATTGCTATGCTAATATTGATCCAAGAGACGAAGTGCCCGCATCTCGTGGTCGTGCGGTAGCGTTCTCGCTTCCCACGCCCGGGTTCCCGGGTTCGATTCCCGGCGGGGTCGGGGATTTTCTCTGCCTCGTGATGGCTGGGTGTTGTGTGATGTCCTTAGGTTAGTTAGGTTTAAGTAGTTCTAAGTTCTAGGGGACTGATGACCATAGATGTTAAGTCCCATAGTGCTCAGAGCCATTTAGACGAAGTGCAGGTGTTTACAGGGGGTCGACATGTGAACAGCGACGAAGCTGTATGGCCTACATCGGGCTTGCAGCTTCACGAGAGGCACCCGACTGTGAGACATAAAGTGGTGCACCTCCCCAAAGTGTACTTCACGGAGGCCCATTTGCGCGATCTAACAACGACACCGCCCCTTACCACCCTCACCGCATATTTCCGTCTGTGCCGGATGGACGACTTTGCCAGAACTTTTCTGTACGCCGATATGATAAAATATTATACCTGTAACACGTTGCGAAAAGAGGAAACGTCATGTGCAGGGCATCCCTCTCGAAGTCAGATAATTTATGAAGGCTTCATATGCCCTGGGCAGAATTCACATCGTACATGTAACACACTTTGAGTGCTGTTGTGTACGGTTGCTTCAGACCCATGTCCGCCGGCTGAAGTGGGCGTGTGGTTCTAGGCGCTGCAGTCTGGAACCGCGAGACCGCTACGGTCGCAGGTTCGAATCCTGCCTCGGGCATGGATATGTGTGATGTCCTTAGGTTGGTTAGGTTTAACTAGTTCTAAGTTCTAGGGGACTAATGACCTGAGAAGTTGAGTCCCATAGTGCTCAGAGCCATTTGAACCATTCGACCCGTGTCCGGCGCCCCAGAATTTTTCAGGCCCTGAAAACAGTCAACGGAAAAGAAAACGCCACGTTCCAGGAAGCATTTAAGACGTTGACCAATGGAACGCTACAGTGGAGGAGGCCGTATTGTGCCGGTCACCAGCCGAGTTGAGAGAGAACTTTGCTATCATGCTGAGCACCTGCGGACTCTCGAACCCTGTTAAGCTTTGGAATCAATATAAAACAGCATTATCCTAAGAAATCATGCATCAGTACAAGGGACAGTTCAGGCCAGAGGTGACACATATTCCACCGATGCGCTGAAGCTTATTGAGGGCAAAGTTTTCTCTATGGTGGGAAAACGGCTGTCTGATTTCGGCATGCCCACCTCACAACGAGCGGGAGAGGTGTACACTGATTTTCTCATGGAATTCATTTATGACACAGCAGCTCTGGAGGTGCAAGTTGCGCAAACTGAGCTTCTGCTATTACCAGAGCAAAGACCCATTTTCAATAAAATTTTGGGTCACATAGAGAACGCAGAAAGAAGTCTTCATTTCTTGGTCGCCTTTTGGGGGCACTGGCAAGACATCCCAGTTGAATTTGCTACTGGCCCAGTCACACAAGGACAGGAATGTCGCGCTAGCTGTTGCGTGCTCTGGGGTAGCCTAGACCTTGCTCAGCGGGGGGAGAACTGCCCACTTGGTGTTCAAGCTTTCTCTCAAACTTGAAAGTGAGGAAACGCCCACTCGCAACATAAGCAAGAGCAGTGGCAGAGCGGTTCAAAAATGTCTCTCAGTACTATGGGACTCAACATCTGAGGTCATCAGTCGCCTAGAACTTAGATCTACTTAAACCTAACAAACGTAAGTACATCACACACATCCATGCCGGAGGCAGAATTCGAACCTGCGACCGTAGCGGTCGCGCGGTTCCAGACTCAAGCGCCTAGAAACGCTCGCCCACACTGGCCGGAGGCCGAGCGGTCACACGCTCTGTTGCAGCAGTGAAGATTGATCGTGTGAGACGAAATCTCGATGTCACACAAGCGTACGATCGAGGCGCTAGAGCGAAACTTGCGAGACATTCCCGAATGTTGATGGGTGGAGTCGTCTTGCTCACAAGCGACTTCCGACAGACGCTGCCGGTCATCGAGCGAAGCACAGCCGCAGATCGAAGCGCGTCTCAAATCCTCGCCACAATGGACAAACGTAGAAAATTTGCAGCTGACTACTAATATGAATAACTGGGCTTCCTGCTCAGTACCTCCTCGAGATCGCCGAGGGACGCACGATAACTGATGCGGAAGACCTAATAAATTTTTTAGGCGCTTCTGCAATGTTGTAAGCTCGAAGATAACCTAATTAATGAGGTTTTCCCGAGTTTACGTGAAAACTTTACCAACGAGGCGTGGTTATGTGAAAGAGTTATCCTGGTGCCTACGAATCAATCAATGGGAAACCCATCAATAAAGAAAGTTTTGATCAAGTACCTGGTTAGGTGGCTATCTGCATGTCAGTCGATATAGTGATGACAAGAGATGACGCA
The DNA here is from genome assembly GCF_023864345.2 of Schistocerca serialis cubense. Classification (NCBI taxonomy): domain Eukaryota; kingdom Metazoa; phylum Arthropoda; class Insecta; order Orthoptera; family Acrididae; genus Schistocerca; species Schistocerca serialis. The sequence goes on along the minus strand of NC_064638.1, from coordinate 1,251,683,923 downwards.
CTTCATATCCTGTAGAGTTTCTAAACTCTTTGAAGCTCTTACGGGTGCCGTTCCACAAGTTGGAGATGAAGATGGGTGCGCCCGTCTTCTTGATGCATAACCCTGATGCTCCACGATTGTGCAGAGGCACCAGGTCACGCATCACGGACCTGAGAACGCATATCGTGCAGGCCTCCATCATCACCGGTGAAGCCAAGGGAGAGACAGTATTAATACCACGAATTCCCATCATAACAACAAACTTGCCACTCCATTTTAAGCGCTTGCTGTTACCGCTGAAATGGCCTTCTCGATCACTATAGAGAAGATTCAATGACAACCGTTAAAATTGACAGTGGTTCTAGTGCCGACAGCTCTACGTTGGCAACTCGCGTGTATCAAAAGTCATAGGTCTTTATATATACGCGAAAAACTAGAAATCTCGGAACGTTGTTTACAGATTGCAGTACATTTCTGGCTCTCCATGCGTACCGAGATAATTATGATATGTTCTTTGCTAGCCATGTCGCAAACAGTCGTGCAATTATGTACTCCCTTCCTGGCACATTTGTACTTTGCTACTCGGTGGAGTGCATATTTTTTCCTTAAGTAAACGAGTGAGGTTTAGTTTAGGCAGGACGCAGCTAGTATACAATAGGGATTGGTACAGCGTGCCTTTTATTGTAAAGGCCTCAATTCCTTCTGAACAGATTTTACTGTCCTAACTATCTGTATTTACTTTCGTATTTGATGAATAACTGACTGAAGTATTATTGTAAAAATTGTCGTACTTTATTGTTTTTACAATTGTAGATTGTCTTTCAGAGGAAGCGTGCATCAAGCGCAAAGAGTAGGGAAGCAAAGGTAGACTTGGTTGTATGCTCATAATTACCTGGTTTCTGATTTTACGTTTTGTTAACAACGCATGAACAGTTGTTCATCAAATGCCACATGTAAGCATTTTAATATTAGTTTACTGAGCTCACAAGTAGATATAGTGAAAATAATGGTCCTTGTTTCAGATAGTATAAACTTTTTTCTATTGTAAAATATGAAGATGTAAAGTTAAGAGAAAAGATAACTTGTTGGGTGTGCTTCTACAGCAAAAGTATTCGGCCTACCTCAGTTCTTGTGCTGCATTTCTGTATGTGCTTGCCTTTTTTATTGTCAGGTAATTGTTAATTTATGTGTAATTATTGAGCATGTCTAATCCATGTTGTAAACACATGGCTTCCATTAGTACTGACTAAAGACTATAGCCACCTCCAACTACGACAATATTGAAGGGTTACCACACGATTGTAGCCAAAAACGTGTCACGTGATTCATTGTGGCTAACTTGTGAAGCAATCGCACGAAGCCCAACATAGGACATTCTATGAACGAATTGACTGATTTTGTCGTGGTCTTCAGTTCGAAGACTGGTATGAACCATCACTCCACCCTAGTCTAACTTGTGCAAGCCCCTTCACCTCCAAATAAGTACAGGAACTGCTTACTGTATTCGTCCGTTGGTCTCCATGTACAATTTTTACCTTCCACATTTCCCTCTATTATCAAACTGATGATCCCTTGATGCCTTAAGATGTATCGTATCAAACGACACATTCCTCCTATCAACCGATCCCTTCAAATAGTCACCTGCGCTATAAATTTATTTTTTCCCGACTTCTATTCATTACCTCTCCATTAGTTACTCGATCTATCCACCTGATCTTCAGTAGCACGTTGAACGTGCTTCGCTTGAATACGAATCGCTATGTATTTTGAGTTGACAACGGCCTTGCCGCAGGGGATACACAGGTTCCCCTGAGATCACCGAAGTTAAGCGTTGTTGAGCGTAACCGGCACCTGGATGGATGACCATCCAGCCGCCATGCGCTGTTGCCATTTTTCGGGGTGCACTCAGCCTCGTGATGCCAATTGAGGAGCTACTCGACCGAATAGTAGCGGCTTCGGTCAAGAATACCATCATACAACCGGGAGAGAGGTGCGCTGGCCCCACAACCCTCCTATCCGCATCCTCCACTGAGGATGACACGGCGGTCGGATGGTCCCGGTAGGCCACTCATGGCCTGAAGACGGAGTGCTTTTTTTTTATGTTTTGAGTTACTTGCAAAGGGGGAGATAGTGTTACGAATATGATGTCTACGAAACAGTCTATAGTCTTTAAAAGATAATCTGGTGGTTTCAGCATGCAACCTTCAGTCTGAAAGCGAAGAAAAGTAAGGTAGAAAAAACTTGACCTCACGTTACTGAGACGTTTCCCAGGCTACAGCAGGCCTTCCGAAGACTGGCCCGGCGCTCGTGCCTCGGTGTGTGCGACTGGCCACGTGGCGCTGGCCACACCTCTGCAGTCGCCGCACACAGCCGTCGCTGCCTTACCGAGGAGCGCTTCTGGCGGATTACAGCGGCGAACCGACGACCAGATCTCAGCAGACTGTGGCGGCTCCGGCGCCAATACGGCAGCCAGCACGGCGCAGCGCGCACCACCCACTGCCCCATCGCCGCTCCCAGCGTGCTCACTGGATGCCTCCAGCAGGCTGCAGATCGCGAGATCGTGTTCTTCCTTCCGCGCCGCGCCTGCCGACTCCTATAGTGTGATGGTCTCGCAGGGAGTCGTACTTTGGCGTCCCGAATAAGACTATCCGTGCGTCAAGTGGCTAGCTATACCGTGGTCGAACGTGGGATCTGAACGTGTAATGTTTTCCGTGTTGTAGCCACATACTGGAGGCTAGAACTCGATCGTCCTGAATATGGAATTCAAGATTTCAAAATAACGTAATTGAGAAACAATTGGCTCGGCCACTAAATGTGTGAAAGTCGGACTACATAGGTGCTACGTTCTTCCCAACACTTAACATATCCTTCACCTTTGGCAGTCATTTGCATGTGAAAAAACGTATGACATAACGGTGTAGCTGAGAGTCTATGTTGAACTGTACATCTGTCCTCCTCGCTCCGAAAGTGGTTAGGAATTTTTTTAAATGTAAATGGAAATGCCGTGTGGCCACTGCAGCGACTTGCGGGTCGATAGTGATGAAATGATGATGATAAGGACAACACAACACCCAGTCCCTGACCGGAGACAATCTCCGACCCAGCCGGGAATCGAACCCGAGCCGTTAGGTATGACATTCCGTCGCGCTGACCACTCAGCTACCAGGGGTGGACTTACTTAGGGTAATCATTCAATTAATTCGTGTGATACAGCTCGCCGGGATTGTTTCTCGTGTGTCAGTCTCTAAATCTTGAAGAAGAATTTACACTCAAAATCTGAAATTGTTTGTTGCGTGTATTCCAGTCTTCATCAATAGTTTACGCCTTCTGCGGTTTTATTTACTACTATAGTGTATGACCTATCATCCTCTCCATTCCTTTAGTTAGCCTGTGTCACATGCTCCTATCTTCTCCAGTTCTACATCTGTATGGACAATGACGAGAAGAGTTGTAAAACTACGGTAGGCTACCGTAGGATATCTTAAGTAAGCGTAGACTACAGTAGGGTTCCTAGCTGGAATTGTCAGTTAAGATCGTAACTGCGTTATGTGTACGTTAAGAGTGTTGCATACCTTTCGGGCGTTATCTCATTCCGGTTGCTTTGTTTGCGTATGTGATTAGTGTCTCACTTGATTGCTATAGAAAGCAGGAGAGGTCAACTGTGAATGAGTGCGGACATATAAAGGACTCTGTAAACTACAGAAAGTTGTTGTTCTTTATAGCTATCTTCTTGTCTAGTACTTAAAAATTACCAGTATTTATAGCAAAACTGAAATTGTCATTGTGTATATCAGGTTTCATTCGAAAATTGATTTGTAACGTGAAACATAGTTACAGTGAAACAAAAGTTAAAAAATTCCGATCAATCATATAGCGCTAGAAAGCTCAATCTTCTCAAAACAAAGTTAAATTAAAAAAGAAAAAAACACAAAACAAAAACATATCAAACATCGCTTCAGTACTTCGTCGAACGTATATAAAACATATTTATGTTACCCATAAAGAACTTTCAACTTATCAGTAATAACAGGAAACTCTTACGTTTCACAGTGATGAAGGACGTCCTGTTGAGTACAAAATAACAATAATTATATAGATGTTCGTGTATTTCTGCAAGTAAACTGTACTTCGATTAAGAATTATCGCTTTGATTACATAAAAGGGCAGTGGTTACACGATAAACTAATTTTTGCTACTTTAAATTACAATTTATGTTTTGTGATGATACGTATGGACTGACACTGAACGGTGTGCGATTCTAATTATGTGCAAAACAAACGATAAAGAAAGACAATTCGTCGGCTTCCAGTTTCATGCATTCATTTCTGTTTCTTTCGCTACCACTGTTACTAATATTACCGATAATTCTATCATTTATGACGTCATTTATGTACCGTACGAAAACTACCGAACCGTATTTCCGGTAGAGTGAAACTTTAATGATGAGCCAAAACATCCCGCCCATCATCTTAGTAGTGTGTTGGTCCATTTCTGGAACGCAGCACAGAAGCGGTTCAGTGTCGCATGCATTAGAGAAGTTCTTGTAGGTCTCCGGAGGTATGTGGCACCACATATCTACAGACAGATCACACAATTTCCATAAATTAATAGCCGAGCGCAGCTGCCACTCGATACCGTCCCCTATGTGCTCATTCGAGTTTAGATTAAACGAATTTGGAGTCCAAGATGTCAACGTGAGTTCACTGACCTACACTTCAGACCTCTGTAGCACGATTCTGGCCTTTCTACTACTGGAAAGTGCCATCGCTATTTTGGAAGACATCAAACATGAAGGGATGCAAGTGGTCCGCAATATTGTTCATGTAGTCCATAGCTTGAAGCAAAGCAAGCGCTGTATCGTGTGTGAGATACAGAGGCGAGCGAGTGTGCCGGGACCAGTGAGGTCAAAGAAGATAATCTGGAGGCACCACTGTGTGTTATAAAGTCGTGACGCTCGACATCTTTGGCCGCCATGTTGCTGAACGTAAACATGTCTCTCTCTCTCCAACTATCAGTAACAGCTCTACCGCAACTAGACGAGTAAAATTTTATTTTGCCATTATTATGGGCACAAAATATGGCATTTTGTCTGAATTTTGTATTTTTGACAGTCCTCACTGCTCAGTCTGGCAATTATTTGAACAGGAAGAATTAAATACCTACAGAAAATAAAGAACCGTAGCCTTTTGTTTAAATATATCCTGCTCACATTATCAGCTGAAAAACTGTAGCTGGCCGCTGTGGCCGAGCGGTTCTAGGTCCAGAACCGCGCTGCTGCTAAGGTTGCAGGTTCGAATCCTGCCTCGGGCAGGGATGTGTGTGATGTCCTTAGGTTAGTTAGGTTTAAGTAGTTCTAAGTGTAGGGGACTAATGACCTAAGGTGTTAAGTCCTGTAGTGCATAGTGCCATTTGAACCATTTGAAAAAGTGCAAAGCAAAACTTCCTTGAACCCCCAGCAATTCTGTAATTTGATTGTAACTATTATTACATGTTTCGTTAGAAGTTTGACGACCTGATTTCGAAATAAAACGTACTATGTAGGGCGTGGGTGGGGCTAGCACAGACAATATTTACATTTCACGATTTATCTCGAAAACTTTGGGGCAGATTTTTACGATTTAATGTATTTCGACTAACCAGGTTTCATACTAAAAGAATCATTAAAGTGATTCTCTGTTCAGGTGGCCTTTTTTTTAAGTTCATTGATCAGCTGTGCCATTGTCGAAATCTTTTTGTTTCGTCGCCCTACATACATTTTCAGTCTTCTTATCTTCTTTCTCAAATCTGTTTTTGTTGGTGAAGGGAGGTTTGCCTGAATTCCTTTATTTTCAGCAACTGCCTCAGGAGACTTTTCCAGTTATACACCTGCGTGATTCACATCCTGCAAGGAAGGAGGTCATTGTAATTTTTCATACACCACAACAGTTTAAAATTCAAAGCTTGTAATATATTTCACTTACTCGAGTACTAGCAGGTTCTTTACGAACCAACTGTTGCATTGCAGTCGTCTTTTCTGCATATGTATCGGAAAATCAAAGACGGATGGGACGGCATCTTCTTTTAACAGTCTTAATGATGCCTCTGGCCTCACTTGATAGCAATTTTCGGTAAAGTCTCTCCTGCATATCGTACTGTACGCAGTAGGTGACCACTTGTATCTTAGAATTGCTTGCACCGATAATTTCAGAATTTCTTGACGAGAAAATGGAAACCTGCATAAACAAGAGCCAAATACAGAACTGAATCCAAGAAATATCGTCTGCAGTAGTGCAATTTATACATGAAATACGGAGCGGCAGAAACACTAGTTCTGAACAAAAATATAACTGACGTATGAAACTGAAATCCACTGCTTTTCCTCTGGAGTTCTTTACAACCATAAGCTACACAATATTTTACCATCATAGCTTCAGAAACTTAATAAATCGCTCACGAATGAATGATTATCAAACAACAGAAACCACAAAACAACACGACCTGTACGTACGGAGTTGCCGACCTAACAAAAATTGATCGTCTCGATTTTCAAGGGTCCAAAACACAGCAGTTGAGTATGTGTATCCTGTTTTTATTGAGATCGCTGGCCGGGACTTACCCCAGTCTTAATGATTCACTGCTAGTAGCGTCACGTCACCTTAACGCGTCTGCGCGTAGCGCGCAACTATTGCACCACAATTACGTATGAAATTAAAAATCATCATTTATGTTTAAAAATATGTTAAAATATAGTTTAGTGTAATAGTGTTCCAAATACCAAGTCTTTTTATTCTAGACTTAACATTTTACGTAAAAATGCGTTTTAAAAGAGAAATAAGTGGCGCTAAATAATAAAGCTATAAAGCCAGAATTTGGTCAGTATGTGCAGTTAGAGCTCATAAATAAGTGGTGTAGGTTTCCGAAACCATATAACAAAACTTAACGCCAGAATCCACATTTTTAGGAAAAATCAGAGGCGCTAAATAAGGACTTAGAAAGATGAAAAATTGTTTTGCGCTTCGGTTTAACCCTAAAATAATTACTGAGACACTACGTTAAGCTACCTCTTGTAGTTTTTGAATAATTAAGTAAAAACAAATTTTGTAACTAAAATGTACCAAATTGTTGTAGATTAAGTACGTGTAATTGTAACGATAGAGAATTTTGGCTAAAGCGAAATGATAAGGCTATACCAAATTTGAGAGTTGTTGTATTAATAACTACCGACAAAAGTTCTAGTAAAGATATGGTTCATGGGTATAGTTCCACTAGGTTATAGTTCCACTATAAAAATCCTGCAAGGCAAAGTTTTTTTCTAGCGAGCTGAAACTTTGTGCTTACAAACAGCTTAACTGTCTGCAAGTAAAAAATAAGAAATTTCTGAAGTAATTTGTAACTATGTGATTAAAGAATATGTCCGCGGGAAAGCGGTCGTTCGGAGGTTCCTGCACTATGCAGATAGCTGTAGACAGCAGATGTTACCTCGGCCGTCCGCTCCGGCACCTATATACAATTCTGGTCATTAAAATTACTACACCACGAAGATGACGTGCTACAGACGCGAAATTTAACCGACAGGAAGAAGATGCTGTGGTATGCAAATGATTAGATTTTCAGAGCATTCACACAAGGTTGGCGCCGATGGCGACATCTACAACGTGCTGACCTGAGGAAAGTTTCCAACCGATTTCTCATACACAAACACCAGTTGACCGGCGTTGCCTGGTGAAAAGTTGTTGTGATGCCTCGCGTAGGAAGAAGAAATGCGTACCACCACGATTCCGACTTTGATAAAGGTCGGATTGTAGCCTATCGTGATTGCGGTTTATCATATCGTGGCATTGCTGCTCGCGTTGGTCGAGATCCAATGATTGTTAGCAAAATATGGAATCGGTATGTTCTGGAGGGCAATACGGAACGCCGTGCTTTATCCCAACGGCCTCGTATCATTAGCAGTCGAGATGACAGGCATCTTATCCGCATGGCTGTAACGGATCGTGCAGCCACGTCTCGATCCCTGAGTCAACAGATGGGGAGGTTTCCAAGACAACAACCATCTGCACGAACAGTTCGACGACGTTTGCAGCAGCATCGATGCCTGCGATGCCTGCGATGGTGTACTCAATGACGAACCAGGGTTCATGAATGGTAAAACGTCATTTTTCCGGATGAATCCAGGTTCTGTTTACAGCATCATGATGGTCGCATCCGTGTTTGGCGACATCGCGGTGAACTCACATTGGAAGCGTGTATTCGTCATCGCCATACTGGCGTATCATCCGGCGTGATGGTATGGGATGCCATTGGTTACACGTCTCGGTCACCTCTTATTCGCATTGACGGCACTTTGAACTGTGGACGTTACATTTCAGATGTCTTACGACCCGTGGCTCTACCCTTCATTCGATCCCTGCGAAACCCTACATTTCAGCAGGATACTGCACGACCGCATGTTGCAGGTCCTGTACGGGCCTTTCTGGATACAAAACATGTTCGACTGTTGCCCTGGCCAGCACATTCTCCAGCTCTCTCACCAATTGAAAACATCTGATCAATGGTGGCCGAGCAACTGGCTCGTCACAATACGCCAGTCACTACTCTTGAACTGTCATATCGTGTTGAAGCTGCATGGACAGCTGTACCTGTACACGCCATCCAAACTCTGTTTGACTCAGTGCCCAGGCATATCAACGCCGTTATTACAGCCAGAGGTGGTTTATCTGGGTACTGATTTCTCAGGATCTATGCACCCAAATTGCGTGAAAATGTAATGATATGTCAGTTCTAGTATAATATATTTGTCCAATGAATACCCGTTTATCATTTGTATTTCTTCTTGGTGTAGCAATTTTAATGGCCAGTAGTGTAAATACAGCAGGAGAGGCAGTAGTAAAGTTCACTTCGCACTCAGCCACTGTCAAACGTCGGATCGCGCTCTGCCTCGAATGACGTCAGAGCCGAACTGTGTCAAAGCGCGTATTTTGCTGTGAAGACGGATAGTGAACTGGCGAGGACTGTATACCGTCCTGGATCGCCTAGAATTCGCCGAAGTAACTGTTATTGTGCCTCCGTGTGAATTACCAATCCACGTGGCAAGTGGTGACTTTATTTCCACTTTTATGGCAGGCATTAATTTGGATCATTTATTGCTACATTTCATTGAGTAATTTTAGTAGAAACGTACCTTAGAGGTCGCCTCTGAACTGCTAAATGTGCTTTTAGAATAGAAAGACTTGTTTTAAATTGAACATGGTAAATTTCCAAGAGTTGTATGTAAGGAACTTTACGTAATACAACACACACAGATTGGTATCTGCATCCTAAGAGTTGTCATCCACCGCACCAACTTAGTGGCGTCCTTAGGACTTTGGTACGGAGAGCATATGCCATTTCCGACGCAGACAGCTTAACCCAAGAACTTGAGCATTTGATGACTGTTTTTAAGGAAAATCGATACACCGAGAAGCAGATTCGTCGGGCTACGGAGTTTGGACCATCTCCGGAGGTGTACGAAGAGGAACATAGATCTGTGACCTTTCTTCCTTATGTTGGAGGCTTATCGTTTAAGATTGGACGAATTTTAAGGAATTTTAACATTAAGAGCGTTTTCCGTCCACCTTCTAAGATTAGGGCTCTGCTCAGCTCTGTGAAGGATGCTTTGGGGCTTAGGAAAACCGGGGTTTACAAAATTCCGTGTCAGTGCGGGAAAGCTTACGTTGGCCCTTCTTTCGCACAGTGCATGACAGGTGTGTGGAACATCGCCGTCATACGAGACTACAACAGCCGCAAAAATCGGCAGTAGCAGAACACAGCTAAAAAGAGGGACACAAAATGAAATTTGAGGAAACTGCTGTGGTTGCCAACATTTCCGGGTTTTGGAACAGTGTCTATAAAGATGCTATTGAAATTAGGTTGGCTGATAATTTAATCAACAGAGACACTGGGTTTCCTCTTAGCAAAACGTGGAATCCTGTATTATCTCGCATCAAAACTGAACGTTCTTCGGTGCGGCCTTGATTGCGATATATCGTTGCCAGCTGTGTTTCACTAAGGGCCTCCCTGTTCTGGAAGGCAGAAACCGTGATGGGCGGCGCATGCGCCGTGTACTGAACGGTGGCCTATATAGGACGCCGATTTGCAACCTGGCGTCAGTTCTCAGCGGGACTCATCAGCAGAAGCAGCATTTTCCTGAAGACGGCGACCAGTTGGATCGCCGAAATATCGAGTCAAGTTGATTTTAGGACCCGGCAGCAAACCCGAAGAGACTTTCATGACTTATCACGCCGGGAAAGCCCACGTAATCAGTAGTACCATGTCTGCTGCATACTGTATCGAATTTATTATGAAAGTAGTAGATATACATGAGATGTAAACCGTCATGACAAGAGTAACTAAATAAGGCGTTTGTATTTGTTGGGTGGATATTAGTGTAATGTGACTTACATTCCTGCTGTTCTATTGCATTGTTAGTATTTTGTTCAACCTCTGTTCTTCCTAATTACTTAAAAATTCTCTTCGACATTGATTTTGTTAGGGTTTGAAGTTCTTGCTATAATTGTTGCCCACTCTTCTCGTACCGCCCTTTCCAGCTCCCCACATGTGTCATCGAATTGCCTTTCATTGCGATAAACAGCCGTTGCACGTATTCCCCAAAGTTATTCTGTCAGGTTCATGTCCGGGATACATGCAAGTCATGGCAACACATCGATATCTTTATCTTCAAACCACTTTTTGGTTGTAGCAGAAACATTGTTGGAACGTTAGACTTTTGTTCCTAGATCCTCACACATTCTAATCAGTTTTGCCTTTAGCATCTCTATGTACACATTAGATTTCATTGCAGTGTTCAGCCAAGCAATACGTGATTTACCTTTAGTGTAGAAGGCTGCCGAAATCATAACTATTCCACAATCAAAATTCCTACTCATTCTTATCTACTGCTCTGTTCTCACATCTTGCCAGTAATACTGAAATACACTCCTGGAAATGGAAAAAAGAACACATTGACACCGGTGTGTCAGACCCACCATACTTGCTCCGGACACTGCGAGAGGGCTGTACAAGCAATGATCACACGCACGGCACAGCGGACAAACCAGGAACCGCGGTGTTGGCCGTCGAATGGCGCTAGCTGCGCAGCATTTGTGCACCGCCGCCGTCAGTGTCAGCCAGTTTGCCGTGGCATACGGAGCTCCATCGCAGTCTTTAACACTGGTAGCATGCCGCGACAGCGTGGACGTGAACCGTATGTGCAGTTGACGGACTTTGAGCGAGGGCGTATAGTGGGCATGCGGGAGGCCGGGTGGACGTACCGCCGAATTGCTCAACACGTGGGGCGTGAGGTCTCCGCAGTACATCGATGTTGTCGCCAGTGGTCGGCGGAAGGTGCACGTGCCCGTCGACCTGGGACCGGACCGCAGCGACGCACGGATGCACGCCAAGACCGTAGGATCCTACGCAGTGCCGTAGGGGACCGCACCGCCACTTCCCAGCAAATTAGGGACACTGTTGCTCCTGGGGTATCGGCGAGGACCATTCGCAACCGTCTCCATGAAGCTGGGCTACGGTCCCGCACACCGTTAGGCCGTCTTCCGCTCACGCCCCAACATCGTGCAGCCCGCCTCCAGTGGTGTCGCGACAGGCGTGAATGGAGGGACGAATGGAGACGTGTCGTCTTCAGCGATGAGAGTCGCTTCTGCCTTGGTGCCAATGATGGTCGTATGCGTGTTTGGCGCCGTGCAGGTGAGCGCCACAATCAGGACTGCATACGACCGAGGCACACAGGGCCAACACCCGGCATCATGGTGTGGGGAGCGATCTCCTACACTGGCCGTACACCACTGGTGATCGTCGAGGGGACACTGAATAGTGCACGGTACATCCAAACCGTCATCGAACCCATCGTTCTACCATTCCTAGACCGGCAAGGGAACTTGCTGTTTCAACAGGACAATGCACGTCCGCATGTATCCCGTGCCACCCAACGTGCTCTAGAAGGTGCAAGTCAACTACCCTGGCCAGCAAGATCTCCGGATCTGTCCCCCATTGAGCATGTTTGGGACTGGATGAAGCGTCATCTCACGCGGTCTGCACGTCCAGCACGAACGCTGGTCCAACTGAGGCGCCAGGTGGAAATGGCATGGCAAGCCGTTCCACAGGACTACATCCAGCATCTCTACGATCGTCTCCATGGGAGAATAGCAGCCTGCATTGCTGCGAAAGGTGGATACACTGTACTATTGCCGACATTGTGCATGCTCTGTTGCCTGTGTCTATGTGCCTGTGGTTATGTCAGTGTGATCATGTGATGTATCTGACCCCAGGAATGTGTCAATAAAGTTTCCCCTTCCTGGGACAATGAATTCACGGTGTTCTTATTTCAATTTCCAGGAGTGTATATCCGGCCCCTATGAATTAAACTTCTTCTCATCACTGAAGATCAGTTCATCCCATTCTGACGTCTATGACACAGGTTTATCAGCAATCTTCAGTCTAGCTTGTTTATTTTTGGATGCTAGAGAAGACTGTCGCACTCATTTCTTGATGTTTACCAATTGATAAAATTTGTTCTGCACATCTGGCAGTTACTGGAAACTGTAAATCAGCAACAAGATGAGAATAATAACGGATTTTGGCCCTTCCTTTGCGCAAATGGAACCGTTGCGATGTCTCATATAATATTCCACTTAGCCTATATTTTCCGTTCTGCCCATATCGTGAACCTCATCTAACAAAACTATAAATCACTATAAGTGAACTGTTCATCTCCTTATCTGTTTGACGATTAGAGACCCCTATTTCCGTATTCACACCGATGTTTTGCTTTTTCATTTGATGATGGCATTGTCGCTGTCGTGGTTTATGTACGCAACGCGCAGTATCACTAAAGGCGTCTATTTCTTATCCGCAGTAAAGGTATATACCCACGCATCAACTCCATACAGAGCCGACTGACTTTATACTGAGTTCCATCCTCTACCACCTGAATCACTGACATATTGTTACATAGTGTACTACTGACGTCACAGTCGATACCATTTGACTGCATTTGTCACACTATTGCATATAAGTTGAGCGTAACTATTCCAGCTGACAACGTTAATTTTCCTACAAATATGCATGCTTTTATGCTGATTTTCACTACTCTACTTACGTGACATAGCGCTTCTGGCAGCGAAAAATTACGCGCACAAGGATATGCACTAAGATTTACACAAAAACAAAAAGAATAATTTACTGAACACTAGTCTACACAGTAAAATACAGAGGTACAGTTCTCTTCTTCGCAGAAGTACTTGGAAAAACACAATCTAAACAAAAGTACTGTGCAGCAGACAATTTCTACTGTTGCTACCGCAACAAGCCTCGCCACTGTATCTGCCGATAGACTATACTGAATGCAGAAAAATACCCTACAACAAGCTTGATTTTGTTTGTTATTTTTTCTCTACATTCCTTATGTATACACACTACGTTTCACAGACCTAGCCGATTGTTTTTTGGTCGTCATTTAGTAGGGTTGTTATAAGCGTGCCTCACGATGGACGTAACGAAAATTTCTATGTTGTTCGTAGTTTAAGGAAAGAAAATAATATTCAAAAGATAAGTCTTAAAATTTTTTTTACGAACAGTAATGTGGAAAACTTTGTGTAACGGTATAGTTTCTGAGATATTCATCGCAGTAGGGCAAGTAGGAGCGCAAAAACATTCAGAACTAAAAATGATGTTGTGAAACATATAGATCTCGGTTGCCTCCATGCAGAGGCAGGGCTGCGAACACTACGCAAGACGTCCTCACCCTCTCCTCACCCCCAACCCTCCCATCTCAATCAATTAGTACCTAGTATTTCACCCACCACTAAAATGAAACACGGCCTAGTATTTTAGTGCACATTAAAATTAAACAATAAATCACAATGTAGCCCCCTCTTCAAATGCATCTGTATTTTATGCACCACCAACAACATGTGACAATACCGTGTCTCCACGTCTGTATCAGTTAATGAAATGTGTGTGTCAGTTACTGTACCTATTACCTCACAAGTGTGCACACAGCATTAGACTGCCTAGGATTCACCTGAGTGGTGTTATGTTCAAATATTTTTCACAAAGCTAAAATATTAACGAAGCGTATGTAATCTTCAAATGATCTTCGTGATTTGCAGATATGTTCAAGGAACATATTGCCAATCCTACAGTTTTCCTCCTCTGAATCGCTAAATGAAGCCATAATGAAGTTGGTGTTGCCGGTACAACAGTATTCCCAAAAGTTATCAATTATATAAGGTTTTTCACCTCAGTAGTGTAAACTGGCGCTATTCATGACATAAGTGCACGCAGACACAGACACACACATACACACACACACACACACACACACACACACACACACACACACACACACACACACACACAATCAACCAAACAAAATTGATGCCTAAAACATGTATGTAGACTCTAAGATGAAATGCCCTGTTAGGTACTTCCACAACTAAATTCTTACGAAACACGTGTAGCAAGAAATTACATCCATGCTAAAATGAACCTGACCAAACCTGTAACTAAACAAAACTCGTGTTGGTATAATTAAAATGCTAAGTAGACAACTGCACTAGCCAATAGGCGGACTGAATTTATGCCAGTGACTGGAACAATGCACTGAAAGTATGGACGGAAATAACCTTCTGAAGAACCATTTTATGGAAGGAGAAGATAACAACATCCAAATTGTATATATCATGTTTCTCAATGTTATTTTCAGTTTAAAATATCCATCAACAGGCTAATCCTGTTTTCTAATACGTTCGGCCTAGGCAGACTCGAGCTTGTGGACAAAATCAAACTTTTGACGAATGATACAGCATGTACTGATCGGAAACATGGCCCCAAGGCTCTCTAAAACTGTGTTTCTGTATTAAACTGCTAAACAGTACAAACATTTAATAGTATGACTCAAAAATGCGATGTAAAAACACACAATACAGCCAAAGACAAATGTGCTACTTTAGGTGGAAAAAAGTCTTTTGAAGTGGTCTCTATTGCCTTTTATCGTGTTAAATGCATATTTTCATAATATGCTAATATAAATTCAGAATGCTGTGAACACAAGATGTGAAACAAAATGCAAATGAAACATGGGCAAAGTCAGTGATGGATATGGATGAATGATGGTATCTTGAAAATTAGTCCTTTGCACCAAAATAAAGTAGTATACATCTTAAAATATGCAAAATTTCATGTACAAGACGCATCTGGAGATACTGTCATAACTTAGGCATTCTGTAACAAAAAAAAAGAGGTTAAAGGGACTTGGATATTTACACTATTGACAAAACACACAATTTAAGCAGCAACTGTTGGTGACCAAAGTTCGATATATGCAACACTCTGGGCTTATGCTCACAAAAAGTAATTTCACCTAGTTTGCCATCCACCTGTAACCTTCCCAGATTTGACATGCATTTAGCTTGCTGATATGATCAGAATTCCTAACAACAGCAAATGCATTTTGTCAATACGTCAAACGGAGATTGTACATACCAGTAACCAAAACCTCTGGGAAGCAGAGCTGTTGGTATCCTTAGTTACTAAAGTAGTACCGCAAAAATTTTGTTCCCAGTGTCATCATCTTACGCAGTCAATTGGCAATTTTGCAAACGCCATGGAATAAGGCCATAATTTTTTATCTGAACAATTCCTTTCTCTAAGTAAGCTTCAATTTGAGCATCATCAGGTGGAGGCTAATTGCCTTTATAAGTAACTATGCTGTTGCTCCTAAATACAGTAACTGTTGTGTCATAAACTCCTCTTTCATTGACTAAAACTGCTAAAGTTTGTCAGACATTATAGTAACAATATACTAGGTATTTCACTTGCAGCACAATATGATTAACTTTATCTGCTAATGTACCGTAGAGGTTACATGACACTTTACCCCATATTATAGGAAAATTTTATAAATAGCGTTCTGTTAGACCAAAATTGTAACAGATTGCCCAATACGTTATCAGTTTATAGGATTTGGCAATGATGGTCAGTTTATAGGGTGATAGGTTGGGGCAATGATCGTCAGTTTACGTGTTTGGGAATGATGATCAGTTTCAAAGGTGGGGTAGTAAAGATCTTAAAACTGTATTTTAACGCAAATAGCTGACGTTGTGTATGTACAGTGAGTGACAGTGGCGTTAGGTAAGGAGTAGGGGTAGTAAGTCACCTGCTGAGTGTCAGCTACTAGAGAGTGTGATCTACTGGGAAGTGTGAGCTTCTGGGGTACGTCAGCTATTGCAGATATCAGCTACTGGATGGGTGTCAGCTACTTATTTAGCTACATATAAGCATCGAACAGAATTGTAACAATGACATTACAGTCCAGCTTGGTGGTCTCAATGAGATCACTGTGATGCTCATTTTAATGTCTGTTAAAATACTGCTGAACATGGGGGAAATTTTTTGCAATTTTTGCCAGAACAGGGAGGTATGTTATATTTTTGTGTAACATTGTTGCTGTATGGGTGATGTATTACAATTTTGCTGTAACAGCAGTAGTTTTTTTGCAGTTGGCTGTAATATTCAACATACAGGGTAATTTTGTACAATTTTGCTGTAACATGTCGATATATGGAGCTTTTTTTTAGATTTTTGATGTAGCAAGGCAATTAGTTGGTGTCTTGCTGTGAATAAGGAAATTTGTTACGTTTTTACTGTAATATGGGGGAGTTTATTACACTTTTCTACAAAACTTAAGGATAAGATTGTTACAGTAATATAACATATTAACCACTCAGAGGTGTCCCACTCGCGCATAGAAAGCTGGATGTCACATACCAAGAGGTCAGCGCGATAACAGTGCACCAATTGAGGCGGGGGTCACAGCATAAGGCAGTTGAGGAGATAGTAAAGGGCAGTGTGTCAATCTATGAGCAGTTATGGTGCAAAATGGTGAAGTTTGTCATTTAAATATGGCTCAGAGACAACATTTGACTGATACATGTGACAGAATAATTGGGAAACTAGAAGAAGGAAAAAGTTTGGCAAGTGTAGCCCAGGAGTTTGGTATTGCTCACAGAATTGTTTCTCATGGGACTGTTCTGAAAATCAGACACTGCTGCCCAAAAGAGAGGTGGTCATCTACAGCAGCAGACTGTGCAACAGCAAAAAGGGACACACATCAAGTAGTGGGTGGAACTGCAATCAAATTTAATGGAACTAAAAGACAATGCATCTCATGCTCCATAGAGGCAAACAACTCATATCCTACCCTGTGGTCCACATGAAATATTGTATGTAGAGCATGCATTGTTTTCCACAGTGGTTATGCACACTACTAAGAATCATTTCCCAACTTCCGTAATACCCAGTCGACCATAATAAAATACAAGGACTTTAGTGTCATTGCTGTCTTTGAATGTTCTTCTCATTTCGTATTTCTTTTAGCTGTCTTCTATGCTACACTGTAGCAGTTTCTTCTGTGTATGGTCCAAGTTTCATCAAAGTGTGTTAAATGGCAGCGACATATCATGTGAACCTACTCTTTTCCTTACACTAATGTGTAATTGTGCTACAACATGGAGCATTTTGTTACAATTTTCATGGGGCCTTGGGGGGCAATATGTTACATTATTGCTGCAAACATTGGAAAATTTGTTACATTTTTGCAGTAACATAGGTCAATTGTCTGTCCCTGGTAGCTGACTGGTCAGCGCGACGCAATGTCATACCCAACGGCCAAGGTTCGATTCCCGGCAGGGTCGGAGATTTTCTCCACTCAGGGACTGGGTGTTGTGTTGTCCTTATCATCATCATTTCATCCCCATCGACACGCAAGTCGCGGAAGTGGCGTCAACTCGAAAGACTTGCACCAGGCGAACGGTCTACCCGTCGGGAGACCCTAGCCACACGGCATTTCCATATTTATAGGGCAATTTGTTACGATTTTGCTATAAGATACCACATTTTGTAACATTTTTGCCCTAATGTGGAGAAGTTTATTGCAATATTGCTGAATAATGATGATGTACGATGCAGTATCTAACAATTTTGATGTAACACAATTATGTATGGGTATCTGTTACATGTTTTATATAACGTGGAGAAATTTCTTACATGTTTACGGTAATATGGAGCAATTTGTTTCATTTTTGCTATAACTTACAAATTTTGTTAGATTTATGCTTTTGTAAGGAGCACTTTCTTAATATTTCGATCTAAAATTAGGTTATTTACTGCAGTTTTGGTCTCACTATAACTTTTGACTGACTTTGGTACCGGTTTTAGCCAAATTAAGATGAGTTTCTGTCGGTATAGCCTCTGCATTTAGGACCAATACCACAGTTTCATAGTATGGCAGTGCAGCCTCCACCTAATGATGCTGTAACTCAAGCTGAAATCTTACTTATAGAAATGAAGTGCTTAGGCAAAAAGCGATGACCTTTCTCTATGAGGCTAGATTCTTGTCAAGTTGCCTTTTGAACCAAGCCTGGGTAAGACGATGATATTGAGGAACATCTTTTGTTGCTGTGTCGCACTACCAACCAAGGGTGCCAACAGCTCCACTTTCTCACAGGCTTTTGTTACTGGCATGTACAACTGCCATGTGACACATGCAACAGTGCCCAATGGTTGCAGCTAGTGCGGGTGCTCTTCTAAACGTCATCCCATACCAGTAAATCGGTTTCGCCTTTACCTGTGATTTCTCATACGTTAGGTACTTGGGTTATGGACGGATGTGTTTAAAGAGAATAGCTCAATGTAGTCATACGGTGAATCTGCATTCATCTATATTCAAACCCCACCGCTAATTCGCTGCAAATAACAACGCGTAGTTGTGGTCTTGCCGTCAAATAGTTTATGCATTGCCTAGAATTGTAAGTTCATTATACACATAGAATCGTAAAATAAAAGTTAAATAAATAATTTATTAACAAGGATTCCATTCTAACATTTGTAATTGATGTGGATGACAAAGCATTATGATGAATAATGTTTATTCAAGAAAAGCCATCTCAAGTAAACGGGAAGTGGTCCTATGATATTCATTTTAAATATGGAGAGAAAATCCCCTTATCAAATGCTGTAAAGTAACGCTGAGAACATTACGAGACTGGCAGCAAAATCCCCAAACGAAATTGTAATCAAAGACAAGCAAAAACTAAACCAATTTCGTAATCACAATTCATGAAATAATCACCAGCCTAAAACAGTTCAGAGTTCAACGCAATGCTTTACAAATTAACACACACGAAACAAAGAATAGTAGCTTATACTCTGTCTGTACTCATTTCCATAATAAAAGCAGAAAAGGGCAGAATCCTACTCTGAAGGATATTCAGACCTCTCTAAATGTAAAGCCCTTTCAGAAGCTTATAGTACTGCAGTGACCGATCACTGCCCAGAATAAATCACCTATATGACTGAATCATGGACGCTACCATAGGGCGCAGGTCTGCCTTCTCCAGCACTCGACATAAGGCCTGCAGAATCACTCCGCTGAGCTCTTCACTCGAAACGTACCTCTCCATTTGACACGTAAAGTGTTCCGCAATTGTCTGCTTTTGCATTGGTTGAAGGCTGTGCCCACCAAAAATACATGGTTAATAAGTTCTGCATACATCATCTGTCCCAACGTGACCACTTGGCATACTAAACTAACAGATTAGATAAAGAAATGTTAATAACATTCGGTCACATTCAGACCATGCACAACAAATAAAAATACAGTTTGGTTCATACACAAATAAGCCATTATTCTTGCAGAAGTGCGCTCGTGATAAATGACAACAGACTGTCATTCAATATAGTTTAAAAAATTATTTCACCCTGCTTGATAGAAGCGGCTTTTGGTACTCTTTTACAAAAGTGACATCAGCTAATATATGCAACCGACCACTTCTTAAATTACTGTGGTTTTGTATTATCAATTGCAATTCATATTTATATGAAGTTACTGGCGAAACAGAAGACTGTTCAGTGGACAAGTACGACAAAATGTGAGGTATTCTTGCTATTCATTTGGTGTGCAGTTTTGGAGGTTACAATGTTCTGAAAAAGACTTACATAATAAAAAGATATAAAACACCTAATAAATCAAGAAATAAAATAGATACAGGAATGTAGTTTTCATCGATGATAAATATAGTGCAATGCTATCTTCTGAGATATCATATATTGAAGTTGCATGAGGTATTTAAAATATGTTAGTTCGTGAAAATGTTTATTCACTGTGAAATATTAACTTCTCTAATTTCAAGATAGTGAAATACTGTTGCGTCGCTGGATGTGCCTCATTCTTCTGTGATCGCAAATGTATACAGATTTTAAAATTATTATAGATTCTTAAAGAGCTGTAAGTAGCCATCTTTCTACTTGTCTGGCACTCCACCATTTCTTGGAGCGTTATTTGTCCTCTTAAGCGACCAGCCATCGCCAAACCCCCGTACTGGGATCTCCCCATTTCCGGCCATGCTGCTCAACTTTATACCTGGCTGACCTTCACCGGTAGCTGTGGCTTGTATATACGCGGCGCTATGGCTGAGGTGACCACTCCGCGCCATCTACCCTGGACCCGCACAGACAAATTCATCTTGCGTTCTACCTTCTCTATGCAGTCGATTATCTTCCCTACATACACGTAACGTTACACACAGTAAAAAAATACGTTTGCTTGTGGTAGCCATTCTGATCATACTGCTGTGCTGAATGCGTCATAAGTGTGGCAATGTGTATGAATGAATGGTGGACTAGCTGGAACAGCTTTTCGTGAGCATAAGAAATTTTCAGTTTCAATGACGTAGGAATAATATTGTTTACTTTGGTAATTCATGCTGACAAGTCCACTATAAGCTGCAAGTTAAATCAGCAGTAGTGCTGATGTGTGTTTTGTAACGTTACCGAACAAACTTAAATGTATTTAGAACTTCAAGCCGTTTTCAGGCGTTCCTGTTGATTGAGTGGTATCTGCTGAGAGCTGCCATTATATCCTCTCTTCCCTCCATCCCGCCGCCTCCACCTGACGCCATCGGATGTGGACGTGGTGCTGTGGTGGGGGAACGGCGGTGTCTGGAGTCGAGCCAGAGTTTTCAGTAGTGCCGCAACTCGCGCTGGACGTGGATTGCTGCTAAGCCGGCCGCGGTGGCCGAGCGGTTCTAGGTGCTTCACTCCGGAACCGCGTGACTGCCACGGTCGCAGGTTCGAATCCTGCCTCGGGCATGGATGTGTGTGATGTCCTTAGGTTAGTTAGGTTTAAGTAGTTGTAAGTTTTAGGGGTCTGATGACCTCAGATGTTAAGTCCCATAGTGATCAGAGCCATTTGGATTGCTGCTGGCTTAGCGACAATGCTTCTTCGTCCTCTACAGCTGTGACAGGTGCTGATCTTCAGCTCAAAACAGAGTCCGAGTCCCTGCTTCATTGATACCCGCTATCCTTATTCATATATCCGTCATGCAGTTGGATTTCTACAGCGTCTTTGAGAATACATTTTCAGAAGGAATTGGATTATTGCAACAGCTTGGGGCCGCCAAAATTCATGGCATGTCCGTGGGAGACAGCGGACTTTGTCGGCATAGAGTTGTCTTTGTGGCACTTATGCTCAATGGATCTCTCTTGTGCTGTCTGGATAGTGTGGCCTACTTGTATTTATTTACCCATACTGGCAAGGGATGCGGTAGACTCCCGGTTCCCCGAGTGCAGGTGTTGCTTGAGTGATCCTAATAAGGTTTTCGTCTTGGCTGCTGGGGGGATATGCACTGTGTTTCCGGACTATTCCTCCGATTTATGCTGATGTGTTCACGATGAATGGAATAACCGCCGTGAATTGAAGATGACGGTAGATGCTGCTAGAGCGCCGTTTGGTCTTCGTTTGAGGAGCATATCCAGAAATGGAAGCTGGTGGTTTTCCTCTATCTGCATCGTGAATTTTATGTTCTGGTGCAGCGAATTCAGGTGTCGCAGGAAGTCTTGTAGGTGGCGTCGTCCATGTGGCCAGATTTTCAACTTGTCGCCTGTTGTTGTTGGGTCTTTAGTCCGAAGACTAGTTTGTTGCAGATCTCCATGCTGCTCTATCCTCTGCGAGCCTGTTCATTTTCAGATCACTACTGCAACCAAAATTTTTCTGAATCTGCTCTCTGTATTCAGCTCTTGGTCTCCCTCTACGGTTTTTAAACTCCCCCTCCCCAATCCCTTCCCCACACACTTCCCTCCAATACTTAATTGATGATTCTTTGATGTCTCACAACGTGTTCTATCAACCGAGCCCTCTTTTGGTCAAACAGTGCGACAAATTTCTTTTCTCTTCAATCCTGTTGAGTACCTCCTCATTAGCTAAGTAATATATCTGTCTAATCGTCAGCATTCTTCTTTAGTACCACATTTCGAAATGGTTGCAACATAATCGTCAGGTACGCAGAGAGAACGAGGACAGAGACCTTCTGTACCTAAAACACAATGTGAAGCTGTATTTCAACACATTAGCGCGTTCTTCTGTAGTCCTTTCTATTGACAAACATTATTTCTAGTTTACGAATCGTAAGTTTACCCGTTACGGTTTTGCCATTATTTTATTTAAAATGGGGAGCACAAGTGAAAAGTGTGTATTGGCTCAAATGGCTCTGAGGAATATGGGACTGGACATCTGACGTCATCAGTCCCCTAAAACATAGAACTACTTAAACCTAACTACCCTAAGAACGTCACACACACCAATTCCCGAGGCAGGATTCGAAGCTGTGACCGTAGCAGTCGCGCGGTTCCGGACTGAAGCGCCTAGAACCGCTCGGCCACCAAAAAATGTGTATTAGTAACAGATCAAAATTTTATTTTTCGGTTTATACGTTATGAGACTAAGTTTCCGTTTCCTTTAGGAACTGTTGAACTTCTTCGTAATGCAAATATGTTTCTACACTATCCAGTCGGTGCGTTTTTCATTAAAAATAGTAATCAGTGAGGATAGTCTCACCCTGATACCTTTTCGTAAAGGTCTGACAAGCATATTTACGAAATTACCTAATCCTTCATCTGACACTCTTCACTATTTACTATTTACTTTACTTTTGTATTGTCACCTGCATAATTTCCAACTGTGCTTCGGCAGTTCAATCAAGCTACGCGTAACCTTTGATGTAAAGAATGGGGAACGACACTGGGTCCTGGAATCCATCAACCTATTGCTAGCTCTCCAATTTACTTAAAAGGCTGGTCGGAGTCTCTCTTAGTCGAAGCGGAGCAGTTCTCGGCTCAGAGAGTATTGTAGACCTTCGCTCTGACTCTCAGCTCATTCCAGAAACAGCAGCGTCTCCTCAAACGCGACACAAGTACCCGACCGAGACTGACCGAGCTGAGGGGACACGCTCGGCTGACCGAAGCAACTGCACAGAGAACGCCCTGTCAAAGCGCGTGGCCGCCCACAGAGTTATCAGCAGAGAATAGAGTACCATTGGGCTTAGCTGAAAATAGCCTGGTAGGAGCTCTGGCGTTCGTAGTACCTGGAAATGTCTAAGTTGGTAATATCGGGAGCTCGGAGTGACTTATCCTCAGATGAAGGGCCCGCCTGCTAGCATTCCGAGAATAATGGTTCTAATTTCTCCGTATTGTAGCTAATGAACTGTTGCGGACATTTACATCACATTCGGGTTTCTTAAACTCCGCTTTATGGAAAACATGGCGTATTTCTTGTTTTATTAAATCATACGCGATTTGACACCTATATGTTACCTTCTGTGGACCTGCCATTATTTCTGTAAAGTATCGTATAAAATCCATGGTTGATTTTCATATTTTCTTTTTCCTTAAAAACTATACCATGTGCATTTTCTTTAACTTGTTTCGATTGGTTACCTGAAATTACGTTACTTGTGAAAAAGAATTTTTACTGGTCGGCTTGCTTTTGTACCGCCTTATCGTTTTAACGGCATGTCGTCTAGAAAGTAATGGTGAACAAAGTTAATTATTTTTGAAATAATATTTCGTGAGTAGTGCTTGTCAATTTCATTGTAGTTACATTTTCCATCCAATTGTGCATCTCTGGTAGATTTTCTTTTTCTGGTGGTACTGTGTACACTGAATTCCACGTATTTTTGTAATATTTCACTCTCACCTTCATTTATCACACGTGTTTTCGCAAAACTGGATTTGAGCCAACAATTACGTCAAAATAGACATGAAAGGCGCTTTGTTATTGCCGGCGCCCACTTGTTCATCGTTTTGTTTCTGTTTAGTGTTGCTCTAATGTTGAATGTTTGATGAAAACTATTGTGTTGTGTCTAGTGATGTGCGTGCGTGTGTGTACGTGTGTTTGTGTTTGTATGTGTGTGTGTGTGTTTGAGAGAGAGAGAGAGAGAAAGAGCGAGAGGGGAGAGAGAAGAAGAAGAAGGAGGAGGAGGAGGAGGAGGAGGAGAAGGAGAAGGAGAAGGAGAAGGAGGAGAGGAGGTGAGGGCTAGAAAAAAGGGGGAAGTGATTGTAAAGCACATGTTTCAGGATATTTGACGATGAATTAATAACATGCTTTATGTAAAAAAGTATTTTTATGTAACAAAGGTTTGTTTGTGTTTGGACTCTGCTACTCACTCCAACTGCCATCTAGTGGCAGCTGCAAATTGGGCAGGTCAGATTGTCCAGTTTAGTCTGCTCCCTGTCGGAAGAATTTGCAACCTACGTGCGGAGGTGGACCTCCCAGGTCCTTTTTTTTTTTTTTTTTTTTTTTTTTTTTTTTTTTTTTTGTCCTCCGGGCTGGATACAGTGACCACGCGGAATTTTCGTTCGCGCGGACTTATTTTCCGGTATTTGTGAACTTCTAAAAAACCACGTGTGAGCTTCGTACGTTATCGGTTTCGTGGTTGACTGCTATCGAGTATCCCAAGGCCTGTTCGGGACTTCGACAATAACAGCCTTAACAACGGCGCTCGGGGACATATTTGTGAACATTTAATGTGTCTCTAATTCAAACGCGAGAGGCACAGAAACGCGTCGGTGGAGCATCAGCGGTGATGTCACCTCCTGCTCTCGCCGAAACTTCGCGCCGTGGGAGACTGCAGCACCTGCCACGCCAGCTGCCAGCGTCCGCGACGCCGCTGCTGTTCCAGTCCGTGCTGTCTCGTATTGCCGCTGCAGCCTGGTAAGTGCAACTATTGGCTTCCTGCTATTATCTTCCTGGTCCTAAAATGGAGTCCTCAGAGAAAACAAAATTAGTGAAGCAGAGAGGTGTAGCAAAGGCCGCTCTCGCGCGATTAGCGAGCTTTGTGCAGTCTGCAGACAGCGCCAGCATCGAAATGTTGGAATCAAAATTAAGTCGATTGACTCGGATTCGGACTGATTTTGAGTCGTCTCAAACATGGCTGGAAATTGAATACAAATCAGCAGATCATAGTAAGGACAGGGCAGAATTAGAGGATCCCAAATGTTAGTGTATTCATGTTTTATGTGCATTGATATTGTGCCTAGTTATAATTCTATGGTTTACTTGTTTTGGTTTTGTTGTTTGTAAAAATTTTGGTATTTGTAAAATGAGAAAACTCATTTTAGAGTAGGAGTAACAAAAAATGTGCGTGCGGGCTGTTCCTCCCGTGGTGGCACATTGGAGTGTGAATGTATAGTGCGAGAGGACGTACTGTCTTCCCCATGTTTCCACTCACAATAACTAGACGGAACAAGCTGTCTGGTATAATTGTTTATTACATTAAACTTTACAACTTGCACAGGCAGCGCGCCAACTGCGGCTCCTGGCTTAGCTGGAAGACATATAAGCCCGTCCGCTACGGGGTCTCGCAGCTACCTGCTCGGCCGTTACAACGGCTAATCCTACCTGCGCGCACAAAGGACCTGGGAGGTCCACCTCCGCACGTAGGTTGCAAATTCTTCCGACAGGTAGCAGACTATACTGGACAGTCTGACCTCCCCAGTTTGAAGCTGCCACTAGATGGCAGTTAGAGTGAGAAGCAGAGTCCAAACAGTTTGCAAAGTGCTTTTAGTCTTAAGATTTTTCTATATCGTGTTAGTTGTGCAGAATGATGTTTATAGATCTTGTTTCTGCAGAATGTTCCCCACTTTGAAGACGTTTTTGTTGCTGTCTGTTAATATGCGTCATACTGTCTTTTTCGTAAGGTGTTCCTGGCTCTCTGTGTTCTCCCTGTTTTTCATATGTTTTATTTTCTTGTATGAATGCGTGGTATCTGTTCTTTCGGACACCATACGGAGTCTACAGCTGTGATACATTATATGTAAATTGGAGGTGGAAGGGGGAAGGCGCTGCTAACGTCAGGTGCATCAGGACATTACTCAGAATCAGCGGGGACGAGCGAGAATGTGTAGCGGACCGAAATTTGAACCCAGGATCTCCTGCTTATCAGGCAGGTGCGTCAACCACTGTGCCACAAGGGACACAGCGTCATCGGAATTTCATCGACTATCTCGGAATGGCTCACGGCCGACCCACACTTCCACCGAGCGCCACCTGTCAGCGGTCCCTGTCCATTTCCTTTCCTTTGTCCCCGCCTCCACATCCATTTACATACAGGTATAATGCATCTTAACCGCGGGTTCCGCATAGTGTCTTTGCTTTCTGACATGCCAAAAGAACAGACATAGTGTATTCATTTCTCTGATTCGCCTAAATGGTCAATGGATTCACATTCTTCAGCGCGGATGCACAAGTACGTCCGACCTACTGCGGGAATCTGAGAGCAGCGAGCATGCAGAAAATGGACGTAGACTGCGGATACGTGGCGCTCGCTGGGGGTGTGGGTCGGCCGTGAGGTCTGCCGCGACAGTCCGCACTGTTGCTGTAATACTGTGTCCTGCATGGCTCAGTGGTGCCGGCACCGTAGCTCAGCGCGTTCGGTCAGAAGGTTAGCCACCTTCTGTAATAGAAAAACTGAGTGAAACGATCAACGAAGACGTGAACGGGTGTCATGGCACATCCAGCCCGAGCAAATACGACGAACAATATAGAATAAAAAATGAGATACAAAAAGTGGTCGCCGCACGTGCCTAGTAAGCAGGAGATCCTGGGTTCGAATCTCAGTCTGGTACACATTTTCACTCGTCGCCGCTGATTCTGCGCAATGTCTCGATGAAACTGAAATCAGTAATCCCTCTTCTTTCCTGTCTCCCTCCACCTTCAATTTACGTACATTTTATTTTGTTATTTCGTTTGTTTTTTTATTTTTTGCGTTGTACCCGTTCTTGACTCAAATGGCTCCGAGCACTATGGGACTTAACATCTGAGGTCATCAGCCCCCAAGAACGTAGAACTACTTAAACCTAACTAACCTAAGGACGACACACACATCCATGCCCAAAGCAGGATTCGAACCTACGACCGTAGCTGTCGCGCGGCTCCAGACTGAAGCGCCTAGAACCGCTCTGCCACTGCGGCCGGCTGTGTACCCGTTCTCTCTGGATACCTGGTCCAGCCCATTGTGTGAGCCGTGCCGCCATTGAGTTAGCAGACTGTTCTGTCTGACGCCTCTGTCTCAAGGTTAGTATTGACTATCCCTCTTGCGGCCCCATTGCCAGTATCTACGAGGAAGAGTCGGTTTCTGTGGGCTGTGTCTTTAGAAGGTCTTTGCTTGCGGCTATATATTCCAGGTTGGCTGGCCCGAGAGAGAGAGAGAGAGAGAGAGAGAGAGAGAGACACGATATTTGGGGATTGGCGGTGTGGTCCCGACAAGAGAGGGTCACGAGGTCCGAGCGGCCGAAGCCACGAGCTGCGCAAGGAGGGCCTGCGCAGAGCGAAGATACCGGAGTACTTCACCGGGGTCAGCGTCGACTACAAGCAGCAGGCCGACATCCCGTCGGTTGGTTGGCACCATTCGTGTCGGACGACCACTCTTGGCCCGGCTGCCCCCTTCTACCCGGCTTTCATCGGCACCACGCAGTAGCCGTCGTGACGCACCGTGGGTCCATGGAACTGCTTGCTGATAAACAGGAGTAGCATTCTGTAATCCTCGTGGTGATTTGTGTCATTGTCCACCTGTCCTCCTCATTATTTTATGGTTTGTACCCGACCGCCAGAGTTGTAATGAGTCGGCTCTTTGGTCTTAAACATAGGCCATAGTATTGTACTAAGACACAAGTTTCTATTCCAGTATGAAAAGCTGTTCGATTGCTACATTGAAGATATATATTGTACACAGTCTGCCTAGAAAATAGTAACCAGTGACATTTCGATTTCATTAAGACAGATACAACAATGAAAACTTCGTTGTCTAATGGAGGTGTCTCAAATATCTACCCACATTGCAAGAAACTACTATTTGCAACAGATGATATTGCAAAAAGTGTGGAAGATAATGTAAAATGCATATGAACTTCATATATTTCCACTGTGTTTGGCAGAATAAGTCGTGGAAGTTCCTTGTGAAGCTATCTTTTAGAAAAAAATATTTTTATACATTGTTTGTTTCTCCTTTCATTCCCTCAGTAATACATATTAATATATTATAATGATAAGACAAAAATGGAAAAAGGACACAGAAAGAGAGAGAGAGAGAGAGAGAGAGAGAGAGAGAGAGAGAGAGAGAGAGAGAGAAGGAGAGAGAGAGAGCGAGAAAGAAAACAATGATTACTTGCTGTGTGATGGATCAGAGTTTTTAACCTACGAAATACATACATATGTGTATGCAATTTTTTACATATATAATGCAGATTATTGACCATGGAGTCTTTTAATATTATGCCAAAGGTACGTATGTGTGTGTAAATGATATCGATTACCGTTTACCATTTAGTGTTTACAACTTAGCATTAACCATTCACTGTTTACCGTTGCGTGTATGTGTCTGTCAGTGTGTTTAAGGAGTACACTATTTTTGGCATATGAAATACAGAGAGAAATGAATACTTCGTATGATTGTAAGATACACTCCTGGAAATGGAAAAAAGAACACATTGACACCGGTGTGTCAGACCCACCATACTTGCTCCGGACACTGCGAGAGGGCTGTACAAGCAATCATCACACGCACGGCACAGCGGACACACCAGGAACCGCGGTGTTGGCCGTCGAATGGCGCTAGCTGCGCAGCATTTGTGCACCGCCGCCGTCAGTGTCAGCCAGTTTGCCGTGGCATACGGAGCTCCATCGCAGTCTTTAACACTGGTAGCATGCCGCGACAGCGTGGACGTGAACCGTATGTGCAGTTGACGGACTTTGAGCGAGGGCGTATAGTGGGCATGCGGGAGGCCGCGTGGACGTACCGCCGAATTGCTCAACACGTGGGGCGTGAGGTCTCCACAGTACATCGATGTTGTCGCCAGTGGTCGGCGGAAGGTGCACGTGCCCGTCGACCTGGGACCGGACCGCAGCGACGCACGGATGCACGCCAAGACCGTAGGATCCTACGCAGTGCCGTAGGGGACCGCACCGCCACTTCCCAGCAAATTAGGGACACTGTTGCTCCTGGGGTATCTGCGAGGACCATTCGCAACCGTCTCCATGAAGCTGGGCTACGGTCCCGCACACCGTTAGGCCGTCTTCCGCTCACGCCCCAACATCGTGCAGCCCGCCTCCAGTGGTGTCGCGACAGGCGTGAATGGAGGGACGAATGGAGACGTGTCGTCTTCAGCGATGAGAGTCGCTTCTGCCTTGGTGCCAATGATGGTCGTATGCGTGTTTGGCGCCGTGCAGGTGAGCGCCACAATCAGGACTGCATACGACCGAGGCACACAGGGCCAACACCCGGCATCGTGGTGTGGGGAGCGATCTCCTACACTGGCCGTACACCACTGGTGATCGTCGAGGGGACACTGAATAGTGCACGGTACATCCAAACCGTCATCGAACCCATCGTTCTACCATTCCTAGACCGGCAAGGGAGCTTGCTGTTCCAACAGGACAATACACGTCCGCATGTATCCCGTGCCACCCAACGTGCTCTAGAAGGTGCAAGTCAACTACCCTGGCCAGCAAGATCTCCGGATCTGTCCCCCATTGAGCATGTTTGGGACTGGATGAAGCGTCATCTCACGCGGTCTGCACGTCCAGCACGAACGCTGGTCCAACTGAGGCGCCATGTGGAAATGGCATGGCAAGCCGTTCCACAGGACTACATCCAGCATCTCTACGATCGTCTCCATGGGAGAATGGCAGCCTGCATTGCTGCGAAAGGTGGATATGCACTGTACTAGTGCCGACATTGTGCATGCTCTGTTGCCTGTGTCTATGTGCCTGTGGTTCTGTCAGTGTGATCATGTGATGTATCTGACCCCAGGAATGTGTCAATAAAGTTTCCCCTTCCTGGGACAATGAATTCACGGTGTTCTTATTTCAATTTCCAGGAGTGTATATACATATATATATACATATATATATATATATATATATATATATATATATATATATATATAATGTATTGCTCTGAAGATGGCATCATTATTAGCATTTTGCGTTTACGATTGAATATTTAGCATTTAGTATTTAAGGTTTCCAGTTCACTGTTTGTTGTTGTGTCAATAATTACTCTGAATGAGAGAGATAAATTGTTTGTAAGGACTGCTGTATTCGTCTCATGAAATACTGTGATATTGCTGGGTGGCATTTTCCGCATATAATGCATATCTTTGACTTTGGCGTCGCCTTAATATTAGGCCGCTCGTATGAATGTGTACGCGAAAGATGCGTAACTTCGACCTTGGCGTCATTTTAATATTACATTACAGATTTGTGACTTTCACAGAGATAAAGCATGTCTTTGACTTTAAATTGAGGTTTATTAGTTTTTTTTACTGCATATCTGGCACCGTCTTTTCACATTATCTTGCTACTTCATTCTGATTGGTTGGAGAGACCAGCGGGATGGCATATGAAGCACAATTGAGATAGGTTTCCCCCCGTAGATTTCTGTTTGCCTGTTAGATTTTAGATACTTCTTCGTGATGGGGTGGAAAGAGAAGGAGGGTAGGTGGGCATGAAGAAAAACTGAGCTAATTGCACCACCTTAGATTTTTCATTGGATATTTTATTTTGATAGTGGACTATGATAGACTGGAGACGAGGAAAGTGAGAGGGGGAAGTGGGAGAGGTTTTATAATTTATCACTAACCTCCTCCATCTTGAATTTTCTTTCTTGGTCTTCCATTTTTAATACTTTGCTGTGACTGGTTGGAGATTTGGATGTAATTGTGACTGCAATGAATAGGAAATACAGTTAAGTGGAAAATGTATAGCAGACGGCTCAGAAGGTCCTTCACTCGATCCAAGAAATAATAAATGACTGGGATAACAAGCCAATGGAAGGTCTTTAACCCTTTGGGAGTCTTAGCCCAGGTGTTTGATGGACTTGGCTGTTTCCAGTGATAGTTCTGTAACGGCGTAGTGGTAAAACAGTGGATGTTTCTACCTATTTCGCAATAAGTAATATTTGTTTGTGTTGACCACCTTTCCTCGCAACAAGCGTCGAAACTCTGCACATATTTTGACGTTTAGCTCCAATTTTTTAGTCCTGCAACATCTCTGAATACAACAGCATCATCCATGAGAAGCCTCATGGAACATTATTATTTATGACAATTCCTAGAACCAACTAAGGATTGAAGGTCGCTTCTTTAGAACTGTAATCTGCACCTACTCACATAGCCAAAAGAGCCACAATATCACAAGCCCCTACAAATGATAATTTGTGTTATTTAAGGCAACATCAGACACATTATATTGTCAACATCAACATTCAACGTTAATTCACGCGAATGTGTTCAAGTTAATTTTCATGTATTTACAACGACACAGGCAAAAAGCCGGCCGCGGTGGTCTAGCGGTTCTAGGCGCTCAGTCCGGAACCGCGCGACTGCTACGGTCGCAGGTTCGAATCCTGCCTCGGGCATGTATGAGTGTGATGTCCTTAGGTTAGTTAGGTTTAAGTAGTTCTAAGTTCTAGGCGACTGATGAGCACAGATGTTAAGTCCCATAGTGCTCAGAGCCATTTGAAGCAGGCAAAAACAAGTAGTGGACTTCCGATGTTCTTTTCCTCATACATGACTGGCCTTGGGAATATTTTTGGCCCATTATTTCCAGCCGAACATGAGTGGTGGGTACACGTCACATCGCAACCGGTCAGAAGAGCTGCTGTAGATACTACTCTACGTAGCAGAACTCCTTTGTCGCTACGTGCTGGTTCGGCCATTATTTTATGAAGAGAAGAGAAAAATAAAGGACGCGCAGTGTGGCGCATTGTTTGGATTTCCTCCGCAGGATTAATGGCGGAGCCAGACCGGAAGTTCAGCTCTGAAACACGACTCCAGCCGACCGGCGATAAACACCAGCCGTACGTCACGCCGCCGCTGGCGTGCTCTGCCGCATCTCCAGTGCTGGAGCCCAAAGAGGATCTCACCGTAAAATGCCTAATCAGAGTCACAGGCTGAGTGATCACAGTCTCGCTTCCATATTACGTATTTATAAATGAAAAACGTTACTGATGAGCCAGCAACATCATTGACGATCTGTTATGTGACGATCAGTTTGGCTTTGGGGCTGATAAAGAAAACCAGAGAGGCAGTTGTCATGATATGTTTATTAATGCCAGCAATACTTAAAAGAAGGATGTGTACAATACGTGCAAGACCAAAGAGGGGACAATAGGTCTGGAAGATGAAGAAAGGTCTCCTTGAATATGAAAGAGTATAAGACAGGACTGCAGTCTTTCTCCAATGTTTTTCAGTCTGTACATCTAAGTAGCAATAATGGAAATCAATGGTGGCTCGGGAATGGGATTCAAACTCTGGATGAAAAACTACAAATGGCAAGAATCGCAGGCGACATAGATATGCTCAGTGCACGTAAGGAAATGAATTCTCCAATGACACAGGCTATTACGAGAGACAACTGGAGAAGAATGAAAGTAGTGACGAGTAGCCGAAATGATTTTAGTGATAAATTTACCATCAAAATTAGGGATCTCAACATAGAAAAAGTGAAGTAATTCTGCTACCTAGGAAGCAAAATAAAGTATGACTTGTGAAGAGAGAAGGACATAAAAAGCAGACTAGCACTGACATGGAGACAGTGCATGGCCAAAAGAAATTTAGTCGAATAAAACATTTGCCTTACTTTGAGGTGAAAATTTATGAGAATTTACGTCTGGAGCACAGCGTTGTATGGAAGTGAACCATAGACTGTGGGAAAATGGAAAAGGCGAGAATCAAAGCGTTTGTGATGATATGCTAAAATGGACGTTGAAATTAGATGGATATAAGATGTGACGAGGTTCTCCACAGAACCGGCGACGGTAGGAACACGCGGAAACCATTGAAAGGATGAGGGGCAGAATGATAGGACATGTGTAAAGATATTAGGGAATGAATTCGCCGATACTAGAAGGATATGTAGAGGGTAATAACTGCGGGGAAAGACAGAGATTCAAATGTATTCTACAAACAATGGATGACGATGGGTGTGTCACTTTTAGATTAAGAACTTGACACGGGAGAGGAAGACGAATTGTGGGCTGTTTCAAATAAGTAAGAAGACTGAGAGGAGAAAAAGAAAGGAACTAGTCTCTCCGATTATTGACGGTCTCTATACATAATTGAGTCACTCTTCGTATACCGGAAACAGGTGATGATTTGGAAGTGGAGCTGCTTGTAAGTGACCTTTATCACATGGAAACCTCCTTGGACTGTCATCGCATCCCATATGTTACTACAAGACAGGAATATCTTTATCTCTTTCCGCCTGGTAAGAAAACGCAGTTAGAGGTCGGTAGTTTGTTACCTTCTTCCATTGTTTACATTTCTTAAAGAAGATGAAGAGAGAGCGCTACACCCTCGGACACTGTCGATTTTATTGAATACTTCGTGGTTCAACCCTGACATTTAATACCGTAAGCCATGCGCTGGCTCAGTACAAGACCTATTCGAAAACACCATCCAGTAGTAAGAGATTTATTCGTGTCTCTCGAGCATACATGTAACTTTAGCAAGGAATACGCGACTAGGTCCGTTACAAAAAGAGGAACGGTTAGACTACAGGTTTGATTCAATTGACAAAGAAGGAGAAGAAGACTTTTCACAAATGAAATGTTTCGTGCGTCCTTTATTTTCTTCCATATCACCTATACAGTGTTTATTTTAATAACCTGTTCCACAGTTCCACTCCGGGATAAAGTTCATTACCATTTATTTTCCTAGAAGTGCCCTTATTACAAATGACTGTAGATGTCAGAAAGTTTCGTGTCCCTAAGGATTTTTTTCTCACCAAAAGGTTTTGCTTTCGATGAATACTCAGTTCTCAAGGAGATCTGATTACAAATATTTGTTGAGAAGAGATTTACTTTCCGGCAAGAACGTTTTGTGATTTAACAAATATTTTACTTTCTACGAGTATCGTAATTCTTAAGAATAACTTTGTTTTATAAAGGAGGAGAAAACATTTCTCACGCCAAGTTTTTTCCACGGGATTAAATTCCGATTATTTTCAACGGGCGACTTGCCCCGACTTCGCGCGAGCTGCACTACGTATTTACGGCTGGGCGATTTGTCTGGCGTAGCGGTTAAAAGTTATGTACACATACCTTACTCGCGACTATTTTAGTGAAAACTGTATGAAACTCCCTACCGTAGTTCCTGAAATTAGTCTTCACATACAGACGGAAAAACACGGTTGAGGAGGAATTTTAACTTATAATAAGTATACACGAGGGCGTGCTAAAAAGTAGTGTTTCTGAATCGGTGTTAATGCCGGTACCTTACGTGGTCGACTTTCCACTTCACTTGCAACATACTGCCGCTAGGGGGCTCCGAATTGCAGCTTTTTACATGGCGCAGCGTAGCTTAACTATGTCGGCGCATGAGAAAAAGCTTAGAAAACTTACAGCATGGATTGCAAGAGTTCGTCCACACATGTAGCACAGTCTCCTGTAACATTACAGTGCCAGACCACACACCAGCGCTTGCAACGTCTGGAACAGTACGACACCGTAGGTGCACTCTCAACGATCATCCCCCACACAGTCCCGACTTGGCACCATCCGATATTCATTTACTTCCAAGACAAAGAGAATACCTTCGAGGTGATAATGGAGAAGCGGTGGAAGCAGTGGGGTCGTTGTGGCTCCGTCAAGTCAGTGAAGCCAGACATTCTATAGCGACAGTATCAACAAACTGGTCTCTCATTCGCAGAAAGGTGTTTTTAAAAAGTTTTAAGCGTTTCCGGATAATAAATTGGGAGCAATTATTTTCCAGCACGCTCTCGTAGTTTTGTATAGTCTCTGGTCAAACTTCGCTGTTCTCTATAGCTGCGGCGCCTGTTTGGGTTACTGCATTTCTCGCCAGATGCCGTCTTCTCTGTAAATGGCCAGCAGCCCATCATTACAACATGTCACTACAACCGTCAGTTACATGAAACAGGTCACAAAACATCAGTTATAAATTCACAATTATTATAATTATAAAATATGTACAACAACCTTCTTTGATAGTCAGTCTGTCGATATGTGTAAACAGTACCAAAATACTTACAGAGGTTCGTGAAACTAGCTCGAATATACAGACAGGAAAACGTACGAGGGGGACTTCAATTTAGCAATATCCATATATAGGATTTGGAAAGCATAGCTGCTTCGTAGCAGTCTTGCAGAGATCTGCGTTGTGCGATTAGGACTCGAAATCAAACCGTTTCTTAAATATCTTGGTGTAATCTCGGGTGCATCTCTGACGCTTACGTAATTATCTATCATTAAAAAGAATAGCAGACATAAAAAATAAGAAACTTCCTGGCAGATTAAAACTGTGTGGTGGACCGAGACTCGAAATCTGGACCTTTGCCTTTCGCGGGCAAGTGCTCTACCATCCGAGCCACCCAAGCACGACTCACGCCCCGTCCTCACAGCTTTACTTCTGCCAGTATCTCGTCTTCCACCTTCCAAACTTTCCAGAAGCTCTCCTGTCTCCGGGGTCAGGGAATTTCTCTGCCTCGTGATGATTGGGTGTTGTGTGATGTCCCTAGGTTAGTTAGGTTTAGGTAGTTCTGAGTTCTAGGGGACTGATGATCATAGATGTTAAGTCCCATAGTGCTCAGAGCCATTTTTCTCCTGTCTCCTGGAGGAGAGCTTCTGTAAAGTTTTGAATGTGGGAGACGAGATACTGGCAGAAGTAAGGCTGTGAGGACGGGCCGTGAGTCGTGCTTGGGTAGCTCAGATGGTAGAGCACTTGCCCGCGAAAGGCAAAGGTCCCGAGTTCGAGTCTCGGCCTGGCAAACAGTTTTAATCTGCCAGGAAGTTTCACATTAGCGCACACTTCGCTGCATGGTGAAAATCTCATACTATAAAAGATAAGGTCCTCCAAAAATTTATCAGCAGACACAAACTCTCACAATTTCCGAAGCAGTGGAAGTGGGACAACAGGTAAGAATCGTACAGGGAACACAATCCAAGACAGAACAGGGCATGTGATAACAAAAACACGAGCATGTTGCTCAGTAACAATGTAGTACATAGAATTGGGAACATAATGAGAAACCAGGATTCCCAAAATTCTGCACTACAGACCTCGCATCTCAGTGAAGACTAGGAATAAACTGTAGAACACCACACAACGAAAATATTATAAACGAACCAAATCACCTTTACCACCTGCTGCTTTACTGTATAGGACAAACTTGCAAGAATTCCAGATGAATTTAGTGAAAATATTTGACAGCTCTAAAGACTGACACCTCACAGTCTGATGCGGGTCTTGAAATTATCCCAGCGTAAAGAGCATTCCATGAAGTATCGGGGTTGCAGCCGGACTACATCCACTTCTTACCATGATATTTCCTCTGATAAGCATTAATCGATCTTCAACTGAGTTTCTTGCAATGGAGATTGCTGGTTCACATCACTAACTTCATACAAAATACGGAGACGCAAGCGCAAAAGCCGCCCTATGTGAGCGACCTCCGTCGAGTTTCGCGCCCTCTTCAAATGTTGCTCCATCTGTGGCGTGAAGGCGCATGCTTAATAGGATACAACATACGCGCTCTCTGTCGGAATGCGCACTCGCGAAGTTAAAATTCAGATTTCCAAATTAATAAAATTAACTGTCGCTAGACGTGTCATTAATCACAAAAAATTTTCTTTCTGAAGAAATTAAAGAAATGACCGGCTCCCACGCTTTGTTCAATTGAAATCCGCCGTCACGATTAATAAAATCTTCCGCCTGACCTATTTCCACCGATATGAAGATGGTATCTGTTCTTTCGGACATATCGCTACCATCGCTAACCATGCAGCTCTCCTACAATGAAATGATAATTAAATCAAGAACCTAAGCCGTCGACATGTCCGAAAGAACAGATACCATCTTCATATAGTTAAGGCTAACCGGCCACTGACCTTCTTCTTCTGTTCTGGAAGCACACGCATTGCCCGAACTCTTAGGGGAGTCGGATAGATTGTCTGCCGCGAGTAATGAGTGTAATGGGCAGGGGTACTACGAATGTAGTGTGTGGAAATTAAGTTGGGAATGTGGGCCTCACCGGGAGCGTGCAAGGGATAAGTCCCTGCAGTCGCACTATTCTCTGTGTCTTCGGTGGCTCAGATGGATAGAGCTTCTGCCATATAGGCAGGTGATCCCAGGTTCGAGTTCCGGTCGAGGCACACATTTTCAACTGTCCCCGTTTTGATGTACATCAACGCCTGTCGACAGCTTAGGGTCTTGATTTAATTATCATTTTATTTCCATCGATTCCTTAATGATTAAACCCCAGAAGGATCTCGTCGACGCCAAGATATCCGTTGCAGAATAGTCCATAGGATGTCCTGTGAAGATACATTGCTCAGCTATGGCTGACTTACTTGCCCTTTCCTGAACCTACTTTTTATTCAGAAGTGAATATTTTGAGCAAATTGAAGTCCTCTTTCCTCTCTGGGAGAAAATTGTTTTATGGAAGACTCTGAGGAGACGGCATGTGTTTCGGCAGAACTTAAACCAAAACTCTTTTGACGATATGCGGATGATACTTTAATTATATGGCCCCACGGCGAAGAAGAACTGTCACGCTTTTTGCAGTTTCTGAACCGTATCCACGAAAATAACAAACTTACGATGAAAGTGGAGGAGCGTGACTGTCTACCATTTCTGGACGTTTTGGTCGGTCAGTAAGTGGTTGGATCATTGGAGCACTTCGTTTAATGTAAGTGAACCGTGATTTATTTTCAAAGAATAGTCTTAAGAATTTATCTAATTTACTAGCGATTCATCAAGAAAATTTACACATTTAATCACACTATGTAAGCATGGAAGTAGTTGCCAGGGAGTAACTGATGAAATCATAACCAAAGTCCTTTTAACAAAAGGGAATTTTATTCACTTTAATAGTGCCTAAAAGCATTTTTTTTTAAAGAAACAGATTTAAAATTATAATTAGAAAGCATCCTCTGAATATCAAACTTACAATTTATTCAGAAGCAGAAAAAAACAAGTTTTGACTGTATGAACTTTCGGGCAGAGAACCTTGCTTCTCCCTTTTGAAACGGCCGTAGTTACGACCGCTCACAACAGCCTTCGAAAGATTACACTGGTGCAAATCTGAAACACACCAAATAACTTTAAACTAAGAGTTTTAAGAATTTACACAAGCTCACAAACTATACACCCTCTGTAGGTGGGATGGAAATGGTACAAAATAGTAACAATTAAAATATCAACCTTGTCACCGAAGGTGCAACTTGATTATAACTTCTAAGAGAAGTCTTACGGTGAAGGGTGGCAACTTTATATACTAAAATGATCATTTAAATAAAGCCCATGAAAGGCCAGCCGCTTCAACGGACGCAGGAAGGCGCGCCGATCTCCCGTCTCACGGTGTCGCAGCTCGCACCGGCCAGACGGATGTCGTGGGTTGACTCCTGTTGCTCTCGTGTTGACCGCGAAGTCAGTACCCCTCGCTATACGCCGCGGCCCACTGGACTCACGTGGCGACCTCACATGCGCTGACGCTCAAGGCGGACAAGTCATCTTGTGTCTCAGTGCGCGACCGACTAACCGATCGATCCAACCGCCAATGACCTTTGCCTGAGCAAACTCGAGAAGACTGGCGGCCTATCGCGCGGACTCAGATGCAGGAACTAAGCCCCGACCGGGCGACCACTCCCTGAGTTCTCTTACTGGCGGAGTGGAAAGACTCTCATTCTGTCGGCTTTAAAGGTCGATTCGAACGACAGACAGACACTAACAGCCTAACAAATGCGGACGAGAGACAGCCCCACACTGACTCACTGGCGAGCTCATTTTTTTTTTTTTTTTTTTTTTTTTTCTTCTTTGGTCATTAGTCTACTGACTGGTTTGATGCGGCCCGCCACGAATTCCTTTCCTGTGCTAACCTCTTCATCTCAGAGTAGCACTTGCAACCTACGTCCTCAATTATTTGCTTGTCGTATTCCAATCTCTGGCTTCCTCTACAGTTTTTGCCCTCTACAGCTCCCTCTAGTACCATGGAAGTCATTCCCTCATGTCTTAGCAGATGTCCTATCATCCCGTCCCCTCTCCTTATCAGTGTTTTCCACATACTCCTTTCCTCTCCGATTCTGCGTAGAACCTCCTCATTCCTTACCTTATCAGTCCACCTAATTTCCAACATTCGTCTATAGCACCACATCTCAAATGCTTCGATTCTCTTCTGTTCCGGTTTTCCCACAGTCCATGTTTCACTACCATGCAATGCTGTACTCCAGACGTACATCCTCAGAAATTTCTTCCTCAAATTAGGGCCGGTATTTGATATTAGTAGACTTCTGTTGGCCAGAAATGCCTTTTTTGCCATAGCGAGTCTGCTTCTGATGTCCTCCTTGCTCCGTCCGTCATTGGTTATTTTACTGCCTAGGTAGCAGAATTTCTTAACTTCATTGACTTCGTGACCATCAATCCTGATGTTAAGTTTCTCGCTCATAGCGCCCCTTAAATGCACGTGAACAGGCAGTCTTTCCCCTTTCCCATGAGAGTGAGACACCGAAGCTGCGATTGCCACAGCGGCGCCACCGCCAGAAACGGAGGGCGACTGCTTCGCACTATGCGCTGCGGCGCGCTCATCAAAACAGCAATTTTTACCACGGCTCAGTAAGCCCATACATACAAACCTGTATTTGCAGGAGCCTAGCTGCAGCCACCTATAACACATTAAGGGCGTCCTTCGAACGTTGGTGCACTGGACAATGTTGTGTCTGATATAGACAGCCTTGCAAAACATCTACATCTACATCTACATCTATACTCCGCGAGCCACCTTACGGTGTGTGGCGGAGGGTACTTATTGTACCACTATCTGATCCCCCCTTCCCTGTTCCATTCACGAATTGTGCGTGGGAAGAACGACTGCTTGTAAGTCTCCGTATTTGCTCTAATTTCTCGGATCTTTTCGTTGTGATCATTACGCGAGATATATGTGGGCGGTAGTAATATGCTGCCCATCTCTTCCCGGAATGTGCTCTCTCGTAATTTCGATAATAAACCTCTCCGTATTGCGTAACGCCTTTCTTGAAGTGTCCGCCACTGGAGCTAGAAGACCTACAATCTGTGTTCAGTAATGATGGATATTATCTATATCAGATAAGCACAGTTTAAATGAAGAAGAAACGTGACCACCCACAAGATCAAGAGAAGGAGCGATTCAAGTCCAG
The DNA here is from genome assembly GCF_023864345.2 of Schistocerca serialis cubense. Classification (NCBI taxonomy): domain Eukaryota; kingdom Metazoa; phylum Arthropoda; class Insecta; order Orthoptera; family Acrididae; genus Schistocerca; species Schistocerca serialis. Next base: position 1,251,643,394 of record NC_064638.1, on the reverse strand, counting down.
GATATTTCTCCCGTGCGTCGATAATATTTTGTCTAAATTAAGCAGAATCGTAGGGAAATGTTATATCAAAATAATCTTCTGGGATTGAGGAGGGGTGGAATCTACAACATCTTGTTGCCAGTGTAGCAAAGCCTACGTTGTTCAGACGGCGCATACAATGAGTAAAAGGTACGTTGGATATGACACCTTTCGCAGCCAACTAAGTCAGCCATATCGCGACACTGTACTCGTATCTCCACAAAAATCCCATAGATTATTCTGCCACGGAAATCTTGGCTGCGACGTTATTAAGTAATGGCTGGAAAATACGTTTGGCAGAATATTAATCGTGGTAGCGGCTTTCTGCTGGATAAGGCGTGGTACGTGGTGATTTCTTTAATTTCTTCAGAAAGGAAACATTTTATGAATAATTCCACATCTAGCGACAATTAACTTTATTAATCTGGACATCTGAAATTTAATTTTGCGAGTGCGCACTCCGACAGAGAGCGCTCATGTTGTATCACATTAGGCGTGCGCCTGCACGACCTAGATGGTCCAATATACGGAGAGGGCGTGGCACTCGCGGGGGCCACTCATGTAGCGGCTGTTTTTGCACATGCGTCTCCGTGTGAGTTTTTTTTGTTGTATCAACTTATCGATGTGAACTAGCAGTCTCCAGTGCAAAACACCCTAAGACGGCCCAATGGATAGGAGCCGTAATATACACTCCTGGAAATTGAAATAAGAACACCGTGAATTCATTACTTTATTGACACATTCCTGGGGTCAGATACATCACATGATCACACTGACAGAACCACAGGCACACAGACACAGGCAACAGAGCATGCACAATGTCGGCACTAGTACAGTGTATATCCACCTTTCGCAGCAATGCATGCTGCTATTCTCCCATGGAGACGATCGTAGAGATGTTGGATGTAGTCCTGTGGAACGGCTTGCCATGCCATTTCCACCTGGCGCCTCAGTTGGACCAGCGTTCGTGCTGGACGTGCAGACCGCGTGAGATGACGCTTCATCCAGTCCCAAACATGCTCAATGGGGGACAGATCCGGAGATCTTGCTGGCCAGGGTAGTTGACTTACACCTTCTAGAGCACGTTGGGTGGCACGGGATACATGCGGACGTGCATTGTCCTGTTGGAACAGCGAGTTCCCTTGCCGATCTAGGAATGGTAGAACGATGGGTTCGATGACGGTTTGGATGTACCGTGCACTATTCAGAGTCCCCTCGACGATCACCAGTGGTGTACGGCCAGTGTAGGAGATCGCTCCCCACACCATGATGCCGGGTGTTGGCCCTGTGTGCCTCGGTCGTATGCAGTCCTGATTGTGGCGCTCACCTGCATGGCGCCAAACACGCATACGACCATCATTGGCACCAAGGCAGAAACGACTCTCATCGCTGAAGACGACACGTCTCCATTCGTCCCTCCATTCACGCCTGTCGCGACACCACTGGAGGCGGGCTGCACGATGTTGGGGCGTGAGCGGAAGACGGCCTAACGGTGTGCGGGACCGTAGCCCAGCTTCATGGAGACGGTTGCGAATGGTCCTCGCCGATACCCCAGGAGCAACAGTGTCCCTAATTTGCTGGGAAGTGGCGGTGCGGTCCCCCACGGCACTGCGTAGGATCCTACGGTCTTGGCGTGCATCCGTGCGTCGCTGCGGTCCGGTCCCAGGTCGACGGGCACGTGCACCTTCCGCCGACCACTGGCGACAACATCGATGTACTGTGGAGACCTCACGCCCCACGTGTTGAGCAATTCGGCGGTACGTCCACCCGGCCTCCCGCATGCCCACTATACGCCCTCGCTCAAAGTCCGTCAACTGCACATACGGTTCACGTCCACGCTGTCGCGGCATGCTACCAGTGTTAAAGACTGCGATGGAGCTCCGTATGCCACGGCAAACTGGCTGACACTGACGGCGGCGGTGCACAAATGCTGCGCAGCTAGCGCCATTCGACGGCCAACACCGCGGTTCCTGGTGTGTCCGCTGTGCCGTGCGTGTGATCATTGCTTGTACAGCCCTCTCGCAGTGTCCGGAGCAAGTATGGTGGGTCTGACACACCGGTGTCAATGTGTTCTTTTTTCCATTTCCAGGAGTGTATTAGCAAGAAGTCGACGTAATCCGGCTGCAATCGCGAAACTTGAAGGAATAGCTCACACTTTCTAAGAACGTTTAGTTAATGAGAACCACTGCCCAACAGTTATTCTTACACACTGAACAGCTAAAGAAACTGGTACACCTGCCTGATATCGTGTAGGGGCACCGCGAGTACGCACAAGTGCCGCAACACGACGTGGCATGGACTCGACTAATATCTCAAGTAGTATTGGAGGGAACTGCACCATGAATCCTGCAGGGCTGTCCAGAAATCCATAAGAATACGAGGGGCTGGAGATCTCTTCTGAACAGCACGTTGTAAGGTATACCGCATATGCGCAATAATGTTCATGTCTGTGGAGTTTGGTGGCCAGCGGAAGTTTTTAAACTCAGACGATTGTTCCTGGTGCCACTCTGTAGCAATTGTGGACGTGTGGGCTGTCGCGTTGTCCTGCTGGAATTTCCCAAGTCCGTCGAAATGCACAATGGATGTGAATGGATGCAGGTAATCAGACAGGATGCTTACGCACATGTCACATGTCAGAATCGTATAGAAACGTATCTGGAGTCTCATAACACTCCAACTGCACGCGGCCCACAACATTACAGAGCCTCCATTAGCTTGTACAGTCTCCTGCTGACTTGCAGGGTCCATAGATTCACGAGGTTGTCTCCGCATCCGTACACGTCCATCCACTAGATACAATTTGAAACGAGACTGGTCTGACGAGGGCCGGCCGCTGTGGCCGATCAGTCCTAGGCACTTCAGTCTGGAACTGCGCGACCGCTACGGTCGCAGGTTCGAATCCTGCCTCTGGCACGGATGTGTGTGATATCTTTAGGTTAGTCAGGTTTAAGTAGTTCTAAGTTCTAGGAGACTGATGTCCTCAGATGTTAAGAACTATAGTGCTCAGAGCGATTTGATTCTTCTGACGAGGCAACATTTTTCCAGTCATCAACAGTACAATGTCGGTGTTTATGGTCCCAGGCGAGGCGTAAAGCTTGGTTTCGTGCAGTCATCAAAGATACACGAATGGGCCTTCGGCTCCGAAATCCCATATCGATGATGTTTCGTTGAATGTTTCGCTCGCTGACATTTGTTGATGGCACAGCACTGAAATCTGCTGCAATTTTCTGAAAGGTTGTACTTCTGCCACTTGGAACGATTACCTTCAGTCGTAGCTCGTCCCGTTTTTGCAGGATCTTTTTCCTGCCGCAGACATGTCGGAGGTTTGATGTTTTACCGGATTCCTGATATTCACGATACACTGGTGAAATTGTCGTGCTGGAAAATTCCCACTTCATCGGTACCTCGAGATGCCGTGTCCCATCGCTCTCTCGCCGACTATAATACCACGTTCAACGTCACTTTAGCGCTGGTAACCTGCCATTGTAGCAGCAGTAACCGACCTATCAACTGCGCCAGACACTTGTTGTATTATGTAGGCGTTGCCGACTGCGGCGCCGTATTCTGCCTGCTTACTTACCTTTGTATTTGAATTCACATGCCTCTACCAGTTTCTTTGGCGCTTCGGTTAGATACATACACTGAGAAACACAGCACTAACCTGTATCGGAACTTAACATTAAAAGAAATATAAGAAATTGATGCACACCGATCTGCATCAGTTCACTCTTAAACTCTATAATATATCTGACGATTATCACAACACGTAATCCAGATCTACTCAACACACACACACACACACACACACACACACACACACACACACACACACACAATACAAAACTATGGTCTTCTCCATCCCTTTCCGAGTTTTATTCCCTCCCCTCTTTCTAATAGTACGTCAGCTTCAAATTCTCAGCCCCCCCCCCCCAATTCTAGCCTCAGGATTTCCTATTCCGTGGCCTAAATATAACAAATCAGATAGTATACAGGTGAACTATTTTTTATTTGCTAACAGGTGATTGCCAGACCAGTAGTGACGGAAACAAACAATTACATTGGCTGGTTAGCTACGTTCACATTCACAATTTTAATTTCAAGACAGTAATACAAAAAATACTTATCGCAACATAAAGTTCCATATGTTGCGTGTTATAACAGTACTTATCCGTAAAAGAAACAGGTTCTCGAATTCCTCCATTAATGCAATCCACCACTGAAAATAGCGACCCCGCACTCTAGACAGTTTTCGTTTCGATAGACTGTTACATTCCTCAAAAAGCTGGTTCACTTTATCAGTCTCTTAAATTTTTCTTAAAACGTTCCCTCTCACAGAATGAAGCAAATGCTCACATCTTCTCCCAGCTCCACGTTTCTCTTCTTTCGTTTCACTGTCAATCTAGCCGTTTGTTTCAACTCTCTTCATTGTGGTCTACAACAGGCCTCCGCTTTTCCCTTCCCGATCTTTCTTCTCCCATCCATTGCTGGAAAGGCCGGCAGACTAAATCTACCTGCAATTTGTACTACATCTAGCATATAAATGTCAATGCACCTTCTCAGTCCAAGAAGTTTCGCCCCTGGATTAATTAGATATTGAGAATAGGTAAGATGATGATTTACGTGCGTCAGTTTTCTACATAATTCCTTTCAACTTCAGCACAGTGCGCAGAACATATGAAGCTTCTGGAAAAATCCTCCTTTGGGATGTTGTGAAACTTGCGCTTCACACTAGCTCGAATGTGGATTACGTTGTCAAAACGTTGACCCTACCTACGAATTTCTGTTTTATGTAATTTTGTGGTAGGTTCGTATTTAAAATATCGAATTGCATCTCCCGTGATGATTTGTTTCTAGAGGAAGGAATTGGCAGAGCTTTGCATTTCTACCAAGTCGAGGCAGGCGTAAAAGCTTCTTTGCGTTTGTTCGGGGCCGGCCGGAGTGGCCGAGCGGTTCTATGCACTACTGTCTGGAACCGCGCGACCGCTACGGTCGTAGGTTCGAGTCCTGTGTCAGGCATGGATGTGTGTGATGTCCTTAGGTTAGTCAGGTTTAAGTAGTTCTAAGTTCTAGGGGACTGATGACCACAGCAGTTAAGTCCCATAGTGCTCAGAGCCATTTTGTTTGTTCCGCCGTCAGTGTATACGGGACAAACTTTGCACAAAGTCTTCTCTTTTTCACAACATTAAGGAGAATGTTTCGAACACTTTATTTAGATATGATGCACCATTGCGATTTGTGCAACAACGAAGTTGATACACTACGCCCGCACGTCCACTACTTGACACTGCCAGTTCAGAACTCATGGTCGAACGCACATCTGTTGTTTACAGTTGTTAGTTCAAGCTGTTACCGTAGTTACTACGCTGTCATGGCTTACATGCTAGGAATAAAATTAGTCTAGTCACTTTTTCGACTGACGGTGTATATGTTTCAGTTTTTTCTTTTTTAGTGCCGTAAGTCATTTCATTCGTTAGATGCCATGTCAGAAGTAAGACTTCTTACAACAAATATGTCCTCATGAATAAATGGTTTTCGTGTTGCTCAAAGGCCGAGTACACCATTTCGGCCATTTGCGGTTTCCCAACCGGTGACAGGGGTCAAGAAGTTAACAAGAAGTTAAAAGTGGATCCGAGACACATAAAAAAGAGGGCTAGGTATTCTAGAGACCTCATGGCACTAAGCGGGTCAGAGTAAATAAATTATAAAAAATCTAAGGAGAAAAACATTCAAAGTGAACGAGTTTCAATGCATCCCCGATGCTGACTGAATAAAATTCTAATCGTAGAGATAGAGAGAGTTTCGGTCAGCATCTTCAAAAATATGACAAAATGTGTTATCATTGAGCGCATTGCTGCTACGCCAACTCCCAAAAAGACCTGCCTTTTTGCTTCACGTTTAGTGCCCTATTGTAACCGAGTCGAATGTTAACACCAACAGAAAAGAATGTAAAAAATCCAAAGCACTTTTTTTTTGCAATTACAATCGGCCTATTAGCCGTAAACCAAGAACAGCTATTCTCCAGAACATGATCTTCTACAGGATGAAGTCGAAAGACACGGAGAAAACTTCGGAGGTCGTTCAGTTACATTTACCGAATATTTTGGTACAATCGCCCAGCTGTCTTCGGTGTCTCATTACAGAGTAATTGCATGTTGTTTGATTTCTTATCCCCAATTATTTTTGTATCTCTATTGCACTTAAAATATCTGCAAAATACTGCAAATCTCGGAGCTATGCTCTTAATATCTTGCTTCTACATCTTTCTTCATCTAGTGTGATCACTCTGCAATTCACAATTAACTGCCTGGCAGAGGGTTCATCGAACTACCTTCAGGCTATTTTTCTACCGTTCCACTCTCGAACGGTGCGCGGGAAAAACGAACACTTAAATCTTCGCATGCGATCTCAGATTTATCTTATTTTATTACGATGACCATTCCTCCCTATGTTGGTGGAAGTATTTTCACACTCTGAGGACAAAGCTGGTGATTCAAATTCCACAAGAAGATCCTGGGGCAACGAAAATCGCCTTTGCTTTAATGATTACCACCCAAATTTACGTATCATATTCGTGACTTCCCCCCCCCCCCCTCCATTTCGTGATAACGCAGATTGAGCTGTCCTTCAACTAACATTTTCGATGTCCTCCGTCAATCGTATATGCTGTGGATCCCACACCATGCAGCAGTACTTCAAGAAGAAGTCGGAGAAGTGTAGTGTAAGCAGTCTCTAATGTAGACCTGTTGCAACTTCCAAGTGTTCTACCAATGAATCGCACTCTTTGGTTTTCTTTTCCCACAACATTATCTATGCGATCGTTCTAATTTAAGTTATTCATAATTTTGGTCCCTAAGTATTTAGTTCAATTTACAGCCTTTAGATTTGTGTGCATTATCCTGTAAGAGAAATTTAGTGGATTTCTTTTGTTACTCATGTGGATGACTTCACATTTTTCATTACTTACAATCCAGTCGCACAACTGAGACGATACTCTACAAGCACTCAGTTTCATCGGAAGTGAAACGGTGTCAAAAGCCTTCTGAGGCCCTAAAAGTATAGAATCAGTTTGACATCATTAATCATTTAGTGAGAATAAAGAGCTATATGAGTTTCACAAGAAAGATAGTTTCTGAATTCATGCCTGCTCTATGTCAATAAATCTTTTTCTTTTTCGAGGTGACCCGTAATGTTTGAACACAGTATATGTTCCAAAATCCTGTTTCAAATCGACGTTATCGATATGGGTCTGTAATTCAACGGGTTACTCATTTTTCCTCTCTTGGGTATTAGTGCGACTTATGCAACTATTTAAACTTTAGGTACGGAAATTTCGACGAGCGAACGGTTGTGTGTGGTTGCTAAGTATGGAGCTATTGTATCAGTATAATCCGAAAAGAACCTGATTGGTATGCAATCTGGACTGCAGGCCTTGTCTTTATTAAGAAACTTAAGCTACTTCGCTACACCGAGGAATTTGTTCTTCATTCGAATTCAAGAATAATTACTCCGTTTTTTTTTTTTTTTTTTGGTGACGAAATATCGTAATACCGCATTTAGTAACTGCTTTAGTGGAAGATTGGAAGGAGTGGAGACAGTCTCTTAGGAAGGGGTCAAGCGAATCCTTATCGCCTTCCTTAAACAGATGCATTCTGCGTTTATCTTTAGTGAGTTTTGATGGTACATTATTGAGTGTCAAACAACAACCCAGCGGTCAATAAGCTTTGTATCCGTCGGTATGCTCGAAATGTACCCAGTATTATTGTTGCAAAGAGGTCAAGTAAGTTTTCATAAATATTTACAGTTAGAGTGGACTCCTGAACTAATTATTCAAAATAATTTTCTGATAACTCATTTAGAACGATTTCGGACTGCGTATTACGTCTACCACTGATTTTAGACATGTATTTTCGCCAACATATCGACGGTAGATTGAAGGTACCACCAATGGGGTACCTATTTGGCGTGAGACTCAAGTTTTCTTTGAACTGCTCAGCAACTGTACCATCTGAGTAGCGGTTCGGTAAAGGGATCCAACAATTAATTTATTTCAGTAGTCAAGTACAGCCTCTACCCGTACTAATTCGCATGAAACTATCTACTTCTATTTCACTACAAGGTAAATAGCTTATGACAGCAGTAAGCACCCAACCACTAACTGTATTTAATCCATTCTTTCTGAACACGGTTTGGTCCTTTGGAAAAGTTTTGGCAGAATCTTTTTCCGGCTGCAGCCAGCTTACTGTTTCTATAGCGATTTGAGCTGCAGTGCTTTCTGTTAGCGACTGGAGATCTAGTTCCTTTCCGAAGAGCTACTACAATGTGCGACTGCAGTACCGATTGTTTCTAGGTCTAGCTTCCTATGTTTGTCCTGTACCCTCTTATACTGACGCAGCTACCCTAGTTTTCCGAGGCTCTCTACCTTAAAATCTTGCCCAGTCCCTTCCACACTGTCTCCGCTACTCGTATGGCCGCTTCGTGTATGTAGTGGGCATCTGATCTGTTAAACGGAACCTGGAAATCCATCTCCTTAACGCGCAAGTCGAGGAATCAGCGTTGCTACCTTTGAACCACGGAGTCCCGGTTTCGATTCCCGGCCGGGTTGTGGATTTTCTCTGCCCGTGGCCTGGGTGTTTGTGTTGTCCTCATCATTCCATCATCCTTCATGAAAAGTGGAGAGATTGGACTGTGTTTAGACTGGGAATGTGTAGGGCGCTGATGACCGCGCAGATGAGCGCCCCACGAACCAAACATCATCATCATCATCATCATCACCATGATCGAGGAATCTGCAGCCTGAACGGTCGTATAACTGTCTGAGCCTCTGATTCAGACCCTCCACTCGGCTCTGTAACAAAGGAACACAGTCAGTTCGGTCGGTGATGCTAAGATGGTGAGCTCCGTCTTCATCTTGCAAACACGATTGGCAGTCTTTACCATTTCAGCTAGCCGCCCAAAACGAGAGAGAATCTCTTTACATCCAAAGCCACAAACACCGTTAGTACCGACATAAGGCAACACCTGCAGTTGTCTGCACCCTGTGCGCTTCATGGCATCCGGAAGTAGCCTTTCCATATCTGGAATGATTCGTCCCAGTATGTACACAGAGTCATAGTGGAAACGAATTTGGTCTATTGCCTCACGTTCTTTGCCGTTGACAGCAGTAATGCCTTCGAGCTTGCAATCAACAGTGTTCGGTTCTGTGTCGGGTTTGTTTTTACAACACCGTTAGCTGTGTGATAGCAGTGAAACACTGTAATATACTCGTAAATAGGCTTACTGCCCCTCGTGTACAGGTTCACTGAATGCAGTGGAGGAGTGGGACAACGACGTTTTACTGAGCTATTCCCGCAGCAATGGCAGCTGCGTCGCAGCAATTTTGAAACTGCACTTAGGGGACAACGAGGATCTAAGTTTTATGATGTACAATCTGGTGATTGGATATTGTGGGTTTTTTCACTGTTGTGGTGTTATTTTTTACAGAAAGGAAGGTAACTGAAGTGGAAAGTGAATAACTCATGACTTCATTATTACTCTTAAACAACAAATTCGAGGTCAAGGCTCTAAAATTCTCAGTATGTACTTCTGAATAAACCCTGAAATTTTGAAACATCTTGGCAGATCAAAATTTTGTGACAAACTGGAACTCGAATCCGGAACTTCTGCCTTTCGTGGGTAAATGCTCTTAAATGCTCTACTGTCTGAACTACCCGTTCGCAACTGACAATCCACCCAAAAAGCCTGCTTCCACAAACACCTTTCTCTGCTACCTTCCAATAGTTACAGAAGATCTCCTGGTTGCCTTTGTAGTGTCTCAAAGTTGTTGGCTCTAGCGCTCATACTCTTGCCGCTGCTGCTATCACATGTGATGTCTAATTAACTGGACTTGTATTAATAGAATATTATTTAATATATTTCATTGTTTCTTTCACAAGAATTTCTTTTCTTTTTCTTTTTTATTTCATATGACGCGGTGGAGCGCTGTCCTGTGCAGTACAAAGATGTCGAGAGCACAAGTTCCATGACGCTATGAAGATGCTGGTTTCTTTTTAACAAATAGCTTATTTTTTTCTGGACTATTTCGAAGAAGTTATCACAAAAGAAACAAGACTTGTTAATTAGCTCCGTTGAGCAAAAGGCAATATTGACTTTGCTAAAATGTAGTATACTTATCAGGAGAAAGTCTTCACTGTTTTTCCTTAGTAGCGATGAAAAGATATCACAATTCAATCTTTATCTGAGTGAACTACCTTTTCGCAGAACAGATTGAAACTGCTACTGAGAAAAGATAGGAAAGGAAGCTATTGTATCTTGAAAAGGACTTGATAAACTGACGTGCCAAAACGTGGTGACCACTTGCTTAATAACTTGTTTGTCCGCCTTTCGAACGAAATACATCACTGAGGCTGCGAATCAGGGAGCCGACAATTTGTTGGTAGGTTTGCAGAGGTACACTATGTGATCAAAAGTATCCCGACACCTGGCTGAAAATGACTTACAAGTTCGTGGCGCCCTCCATCGATAATGCTGGAATTCAGTATGAAGTTGGCCCACCCTTAGCCTTCATGACAGCTTCCACTCTCGCAGGCATAGGTTCAATGAGAGCTGGAAGGTTTCTTGGGTAATAACAGAACATTCTTCACGGAGTGCTGCACTGAGGAGGCGTATCGATGTCGGTCGGCGAGGCCTGGCACGAAGTCGGCCTTCCAAAACATCCCAAAGGTATTCTGTAGGATTCAGTCCATTACAAGGATGATATTGTCGTGTAACCGCTCCGCCAAAAGCCGTGCGTTGTGAACAATTGCTCGATCGTGTTGAAAGATGCAGTCGCCATTCCCGAATTGCTCTTCAACAGTGGGGAGCAAGAAGGTGCTTAAAACAATCAACCTGTGCTATGATAGTGCCACGTAAAACAACAAGGGGTGCAAGCCTCCTCCATGAGAAACACGACCGCACCATAACACCACCCTCTCCAAATTTCACTGTTGGTACTACACATGCTGGCAGACGACTTCACGAGGCATTCACCATACCCACACCCTGCCATCGGATAGTCACATTGTGTACCATGATTCGTCACTCCACACAACGTTTTTCCACTGGTCAATCGTCCAATGTTTGCGCTCCTTACCCCAAGAGAGGCGTCGTTTGGCATTTACCGGTATGATGTGTGGCTTATGAGTAGCCGCTCGACCATGAAATCCAAGTTCTCTCACCTCCCGCCTAATTGTCACTGTACTTGCAGTGGATTCTGATGGAGTTTTGAATTCCTGTGTCATGGTCTGAATACATGTCTGTCTATTTACACATTATGACCCTCTTCAACTGTCGGCGGCGTCTGTCAGTCAACAGACGAGGACGGCCTGATCGCTATTGTGCTGTATGTGTCCTTTCACGTTTCCATTCCACCATCACATCGGAAACAGGGGATCTAGGGATGTTTAGGAGTGTGGAAATCTCGCGTTCAGACGTGTGACACAAGTGACACCTAATCACCTGATCACTTTCGAAGTCTGTGTGTTCCGCGGAGCGGCCTCATTCTGCTCTCTCACGATGTCTAATGGCTACTGAGGTAGCTGATATGGAGTACGTGGCAGTAGGTGGCACCACAATGCACCTAATACGAAAAACGTATGTTTTTGGTGATGTCCGGATGCTTTTGATCAGATAGTGTATGTGGCACATGATGTCTATGCACAGATTATGTAATTCGCTTAAATAATGGGCCGCTGATTTGGGTATGCGGTAATGGCGCCCAACAGTGATCCAGGTGGGTTTGCACAGCATTTACATCAGCCGAATTTCGTCGCCGGGACTTCAGTCTGAGTTCACTGTAATGCTCCTCAAACCAGGGTCTACATGGATACTCTGCAAATCTCATTTAAGTGCTTGGCAGAGGGGGTTATGGCCCGGAGTTACAGACAATTATCTACATCTACATCTACATTTATACTCCGCAAGCCACCCAACGGTGTGTGGCGGAGGGCACTTAACGTGCCACTGTCATTACCTCCATTTTCTGTTCCAGTCGCGTATGGTTCGCGGGAAGAACGACTGTCTGAAAGCCTCCGTGCGCGCTCGAATCTCTCTAATTTTACATTCGTGATCTCCTCGGGAGGTATAAGTAGGGGGAAGCAATATATTCGATACCTCATCCAGAAACGCACCCTCTCGAAACCTGGAAAGCAAGCTACACCGCGATGCAGAGCGCCTCTCTTGCAGAGTCTGCCACTTGAGTTTATTAAACATCTCCGTAACGCTATCACGGTTACCAAATAACCCTGTGACGATACGCGCCGCTCTTCTTTGGATCTTCTCTATCTCCTCCGTCAACCCGATCTGGTACGGATCCCACACTGATGAGCAATACTCAAGTATAGGTCGAACGAGTGTTTTGTAAGCCACCTCCTTTGTTGATGGACTACATTTTCTAAGGACTCTCCCAATGAATCTCAACCTGGTATCCGCCTTACCAACAATTAATTTTATATGATCATTCCACTTCAAATCGTTCCGCACGCATACTCCCAGATATTTTACAGAAGTAACTGCTACCAGTGTTTGTTCCGCTATCATATAATCATACAATAAAGGATCCTTCTTTCTATGTATTCGCAATACATTACATTTGTCTATATTAAGGGTCAGTTTCCACTCCCTGCACCAAGTGCCTATCCGCTGCAGATCTTCCTGCATTTCGCTACAATTTTCTAATGTTGCAACTTCTCTGTATACTACAGCATGATCCGCGTAAAGCTGCATGGAACTTCCGACACTATCTACTAGGTCATTTATATATATTGTGAAAAGCAATGGTCCCATAACACTCCCCTGTGGCACGCCAGAGGTTACTTTAACGTCTGTAGACGTCTCTCCATTGATAACAACATGCTGTGTTCTGTTTGCTAAAAACTCTTCAATCCAGCGACACAGCTGGTCTGATATTCCGTAGGCTCTTACTCTGTTTATCAGGCGTCAGTGCGGGACTGTATCGAACGCCTTCCGGAAGTCAAGGAAAATAGCATCTACCTGGGAGCCTGTATCTAATATTTTCTGGGTCTCATGAACAAATAAAGCGAGTTGGGTTTCACACGATCGCTGTTTCCGGAATCCATGTTGATTCCTACAGAGTAGATTCTGGGTTTCCAAGAACGACATGATACGCGAGCAAAAAACATGTTCTAAAATTCTACAACAGATCGACGTCAGAGATATAGGTCTATAGTTTTGCGCATCTGCTCGACGACCCTTCTTGAAGACTGGGACAACCTGTGCTCTTTTCCAATGATTTGGAACCTTCCGTTCCTCTAGAGACTTGCGGTACACGGCTGTTAGAAGGGGGGTAAGTTCTTTCAATTATGCTACGAAAGATAACGTCGCCGTCGAGGTAGACATCAAGCATGAACGGAGGCAGATGCTTCTAATCTGTCATCGTGACTTCGATTACTACCACAGTTCCTATGCGAGCGCAGGAGAATGTCTCTTCCCAACAGCTTGCATCCGTGGCGTGCTGCATGTTAAAAGCCGCCGTTCACCTCGATCACGGCGTTTGTGGAGACGTCCATCGACTTAGTGTAGCAAAAATGTGATTCACACGAAGGGACGACACGTTTCCATTGAGCGACGGTCAAATCCCGATGGTCCCGTGCCTACTGCAATCGCAATTGACGATGTCGCTGGGTCAACATGTGGACACTTTAGGGGTGGTCTGCTGCGGAGCTCCATGTTCAACAATGTACGATGAACGGTGTGCTCAGAAACACGTGTCGTGTGCACCAGCAATGTGCTCTTTCGACAGATATGTCGCGGGCCACCGTCTGTCCTACATTACAGAGCAGACAACACGAAGTTCTGTGAAGTGTCGTAGACATCCAACCTTTTAGCGCCTAGCGGTAGTTTCAGTGTCCTGCCTCTTTCCGTAGACAGCAGCACGTGAACATTCTACCAGCTTCACTGGTTTCGAGATACTCTTTCACAGGCTATGCGCAAATGATCTTCTCTTTGTTCAAGCCGCTTGTCTCAATTGATTTTCCCACTCGCAGCCCATATCTTGGCTAGGGTGATCCCCGTCGGTGTCTGCTCCGCTTTCATACTTCTGCTACCGCGCCAAGTGCCTGCAACACCACCAGGCGTCATTCAACGTCGTGGTGGGCAATGGTCACAATGTCTTGGGGGTATCAGTGTAGGCTCAAAAAATCGTTCAAATGGCTCTGAGCACTATGCCACTTAACTTCTGTGGTCATCAGTCGCCTATAACTTGGAACTAATTAAACCTAACTAACCTAAGGACATCACACACATCCGTGCCCGAGGCAGGATTCGAACCAGCGACCGTAGCGGTCGCTCAGCTCAAGAGTGCAGCGCCTAGAACCGCACGGCCACTCCGGCCGACTCACTGTAGGTACTGGCGAAAGTTAAGGTATACACTCCTGGAAATGGAAAAAAGAACACATTGACACCGGTGTGGCAAACCCACCATACTTGCTCCGGACACTGCGAGAGGGCTGTACAAGCAATGATCACACGCACGGCACAGCGGACACACCAGGAACCGCGGTGTTGGCCGTCGAATGGCGCTAGCTGCGCAGCATTTGTGCACCGCCGCCGTCAGTGTCAGCCAGTTTGCCGTGGCATACGGAGCTCCATCGCAGTCTATAACACAGGTAGCATGCCGCGACAGCGTGGACGTGAACCGTATGTGCAGTTGACGGACTTTGAGCGAGGGCGTATAGTGGGCATGCGGGAGGCCGTGTGGACGTACCGCCGAATTGCTCAACACGTGGGGCGTGAGGTCTCCACAGTACATCGATGTTGTCGCCAGTGGTCGGCGGAAGGTGCACGTGCCCGTCGACCTGGGACCGGACCGCAGCGACGCACGGATGCACGCCAAGACCGTAGGATCCTTCGCAGTGCCGTAGGGGACCGCACCGCCACTTCCCAGCAAATTAGGGACACTGTTGCTCCTGGGGTATCGGCGAGGACCATTCGCAACCGTCTCCATGAAGCTGGGCTACGGTCCCGCACACCGTTAGGCCGTCTTCCGCTCACGCCCCAACATCGTGCAGCCCGCCTCCAGTGGTGTCGCGACAGGCGTGAATGGAGGGACGAATGGAGACGTGTCGTCTTCAGCGATGAGAGTCGCTTCTGCCTTGGTGCCAATGATGGTCGTATGCGTGTTTGGCGCCGTGCAGGTGAGCGCCACAATCAGGACTGCATACGACCGAGGCACACAGGGCCAACACCCGGCATCATGGTGTGGGGAGCGATCTCCTACACTGGCCGTACACCACTGGTGATCGTCGAGGGGACACTGAATAGTGCACGGTACATCCAAACCGTCATCGAACCCATCGTTCTACCATTCCTAGACCGGCAAGGGAACTTGCTGTTCCAACAGGACAATGCACGTCCGCATGTATCCCGTGCCACCCAACGTGCTCTAGAAGGTGTAAGTCATCTACCCTGGCCAGCAAGATCTCCGGATCTGTCCCCCATTGAGCATGTTTGGGACTGGATGATGCGTCGTCTCACGCGGTCTGCACGTCCAGCACGAACGCTGGTCCAACTGAGGCGCCAGGTGGAAATGGCACGGCAAGCCGTTCCACAGGACTACATCCAGCATCTCAACGATCGTCTCCATGGGAGAATAGCAGCCTGCATTGCTGCGAAAGGTGGATATACACTGTACTAGTGCCGACATTGTGCATGCTCTGTTGCCTGTGTCTATGTGCCTGCTGTTCTGTCAGTGTGATCATGTGATGCATCTGACCCCAGGAATGTGTCAATAAAGTTTCCCCTTCCTGGGACAATGAATTCACGGTGTTCTTATTTCAATTTCCAGGAGTGTAATTTGTACGATGATAGAGGTACTAGTGGAAGTAAATGTCCAAAATATGACAAATCTCGTTAATACTGTAACGCCATCACAAATTTTTGGGTGTTACCTCAGAAAACAGCAATTCAGCCACAGCAGCAGAAGGCAGGCGACGCTTGTTAGCGCTCCGCCATGCTAACTGCAGTGTCGGGGTTGTTTATACAGCATGAGTCGGACGAGGACAGGCACCGAGATATTGCAAACGCAGCAGGAAACTCGAGCTCTTGCAGGGTGAGACAAGCCCCTACCACACTCCTACGTCACGGATCAGTTGTACAGAGCATGGCTGCAAACAGCGCATTGACACAGAAAGCAAGCCGTGAACGGGTCTAAGCATTCATTATTGTGGACACCGGGATGGACAATCCAGCTGCGTCTACATGGACCAGAGTAACACGCCACATGATCGAGCAACACTGTACAGCACGCAGCAAGTACAAGTTCTGGTTCCACCGCTATATTTTCTGGTGCTGTCAAGGGCACCTTTTCTGAATAAAGCTGTATGGTTTCAGAAAGATTTTCAAGTCTGAAATGTCTATGATGTACATATACAGGATGAAGCGATGAATGAAATTTCGTACCAAGGCCAGTATTCGAACCCAGGACTCCTGCTCACTATGCAGATGCACTAACCACTATCCCACCTTGGCACAGTGGCCAGCTCCTTGCATTTTTACAAAGCAACTGTGCCAGGGTGACGTAGTGATTAGCGCACATCTGCCGACCGCGACCAGGAGACTTGTGTTCAAATCGTGACCCTGCCAAAAATTTCCATTCATTACTTCAGTCTGCATATACAGGGTGGGCCAAATATCTCATGAAATAAGCGCCAAACGAAAAAACTACAACGAACGAAACTCGTCTAGCTTGAAGGGGGAAACCAGATGGCGCTATGGTTGGCCTGCTAGATGGCGCTGCCATAGGTCAAATGGCTATCAGCTGCGTTTTTTAAATAGGAACCCCCATTTTTCATTACATGTTCGTGTAGTACGTAAGGAAATATGAATGTTTTATTTGGATCGCTTTTTTAGATTTGTGATAGATGGCACTGTAATAGTCACAAATATATGGCTCACAATTTTAGATGAACAGTTGGTAACAAGTATGTTTTTTTTAAATTAAAATACTGAATGTAGGTACATTGTATTTCGGTTGTTCCAATGTAATACATATACCTTTGTGAACTTATCACTTCTGAGAACGCATACTGTTACAGCGTGATTACCTGTAAATACCACATTAATGCAATAAATGCTCAAAATAATCTCCGTCAACCTCAATGCATTTGGCAATATGTGTAATGGCATTCCTCTCAACAGCGAGTAGTTCGCCTTCCAGTATGTTCGCACATGCATTGACAATGCACTGACGCATGTTGTCAGGCGTTGTCGGTGGATCACGATGGCAAATATCCTTCAACTTTCCCCACAGAAAGAAATCCGGGGACGTCAGATCCCGTGAACGTGCGGGCCATGGTATGGTTCTTCGACGACCAATCCACCTGTCATGAAATATGCTATTCAATACCGCTTGAGCCGCACGCGAGCAATGTGCCGGACAGCCATCATGTTGGAAGTACATCGCCATTCTGTCATGCAGTGAAACATCTTGAAGTAACATCGGTAGAACATTACGTAGGAAATAAGCATACATTGCACCATTTAGATTGCCATCGATAAAATGGAGGCCAATTATCCTTCCTCTCATAATGCCGCAGCATACATTAACAAACCAAGGTCGCTGATGTTCCACTTGTCCCAGCCATCGTGGATTTTCCATTTCCCAATAGTGCACATTATGCCGGTTTACGTTACCGCTGCTGGTGAATAACGCTTCGTCGCTAAATAGAACGCGTGCAAAAAATCTGCCATCGTCCCGTAATTTCTCTTGTGCCAAGTGATAGAACTATACACGACGTTCAAAGTCACCGCCATGCAATTCCTGGTGCATAGAAATATGGTATGTGTCCAATCATTGTTGTTGTAGTATTCTCAACACCGACGTTTTTCAGATTCCCGATTCTCGCGGAAAATTTGTCTGCTACTGATGTGCGAATTAGCCGCGACAGCAGGTAAAACACCTACTTTGGCACCATCATTTGCTGCAGGTCGTCGTTGACGTTTCACATGTGGATGAACACTTCCTGTTTCCTTAAATAACGTAACTATCCGGCGAACGGGCCGTACACTTGGATGATGTCGTCCAGGATACCGCGCAGCATACATAGCACACGCCCGTTGGGCATTTTGATCAGAATAGCCATTCATCAACACGATATCGACTTTTCCGTAATTTGTAAACTGTCCTTTTAACACGGGTAATTTATCACGAAGCAAATACCGTCCGCATTGGTGAATGTTACGTGATACCACGTACTTATACGTTTGTGACTATTACAGCGCCATCTACCGCAAAGAGAAAAAGTGGTCCAACTAAAACGTTCATATTTCTTTACGTAGTACACGAGTATGTAATAAAAGAGGGGGTACCTATTTAAAAAAAACCAAGTTGATATCCGTTTGACCTATGGCTGCGCCATCTAGCGGGCCAACCACAGCGCCATCTGGTTTCCCCCTTCAAGCTGGACGAGTTTCGTTGTTTGTAGTTTTTTCGTTTGATTCTTATTTCGTGAGATATTTGGCCTGGTCACTATCAATGGACCACCCTATATACATGACAAATGTTTGAGACCTGAAAAGCTCTCTGAAACCAGATAGTTTCATTTGCTCAAAGCCCATACTCCACGATCTCTCGTTTCATTCTGTTCTGAGGTGCTATTTCACTATAGCTGGAGAGTCTATACCATCATCAGAGGGTTGGATCCCCTCAGTCGACGACGTCAGGTTGCAACGCCTGGGCTGCTCTCAGGTTGTAATCTCCGTCTTCGGCGGTTGTGTCTGTCTGTCTGTCTGTCTGTCTGCCTGCCTGCCCGTCGCTTCCTGCTGTCGCTGTCCGTCCGTCCGTCCGTCCGTCCGTCCGTCTGCCTGCCTGTTCGCTGCCGTCTGCTGTCCGTCCGTCCGTCTGTTCGTCGCCGCCGCCAGCCGGTGCCCGCCGCCGCCGCCGCCGCCAGCCGGTGCCCGCCGCCGCCGCCGCCGCCGCCGCCGGTGCCCGCCACCGCCGCCGCCGCCGCCGCCGCCGCCATCCGGTGCCCGCCGCCGCCGCCGTCGTCGCCGCCGTCCTGACCCTGGTCTACGGCCGTCTTCATCCGTCTTCGTCTTTGTCTGTCCCCAGTTTCTGTCCTCTCCTCTTCGTTCTGTTCGTTCTTGTTTCTCTCTCCCGTCATGTCCGCCCCCACCACCACTGTCACTACTACCACCACCGCCATTGTCTATACCTCCCCTTCCGCCGCCTCCACCACTATAACTTGGTGTGCCCAGCCCCACCCCCCTCCTTCCATTCCACCTCTCCTCACTCTCCCTTCACCCTCTATCTTTGTCGCCCCCTCTTCCGCTTCTTCCTCCCGCTCCTCTCGTTCTGATCCCTTCCCCCCACTCCCCCAGCCTGTCACTGCAGCTCCGGCTCGGGTGGTGGCCCGTCGGGCGACTGCCCACGCCCAGCTCTCCCCGTCACCTTCGCCATCACCGCCGCCACTGCCACCGTCATCGTCATCGCCGCCGTCGCCTTCGCCTTCACCGTCACCGTCACCATCTCCGGCGCCGACTCCGGCCCCGGGACCTGCCCCTCCCCGCCACATTCCCGTTGTTCCCATCCCCCACACCTCCTCCACCGCCGTCAAGCGCCCCAGTGGCACTCCTGCTTCCTCTGCTTCCAAAAAGGCTGCGCCTCGTCCTCCTTCCCCCACCCATGATGCCATGGAAGTCTCCCCGCCTGTCCCTGCCCCCTCATCCTCCTCCTCTCCCCCTTCCTCCTACCGCTACCTCCTCTCCCGTCCTGATCCCTCTCTCCTTGAAGCCCAGAACCTCACCCTCTTCCTTCGCCAGCACTGTCCTGGTGCCCCCGTCTCCCTCCTCACTCCTTGCCGAGATTCGGTCCTCATCTCCTCCCCCAGCCCAACCCTCCACACCTACCTCCTTTCCCGCATCCCTGTCACCCGCTTTGGCCCTCATGCCGCTCTCACCCCTGCTCCTTCACCACCTCCCTCCCGCCAACCCCAACCTCCGCGTCGCCCGCCAACTCTCACCGCCGTGATCACTCGGCTTAGTCCAGTGATCACGGAGGAGGAGGTGTTGGCGGAGCTCAAGGCGCATCCCCATTTGACTGTCTCCTGAAGGAGGGTGCCCTCCTTTTTAACCAGCGGTACAAGGTCGACCCCTCCCGTTCCCCTCCTCAATCCCTGCGCTGCCAGAGGTGTCTGCGCTATAACGCGCACCCCACAGCTGAGTGCCGCGAGGCCCCCACCTGCCCGCATTGTCGGCAAGCGCACTTCCTCAGGCAGTGCCCTAACCTCCAATCCCCTCCTTCCTGCAATACCTGCAATCTCCCCCATCCCACCTACTCCCAAAAGTGTAAAGCCCGACCCCCTCCAACCACTCCTGAACTCACCGTCCCTGTCCGTCCCCTGGACGCCCCCACCCCTCCTGGCAATTCCCTTCGTCCCCCCCCCCCCCACCGCTGAGGACATCATCAGGTTCCTTACCATCGTCCTCCAGAATGTTCATCCCTTTCAGCGCCCACACACCCTCCAACAGATCTCCCTCGCCGCCCGTTCCATATTCCAACTCAAGATGTACGCCACCTACTCCAACAACCAGGCCCATTTCACCTTCTCCCGCCTCGACACCCTCGTCTAAATCCCTATCATGGCGCGACAGCAACGTATCCTTTTCAACAACATCCGCTCCCTACCCGCCAACAGGAACCTCTTCCTGCACACCCTTGCCACCCACCGCGTGGATGCCTTCCTCCTTAATGAAACCTTCCTCCAACCCCACCACACCATTCACACTTCGCCCTACCTCCTCCACCGCTCCGATAATCCCCTCCCAATTGCGCGTGGCGGAGTTGCCATTGGTCACCACCGCCAGATCCCCGTTCGGCTCCAACCTCTCCTTCCCGACCCCATCGAACACCTGATCCTTAGTCTCTTCTTCCCCGGCCTTACCGTTTCCTGCGCCACCATCTATGTCCGCCCCAACGCTCCTATTCCCTTCGACTTCCTCTCCCACGTCGGTCGTACCTTTTCCTCCTACGTGATCGCCGCCAACCTCAACATCCATAGTCGTTCCGCTGCCCAGTTACGGCGATGGCATCGGTTCCTCTCCACCCTTCAAGGTGACCTCGTCCCCATCCCCCGGCATACCCGTCCTGAATCCAACTCCACTCCTGATGTTATCCTCTCCTCCCCCAACCTCCTTGGCCGCATAACGGTGGATGTCCTGGAGCCTATTGGTAGCGACCATCTCCCTGTCCTCCTCACCGTTTCAGACGGTCGTCGCCCTCGCCCCGACCCTCGTACTGACCCTCCCCCTAAGTATGTCCACGACTATTCCCGAGTCGACTGGAATGCCTACCGGGATACCCTTTCCACCCAGGTCGATAGCCACCCTCTCACCTACCACCACCCTGACGATGTCACCCATGCCGCCTCCTTTCTCCAGCAGACCTTGTCTGAGGCCGTGGAGGCCCACGTTCCTACTGTCGCCATCCACCCCCACCGTCCTACCTTACCCCCACAGGCCGTTCTCCTCCTCCGTGAATCCCGTCGTCTCTACGGTGCCTTCCTCCGCACGCGTGACCCGGACACACTACGACGCCACCGGCAACTCCAGCGACACGTTCGTAATTTGCTCGCGGCTAAGAAACGCCGGGACTGGCGACAGACATGCACCCGTTTAAATGCAACCCTACCAATCAACTCGTCCAAGTTCTGGTCGGCCTTCCATCGCCTTACCGGAACTAAACCCTCCCCCTACTATCCTCTTCTCCACGATGATCACCCCTTCCCTGACACCCTTAGTAAGGACAATCACTTTGCCTCCTACCTCTCCGATGTCTTCTCCATCCCCGACGATCCCCAGTTCGATTACTCCCTCTTCCCGGATATCCGCGATCGAACTGACACCTCTGTCTCTCCCCTCGCTCCTGGTTTCCAGTACTTGGACAACATTACACACACGGAACTCAATGCCCCTATCACTACACAGGATCTCATTGATACACTCCGCACAAAACGCAACACCGCTCCTGGTCACGATCGTGCCACCTACCGTCACCTTCGTGAAGCTCCTGTCTCTTTCCTCTCCACCCTGGCCAGGTTCTACAATGTAGTCCTGTCCACCGGTTACTACCCCGACCTGTGGAAAACCTCCCGTATCCTCATGTTCCTTAAACCTGGCAAACCGCCGTCCGCCGTCTCCTCCTACCGTCCCATCAGCCTTACCTCGGACTTCAGCAAGGTCCTGGAATCTATCCTCACCCGCCGCATCCACCAGCATCTCCGCCAGCACCGCCTCCTTCCCGTCACCCAGTGTGGCTTTCGGCCATCCTTCTCTTCCGACGATCTTCTCCTTCACCTCACTCATCTCCTTTCTGAACAGCTTAATTCCCGTCGCTCCGCAATCTTCCTCTCCCTTGACCTCGAACGCGCTTATGACCGCGTCTGGCATTCCGGTCTCCTCTTCAAGCTCCAAACCTTTGCCCTTCCCATTAACTACGTCCGTCTGATCGGTTCCTTTCTCTCCCGCCGTCCTTCCTATGTCACCATCCATAACACAGATTCCTACACCTTTTTCCCCTCCGCCGGTGTGCCCCAAGGCTCCGTCCTCTCCCCCCTTCTGTACCTTTTGTACACGGCGGACATGCCGCCGCCGTCGCCCCCCGTCCACCTCCTCCAGTTTGCCGATGACACCGCCTTCCTCGCCCTTGCCCCCACCCTGCAACGCTCCCAACGCCTTCTCCAATCCCGTCTTGACCGATTCACCGCTTGGTGTAACCAGTGGTTGCTCAAGGTCAATCCTTCGAAAACCCAGGCGATCATTGTAGGCAAAACCACCCCTTCCTTCCGCCTCCTTGATTTCTATCTCACCGTCTATGGCCGTCCCATCGCCCTCACTCCCACCCTTAAGTACCTTGGCGTCACCCTCGACCGTCGCCTCTCCTGGACTCCCCATCTCCATACAATCCAAGCCAAGGCACGTTCCCGACTCCGTCTCCTCAAGCTCCTTTCCGGCTGTACGTGGGGTCTGGACCCTTACACAATCCTCCACACCTATAAATCCCTCATCCGCCCTATCCTTTGTTATGCCCATCCAGCCTGGATCTCCGCCCCCCCCTACCTTTTATAAATCCCTCCAAATCCTTGAACGCCATGCTCTCCGCCTCGCCTATCGCATCCGTCTCCCCTCCCCCACGCGGATCCTGTATGATCTCATCCCCTTCCCCCACCTCCTCCTTTTCCTTGAAAGGATACGGATCCTGTACACCTCCCGTAAACTCGAACCTCCTCACCCGCTCGTCTCCCCAATCCTCTCCCATCCCCGCCCGCTGCCGCGCCTGTACTCCCACGTCCTGCCCGGTCTCCATCTCTCCACCCTCCTTACTCTCTCCCAAGGTGGCTTCCGCCAGCTCCCCCTCCCTGATGATGTCCTCCTCCCCTCCATCTACCCCTCCTATCAACTATGACCCTGCCCCACCACCCACTTCCGGTGTCCTTTCCTTTAGGCACCCTCCCTCCCTCCCTTCTCTTCCCTTCCCTCCCCTTCTCTTTCCTTTTCCCCCATCCCCTCCACCACTCTTCCCCCCGGGCTTCCCCTCCCCCTTCCTCCCTCCCCCCTTTCTCCTCTGCCCGTGGCATCTCTGCTCTCCCCTCTCCCTCTCCCACTCCCCTTCCTCCTCCTCCTCTCTTGGCAGGTCCCCGGACTCGCACACACATGGTGAACATTCGCGCGCCGGAGATCATCGCCATCAGTGTCTAGTGTGTGCCGTAGTGTTTAGTGTTCAGTGTTCCCCGTCACACTCCCTCGTTCACCAGTGCCATCGTCATCTTCAGTGTTTGTGCGTCGTCTCCTCAGCTAGCAGTGTGGATTTTCGACGAGTGTGAACGGCTCCGTGTTTGTCTCTATGTGTCTCCTGTTTTATTGCCCACATTCTGTAACTTATGTGTCTTCTCCTGTTTTCTCTGCTTGTATATTCTATGGCTGAAGAGCAGCGTAGTGTGCTGCTGACAGCCTGCCTGTTGTACAGGCTTTAAAATAACAATAAAGTAAAAAAAAAAGTCTATACCATGCCGTTCGAGGTTACAGGGAATACCAAGTGGGCTGTAGCATCAATGGAAATTTGAAAGGATGAGGGAGGCGTGCTAGGGTGGTCCGTGCGTCTGCGCAGAGCTACTGCCCCAGGTTTAACGAAATAGTTAGCACCAATGAAAGACTGTAGACAATCGGACTCTGTGAAACAAATTTATGTCAACAATGCCATAGGTGACACATGTACACTTGCAGTGGTCACATGAATAGTTGGAAGTGGATCCGAGAGCAAATACCTCTGATTACAAGGACTTCCCCTGAGAGTACATCGCTGTCATTGATACATAGGCCTGAAACACGCTATTTCCCAGAAGGGAAAACTAATGCTATGTACTGGTTGTTGGGAAATTTTGTTAATTACGTCATTACGAAACTAGGATCCGACAGCACCATAGAGTTCAGGGCGCACATGCTGTATGAATACCACAAAATTAGAAGGTATTCGAATCACAAGAAAAAATTCGGTAATATCTGAAAAATTAATAGAACAAGACTATGTTGACAATGATGTATTGTAGTTAACTTAAGGATATACATTTCACTGTTATTTTTGGTGTGTGCTTTCTCTACTTCAGAAAGTAGTTTTTGAACTTTTATAAGCTAATGTACAGAACTTACGTGACAGTCAGATTGTGTATCTAATAGTGTCAAAACACAAAACATTAAGGTTTATAATTTATATAAAAAACAGCTACCAGCCACATGTATGGTTTAAAAAGGTTTATTATCTTCAGACCATGACCGGTTTCGGATGTTTCTTTACAAATCCATCTTCAGATGGCAGATTACAAGCATTCTTAGTTGGACCTAGTTTTGTTTGTGTTATTCGTTTGCTGCAGAGCTGTGTAGCAAACGAATAACACAAACAAAACTAGGTCCAACTAAGAATGCTTGTAATCTGCCATCTGAAGATGGATTTGTAAAGAAACATCCGAAACCGGTCATGGTCTGAAGATAATAAACCTTTTTAAACCATACATGTGGCTGGTAGCTGCTTTTTATATAAATTATAAACCTTAAGTACAACAGCCACGTTTCTCAACATGTCGACTTTCGACAAAATAGCACAAAACATTAAAACTGCATTATTGGTTTATAGCATAAATATGAAGATTGGCTGTTTTTATGTAAATGTCTTTGTAAATTGGTTAAAACCATAAGACTGTATCTGATATAATGTAATACTCAATGACTGGCAAATTGCCCTGCTCATTTTTGCACTGTGATGTGTAAGTCAGTTTTCCAGTGAAAGATCTATTATATAGGTCTGATCACTACAGATAATTAACATTCCATTGTTGACCAGAAAATGTAATTGGAAGGCTAGTCACCTTTATAACATCTCTTTTCCGCCATTCTCAAGTATTTAAGAGATGGTCTAATATGATTATTAAATTGATTTTATGTGCGATAGGTCTAAATCTTCCAAATTTGGTGACTTCCATACAATTGTGTGAAATGCTGATAGCTAGTCTAGTTGAGCTGAGAATGTTTAACACTAGTTTTTCCCTTAAACTCTCACGGAGACGATTTCCTTCTGTATATTAATATATTTAAAATTATCCCAAAAACTTGCTGATATCCTTCATAAAGTGCTATTTATGCTTCTGTAAAGATTGGAGCACATGTAATTCAAGGGCGGTTTTTTATTTACTCATGTTTGATGAAGTTTGAATGTTTTTAAAAAAACTTTTCTTAATGTTCAAATTAATTATTTCTGGTAATTTAGTAAGTAACACAATATTTTGTTGTATTTTTTTAACATCAGCGTAATTGCAATGATGACACTGTTTTTATTTAAATCATTTCATGTATAACATGTGTGCATGGTTAGTACATGTGCTTAGTATGTATTTGGAACGTGTAACATTGTTCCTTAAATAATTGTTTTAAATTAGGTGGCATAGTGGTTAGCGCGTCTATCTAGTGAGCAGATCTGAGTTCGAATCCCGCCCTTGGTAAAAATTTTCGTTTTTCATTTTGTACTCATTGAACTTGGTACTACTCTGGTGGTAGCCTACCTCCTGTCACACACGAGCAGTTACCAGACGTCTGTCCTGAAGGGCAGTGAAATGATTCCCATGCAGTACTTCAGCCCACCCTTCCGTGCTGGTGCGGGCACCTGGGCACCGAACGCTATAATGTGATGCGGCGAGTTCCACCACCAGATGCTGACATTCCCTGCAAGCACCTTGGCAGTCTTCAGTGTTGCTGACCTAGGTCATGTGCGCCCAAGTTACTGGAGTCAGCAATGCTAGATGCTTAAGTCAGTGGGTAGTGGCCGTCAGCTTATCACTGTTATGTGCCGACATCACCATGTGCTCTGACAGGACCTGGCCGCCGGCTTAACCGTGATGCTACAAATGTAGCTCAATGGTTGGTCTTTGTCTAAGCTACCAACGACCTATTCCCGTGACCTTTGCATGGGGGCTTAATTATAATGCAATAATTTTAGTAGCTGTGTGTACGGTTACGAAGTGTCGTAACCGGTTGGCCCTGACTAGTATTAGCACGCAATCTGACTGCATAAAATAAAAATAAAGAATGACAAGAAATTTCCATTAACACAATTGATTAATTAAGTCCCCTGCAGCTATAAAAGCTACGAAACAACAAAGCACAAGTGTAACTGTTCTGTGTGTGGTAGTGTGATTCAACGTACTTGTATCTGGCACGGTTCTTCCTCAATACGACAAGATATTTTAAACACCATTTACAATGAACTAATTGAAAAACCAGAAATACTATAATTCCACATAGAAGCCAGAATTACAAGTCTAATACATGAACACGACCCAAATGCTTTGTTGACTGAACCTGTGACCAAGAGGCATTGTCATTAAAGAAATGTGAAATACTTTTTTTTATACCTCGATATATATTGACGAAATATACACTGTGATCATTGCAACATCTTCCATCTATACATT
Organism: Schistocerca serialis cubense; assembly: GCF_023864345.2. Taxonomy (NCBI): domain Eukaryota; kingdom Metazoa; phylum Arthropoda; class Insecta; order Orthoptera; family Acrididae; genus Schistocerca; species Schistocerca serialis. The sequence goes on along the minus strand of NC_064638.1, from coordinate 1,251,616,371 downwards.
ACACCAACCAAACAGCACCTACTCTCTCACCCAACAGAACAACAACTGCACTCGACATCCTCTGAACTAGTACTGCTCTCGACATCCTTTCAACAAGTACTGCCCACGGCAACCTCTGAACTACTACTGCCTGTGGAGGCGGCGGAATAATAATCTTTGGCGCAATCTCTGGCGCTGTGACTCAGTGTAGCCACCTTTCACCTTCTTACACCACCTTGGACCAACACTGCACAGAAGCAATCCCACACCCCCAGACAACTCAGTACCTTGAAAGAAAGGTGAAGGAAATTGTGGAAATAAACCTTCCAAACGTCACAGACGTTCCAGTGAATGCCCTGGAAGATTTGATATACTGGCGGAAGTAACGCTGTGGGGGCGAATCGTGAGTCGCGTCTGTGAATTTCGATCGGCACAGTGTTTGCCCGCTAAAGTCAAAGGTTCCAGCTTTGCGTCCAGGTCCCACACAGAGTTTTAATCTATCACGAGTGCACATTGCAGTGTAATATTGTCGACGTTCAAACTAAAGCGGCATATGCAGCTGGTACGTTTCAGTACGGTGTACGATCACACGCGATTTGAGCACCGCGATTTTTCTGCGTATACGTATTGCGCAGTGGCGGTGGGGGCGCGTTGGATGCGATGCCGCCGGCAGATATTGCTGTGCGGCGGAGTTTCCGGCTTGAGGGCGGGTCGGCTCCAGACGCAGACCGCGCTCCAGAATTTAATATCGGACGCGTGGCAGGCTTTGCGTTGACGGGACCCCGGCGTACAGGCAGGGGGCTGAGCGCGTGTGTGGGCCGCACACACGGCCGCGCCGTGGCAGGGAAAGAATGGCGCCGAACACTGTGTGTGGAAGCTCTGTAAGACGCGGCCTACATCTCATAACGCACACCGCGCCGTTATCGCGGCGCGTTTAATCAAGCGCCGAGGCTTTATTTGTGGTTTACCGCTGTCAGTCTTTCGTTTCATTTCGGCTTCCTGTTTAATTTCGCATTTCACGTTACTTTAGCTGTCGCACAGGTCTATTCGTCCGTTGTTGCTGCTGCGGTCTTACATTTACATCTAAATCTACATCAAGGATTGAACTTGTTGGTCCGTACCGTCTGGTTTAAGATTGGTCAAGTCATCTCTTCGCTGGTCTTTCTCAAGATCTTTGCCCTCTTTGTTTATATTGTTTTATGGCTTTAGTGATCCTTGCATCTGGCATACAGTCTATATGTTCTCTCAACCTTAACAGATATTGTTTCATTATGTCATTTATGTTTTGCACATTCAGTTCAGCTCGGATGTTGTCATTTCTCTTTTATCCATCAAAGTATACCCAGCCACGTATTTAAGGAAATTTTTTTCATATGATTCAATTCTCTTTTCTTCTCTCTTCTTAAGAGTCCAGTTTTCGCATCCATAGATCCGTGTTGGTATAGCCATAACCTTATAGAACTTCAGCAGAGTGTCTCTGTGCACTTTATTTCCCATTGTTCTGCATGAAGTTTCACAGAAACAGTTAAATTTCTGGGATATATTTTCGTTCCGTCGTTGCAATTACAAACGAAAACACTCTCAAGAATTGTAAAGCAACTGCGGATAATATGACAACACAAATGACGAAATTAAATAGTTAAATAGGTATAGCTCACTTTGTATTTCAGTGTTTGCCCTATATGTAATGTCATATTCTAAATTTTTAAATGCGTTAACTTTTTCTATGACGTGCTCGTCAATTTCAACCTTAACTTGCATGGGCAGCTGTCGTAAGAATGGCACTGATTTTGTCTTTGTGGGATGGAGACGCTCAGATTATATACTCTGACAGTTTCGCTTAAATTAAAGGCAGCTTCTTGTAAGTAGTTTTCATTCTGACTGATAATTACTTGGTGGCCAGTAAAAAGTAATGTACCAACATCCAAATCGTTAGTTTTAAAATGTTTTTCTGTCTGTATCCAAATTCTCCTCACATCATCGATAGACATATTAAAAAGAGAGGGTGAGAGTGTACGTCCTTGTCTAACTCCTCTGTTTATTTCAGCTGTATTGTCTTCTGCCTGCTATTTTTATTTGTGTTTTGTTATTCATATAGAAACCCTGTACAGCTCTTATAATATGAGATGCAATTCCCCTGTATCTTAAACTTGCCCAGAGTTTGTTTCAACTTACTTTTTCAAACGACTTTTCGTAGTCAATGAAGGGCGAAAACTTGTTTCACAGCGTCTGATCAAGTTAATCTGTTACGTTATTCCCCTTTTTTTTTATATCTTTCACAGCACACGACATGAGCTATTCACAGTGCTGTAACGAAACAGCTGTCGTGCTTCATAGTGTCAATAGATAAAAAGAAGAACTGAAGATCCATTGCAGAATCTATAAATTTTGCCAATAACCTTCGTTGTGTCGGCAGAAGTGCCAACACCGTGTTACTAGAGGAGGCCGAAATGCACGCGTTTTAGCTCACGCAGGATGGCGTGAGGAAGGAAGAACTATACTGCCGTGAGGTCTGGAACAGGTCAAGGAATTAGAATTCAGAAAGCGGACGGAATTAGTTTGATACATAACTTTAATCCATTAATGATGAACGTCGCTCGTGACGGTACATGGTTCACAATATTATCAGTTCAGAATACATTCTTGAAGAATATGGCGTCTTGCTAGGTCGTAGCAAATGACATAGCTGAAGGCTATGCTAAACTGTCGTCTCTGCAAATGAGAGCGTATGTAATCAGTGAACCGTCGCTAGCAAAGTCGGCTGTACAACTGGGGCGAGTGCTAGGGAGTGTCTGTCTAGACTAGACCTGCCGTGTGGCGGCGCTCGGCCTGCAATCACTGATAGTGGCGACACGCGGGTCCGACGTATACTAACGGACCGCGGCCGATTTAAAGGCTACCACCTAGCAAGTGTGGTGTCTGCCGGTGACACCACAACCTAGGTACATAATGATAAGAAAATTATAATATCATACTTAAAGGTATGAGTTGCGAGAAGTTTTCATTGATTTGTCAACGATAATGTAGGCGACAATAGGTGGAGTTGGACGATCTGCAGATGCGGTGAAATCCTCTCTTTGTCCATACATGTTTATATTTGAGAAAATAATATCTGCTTTGGCAGATTTTAGGGCTACATTTATCAGAGTAATGTGACATGTGTGGCATGTAGATAATGTTTTAAAAATTTCAAATTTCGATGTTTATAGCGGTGTGGGGGGTGGGGAGGGTGGGGGGGGGGGGGTGGGGGGAGGGGGGGAAGGGGAATGAGTGCCTGATAGGTACATGATATCGATCCATTAATCAAAGCACGTATTAAAAAAAGAGTTATAGTTAGGTATATGACCCGTGCACTTCCGTACCGGGGCTCCCTGTTTATTTCGATAGTAGCCAATCTCAGCGAGTGTCTGCGAGCAGTCGCTGCGTACCTGAAAGACGACTTCCCACCATTGGACAGGCAGACAGAGATATGGACGTCCATGGCGTACTCGCGAGTCTTGTCTTGTCGGCGGAACTGTGTATTATTCGGAGAGTCCGCTGCTGCCACAGACGAGTTGACATTCCTTTGGGCTGTACATCGCCTGAAGCAGGCACCCTGGCTAGGGACGTGTGTTGTGGGTAACGAGATACCGTTTGGCATTCAAACTGTCGGCCACCCAGCCACGTGGAGAAAGCACGCTTGGCTTGGGACTCTGTCTCACGTCGGGACTGTGGATATTACGGCGAGTGCCCGTTTGCAGCAACAGAAAGTAATTTTGAATTTTATAAACGATTGTTATGGCCCCGTGCATGCTGGTTGCCTTTCTGATTTGCGAGTGATTTTCCTATGGCTGACCTGGCATACTGTGGGGAGTATATGCACTCGTTTGTTTCTGTTCTGCGCTTTCCCCAGCCACTCTGAGTACGTTTAGCGAACTGCGGCGAACGAGGAGTAATAACTGAATATAGTATGGGCAGTTCTGGCAACGTATTGTCCTACTACTGAGTGCCATGGCTTGTTAGTGTCCGTGCAAGTTCTGCGTTTCTATATTACCTGGGAAACTGCATGCTCGAGAAATTGCTCTAAAACTTGCTTGTGCTCACCAACTTCCCCACTCCTTGGTCCACATTTTTATGGTTAATTAGTAGTGTTAATGCAGTTTGTATGCTGCAGGGGAGCCAAGGATTATTTCATAATTATTACTGTACTGAATACAAGAGGTAGACCGCAAGCGGGACTTGCTGTTTGTACTGTGTGCCTAAGACTGGACCTAAGTGCACGAAAATAATAATAAAATAGAAACAAGACGTACTCCAGTGTACGTTTTAATAGTTTCTATACCACTGGTCTGTTCTAGGCGCTTCAGTCTGGAACCGCACGACCGCTACGGTCGCATGTTCGAATCCTGCCTCGGGCATGGATATGTGTGATGTCCTTAGGTCAGTTCGGTTTAAGTAGTTCTAAGTTCTAGTGGACTGATGACCTGAGATGTTAAGTCGCATAGTGCTCAGAGCCATTTGAACCATTTGAACACCACTGGACGGAGTATCTTGTGTGCTTTGCTACCCTGCTAGCCAGCTAATTTCATGTATGTACTTTACTATAAGTTGTCAACTGTGCTCGCCTCTTCTACTACTATCACACTGCGTGTTTGTCTCCTTCTGCTGCCCTAGGCCGGCCGCGGTGGTCTAGCGGTTCTGGCGCTGCAGTCCAGAACCGCGGGACTGCTACGGTCGCAGGTTCGAATCCTGCCTCGGGCATGGGTGTGTGTGATGTCCTTAGGTTAGTTAGGTTTAAGTAGTTCTAAGTTCTAGGGGACTTATTACCTAAGATGTTGAGTCCCATAGTGCTCAGAGCCATTTGAACCATTTTTTTTTTTTTTTTTTTTTTGCTGCCCTAGTGGACTTAGGCTCATATATTAAGCGTCCATTGATGGCTGTAGATATTTGTTTTCAAGGCCACAAATTTAGTTATTCAAGATTATTATTATTATCATTGCCTGATCTGCAACTCCTTGTCATAAATTGTTAATGTTGTCTTACATTTTATTTCTAGGTGCTGCTTTACTTGTACAACTGTTCTGTGCTTTTAAATTTGGAAAATTTGGCTTAACTGTTTCTGAGTTAGAATTTTGCTTTCAGTACATTGACTCTTCCATTGTTGTTGTTGTTGTTGTTGTTATTGTCTTCAGTCCTGAGACTGGTTTGATGCAGCTCTCCATGCTACTCTATCGTGTGCAAGCTTCTTCATCTCCCGGTACTTACTGCAACTTACAACCTTCTGAATCTGTTTAGTGTATTCATCTCTTGGTCTCCCTCTACGATTTTTACCCTCCACGCTGCCCTCCAAACCTAAATTTGTGATCCCTTGATGCTTCAGAACATGTCCTACCAACCGATCCCTTCTTCTTGTGAAGTTGTGCTACAAACTCCTCCGCAGTTCTATTCAATACATCCTCATTAGTTATGTGATCTACCTATCTAATCTTCAGCATTCGTCTGTAGCACCACATTTCGAAAGCTTCTATTCTCTTCTTGTCCAAACTATTTATCGTCCATGTGTCACTTGTATACATGGCTACACTCCATACAAATACTTTCAGAAACGACTTCCTGACACTTAAATCTATACTCGATGTTCACAAATTTCTCTTCTTGAGAAACGCTTTCCTTGCCATTGCGAGTCTACATTTTATATCCTCTCTACTTCGACCATCATCAGTTATTTTGCTCCCCAAATAGCAAAACTCCTTTACTACTTTAAGTGTCTCATTTCCTAATCTAATTCCCTCAGCATCATCCGACTTAATTCGACTACATTCCATTATCCTCGTATTGCTTTTGTCGATGTTCATCTTATATCCTCCTTTCAAGACACTGTCCATTCCGTTCAACTGCTCTTCCAATTCCTTTGCTGTCTCTGACAGAATTACAATGTCATCGTCGAACTTTAAATTTTTTATTTCTTCTCCATGGATTTTAATACCTACTCCGAATTTTTCTTTTGTTTCCTTTACTGCTTGCTCAATATACAGATTGAATAACATCGGGGACAGGCTACAATCCTGTCTCACTCCCTTCCCAACCGCTGCTTCCCTTTCATGCCCCTCGACTCTTATAACTGCCATCTGGTTTCTGTACAAATTAGAATTTGAAACAGAGTATTCCAGTCAACATTGTCAGGAGTTTTCTCTAAGTGTACAAATTCTAGAAACATAGGTTTTCCTTTCCTTAATCTATTTTCCAAGATAAGTCGTAGGGTCAGTGTTGCCTCACGTGTTCCAACATTTCTGCGGAATCCATTCCATTGTATTTGCTTTAATTTTATCCATTGTTATTAAGATATCGCTTTTTTGAAGAGATAATAAATTGCTGTATACGGAAATACGATTTAATTTTCCCAGTCCCTTACCGTTTCCCAGTCAGCTCCCTACTGCCTCAGAGGCAGCTGGGCAAGGTTACGTTTGAGTGGCATGGTTCTGATTCCGTGTAGTAGCAGGAAGAGTTAGTATTGCTATGTGTCTCTTTGTTTTTATTTCAGACAATTGTGAAAATGTGGACCGTCAGGGATCAGAGAGAAGCCATTTGAATACCCTATTTTAATACACTGAATAGAAATTCAGTTATAGGAGATTTGGAGACGAAAAGCAGCGTGGTTGAGGCGAGTCAGTGTTGGCGATGGACACTGGGCCGCAGGATTACTGCTACAACCGAGAATGCGGGTGAGGTAAGTGATGGATGCTCTACTTGCAGAAACTTCCTGGCATGTGTGCGAGCTGACACTGAGATGTATAGGACAGTGTTCCTGCTCATGCTCAGATATCCAGAATCCGAAACCAGCTGAATCACCTAGGAAATGGATTACTAACCCTGAGTTTAGTGGACTGAGAACATAAAGGGAAATCAGCAACTGAGCAATTATGGGGTAAGGCTATCCATTCACAACACAAAATTAGATTGTTGAATCAGGAGGAAAACGAGGGACGGGAAGAGGGTTCTGCTTCTGGCCAGGTCAATGTGCAGTAAAATTCCGAACTCATAGGGTGGGGTCAGGTAGAAAATTTGGAATAATTTAACAAGTTCCTAGCTAGCTATTTTCTGTACTACAGGGAACCGTGAGCATATCTGTTGATACTAGTGAAAAAGTAATACATTAGTTGTAGCAAACGCTACACTTGCAAGACTGCCTTGCGAGTCACTGACTGATTGATATTCTAGGTTATTTACCCCCTGACTTATGGCAAATTAAGTAGAGAAGTGACAGAAGCCCTTGATGCAGATCAATCATTAAGTCGGCTCTAATGGATACTGGTGCAGAGTGTCTAGCCCATTCTGCAATGACCTTGCGAGTCCATATTTCTGTGGGCTTTAGTAACTTATAAAAAATCTTGGACCAATATACTGAAGATATCCAAGTTGCCATGACGCCGTTGTGCCTTAACGTCTCGGTGTCGGAAGCAAGAAATAACGTGCACTGATGAGCCAAACAAACTGGTAGACCTGCCCAATATCGTATAGAGCCCCCGCGAGCACACAGAAGCGCCTCAACACAACGTAGCATGGACTCGACTAATGTCTGAAGTTCCGGCCAGAGTGGCCGAGCGGTTCAAGGCGCTACAGTCTGGAACAGCACGACCGCGACGGTCGCTGGTTCGAATCCTGCCTCGGGCATGGATGTCCTTAGGTTAGTTAGGATTAAGTAGGTCTAAGTTCTAGGAGACTGATGACCTCAGAAGTCCCATAGTGCTCAGAGCCAATTCTGAAGTAGTACTGAGGGAACTGACACTAAGAATCCTGCAGGGCTGTCCATAAATCCATAAGGGTACGAGGCGTGGAGATCTCTTCTGGACAATTACATTATAAGGCATCCCAGATATGCTCAGTAACGTTCGTGTCTGGGGAGTCTGGTGGCCAGCGGCAGCGTTTAAACTCAGACGAGTATTCCTGGAGCCAATCTGTAGCAATTCTGGACGTTTACGGTGTCGAATTGTCCTGCTGGAACTGTCGAAGTCCGTCGGAATGCCCAATGGACATGAATTGATACAAGTGATCAGACAGGATACGTGTAACCTATAAGAGTCGTCTCTAGACATATCATGGGTTCCAGATCAGTCCAACTGGACACGCCCCATACCATTACAGAGCCTCCACCAGCTTGAACGGTCCTCTGCTGACGTGCAGGTTCCATGGATTCATAAGGTTGTCTCTGTACCCGCACACGTCCATCCGCTCAATACAACTTGAAACGAGGCTCTTCCGACCAGGCAATATGTTTACAATAGTCGACAGTCCAATGCCAGTGTTGACGGGCCCAGGAGAGGCGTACAGCTTTGTGTCCTTTAGTAATCAAGGTACACGATGATGTTTCGTTGAATGGTTCGCACGCTAGCATTTTTTAGTGGCCCAGTATTGAAATCTGCAGAAATTTGTGGAAGGGTTGCTCTTCTGTCACGTTGAACGATTCTCTTCAGTCATCGTTGTCCCACTGTTGCAATATCTTTTTCCGATCGCGGTGATGTCGAAGATCTGATGTTTTACCGGGTTTATGATATTCACGGTAACTCATGGTCGCTAGGGAAATTCCCCACTTCTTTGGTACCTTGGTGATGATGTGTCCAATCGCTCACGCGCCGACTATAACACCACGTCCAAATTCACTTAAATCTTGATAATCTGCCATTGCAGCAACTGTACCCGATCTAACAACTCCGCCAGACACTTGTTTTACATAGGCGTTGCCGACCGCAGCGCCGTCTTCTGCCTGTTTACGTATCTTTGTATTTGAATACCCATGCCTATACCAGTTTTTTTGGCGCTTCAGTATGAGAAGGGATGCACCCTGACGGCTTTTCGTGGGTTCTGTTTTCTAGTAAACCACAAACATTTTCAGAGTTTAGGTTAGGGCTGAGCACTGAAAATGTCCGTTGCTGTGACGAGAAGCATTGTCAGGCGTCATCTGCTTCTAAGTCAAGGTTGGAAATGTCGACCGCTCAGTATAGCCGGCCTAATCCTGGGTCAGACTATGCAAGGACGTGTTTGCGGTGTAGCAAGGAGGGCACTTGGTTCTGGATTGCCTGGTGCCACGAGAGAAATTTCGGCGGAGCAGACACCATACAGGTGCAGGCTGTTGTAGGAGCCTGCGTAAGTTAATCAGACGCCGTGGTAAGGACATGGGTCTTTCACAGGTTGATCTGCCGTACGTGTGCATTACTGTGACGCAGGAACCGGTGTGCCCATTATTGACTCAGCAAGTGATGTGTCACTAGTGGATTCAAAATGGTGCCTTTAAGCTGACTGGTGTGCAGTTGTCATATGTGTCATGTCGAACAGTAAATGGAAAGCCATTATTAAAAAAACTGTATTAAAAAACTAAAAACCCTCATACATTGCGAAAAAAAGCACCTAGTGTTATCCCAGGTTTCGGCGTAGATAACTACACGTTCTTAAGAACAACAATAAAATCCACAAGTGCCTAAGAAGACCTTTGTCAGTGATTAAAAGAACACCATAGCTATACATTTATAAAAGAAAAAGAAGAGGAAAACACAAACAGTACATATGTACAAAGTCAAAACCACAACTTAACTTAATAGTGTAGGCTCCACCTCACACCGGCCTATGTTCGATGGGCCATGACCCGCCGTAAACTGCACTGTTTTGTACACTGTTTTGTCGGAAAGTTTAGCACCATCGTGGGATTCAGGGGCTGACGGCGGATGAAGTCCTGAGGTGCGATTATCTCGAGCGAACTGGATGCGTATTGAATTACGTAGATAGGGTCATCACGTTCGAAGTGGAGCAATCGCCCTTCATTTCTCATTTGGTCACAGAGCAGCGACAGGCTCTGTTGGAGGTCTTAAGATGATATCTGGAAGTGTTGGCCGAGAAGCTGGCTTATGAACAGCAAGATAAAATACAAGATTTTTGTCACCGGTCAGGTTCCAGTTTCACAGCCTCCCTGTCGCTTGTCACCAGCCAAGATAAGGGAACTGAGAAAAATTTTGACCAACTTTTGGCTGAAATAGTAATATCGCCTTCAGAAGACTCTTATGCGTACACAAGCCCTTGGGGAAGTATCCAGTGCAATGGTTCACTATTGGGCCCTCAGACTGGAATCACTACCATTTCCTGATCTGCATAACTGCTTCTCATTATTTTCTAGTGCAATGTGCTTTATTCTATACTCGATCCGAACCAGGAATACCACCAGGTGCCTCCTATGGAGGAGTTTAAGACAATGACAGCGTTTTTCGCAGATCGAAACCTATTTCAGTATAACCGTTTACCATATGGATTGGTTACAGGATTAACCATTCTGTCGCAGGTGTTAGATTCCATACTGGGTCAGCATAAATGTAAACATATCTATGAATAATTGGACGCTTTTGTAATTTGTAGCAATACTTTTAACGAGCATCTGGAGTTACACTTTATAGGGCAAGTGTTTCACAATCTACACGAATGGAGCTGATGGTCAAGCCGCCTTAATTCTAATTGATAAGAATAATGCCAAACATCTGCTAATTTAATAGGAATTGAACGTAAAATTGCATAATCAAGTAAGAAGCATCATTTCGATTGAATGCGGACTGGCGTTATTAAAGGATTCGCCTGGGTGGAAAGGAGGTATGTTTGTTTCTCATATAATGTCCGGCGAAGCTGTTCGTGTGGACCAACGCCATTCATTTGTCCCCCAGACGTAAGTTCTGGCATGGTAATCTTTTTCGTAAGTTCATTCCCAATTTTTCCGAGCTGCCTGCCCACCTTAACCAGTGGTGGTGGAAGGTTAAGCTCGACAGGCACCCTTTGATGCCTCGAAGGCAGCCTTGGCTAGTGCGCCCATTCTGGTGATGCCTGATTTCAAGGATAATTTCTCCTGCAGTAGGACACATCTGATGTAGATGTCGCAGCCATGCTCCTCCAAGAGAAGGGAAAATAGAGGAAGGCATATGCATATGCATCCACGTCTTTATCACCACAGGGGGCTAGTACTCTATGATTCAGAGGCGCTGGTATCGTTATTTGGGTTGTGCACAGAATTTGTGGTAGTGCTTGATTGACAAAGCATTCATTGGGGTGGAATGTATACAAATTCTCCCCTGAATTAATCCCTTGTACAACGTAATCAAATTTTATCGTGATCATTAGCCGTTCTGTTTAGAGGTGAACAACTATGCATTGAAACCGGTATCAGCTAGACTGCATAAGACAGGGAGAATAGCCACGTGGGTTGTGAGGTTCTCCGCCTTCCGTTTTGATGTGCGACATATAGAAGGAGTTGAAGATTTTGTGGATGATATCCTTGGCCGAATGTTTCAGCACAACGACGAAGTAATGGTCTTTCCACAATGTGCCGAAGAACCTGCATGTTTGAGCAGTTCTCAGAGAAATTCCTGAGCTACTTTGGTAAGTTAGAGGAGAAATTGGATGCTGAACCTTGTTTGTAGGTCATAAAGCAACAGCTTAGAGAATGGGAATGAAAATGTGTACTAAGGCTGGAATAAAGCCTGTGTCTCCCTTTCACTAAGTAGATGCTTTAACCAATAAGTGGCTTTAAACAACTGCACAGCGCCAGAGTGATGTAGTTGCTGGAGCACTTGCCTAGTGAGTAGGAGAACCCAGTTTGAAAACTCACCTTGACCCAAATTTGCTTCAGTCTGGATATATACATCATCGATATTTAAGACTTGAAAAATTCTATGGGGCCATGTGGTTTCATTCGATTAGAGGAAAAAGTGGTGTCTGGGTGCTCAACAAGAGGCTGACATGCTATCACAATCACTTCTACGACAAGAAGAACCAAATCTGCCTGCCACTGGAGCTGATCCCTCCAATGTTTAGATAGTTCCATTGTTCCCTATTTGTAGAGCACCTAGGAGTGTTCAAAGCTGTCATGAAGTTTAAGGCCTCCATTATATTAGTTGTCGTGTGTGGAGAGTGCATGAGAGCTCTGCCTAACCGCTACACTTTGGTGGGGAAACGTAGCTCTGATAGAACATACCACCCAACTGACAACGTTTTCATCGGCTACCTAGGTGCCCTACTCCACACTAAATAGAAAAATGGACACTTGTAGTAGTAGTGGATTCCTTTATCCGGTTCGTTTGGCTACTATCAATCAGGTCAGATATCTCTTGTACAATTTTTAACTTATAATTGATGAAGTTATATTTCTATAATGTAACTCGTGAAGTTAGATTATAGATACTCAGCAACTTCCATGACCATTATGCTTCAATGGTGAAGTAGGTATGAAAAATTTCGATTGACATTGCAAGCCATCACTTGGTTTTAAACATAAAAATATGAGTGATGCTAAAAGTTATTATCTTTACGTAAAGGTAAGTATTATCTTCCTAATAAACTTCAAATCGTGAACTACGCCCTTAATTTTTATATATTAAATTAGTGAATTTGCTCATGGCTCCTGCCTTGCCTATCCCTGTGGTCACTTTCAGAACTTATATTAATAATCATTTTCATTAACTTAATAAGTTTAAACCTTGGATTGCTGGTGTACCCATGTACCACCACAATAAAATTTTTAAAAAAATGAATAGTTGGGGAGTATGAATGAGAGTAGTGACATATTTAAGTTTACAAAAAGTAATGAAAATTTTACTTAATTCGTTTGTAACTAAAAGAAATTAACAACACAAAAAATGACAAATACAAATCGAAAGAGGGATAGTGCTTGACTGACAAAGCATTCATTGGGGTGGAATGTATACAAATTCTCCCCTGAATTAATTCCTTGTACAACGTAATCTGATTTTGTTTACATGAATACACTGTGAGGCCCAACTCTATTCAAACGGAATCAACTATGACCAAGTATATCACAAACTCTGATTCACCAGAGAACATGGAACTGTGAATCTCATTTGAAAATCCTACTCCAGTGCTGCAGTATTTTTACCCTTTCACCCTGATACCGAAGGCGGTAGAAAACGGCGCGCTGTGGGCAAGGAGCGGCACCTGCAATGTTTTGACACGTCCACGAAAATTTGCAAACTACATGGACTGGTATTCCGATTATTAGAAAGGAGGAAATTTCCTATCAGAGCCCTGAAATCCCGGCAGATTTCAGTGTGAGGTGCCGCCATTCTTTGGTCTGGCCAAACCAATTTGACTCACAGGCACAATGGTGCGTGCTGGAATTATCAAATGCCAGACAGCCTAGTCAGGACGAATACGTTCACCCTCATGACACACGATATGTCTGGGACGGTATGCCGTTCCACTGTTGGTACACTTGGATACTGCTACTGGCTATTAGTCCACCACAGTGTACAGACCATAAGTCTCACCCACTGGGGAAAGAACTGATTTTCTTCAACAGGGGAGGATCAAAATTGAAGAAGGCAAAGAAACACGACCACTTTCCACCAAGCCTCGGTACGGACCTGAATTAGCAAAAACGAAACAGCTCTCACATTGTACAAACCAATCGAACTATCCTCTACCCAATGAATATTCCCTCTTGACTGTTCCGTTGGCCTGCTAGCCAATCCAAATGCAGCACTGGGGTTCCCAAGCTGAGGGAGCAAGCCCCCCACTTTGCACATCCTGAGAGAAGCCAATCATCGGCTCAAAATCTCCCTTGTCCCAAAAGAGAAGATTTTTAGTTCTCACGGTAACCATGGCCATGTTATTGGCAAAAAAAAAAAAAAAAAAAAAAAAAAAAAAAAAAAAAAAAAAAAAAAAAAAAAAAAAAAGAAAGAAAAAAAAAAAAGCATCTACTTAGATGAGACCACAGCCCCTCATACGAGTATTGGAGCTTTAATAGTGGCAACTATTTGTTTACAGGTCGTAAAAAATAGATACGTGTTTCAAAGTTTTACTGACCTTCAAAGTAGCCACCATCATTGTGTACAACCCGTAGCCAGTGATGTGGAAGTCGTAGAATACTCTTAGCAGTGAATGTTGTGTTGACAGTTCGAGCGGCGCGATCTATTGCCAAACGAATTTGTAGCAGTTTTGAAGCCGTGAAGTGTTTCTTCCAGTTTAGAAATCGAGTTGAACTTAATAGGACTTAAGTCAGGGGTGTGGAGCGTAAGATTCGTACATACATAAACGGCTGTCTATACCCCACATACTCTGCTGAGAATGATATTTTACAATTATGTTTCATAAAACAGAACTGAGCTTTTTGTGTGTCCTTTTTCATAGTGTTAAAGTTTACCTATGTCAGGTTGCACTGCAGCTTCCATATATGAATTCAGTTTAAGTTTTGTTGCGTTGACCTGCTCTGTGGACCTCGAGTTAGCGACGCCGCTCCGCGCTGTCATTAGCTGAAGGGTGTCTCCTCTCCGGAGTTCTGCACATCCGGCGACGGAGGCGGATGCCCTTAATGAACCACTGTTAGCTTCAGTTTGGGGTCGGTAATGTGATTTGCCGTCAGTAATAGCCGTGCACCTATCGCAAGCGCAGGTACTGTCATGGTCGGAGTAACATGAGCCGTCTGTGCGAGGCGGACTTCTCCACGTAGCAGATACAGATTTCTTCACAGACGAAGAAGATTCGCATTGTGGGGCGGCGAGTAGGTTACTTCACTGGTTTAAAGTTTTGATGCCGTCTTTAATCACGTGAGCCTGGCATCTAATTTGGTGGTCAGCCGGAAAGCGAAGGGAAACATACTGACCTTAGTTTGCAGTCTGCACGGCCACATTCCGGTCCAGCCCACTGAAAGAAAATTGTCTATTTCCCATTTCTTTGAGGGATCAGGACTGTGACTTCAGTAAAAGTTTAAAGTTCCGATCAAGATTTAATTTAATTAACGTTTCTCACAAACAACACTTAAAATTGCGTTATGTTCAGTTGAAAACAAGTCTTTCTAATCTAACAGCACCTTTAGCAGTTCAGAGGCGACCTCTACGGTAACTTCCTACCAAATTGTTTCTCGCCCTGACTAACATCAATCAATTGAAAGTTCGCAATAAATGTTCAAACGTTAATGCTCGCCATAAAAGTGGAAATAAATTCACCACTTGCCACGCGAAATTGAATTTCACACTGACGGCACACTAATAGTTATTTTTTCGAATTCTAAACGATCCAGGACGGTGTACAGTCCTCGCGAGTTCACTATCCGTTTTCACTGCCAAATACTCCCTTGTCACAGCTCGGCTCTGACGTCATCCGAGGCAGAGCGCGACCAGACGTTTAACTGGCGTGGACCTCAGTGTCTGAGAGCGAAGTGAACCTTCCCACTGCTTCAGGGGCTGTATTTATAAGGTGCCGGTGCGGACTGCCGAGAAAACATCTGTTGCCTCTGTCTATTTGCATACGGCGGCAGTCTACAAATGACCGCTATCTCGGGCACATAATCTTTAATAATATAGTTACCAATTACTTCAGAAACTTCTTAATTTTTGCTGGTATGCAGATAAGCAGTTTGAAAGCACGTAGAATGTTTCAGCTCGCTAGAATGAAAACTTTGCTTAATACACTCCTGGAAATGGAAGAAAGAACACATTGACACCGGTGTGTCAGACCCACCATACTTGCTCCGGACACTGCGAGAGGACTGTACAAGCAATGATCACACGCACGGCACAGCGGACACACCAGGAACCGCGGTGTTGGCCGTCGAATGGCGTTAGCTGCGCAGCATTTGTGCACCGCCGCCGTCAGTGTCAGCCAGTTTGCCGTGGCATACGGAGCTCCATCGCAGACTTGGTAGCATGCCGCGACAGCGTGGACGTGAACCGTATGTGCAGTTGATGGACTTTGAGCGAGGGCGTATAGTGGGCATGCGGGAGGCCGGGTGGACGTACCGACGAATTGCTCAACACGTGAGGCGTGAGGTCTCCACAATACATCGATGTTGTCGCCAGTGGTCGGCGGAAGGTGCACGTGCCCGTCGACCTGGGGCCGGACCGCAGCGACGCACGGATGCACGCCAAGACCGTAGGATCCTACGCAGTGCCGTAGGGGACCGCACCGCCACTTCCCAGCAAATTAGGGACACTGTTGCTCCTGGGGTATCGGCGAGGACCATTCGCAACCGTCTCCATGAAGCTGGGCTACGGTCCCGCACACCGTTTGGCCGTCTTCCGCTCACGCCCCAACATCGTGCAGCCCGCCTCCAGTGGTGTCGCGACAGGCGTGAATGGAGGGACGAATGGAGACGTGTCGTCTTCAGCGATGAGAGTCGCTTCTGCCTTGGTGCCAATGATGGTCGTATGCGTGTTTGGCGCCGTGCAGGTGAGCGCCACAATCAGGACTGCATACGACCGAGGCACACAGGGCCAACACCCGGCATCATGGTGTGGGGAGCGATCTCCTACACTGGCCGTACACCACTGGTGATCGTCGAGGGGACACTGAATAGTGCACGGTACATCCAAACCGTCATCGAACCCATCGTTCTACCATTCCTAGACCGGCAAGGGAACTTGCTGTTCCAACAGGACAATGCACGTCCGCATGTATCCCGTGCCACCCAACGTGCTCTAGAAGGTGTAAGTCAACTACCCTGGCCAGCAAGATCTCCGGATCTGTCCCCCAT
The DNA here is from genome assembly GCF_023864345.2 of Schistocerca serialis cubense. Classification (NCBI taxonomy): domain Eukaryota; kingdom Metazoa; phylum Arthropoda; class Insecta; order Orthoptera; family Acrididae; genus Schistocerca; species Schistocerca serialis. The sequence goes on along the minus strand of NC_064638.1, from coordinate 1,251,599,900 downwards.
TGAGCATGTTTGGGACTGGATGAAGCGTCGTCTCACGCGGTCTGCACGTCCAGCACGAACGCTGGTCCAACTGAGGCGCCAGGTGGAAATGGCATGGCAAGCCGTTCCACAGGACTAAATCCAGCATCTCTACGATCGTCTCCATGGGAGAATAGCAGCCTGCATTGGTGCGAAAGGTGGATATACACTGTAATAGTGCCGAAATTGTGCATGTTCTGTTGCCTGTGTCTATGTGCCTGTGGTTCTGTCAGTGTGATCATGTGATGTATCTGACCCCAGGAATGTGTCAATAAAGTTTCCCCTTCCTGGGACAATGAATTCACGGTGTTCTTATTTCAATTTCCAGGAGTGTAGAATTTATTTAGTGGAACTAACGGTACATTGTTACCTCTGAACCATACCTTCGCTAAGAATTATAGCAGTAGCTATTTATGTTACAAGTCTTAAACTTGGTGTAGCTCTACTATTTGATATATCTGATCATCTGATTTTAAACAAAATCCTCTATCATTAAAATTTCAAGTACTTAATCTACAACACTTAGCTACATTTTAGTTACAAAATTAGTTTTTGTTTAATTACTCAAAACTATAAGAGGTAGATTAACGTGGACTCTCTGTTATTATTTTTGGGGTGTACTGAAGCATAAAACAAATTTTCAAGTTTCTAAGTCCATTATTTAGCGCCTCTGATTTTTCCGAAAAACGTGGATTCTGGCGTTAATTTTTGTTTTATGGTTTTGGAAACCAGCATCACTTATTTATAACTTCTAACTGCACCTTCTGACCAAATTGTGACTTCCTAGCGTCATTATTTAGCGCCTCAGATTTTTTTCTTAAAACAGCATTTTTCCATAAACTATTAAGTTTAGAACATCAAGACTTGGTATTTGGAACATTATTACACTGAAATACAATTTAACAAAGTTTTTTAAACATAAATTTTAATTTTTAATTTCATACTAAATTGTGGTGCAATACTTGTGCGCCACATGCAGACGCGTGTAAGTGACGTGGAGCTACTAGCAGTGAACTGGGTTAAGTCCCGGCGCACTCGCTCGCCTCTGTATCTCACACAGGATACGGCGCTTGGTTTGCCTCAACATCCATATAAAAATTAAAATTAGAAACATGCAACTCCGTTTAACCACTTCTATATGTCATATCATAGCAGGACTGAAAGAGAATCGAAACATTATTTTAATGCATTTTGAGTGTTTCCATTGAATAATGTTAAACGAAATTTTTGTGGTAAACCACATTTAAGAAAGAAAATCTTTTATACACAAAAGCATGCCATTCTTTCACATGATTACATGGCTGACGACACCATAGTACAGGCACAAGGTTATTCAGCTAAGCTGTTCAACTCAGATATTTCCTGTACTGTTTAATATATTATAATTCTGCTTTCACGCAAATGAAATTCCCACTAAGTGACGTGCAGGCATTCTTCACATCAAAAGTTTAATAGAACTGCAAAACAGAGATTTGGAAAATAAAGTCTGTTAAATAATAACTTTGTCACATAAAGTTTGTGTCAAGGTAAACACTAAGATTAACATCAGCAACATAAAAGGAAGATACAAAAGAATGTGGTTACAAAGCTTCCTTAAAATTCCATTTATATCATCAGGTTTTCGAAATGCCCTCGGTTTACTACAATACGCGTTAGCAGTAGCTAGTACAAAAACTTCCGGTAAGACTAAAGCGATCCCCTTGATACCATTACACACACTTCAACAGCACGATGGTTTAAATCCCCTTAGCGTAAAATCAGAGGTGCAACCAGGAAAGAGCAGGGTGAGCGCTTTTCTAGCCACAAGGTAGTAGCGGGCCGGGTTCCCACGGCGCAGGTAACATCTACTCTACATATTTGAAGTGGTGCGTCCCCTAGGACAGTTGGTAGCACTTCGGTAGGAAATTGTGCTTATCTTTTATCCATTAATGTTTTTTTTTTCAATATATAAAGACCAGTTTTGCAGTCTCCAATAATTCCTCATCAAGCAATCGCACTCCACTGCCTGTGATCTTCAACCCCTCCTATCAAGTGTTTAAGGTCGGTTATAGGTGAAGAAGACTGTCAAACTCAACTATCTTATCGATAGAATACGACACAGCTGCTAAATTTGGTTTCAGTGACATTTCCTGCTACCGAATGATGTCTGTTTCTTATATTTAGCTTTTCATGATTTTTAATAATTCTTTGAAGAAAGAACCTGTTGTCCTGATGTTGCATCAGAACCGTGCCGCAGAGTTCCACGCCTCTCCTGCAATCTCGCTGGTTAATCCGCCGGTGGAGTGCCACGAGGTGTAGTTAGAGCAATATCCACGGAATGTGAGCATCACTGGACTGTCTTATTCCAGCGACACTCGCAGTTCTTCGGGAACTAATATGTGCATTATGACCAACAGCCACTATAACATTATTCCACTCGCTCGGCTCGTTGTATGATTGCTGCTTACCTTCTGACCAGTATTCCAGTGCCCTTCTAATAATAACTTTTGACGCATTCACCATCTACATGACCAGGCCCACACCGAAGCCATGGCGAGATAGACTCCAGCGAAGATAACGGACACAAAATGGTTCAAATGGCTCTGAGCACTATGGTACTCAACTGCTGTGGTCATCAGTCCCCTAGAACTTAGAACTACTTAAACCTAACTAACCTAAGGACATCACACACATCCATGCCCGATGCAAGATTCGAACCTGCGACCGTAGCAGTCGCACGGTTCCTGACTGCGCGCCTAGAACCGTGAGATCACCACGGCCGGCCTAACGGACACAGAGGAAGCGCAAAAACCAGCCTAGTTAGGTGAAAAAAACTAGAAAGACGATTTAAGAATGAACCGGCATAGACATGTGAGCTATCCTGCGCCAACTGCTCCTCTCTTCTGCTTGTGAGAAGAAACCTTTCGCTCGACACCCGACTGAAAAGGCACGCTGTTGTGACTGTGTCATTTTGTCCAAGTAGCACGTAAGAAAATGGCTACCACCAACCATGAGTCACTTGTGTTATGTGCCAACAGCGCACATCGTACATACAGCTACTGCTTAGACAGCTAGCTCATGATTAACAATGGAGCTTTTGTTGTTACATAGCTACAGTATTTTTAGATTTTGAAAGGTAGGCCACCGAGTCTTGTAGCAAATAATTTGCTGTTTCCAGAATGAGAGTTTCACTCCACAGTGGAGTGTGCGCTGATATGAAACTTCCTGGCAGATTAAAACTGTGTGCCGGACCGAGACTCGAACTCGGGACCTTTGTCTTTCGCGGGCAAGTGTTCTACCATCTGAGCTATCCAAGCATGACAGACGCCCTGTCCTAACAGCTTTGCTTCTGCCAGTACCTCGTCTCCTACCTTCCAAACTTTACAGAAGCGCTACTGCGAACCTTGCAGAACTAGCACTCCTAAAAGAAACCATATAGCTGAGACATGGCTTAGCCACAGCCTAGGGGATGTTTCCAGAATGAGATATTCACTCTGCAGCGGAGTGTGCGCTAATATGAAACTTCCTGGCAGATTAAAACTGTGTGCCGGACGGAGACTTGGGTAGCTCAGATGGTACAGTTCGGCGCTAGCGGCCGTGCGAAGCGGAGGTCCGATACTTCCGCCTGTGCGGCGTGTGCGAGTGTTTGTTTACTTGTGGACTTAGTCTGCGCGCGGGCTAGTAACAACGATCATGGCGAACAAGTACAGGAAAACTACATTACGATTCAATTTCTGCAAAGACTACGAACGACCAAAGGCTTTAGCAGTGGAACGATTCATTCGAGAGGACGTCAAGATACCGCCAAACGATATTGTCGGAATTCAACTGTCCTTCGTTAGTCCCACGGTCTAGATGGTAAATGACGCGGCGTGTGAGAGAATTCTACAGGCGACAAAAGCAGGTCTCCGATTTTGCCATAGTGACGGGAATGTCGGCACGGTAACTGTAGAACAGGCTGGTCTGGGTGTACGGACAATACGTGTATTTGAGCTGCCATTTGAGCTCCCGGCTGACGAAGTTATCGAGGCTTTTAAGCCGTACGGCACGGTACATGGTCACACAGCAGAACGCTGGACACAATTCGCCACGTACCCCGTTCTTAACGGAGTGCGACAGATCACTATTGATCTTCAGAAACATGTACCGTCCTATCTGACAATTGGTGGTTGTTGGGCGGTGGTGATTTACGATGGTCAACCACGTACATGTTCTGGCTGTGGCCAGGAGGGACACCTCAGGTCGAACTGTATGCAACGGCGGATTACGCAACTGCCTTCAGATGTGCGGGAGCCGTCGCCAGCGATGACAGTACTACCGATCACCTATGCCAAGGCCCTCACTGCGTCCGCTGATGACCGAAAGGACACAGCCCCGGTGGAAGATCAAGATGGCACTCTCCGAAACCTTGTAGCAGAAGTCGGGATGACAGAGGATGCTGCTCCATCGAGCATACAATCTACGGCGACAACATCAGATGAGACCGAACTCCCACCAAGCACACCGATAGTACACGAAGCAGTTCCAGCCACTACGGATGCTGTTCCGTCTGGAACGCACTCTGTGACGACAACATCAGTTTCGACCGAACTCCCGCCAAGTACAACGATGGGACTCGAAACATTTCCAGTTCCTACGGATGCTTTTTTTGTCGGGCAGCAGTGATTTCCTCACATCTCAGGACACGGAAGGAAGATCACGCAAACAGCGTTCCCCGAAAAGGAGGAAACGGCGTCGTCGCACGACATCTCCCAGGGATGAGTCCCCTTGCCCCGACGACGATGTGCCTGTGGACCAAGACGACACAACAGCCTCTACGAAACAGAATGAGGCAATGGAAACTGTTCGATCAGACCCGCAGCGGTCTATCACATTGACGGTACCGGGACGTGGTGATGCTGAAGAGGAATCACAACCAGTTGGCTCTCCAGACGCAGATGCTGTGGCTATGGACACGAATGTATCACTGCCTGCAAAGATGTGGTATGAGGATATTGAGGAGCCGCCGGACGTCTTAAAGAGGTAGCCGGCACTCACGAAGACGGCCTAATAATTGCTGAAGGTGAAAGGAGAGGGGCGAGAGAACATCTTCTAACTCAGCCCCCAGCGCCGATGCAGGGAGATGGTGTTGCGCCTCAACAGAGTGGGATTCAACGCCATGCGAACCGTATTGCGACATTAAATATAAATGACGTGCGCTCACCGGCCAAAATACACCTACTGAAGGAACCGATTTGGGCATCTGATGTGGATATTGCTTTGCTGCAGGCTACCAATCCTATTCGTCACATGGAGATCACAATGGGAGTGGGGTGGCAGTTTACGTGCGAGATGGCTTCCCAGTGGAAAACGTGTGTTATCTTCCGTCGGCCAGGGGAATGGTTTTCACGACGTTTGGGACACGCATCATCAATCTTTATGCACCGTCGGGAAACAATCGGCGGCGGGAAAGGGCGCGATTTTATGCAGAAGACATTGCCCCACTATTACATGGACGTTATGCATGTGTAATAATTGGTGGATATTTCAACTGTGTTCTCAGCCAGAAAGACCAATGGCCGCAAGCAAACATCAGCCAGGAGTTGCGAATCGTTGTCAACGACCTTGTACTTAGTGACACGTGGGAATTTCGACATGGAGATGCACAGGGATACACCTATGTGACAAGTCATTCGGCGAGCAGGTTAGATCGCATTCATATCTCACGGGCTCATGCAAATGATGTCCAGGACGCGGAACGCTGGCCATTGGCACTTCCCGATCACAGCGCTTACATCTGTACGGTGCTTCTTCCCCGTAGAGAGGTGTGCAACAGTAAGGCCCCGTTGAAATTAAACATTCAACATCTACATGATCCTGAATGCCGTCAACGGATCCTTGAGACATGGACGATGTGCGAGCGGAGGGTTGAAAGGTATGCGACGAAGTTTGATTGGTGGCTGACTTGTGCTAAACCGGCGCTTCGCCGTACGTTCATCTCATATAACAGGGAGATGGCAGAATGGCGCCGCCGTACGACCGACTTTTATTTTGCAGCGCTGCGCGACCTGGACGATGGTCCGGCGGGACAGGACATCTGGATCGAACGCAAAAGGATAACAGCTAAACTAGTGGCTTTAGCTCGGAAACATCTTCAGGGAACCATGGTGCGTGCGCCAGATGTCACGAAACGATAATGCACGAGATTCCTTCCATGCACTACGTCGTGAATGAACGAAAGCACCGACGACGCGTTTTGGTACGGGAATTAATTACCCGCGAAGACCGAAGAGTGACGCGTCAAGCGGACATTGTCTCTGCATTCGTCGACCATTACCAACACATCTATCGGGAAGAAACAGCCCCTGTCAATGACCTCGAACGTATAGCCACGTACGTCTTCCGTACACTGACGGTGGAAGTCGCGGGAACCTTACTGGAAGCCATTAGCTGTGAGGAAGCACATGATGCGATCGCAAAGGGTGCGTTGAATCGGTCCACAGGCATTGATGGACTTCCTGCTGAATTTTATCGAGAATTTCGCAACGAAATGGCACCGCGATGGACGGAAATGTACAACGAGATGTTAAATTCCTATGCGCCTATTCCACCGGCTTTTATCGAAGGCCTCTTGGTGCCAGTACATAAACCGAAGCCAGGAATTACGGTCACACATTATCGCCCCATCACCCTGCTTAATGCCGACTATAAGATCTTTGCACGGTTGCTGGCGTCCCGATGTCGTATGTTAATTCGTAGCATTCTCTCTCCAGAACAGACGACACCGGGTGGATCGGTGAATGTGCAAACAGCTACTGGCGAATGCCGTGATGTGATAGCGCTGGCGGAGGAGTCCCGACTTAAAGCGGCGATGGTGGCGGTTGATTTTGACAGTGCTTTTGATAAGGTGCGCCGCAACTATGTGTACGCTGTACGGGAACAAATGGGATTTCCAGACCGTTTTACTGGTCTCATTAGAAGGATTTATGGGGGCGCACAATCCTTGGTACAGGTTAATGGGCGTTTAGCAGGGCCCATTCAAATTCGACGATCCATTCGCCAGGGCTGCCCTTTTTCGATGCTGCTGTTCGCAATAGCGTTGGAACCATTAATTGGGAGGCTAACGAATTCTCTTTCTGGGATGGAACTGCTGGGCTACACCTTCAAATGTCGTGCCTATGCGGAGGACCTCCTGCTGCTCGTTCGTTCTGAGGAAGAGGTGAAGACGGTCCTTGAACTGTTGTTGGACCACAGTGTGACGGCGGGTAGTGCAGTGAACATAAACAAATCGGCGGCAGTGCCGGTTGGAAGGGGCCTTACGCCGGAAGAAATCAGTCCGTTTCCTTATGTGCAACGATTCCGCTATCTCGGCATAGACTTTACCTCATCTGTAAAACATACTGCGGCAGTTAACTACCGACGTATTTTACAGACAACACGTACCATGGTCCGACAACATCTCCTACGGCGCCTTGATCCTTTGCAGCGAGTCGAGTATCTGAACACTTATGTGGTTTCTCGAATGGTGCATATTTCGCAGATCCTGCCACTACAACTCACGCTCGGACGTGGACTTCAATCGGCACTAGGCTATTTTGTGATGATTGGGCCGCCCCTCAATGTGCGATACGCAACGCTCACGCTCCCTACGGACAAGGGGGGACTCGGACTTACGAATGTTCACTGCCGAGCGACGGCGCTCCTTCTAGCCACGATGTGCAAGCAATGGCGTAGCGGGCGTGATTCCCTTACATCCCGCCTACTGGATCTCCTAGTTCCAGCGTCCCTCACACCTCCAGTGGCGGTGGGCAACATTACGCCACATTTTGCGCATGTATCAACATTTATCGTGGAACTTAGTTATATCAGAGACGAGCTTCCGCGCACGAGACCGCCATGCGTGAAGGATTTTTATGTTTGGCTGATACGACGAATAAGTCGTAATGTCATTGAACTCAAACACCCCACGTTGCATTGGTCGAAGATTTGGAGACACGTGCACAAAAAATTCCTTCCTACCTTCGTTCGGGCACTGTGGTTCTCAGTCGCCTGTGGAAAGTTCAACACCAACCAACGGCTCCATGCAATTGGACTAGTGGACACTCCACTATGCCCGAAATGTCGCCAAGTGGATGGCGACCATCACCGATTAACTTGTATCGCGGTGGAGGACGTATGGCTCCTAGGAAGACAGATGGTGGCTTGCTACCTCCGTGTGACCCCGCAACATATTACACCTGATTCCTTCTTACATCCGGAGAGTGACTACTTTCCGGCGACTAAATCACAGTCGATTATCTGGGTCAAAGGTTGGACGATCGCGTACCTCTATGGGGATGCTGCCAAGTCGCGACTTGACTTTTGGTATTTCTTGCAGTAAGCCCACAATGAGGTTCATAGATGGTCACACTATCGGAAAACCTTTGCCAACTATCTTCAGGCAGTCTTCCTCGACCCCCCACGCAGTTGGGATGCGCCGGGTGCAGTCGGTGTGCACATTTGACAGCTGATAATGAACCTCACGCTTCTCTCAGCGCTCGATATGAAATGCACATACTATACCATGAAATGATCTACATGTTCCTTTTAACAGAGTGATCTTTATGGAAAATAAATAAATAAACAAATAAAAACAACATCCCTGTTCCTTTAAATGTGTGATTTGTTTTACAATGAGTTTTTATTTTTTTATTTTATTTTATTTATTTTATTTTATTTTTATTTTATTTATATTATTATTATTTTTTTGCAGAGGATGCATTTCATTAAAGAAATGATGGTAGAGCATTTTCCCGCGAAAGGTAAAGGTCCCGAGTTCGAGTCTCGGTCCGGCACACAGTTTTAATGTCAGGAAGATTCAATTTGCCGTTTAACCGAAAGCTCCCAATTTATGCTGATTTCTCCTATCTGAGGACTAGAGTAAATCCAGATTGCTTCCAGATAGTTGACAGAATCATAACTTAAATGTGGGAAACAGATTCCACGTTTACACAGCATTTCATCTTAATTTCCTATCAATAAAGAAGTATATAAGCGCTCTGTATCTTATTTTGAATTCAGCAGCGCTTTTTAACGAAATATCTACTTTCAAATTACAGCAGAAGGATCTGATGAAGAGCACCGACACAAATTCCCATTTGTAAATGTCGAACTTTTTTCGAATTAAGGGGTACGAGATGCTTATCCAAAACCGAAATAGCTTTGACAATATTTATAACAATTACAATGCACTTTCAGCAAACTAAAGATGTTAAACAACTACTTAAGGTCTAGTATAGGTAAATCAGACGGCTAAATTCAAATATCTTGTGGACAGAATACGGCACAGCTACTGCATCTGATTTCACTGATATTATAAAAGGGTGTGCTGCGCCCAGAGCAAGAAAATAGGAAGTAAAATTATAATAATTCAGTTCTTGGAAAACAAAGTGTTCTCAGCACATAATTATAGTTCTATTTATTTTATTTCGTGTTAATGACCCGTATACTGTTAATAATTTAATAGGACCAAGTGAAATCTGTTCTTCGTTTTACATCAAGGTAAAATCAATGTACAGGAACTGGCACAAACACTAAGACTTTCAATTCTTTTAGAAAGTTTGTATAGTTTGTAATTAATTTACTACACTCACACATTTAATTTGTTCTGTGCAATATATGTCGTCTGTAGAGCTCATTTAAGTAATATTTTTCGATAGCACTTTATTTTTATTAAACCTACCTTACAAATTTAAAAAAAATTATTATATCTGTGTAGAAAAAATGGCAGAAAGGCACAGCTTTGGCAACTACGACAGGAGCACAGGATCATCACAGTACGGCTCTGAATATGACTGCTTTGCACTTCACACTTACGCGCTTCCCAAACGGCTCATAAAACCACTTCCAGACCATTTCTCGACCTTTCTACTCTCGAATGGCGCGTTGGAAAAATGGACACGTAAGTATTTCCGTGCGAGGTCCGATTTCCTTCATTTTATTGCGGTGACCAGATATCCTTATGAAGGTGGGAGTGAACAAAATATTTTCACATTGGGAAAGCAGAGTTGGTGGCAAAGTTCGTGAGAAGATCCAGCTGCAACGATTTCGCTGAACTGTCACTGTTATTGGACACCGTTTGACGGGGTGACTTTCTGCAGGCAACTCAACCGCCTTTTATTTTTCGATCCTTCTGCGTTCTATGTGAACAAGTAACACGTGTAGTTTCTTTCGGTTTGGAAAACATTAATTTTTATCAAATCAGCTAGCACTCGACTCACGTGAAGGACACAAACAGAATAAAAGCCACTTACTCATTTTGGACATATAGACAAACAGAGAACAATAAGCCAGTTTGACCTCAAGCTGTACCACAGATTATTAGAAAAGTGACGGGATAGGAATTATGTATAAATTTGTGTGTCAGCTGCTAAAGAATCGTGTGAGGGTCATCTTTGGCCGTTTATGAAACGACTACGGGAGTTTAGGCCTAGTGAATTGATGGCATTGTGGCAGCTGTTTTCATACAATATCTGTTTTTGTCTGGATGATGTCGATAGATGAGCACTCTAAATAGTTGCCTAATGAGTGCATTAAGAGTATAGCTGGGAGCGTCCATTCGGAATACCTTGTTTTGAACAGTCTGTAGTCATAGAAGGTTCCCGGAAGAATTTTGGCGCACCAAGTAGTCAGTGTTTCTTTGTGAGATGGTGCATCATTCTTGATGAACAGGTAAAATTGATAGAACGGGCGACAACCCTTATCTACCGCATTGTTTGTGTGCGACGTCCCAAGTCAATCTCGTCTCTAAGACCAAGGTGTTTGATTGAGTCATACCAAGTACAGGCCATGTCACGAATTGTCATATGGCAGTTGGGAAGATTGAGCTTCGTGGTGAACAGAATTGCTTGGCTGTTGTTAGGATAATACTTTGTGTGCCATTGCTATCACGGCGGCGCTATACTCTGCTTGCTCCTTACGTTAGGTGACGTATTTCCTTATGTGGGTATGAAATCACGAACTTCCACGTAGACAGCACTCGATTCATGTGCAAAACAGATAAATACAAAGTTCTAATTATTATAATTATTCCTGAACTAGTAACAGAATTTTTAAGACTGAAACAGCGTTGAATTCCTCTCTTTTAGTCAAGTAGTACTAGCAGCTGAAGTGGCAAGAGTTTCATTTGAAAAGATAGTACAAGCCGTTGAAGTGCACTTTCTATCAATCAATCTAAGTTAAAGCGGAGCTACAATACCTTAACCGATTTCGGAGATATTTGAAAAGAATAGTTTAATTGAATCATGCTGTAGTGTCTCATCACACTCATTGTAGGTAAATCAGTGCATTTTGGATAGAGTGATCAAATGTAAATTACTAGATGAAAAACTGAAGGTCTTTCTTTATTACCACCTAATTTACTTATCAAATCAGTAAATAATGTCACTACAAAAGTCCATAATCAATAACTTACCTAGTGATGTGAAATGCTTGAGGGGTAAGAAAATTGTATATGAAATAATTCTGTATAACGTTTCCCTAATCAGCTCCATTTACTCCACGGAATAATTTTTAGTGTAGAAATAACTTTTTTTGAGCACAAAAGGGATGTACATTTACGTCTGTCATTAAATAAGTACTTGTTATTTCCATAGAAATCAATCTTTAAATGATAAGCATGTGAGCATGTACCCGTATTTAGAGTACAGTTATTTTTTAACGATACTGGCTTCATATTGTAACAGTTCTGTTAGATTTCTCACATTGTATTTTATACACGAAACTTACCTTAACTTCGTGTTCTGCCTTACGGCAGGTCTTGTCATGGGGGAAGCCTCGTCAGAGAGGTCCGCTGCATGAGCGTCTAGAGAAGTGATTCCAGTGGTGGTTTCCCGTTGCCTTCCACTGATGATGATGATGAAATGATAATGAGGACAACACAACAGCCAGTTCCTGAGAGGAGAAAATCTCCGACACAACCGGGAATCGAACACGGGCCCCTTGGCGTGACAGACCGCTGCGCTGACCACTCAGCTATCGGGGCGGACGCAAAACGTATCAAATACGGTCCAATATTGCTGCAGGTACAAAGATGGCCACCTTAGAATCCTTTACCGCAGCGGACAAAGGGATAGTGGGGGTGAATGTCGGTAACATTAGGCAAGAAGATTGTTGTCGGCGGAAAACCCAAGAGGCAAATTCAAACACGAACATTTTATCTTAAAAAGCTCTTATTATATTATATTTGTACTACATAAGTGTGTAATGTTTCATTGTAGACAAAGAAGAAAACTACTAAATGTTTGTACTATTCGCAACCACGCAAAGTTTTAAATTATTTAGAAAAATTGGGTGAAGGATGGGCAGTGAGAGCGTTTCTTGGTGGAGGAAGCCTATTGGAGAAAAAGACATGAGAGTGGGTCCTCTGCGACGGACGCAGACACAAGGCCGCCACACGCCGTTGCGTGTGGGCGGCGTGCTACGATACCTCAGCAGCAGCCAGCAGGGGTTCTTCAGCCAGGTCTGGCGGACAAGGGCGCGGCGCACGGCTTCACTTGACGCTGCCGTCGTGGGCGACGTATCCGCCGTCTTTCTGGAGACTCCAGCCACAGTTACGGCGCAACTCAGCTCGTAACTCCTTCGTCTCATGTATTACGTGGCTACCAGCCTCGAAGAAAAAGCCGGCGATCATCTTCTGCGGCACATAAGAGAAGGAACTGCCACCGCCTTGTGAAAGGATCACTGCAGCTTGGAAGACTTGCTGCAAGCACAGTACTAACGTAACGCTATAGTCATAACTCAGAATTGCATTTTCATAAGCTACCAACTCTTCTGAGAGCCAATTGTTCATAAAAGATATTTTAACCAGTCCTTTGTCAACTCCCTAAGTCATCGTAAATTGCTGAATCTGCTCGCAGTGAAAACCTTCATTTAGATACGTTATTACGCAACTATGTGCTGACTTGGCGGAAAATCCTAAGAAATTTTGGTCTTATGTCAAAGCGGTAGGTGGATCAAAACAAAATGTCCAGACACTCTGTGACAAAAATAGTACTGAAACAGAGGATGACAGACTAAGGGCCGAAATACTAAATGTCTTTTTCCTAAGCTGTTTCACAGAGGAAGACTGCACTCTAGTTCCTTCTCTAGATTTTCGCACAGATGACAACATGGTAGATATCGAAATATACGACAGAGGGATAGAGAAACAATTAAAATCGCTCAAAAGAGGAAAGGCCACTGGACCTGATGGGATACCAGTTCTGTTTTACACAGAGTACGCGAAGGAACTTGCCCCCCTTCTTGCAGCGGTGTGCCGTAGGTCTTTAGAAGAGCGTAGCGTTCCAAAAGATTGGAAAAGGGCACAGGACATCCCCGTCTTCGTGCAGGGACGTCGAACAGATGTGCAGAACTATAGACCTATATCTCTAACGTCGATCAGTTGTAGAATTTTGGAACACGTATTATGTTCGAGTATAATGACTTTTCTGGAGACTAGAAATCTACTCTGTAGGAATCAGCATGGGTTTCGAAAAAGACGATCGTGTGAAACCCAGCTCGCGCTATTCGTCCACGAGACTCAGAGGGCCATAGACACGGGTTCACAGGTAGATGCCGTGTTTCTTGACTTCCGCAAGGCGTTCCATACAGTTCCCCACAGTCGTTTAATGAACAAAGTAAGAGCATATGGACTATCGGACCAATTGTGTGATTGGATTGAAGAGTTCCTAGATAAGAGAACGCAGCATGTCATTCTCAATGGAGAGACGTCTTCCGAAGTAAGAGTGATTTCAGGTGTGCCGCAGGGGAGTGTCGTAGGACCGTTGCTACTCACAGTATACATAAATGACCTTGTGGGTGATATCGGTAGTTCACTGAGGCTTTTTGCGGATGATGCTGTGGTATATCGAGAGGTTGTAACAATGGAAAATTGTACTGAAATGCAGGAGGATCTGCAGCGAATTGACGCATGGTGCAGGGAAGCAAATTGAATCTCAATGTAGACAAGTGTAATGTACTGCGAATACACAGAAAGAAAGATCCCTTATCATTTAGCTACAAAATAGCAGGTCAGCAACTGGAAGCAGTTAATTCCATAAATTATCTGGGAGTACGGATTAGGAATGATTTAAAATGGAATGATCGTATAAACTTGATCATCGGTAAAGCAGATGCCAGACTGAGATTCATTGGAAGAATCCTAAGGAAATGCAATCCGAAAACAAAGGAAGTAGGTTACAGTACGCTTGTTCGCCCACTCCCTGAATACTGCTCAGCAGTGTGGGATCAGTACCAGGTAGGGTTGATAGAAGAGAGAGAGCAGATCCAACGGAGAGCAGCGCGCTTCGTTACAGGATCATTTAGTAATCGCGAACGCGTTACGAAGTTGATAGATAAACTCCAGTGGAAGACTCTGCAGGAGAGACGCTCAGTAGGTCGGTACGGACTTTTGTTGAAGTTTCGAGAACATACCTTCACCGAGGAGTCAAACAGTATATTGATACCTCATACGTATATCTCGCGAAGAGACCATGAGGATAAAATCAGGGAGATTAGAGCCCACACAGAGGCATACCGACAATCCTTCTTTCTACGAACAATACGAGACTGGAATAGAAGGGAGAACCGATAAGGTACTCAAGTTACCCTCCGCCACACACCGTCAGGTAGCTTGCGGAGTATGGATGTAGTTGTAGATGTAGATGAACTATGCCAGAGCAGGTAGGGAGCTGCCTGGCATCATCTCATCGTAATCATTGCTATGAAAACAACGCAAATAATTTTTTTCCTCTACGTAGAACTGTGACCAGCATAGTTCCGCACAATAGACTTAACTGTCTCAACCAACTTTTTCTTAATTAACTCTTTTACTGTTGCAACTTGTTTCTGATGTGTTAATTTCTAATTTCTTTCAATGGCGTCAGAACAGTAAAAAATGAGAAAATTTTATTTTTCGTCTCATTCGTGTGCGCCGGATATTTCTCCTAAGAGTCGTCAGGAGTAGATATCTGCAATTTTGTTTTTCCAGTGTGCATCTGGAGTCAGCAAAAACAACACGTCTTTGATGCGATGCCCTGTGTCGACGGGAAACGACATTTTGTTCCCCGTAACAACAAAATTACTTTTAAAGCGGAATATCACGTACCCATTCGACACAGAGGCCCGAAATTAGTCTAGTGCGATATTAGTTTTAAAGATGTCTTGTAATAGGAACACTAAAACAGTGAGATTAACCAGTATTCCAGCAGATACTGAAGAGCGCTGCCGTATGACGAAGACAGTCAGCGCGGTGCTGGCACTGCTGAGGTGGTTCTCTCTCATAGTATTTGTTGTATACCGTTGCTTGGTACACAACACAGACGTTACAGTGTTTCTTAAATATAATGAATGTAACAAGTCTGATTTTATAGGAATGTGCGACAGCGTTTTCCGCTATTTTCCTATCTGTGAGTCAGCCGAGAACGATACGAATCAAATGTCACATTACAGAATCATAAATTATCTATCAGTCTGCCAAATTATTTTTGAATGTTTTTTGGAGAACTGTTACATACAAGAAAACCAGACTTCCATAATTTGTTTGTCTCTAATTAATAAACCGCAGATATCTTTTCTTAATTATTTGGCCACCAGAGAGTTTGGTCTGTTTAGTTATATGAAAAACATGGTCGCCAGGTATACTGAACTGTGTGAGCAAAACACATAAATGAATATTTATCGATATGAGAGCTCAAAATTTCTCAGTTTTGGTCAGCACAAATTACATTCAGAAGTAAATTAGACAGTTTTGATGTACACTATGTGATCAAAAGCATCCGGACACCTGGCTGAAAATGACTTACTGTAATACTGGAACTCAGTATGGTGTTGGCCCACCCTCATCCTTGATGACAGCTCCCACTCTCGCAGGTATACGTTCAATCAGGTGCTGGAAGGTTTCTTCGGGAATGGCAGCCCATTTTTCACGGTGTGCTGCACTGAGGAGGCGTATCGATGTCGGTCGCTGATGCCTGGCACAAAGCTGGCGTTCCAAAACATCCCAAAGGTGTTTTATTGGATTCAGGTCCGGACTATGTGTAGGCTAGTCCATTACAGGGACGTTATTGTCGTGTAACCACCCTGCCTGCTCTTCAATAGTCGGAAGCCGGAAGGTGCTTAAAACATCAATGCAGGCCTGTGCTGTGATAGTGCCACGCTAAAAAACAAGGGTTGCAAGCCCCCTCCATGAAATACACGACCACACCATAACAGCACCACCTCCGAATTTTACTGTTGGCACTACACACGCTGGCAGATGACGTTCACCATGCATTCCCCATACCCACGGCCTGCCATCAGATCGTAACATTGTGTACCATGATACGTCACTCCACACAACGTTTTTCCCCTGTTAAATCGTCCAATGTTTACGCTCCTTACATCAAGGGAAGCGTCGTTTGGCATTTACTGGCATCATGTGTGGCTTATGAGCAGCTGCTCTACTATGAAATCCAAGTTTTCTCACTTTCCGCGTAACTGTTATAGTACTTAGCGTGGATCCTGACGCAGTTTGGAATTCCTGTATGATGGTCTGGACAGATGTTTGCCTACTACACATTACGACTCTCTTCAACGGGCGGCGGTTCTGTCAGTCAACAGACAAGGTCGGCCTATACGCTTTTGTACTGTACGTATCCCTCCACGTTTCGGCTTCACTATCACATCGGAATCAGTGCACCTAGGGATGCTTAGAAGTGTGGAAATCTCATGTACAGACGTATGACACAAGTGACAGCCAACCATCTGGCCACGGTCGAAGTCCGTGAGTTCCGCAGAGCCCCCAATTCTGCTCTCTCACGATGTCTAATGGCCACTGAGGTCGCTTATATGGAATACCTGGCATTAGGTGGCAGCACAATGCACCTAATATGAAAAGCGTACGTTTTTGGGGATGTCCGGATACTTTTGATGACACAGTGCATCAGTTAGCACCATTTCGGAAAGTTCGTCGTAAGAAAGACATAAAAACGAAATATGGATACCACTAAATCCTACAGACTTTTCCCCAAACTCTTGACCAATTTAAGTATCACTTGATAAAGGCCAGTGTCCTTAGTAGCCCCTAAACAAAAGAGAAGAAACTGATTGAGGAACGATGTAATGCTGAGCAGTGTCTTCAAAAATTCCATACAATCCAAGTCAAATTTAGGATACGAATAAAGCATGTGATTTATATCAGCTTCCGACTCGCATGCAGAAGAACTGTAAATGTCGAGCCGACATAGATGGAGAGGTAATCAGGCGTGGCTGTAGCGGAGTTGAATGACGGCAGAAACAGTTTTTCAGTCCAAATGTGCCCCGTAAACCACGACTTTTTTGGAATTCGGGGTGTAACACCGCATAATAACCATATTTCGTTTATTGGGGAAAGTTCCACACCGCTTTCCATTGACGTTTTCCGTGATTCTTGACCTGACGTAAGTGCGAGGGCTGTTCGTAAAGTAAGGTCCGATCAGTTGCCAAATAGAAACCACAGAGAAAATCAATAATTTTTTATTCGCATCAGTTAGCAACATCTTCCTGATATGTCTCTAAATAGTCGCTTCTCCGACTTAGACACCTGTTGTAGCGTTGTACAAACTTTCCAGTACCATCGTCACAGAAAGCAGCCGCCTGTGCTCTCTAACATTGTTCTACCCTTGTCTGCCTTTCATTGTTTGTGCTAAAATGTTGTCTTCGTAGCCAGCGGCTCATGTGAGCTGTGAAGAAGGAGGGAGCCACTTAAGGGCTGCGTTGTGGGTAATCTGGCACTTCCCATCGAAAACGCCGCAGGAGCGTCTTCATTTCCGCTGCAGAATGCGCTTGAGGATTGTCTTGAAAAAGAAACGCATGGCGTATATGTTTTGTGGGTTGCATAGCTTCAGGGGAAATCTCTCACCAGATCCACATACTTGGCGGGAGACACTGTTGTTTTAGGAATTTCTACGTGATCACTTTGCGCTCTGAACTGAAAACAGCGAGGTGAAGCGATCGACAGACACACTGCCCACACATCTGTGCAATGTTCCATCGAATTTTCACAGTGGTTTCCATTTCGCTCCAGATCGGACATTATTTTCCACATACGCCTTATAGTATGTATACAGTAATTTCAAAGCAATGTCAGTGGCTGCAGATGCCACTTGCTTCGATGATACGACAGTTTTCCATTTCACTAGTTTCCAGGGCGGGAATGCACCCACAGCAAATGGATAGCCTGCACTCCCCGCTTACTGCGAATATATTCTGAAACCACATCCAATATATAAGGTTGGTTGCTTTATTTCGTCTTCGTTGTTGAATATTATTAAGGGCGTTCCGGGAGCTGGACACGATTAACACCTTTGAGAAGCGAGATGAAGATACAGGTCTGAGTGCTTCCAGCATTGCTACAAGCCCGGTCAGCCACGTGTGTCAACGTGACCATTTCCAGAATGGGAAGCTAATCTTATCCTCAGCCAAATCCGTGTTAATGACGAGGGTGCCAGCCAGGCTGGATGTGATTTTAGGTGGTTTCTCACATCCCACTAGGTGCATACTGGGCTGGTTCCAGTGTTCCACCACAGACACACGCTGCGGAGACATCTAGGACACTTTCTCACACTTGCACACAAAAGTCAGTCAACAGGCAGACGGTATGGATGCACTGCTGCTGTCCTTGGTGGTGAGTAGGAAACTAGCGAACTTAACTGCCCGATCTCCTTTAACACTCAAACGGAATCCTATAGTACCACTATCTCCGCTAGACACGAAAAATTAAAAGATGAACTAGAGTACATAGGTGAGCCGTAAAATATAAAACAGCTTACAAAAATTGAAATCAAAAGTAAATAGGAAAGCCACAACCGATAAGAGTCACTGTGTGAGACTTTGCTATATATACCTCATGTAGCGTCACATCAAGAATATATAAAAATGGACCAGAATGCAGATTCGGGTGTCTAGTTAACAATGGATTGTGCAGACAGGCTTATCGCTTGCATTTGAAGCTTGGCAACGAATTGCATCCTATTTGTTTCTGTTTCGTTTGGCAAAAGATCTCCGATAGGGTAAGAGGGAACGTACAAAAAGAAATTTCTTATGAACGAAAGGAAGAGGCACAAGGTTATAGAGAAAGCAAAACAGCATTCTTCCTAAGACAGATTGGAAAATTGGGAAAGTATTGGATTTAGCAAGGAAGAGACCACTCTGAGAATTCTAGAAAGAAAAATATTGCTGACGAAATTGTAGATTCTAAGATCATCTGTGAAGTGGCCAAAAACAGTAAACTTGAGGTATGAGAGCGAGCAATTAAAATTAGTAGAGCACTTACTGCGTAATACAAGACAGTAAATTTGTTTCTGAGGCACAGATTTTGCATGATTTAAATAATACTTTGGAAGAAAAGAAAGCTATAGTTATAAAGGCAGATAAGGGTAACTCAGTAGTGGTAATACACGGTGTTGCTCAGACAAAGAAAAAGGAATTTTTCAGTGATAGTAACATAGAAATGTTGCAAAATATTCTACTAAGAAATTTCAGAAGGCTTGCTTAGTAAAATAATTATTCCCGATTTCCTTTACAAAGTATAAGAAAGATGGAGAAGAAATGACGAATTTCAAGCTCCCTCAATACGTTCTCATAAGTCCATAAAACTAATAATCCGATAGGCCCAGCTGTGAAAATCATGAAGTTAACCACATATAAACTTAAAAGAATTTCAAATACGAAACAGAAAGTAGTGTGAACTTTCAGAGAACACTAGGAGTGAAAAACAGTATAGAGTTGGAGAAAGAAACTAAGGATGTGTATATTGGAGATGGTAAAACTCTAGCACCCCTCCATGTAAAAAAATATATAGCAACGCTCCCAATAAAGTAACTGTTGACATCATTAGATGCAATTTACTAAAGCATGATACGTTAGCACTGCAGAAGCTATTGAGTTGATATGTCTTTTGTAATTTACATTATTTTACAGGTTTTTTAGGTTTTATTAATGTATATTGGCATAGATATTGCTAGGTGTGAGGAATTTTTTGATTGGAACGATGCCAGATATTTTTTTAAACGACTCAAAATGCATATTCTTTGAAAGTTATCCACATATGAAAGACAAAAACATCTATTATAAGCAGTACGTGAACGACATCCTTCTTCTGATAAAATATGATGTCACTGAATTTTCGCAGTTCATAGGTGACACCCATTCGAAAAATATTTTATCACAGAAGTGGAACAGGAAGGTTCTTTTAATTATTTTGATCTCACTGTCACAGAAGACGTGAACAGGCCTAAAATCAAAATTTTTAGGAAGCTGGCATGTACTCATATAATCATTTTCCTCGATGATGGATCTAGTACTTTGCATACCTTTAGCAGCAGAGGAAATACGTGATAAGTTGAATACCTTAAAGCAGATAGCTATATCTTGTGGGTATAGGAACAAGACATGAAGCGTTTATCTAATAAAATAAAGAAAAAAAGATGAGAGGGGTACTTCATTACCGTCAGTAAATACCAGCAAAGTATTTGAACATTAAATCTGTCCGTATGACATTTCTTGGTAAAATATTGCAACAAATCGAGAAGTGTTTCAGAATGTCCAACATCAAATGTGGGTTCCAAGTAAATAATAGAGTAAGACTCATAATTGGACATAAAATAAGAAAGAAAAGTAAGCTTTCGAAGTTGGGAATATATAGAATTGATTGTGATCAATGCGACTATTAGTACATAGGTCAGACCGGCAGATCTTTTCATGTATTATATAGAGAGCACTTGCTGCTACACAGTGGATCGGCCCTTGGTATGCATTTGTCTGAGAGTGGGCACAAACTGGTTAGATTAGAGAGTGGTATGTGCGTCCGTCGCAGAACAACAAAGGGCCGCAATCTTTATCTCCTGGAGGCATTAGAGATATATACATGTAAGCCTAATAGACTGCTTAATGATCAGATAGATTATGCACCTAGTGTGTATTTTGATCTGATTGACAACTTTATGTAAAATTCATTGTTTTGATTTGAGAGCCTTTTCAAATATAAAAAGAACCGCTGTGTGTTTTAGAAATTCTGGTAGTAGCATAATCTCGGAGATTTTTATGTCTTTGTATGAATCACTTTCTTTCTTCTGTGTCTAGCTAGTTCCTGCAATATATGAGGTGCTATAATATACTTTATACAGAATATATCACAAGTATAATTTACCAATGACTTTTCTCCTCTAGCTGACTGCCATTCTCACACCATCCCAAGTCATCCCTTCCAGTAAATCATGAAGTATGATATGCAGAATATCATCTACTAGCTTCTCACCAACACTCAGGTGTATGGTAACATTACTGCTCTCAGTACTAACAAAAGGAAGAAGATCAGTTACGATTTTCCACCCATCTGAAGCATTACGATTTTCCACCCATCTGGAGCAACTGATACACATTTTTTTTTATCTTTTAAATGTCCAACCACTGCTGTAACTTGCCCTCTGAGTCTTTCACTGTGGCGTGCTTCTAATAAACTGAGAAGAATTTATTCATTGTTCATAATGATTAATCAGAGATACAGCAGTTCGGAACTCGTCTATAGTCTCTATTTTTATTTACTCTCTCGTTACTTCTAAGTAAGTCAATTTCATCGCTACCTTTGAAAGACTCCAGCACTTATTCTAATTTTTGGGTAGTTGACCCACTGTCTACTACTTGTTCTTGGAACTGTCTTAATCCTTCAACAGGATTAAATTGTTTATTTTATTTACTAATTATTCCTCATCGTATTCCAGACTGACTTTTGATTTTTGATTTTAAATTTTACAGTACTTGTAGGGAAACAGCCTACTCACGCCGTATAAAATTCACATCAGTCTTTCCATTGTGTGCCAGCCTAGTCCGCTGTAACTAGCTCTGACGTCATAAATGTTGTGCAATACTTTAAAAATCAAGTAAATAACCTGAAACGTTTCTAGCATGTCAGGAGTAATACTAAATCAATATGTGTTGAATATCAGTTCAATAACTTTAACCATTTTCGAAATTTGGACGTTTTTCTGTGAAAATCATTGGCACAACAGAAAAGAACTAGAAACTTAAAAATTTATATTTAGATTCCTTTTTCATAATAATTAGGTGAAACAGTATTCTGGATCTCATAAATTAAAAATTTTAGTTGAAATTCATGATTTTCTGGTTTTTGTCTTAAAAATTAAGGAAGCAAGATAGTTTAAGTAGGCGAATAAATAAAGCTAGGATGTTTAAATTCAAGTAGAAGCGAGATCCGCTATAATCATAAAGATGTGAGAAGTTTCAACTGAATAACTATAAAACTATAGCTATAGCGTATCTCCAAAGAGCAAGTTCAGAGCTCATCTACTACGTGTGGTGTAATTAAATTAATTCTCTCGCCCAAAATATTTGACTTAGCCACGTCAGACTTTTATTATGATTACTTACCTGTGTGCTGATTGCACATTTAAATTGAGAGCTTCATCGGCCATCAGAAAAGGAAGTAATGATTTATTCGATAACTTAATGTGGTGCATTACTAGCCCAGCGGCTAGTCGGGAGAGCGGATTTGATCAGGCGTTCCTTTAGCCGTCCGCACCGCGGCTTTATATATAAGAACGCTGTGCGGGAGAGGAAGGCCCCCCCGTTCTCTCCAGACGTTGATTAACGCACCACCTGTGCCGGAAATCGCGTCGCGTAGCGTCGGTATCATTGCTATAAACAGCCTCGGATGACGTAATAAGTTACTCGGGATATGCATAACCATTTTCACGTGCCGCCACGGGACAGACATTCTACCATTATTTAACGTGGCGTTTGATGAACATTATTATCAAATTATGGTGAGCATAACATTTAATTTGAACAGTTATAGTTGCATCAGCGCATTAGACTCTGAACTGCTCTGGTAGTTAGATTGTGTGGATTCTTTTTGGTCTGTGACTTTCAGAATATAGTGAACATTTTAGAGAGAATCGTTTTTGATTATGAATCCCAGACAATCTCCTAATTCCTCAGAGCTATAAGCCGTAGCTATAAATGTATTTCTCAGATGAAGTGGGCACTAGGAATTCTAATTACAGGCTTCACGTTTTGCTAATCACTTTCTGGTTGCCAATATTGTAGTTAGAGAGCCAGTGTTGAGAACGGCAAACAACAGCATTAAATAAGTAATAGGAACATTTTTATAATAATAATTCCACCCGCTGCCCCACATATGTTGCTAATCGGCCGGGAATGCATCTTTTCTACAATACAAAACATTTTAATAACAATGAACTAATTCCACCCTCCGCCCCACAAACTGACTTGTATTCATCCACAACTTCTTCCCTTAACGCACTCTTTTCATCTTCAGTAATCTTAGTTCGTTTACTGACTGTAGTGCTCTTGGGGTCACATTCAACCCTCAACTCCGGTTTCAGCTGCGTGGCAAAGACTTCACATTTATTTGCGAGCTTTTCTTGAGAAACAGAGAACTCATTTTCCTTTTGTCAAACCGTTCCTTCAATTCACAAACGTTAGCCTCCAATTGCCCTTTCATTTGTTTCTCTCATTTCCCTAAAATTTATCTCCCTGTTGCTCTTTCATTCTCCTAAAACGTATTTCCTGTTGTCTTACAGCTTTCATTAATGTATTAAACATTTCTTCTGAGTAGATATAGTCAGACTGTGAAGTAAAACTCTGTGCCTTCAGCTGAGCACTATTGAATTGAATATGAACAGAAGTTAACATTATTCCCCTCAATCACCATTTGTGTCTACTGAAACTGTCAGTTCTGAATGTTCTATAGAAGCATTACTGCAACAAGTCTGCAGTAATGTAGCACTGTCGGTACTTCCACCTGCATTTACTATTTACTGGCTTTCTCCAAGGGTGGATTAGCAAACATGACGAGGAGAATCACCTGAAGCACGCATAAATTAATATCTCCACTGTTGTTCAGTGGCATTTCTGGTAAGGTATTGTTTATTGACAAACTATGCTTGTACACTCTTTTGCTCCTAATTTCTATCTAGTAGCTTCATTCATATCCACACAAAACGGGTTCAATAGCTTCTTCTCGTTTTCGTTTTGGCCTACTTAGGTCTTCAGAGCTAGTTTTGAAATCACACTGGGATTCCATTCCTTCTTAGCCCAGTACGTTATCACGTTCCGATTGTGGGCAAGCTTCTTCTCCACTGTCCGCTTCGGTCTACTTGTTCTATGCTCTTTTTGCTGGTAAGGGACACTGGGGATACCTCATACAGCGTGATCTGCCAGAATTTGGACCGCTGCTGTATGGTTGCTAGTCGAATTTCAAGTTGCCGCAGGTCTGTTTTCACTGTGTTGATCGATTTGCTCTTGGAGGCTTTACCTCTATCTGTTGCGGTGAAGATCCTATTCGTGAATCTGTAGAGGATGATGTGGGTGAAATGTGCATAGAAGGTCAGTCACTTTCCCCTCAGGATTTGGTTATGTCTTCTTGGAAATGATACTGCTCACTGTTGCATCCGATCCTTAAAGTACCAGCTTCTATTATTGGCCCTGGTATTCCCCTTACGAGTTTCTGTTCCTTGAGCTCCCGTTTACTGTGTGGACCATTCCTCTTCATTAAGAGGCATTCGGAGGTATGTAACATGGAGAGTCTTCCTACTGAGTTGTAATGTTCAAGTTTAAGGTTCTTGAAAATGTACTCGGCGATGCAAATGCTGTTAGCACATCTGACACCGGTTGCCAAGTTCTCACTCTCATATGCTAAACTACACTCTCCTAAATACTTGACTGCAGAGACTTTACAAATTTTTGTGCCTTTTGATAGATCTGCAGATATGGCTCTTTTTATGTTAGTTACGAACTCAGTTATTCGTATATTGTGGTACCTCTGGCGGGAGCCACATTCGCCGTCTCACACTGCCAGCTGTCCAGGAGAAAGCTGGCTGGACCCCATGTGGCGAGTGCCTGGGAAGCAGATACTGAAGCAATTCTGCAACCGCACAGGGGTTAAGTGGGAGAACGCTTCGAATGGACACGTTGCGAAGAGCCTGGCGGACAATGAGAAGCATGCCAAAACCTGCAGCCATTAGGATGGAACGTCAAGAATGCACACAGGACAGAATTTGAATTATACATTCAGGCCTGGCAGAAGTCGCTTAACGTGCCTTATAAAAACATGTCGACAATACCAACACCCCACAGGGATTAGAAGAAGCGTACACAAAGCGCGAAGGATTCGCGTAGGGAGACGTGTGAAAGACGTCAGCTTTCGTAAAAAGATGCATAAAAACTTCTTGGTTTACTTGCTGCCTCAAATTTGGATAAAATCCCGAGCTTTCGATGACTACCTCCGTCATCTTTGTCAGGGGTAAAACTTACTGTCGTTGACCAGTGAGGCTTCCGCTTTTAAAAGCAGTGGACGACGGCTTCTCATTGCCTTGAAATAATTTCAACAGAGACTCCAGATATGCACTCAGCAATGCATGGAAGCGTGCAGTTGATAAAGAAAGAGCGCAGATGGAGACTTCTTACATTCCTCGTAGTTCTCCACCTGTTGCGATGGATGGCGCTGCAAGCAACGCTGGATAAAGCGCACATACAAAATATATGGACATAGAGGCCGCCACCTCCGGACGCGCCGTTTTCATCGTGATGTCATCCAGCCAATGAGAAGCCGTCCACTGCCTATAAAAGCAGAAGCCCCACCGGTCCACGTCAGTCAGTTTTACCCCTGACGAAGGTTACGGAGGTAGTCATCGAAAGCTCGGGATTTTATCCAAATTTGACGCGGTAAGTAAACCTAGAACTTTTTGTGCAAGGACTCCGTCGCGAAAGACTACGTAGTCATATTCTTAAAATAGTGGTTTTTTGGACAGTAATGACATTCCTTATAAATCACGGACGCCAGTGGACTCTTAGATGAAGCACATACATTAGTCTGTCCAGGCCTCACCAGAGATTGTTCCTGTCACAACAACTTCCGAATGCAGGAAGACATAGGAAAAAAGTGTCACCAACACTGGTGAATTAGTGAGAGAGACGCCAGTTCCGAGTCACACACCAGCCCATACGAGATATGAATTTCCATCCTGCGTAGAGGGACGTGGTCATGAAATGGCGACCAGCAGTCATTGGGCAGCACTGCAGATTGAGTCCGTCAATCACAACCCCCGAGAGAGAACAAAATTTCGAGCAACTGTTGACCTGAGAGATGGATGGGGAGAGAAGAGGGGAGTCGGTGAGACAACATGGAAGCAAGAGAACATGGGGCTGCTCTTCAACATCTGCCTTCTGAAACCGTGGTATCACAGCTTTGGCCACTCAACCCGCAACGGGCATACAACGCGGAGATCGTACCTGGGCCGCGATTGCTGATGAGGGCAAAGACGTTTCGCCATTCGTGCACCCAGGTTCGTCGTTGAGTACACCATCGCAGGCGCTCCTGTTTGTGATGCAGCGTCAAGGGTAACAGCAGCCATCGTCTCCGAGCTGATAGTCCATGCTGCTGCAAACGTCGTCGAACTGTTCGTGCAGATGGTTGTTGTCCTGCAAACGTCCCCAGCTGTTGACTCAGGGATCGAGACCCGACTGCACGGTTCGTTACAGCCATGCAGATAAGATGCCTGTCATCTCGACTGCTAGTGATACGAGGCCGTTGGGATCCAGCACGGCGTTCCGTATTACCCTCTTGAACCCACCGATTCCATATTCTGCTAACAGTCATTGGATCTCGACCAGCGCGAGCAGGAATGTCGCGATACGATAAACCGCAGTCGCGATAGGCTATAATCCGACCTTTATCAAAGTCGGAAACGTGATGGTACGCATTTCTCCTCCTTACACGAGGCATCACAACAACGTTTCACCAGGCAACGCCGGTCAACTGCAGTTTGTGTATGAGAAATCGGTTGGAAACTTTCCTCATGTCAGCACGTTGTAGGTGTCGCCACCGGTGCTAACCTTGTGTGAATGCACTGAAAAGCTAATGATTTGCATGTCACAGCATCTGCTTCGTGTCTGTTAAATTTCGAGTCTGTAGGACGTCATCTTCGTGGTGTAGCAATTTTAATGCCAGTATTGTAGGAATTCTACGGTTGTTCACCTCTGCTGCACTTCGGTGCAGAACAGTATGTCTTCTAAAGTACATCATATGTTTCCTTCATGAGGCCATTCGTACACGGCATGTGATCGACACTTCTCTGCAACACAACTAAAAAAGGAAAACAAGACACGACGTTTACCCTTCCACAATGGTATGACATATTACATACTAGTCTGACAAAGATCGTTTTCCGAGCGTGCCGCAAATTATTGTTTTTTGATCTTGCAAATCGTTGTGATTCCTTTTTCAGAAAATCTGTTTCAGTGAAACAGAATAAACGTACTGTACTTTTATCTGAAATACTTGAGTTCTCAGTAACATCAAAATGTGTGACATCATCTCCTCATTGCAGTGGTCAAATTGTATACGATCTTTCACTTAAGAAATCTGGTATCCATTTACAATATCGAGTGTGCCCACAGCTTACTGTGACTTAGTACCAGTACAAGCTGCCAAGACCAATGATGTTGCTAAAATGGTCGAATTAATACCTTTAAAACACCTGAATTATTTCAAGATCATTTCCGAGTGACTTTACGACAAAGGAATGCAACCAACACCGTAAGATCCAGAAAGGGAAGCGGATGACACTAGCTGATTTCAAATTTGTTTGTAATACCCATTTACAAACTGCTGTATTGAATCTAATTTTGTTCAGTCGAGTCGGCTTGAATGAGTCAGTGTATAAAGAGGTAAAATATACAGGCAATTTTTATACTGTATAATTTCTCAAAATAGGGCCTTCCTGTTCAGTGCTAAAAGGACATTTACTGGCAGTTCATTTACTGGCAGTTTTAAAACTTATTTTAATGAATAAAAGTTGGCCAAATTCAAAAAGTTCTTCTAAATATGTAATTGACGACATACAGCATGACAAGAAAACAAGCCTACTGCAAAATTATACAATTTATAAAGTTCTTGTTGGTTCCCTCAAAATAAATGCTGATGGAATAGTCCCCTTCTTGAATTCAGTACTTCAGTATTGGAGAATATTGGGAAGTATTTCACACTTTTCCCACTTAATGTTGTCATCATTGCTGCCAGGCATTGACAGCAAATACCGCGAATTTTAAGAAACTCAATTTTCAGCAGCCAATAAGACTATACACACAACCAAATATCACAGTTTTCTTGAAAGTCAACAACTACTCAAAAATTTATAAAGTAAGTCAAAATTAATAATCACTCTTAATGAACCCAAAAATTTCTCTTCTTAGATATGTCCTCTAAAATGAAGTCTGTTACACACAAAAATCATTCATAGCACATGTGAAAGAAGTAAATATGTCTGATTACAACCTGAAAATGCACTGGAAAATATTCACGTGGTAAATAAAACCCATCCAAAATTTATGCAGTTTTCTAATACCAAGGGAAACAATTTTCACTAGCACTGGGACAATATGGAACATAAACACCTGAATTTCCACTATCAGACAAGGAAATGATTGAATGTAAGGTGAATGGAATGCAGTCGAATGCTGAGGGAATTAGATCAGGAAATGAGACAGTAAAAGTAGTTGATGAGTTTAGCTATTTTGGCAGCAAAATAACTGTCGACAGTTGTAGTATATCGAAAGGATATAAAATGCACAGTGGCTAGAAAAGCATTTCTGAAGAAGGGGAAGTTGTTAAAATCTGACATAAATTTAATCTCGAGGATGTCTTTTGCGAGTACGAAGATATTTGTGTGAAGCGTAGCTTTGCAAACGTGCGCTATATGCCGTTCAGTTAAGAAGAGAAGAGAAGCTTTTGAAATATGAGGCTAAAGAAGATTGATGAAGATTAGATGAGTAAAGCGAGTAACTAACGAAGAGGTACAGAATTGAATTGGGGAGGGACAATCCGACAAAAAGAATAATCGGTTAATAGGACACTTCCTGAGGCACTCTTAGTCAGTTTGTAGTGAAGGGAAGAGTGGGTGCAATCATTTTGGATGGAGAACTAGGCTTGAAAAGAGCACATAGGTTCAGATGAATGTAGGTTGTAGCTCTTCAGGGATGAAGAGCCTTGCACAGGGTAGACTGGAGTGAAGAGCTGCAGCGAAATGTCTCACGACAACAATGAATGTAAAAGCGTGTTCTTCCATCATCCAGCTCGTCGTTTCAGTAGTACAATGGCTGGTTCGTTTCATACATAACACTTTTTGAAGTTACAGGATGTAATTTGGAACGTCACACGTCTGTAAATGTAAACTTTTCTACAGTGCTGTATATGTTACTTTCTCTGGTAGCTTTTGTATATCTTCGAAGCTCCACTACAGCTTCGTTTCCAACTCGTCATAGTTTCCGTAGTACAACGGCTGGTTTGTTTTCATATAACACACTTTTTGAGGTTATAGTATGTTGTTTGAAACGTCACACGTCTGTAAATGGAAGCTTTTGTGCAGTGCTGTTGTTACTTTCCCTAGTAGCTTTTGTACCCCTTCGCAGCTCTACTACTGCTTCGTTTCCAGAAACACAGAAAGTGCGCCACAGTCGGAATCTGTAAGTCGCCAGCTGCGCTGTTTTGCGGTTAAGTACCGACGTGCGGCTGCCTGACGTGTTTTGTTCCCTGGGGGGCCGATTGTTCTACAGAGGCTACAACAGCCGACAGAAGCGGGTTCTGCACATTCTCATGAATCTGCGACTAATTATGGCGACCGCTGCTGGCGGGCTGCTGTTGAGACGGAGAGGCTAATTTGTCGCTTGTCGGCGGGAACTGCAGAGAACGGCGGGAACAAGGGACAAGGCAAGCGGCGGTGGTAGGGGTTACACGTAGGGATGGAGGGCGTGGTAGACGCTGTACTTCTGAGCGCCCACCGGAAACTGTCGCTGTCACGGCAAACTCTAGCACAGCAATGCTCTGCTTGTCACCGTAAAACACAGTGGCGTTCTTCAAAATATTCCGGACATCTCCCAGAAGACATCGCGCGGAATCGTGTAGCACCACCTCCAACTCTGATAAAGGCCTTTATCGTCGAGAAAGAAGGTTTGTAAGTTTCTGCAGGTGTGCAATATCCACTGATGATTATTGCGAATAACTAATAAAAACATCCCCCACTCAATAATCATTCAAATTATAGTAAGAATTATAACATTTGAAGGTCAAGAATGATGAGGTGTTTCCAAAAGCCGCATAGCTGTATGAAAGTACTTCTCTAGTAACTACCGGTTTCAGTGTAGACAGGCCTTCAAGTTTATCTGTCAATAGTACAGATCATTATTTGAAATTTTATGAAACGGTAGAATTAGAGAGCCATAGATACTGTTGGTATTGAACAAAGAAACGCTGGCAAGTGCTCACAGTTGTTATATTTTCATAATGTAGATGGGCAATTACGGAGTCTCAGTATTTGGGAAGTTATCCTTCTGCAAGAATGTTTATTTCCACGTTTCACTTGCTACAGCTGTTGTCATATTGGAAGACGGATTATGCGAATAGCACAGAAATCAATAGATGTGATGTATATCTACAGACAAAAAAATGATTACAATTTCAGAAACATTGTGTGATTTATTCAAGACAAAAACCTTCACAATTGAGGATGTCAATAAAACGTGGGGCACTTCTGGCTCTTATGCAAGCAGTTATTCTGCTTGGCATTGGCTGACAGTTATTGGATGTCTTAATGAGGGATATCATGCCAAAGTATGTTCAATTACCGCGTTAGATAGGTAGTTAGATAGGTAGTTAGATAGGTGGTTAGAGGGCTCTGCCCATAATGCTCCAAACGTTGTCAATTGGGGAGAAATCTGTCAACCTTTCTGGCCAAGGTGGGTTTTAGCAAGCACAAATAAAAGCAATAGAAATACACGCCGTGTACGGGAGGGCATTATCTTGCTGAAATGTAAGCTCAGAATGGCTTGCCGTGAATGGCAACGAAACAGAGCGTGGAATATCGCCGACATATCGCTGTGCTTTAAGATGCCGCGGACGACAACAAAACTTCATTTAGATATTAATTACAACTGATAACACAAAATCAGCGCTTATTTAAAAGTTGTCAGTTAAATGTGTTAGCAGACGCGACAATTGACAACAGAACCGATAGATGCTTCTGTCAAAAAGGTATAAAAATTGTTCAAACAAAATGTGACGACATTTCGTTGTCATTTACCATGAAAATACTTGCACAAGAATACTAGCTTATTTTTATGTGGACAAACGTCAATTTGTAATTAATGTAATTACTGTAACGGCATGCTTATGACATTTTTATGTAAATAGTGTTGTAATACATTAGTTTATTCCGGGAAGTGGTCGAATCAAATCATTTCTGTACAACGCAAGAACACTGTATTTTTGATGGGGCCGCCTTCAGCCAGTGAAAAAGCAAACAGTAGCGGAACACTACGGGAATCAATGGGAGACAGATTTTTCGAATGAAGAGCTCAAGGGAGCGATTCTGGCCACTTTCATGTTAGTGCTCGAAGAAGACAAGACATGTCTCTGGTAGCGTGCGTGATTTGGAAGTATAGTTAATAGATTATGCACGGTGAAAAGCCGCTGCCATACTTTAATTTGTCAACGGAATTCTTATTTTGAAAAAATCTGAATGTGTTACACAGTACGACATTACCTTTTGTCACTTGATTTATGGAACTGAGGATAAACAGGGTATATGTTACTATTCTTCGAATAGCATGTGAATGAAAATCATCATGATTCACTCAGAACTGTTTTCAGATGGTGAATATTTCTTGTAGTACGATTACGAAATGGACTTAGCTGTCGCGTCTCTTCAATGACTATTTAGTTTGGTAATTTTGCTACCGTCCTCGTAACGTTCTCAACGTAACTTTTCTGTCTGTATTTTAACGGAATGTCGTAGGACCACTTAACGTTTATTTGAGATGTCCTTTCGTGAATAAAGATTATTCAACATAATTCTCTGTCTTCTACATTAGTTACAGACTTTAGAGTAAAACCCTTTTTATTAAATTATTCATTGAACGTTTGTTTGGTATTTGTGAATATTTTATTATCTCGCGATTCTAGCCAAAGCATAAACTCTGACTGCAAGACCACCACTGCAGGTTATTAAATGCAGCAAGCTAGCGGCAGGGCACGAAAACAGATGCGTGCCGCTCGACCCTATGACTACGTCGAGCTATTCCTTTTAAAGAATACCGTACATAGCCCATGTATCTAAAGTACGAGTAATCATAGGTGAAGACGCAACTGGTTTGCTCATAGGAGATGCTGTTTGGAACAGCAAGTACACTCAAGCAGTAACTTATGTACAGTTGCAGTAGGCATCCGCAAACATTTTTCCGTGAAGGCATTGACTGTTTAGTCACACAGTGGGATACTTCCATTAACACTTGTAGCAACTACTTTTGAAATAACAGTTTACATACTTTTTTCCATTTGTCTCAGCTAGTATTAGGGAATACCCTGTCACCAACCACAAGAGGAGATACGAGATTTCAGTTAGGTTACAACATGGTCATGGAGAGATTCTGAAATCAGATATTGGAATTTAAAGTGTATCCAGGGGCAGATATAGAATCAGTTCACAGTTTAATAATGATGATGTGTATGCTTGTAACCTCCCCACAGAAAAATATTAATTAAATAATGAACCATGAACCAAATGTAACCTCTCAACAAAATTAATAATTAAATGAATTTTCCTAATATTGTAACCTCTGAACAAAATTGGCTCCCATTTATAATCTGTGTGCAGAAATGTATTCACATTTAATGTTCCCACAAAATTGTTTCCTCATTTAATGTTAAGTTCGAAACAGAAAAATTCCTAAACACCAAAATAATAAAAAAAATTTAGTAACCTGATAAATTTTATGAGGACAGCAGCGCTGCCCTTCGGCCCTGTATTCTGAATAAAAAAGCACAAATTCTTACCTCAATAAAAAAACTGCAAATATATCTGCTCTTATGTAGAAATTTTTTGACACCGCTTTGTGCAATGCTGGCGTATTTTTTTTTTTATTCTTGGAAGGAATGATCATGCATTGGAAATATTCTTTAAATTGAAATGAATGCTTTTCTTTAAAAAAGTTACTTCATATTGTAAAAATTATTATTGGGGCATTTTTTTTGGAACAAATTAAATTACAATTAACATACATTATTAGATGTGCGCAAGGCTGCTTCTTTACCTTCTACAACAATACTCATCCTCCAGAGTCCTGACCGGAGTCCCGAGCAAAGCAGACAGCCAACACGCGCCGACTCCCACCGACTCACGCAGACTACTCAAGACTACTGTCAACTGACTACTACTGCCGACTCGCGCAGACAAGCGCAGACTAGCGACAAACAACAACTAACGACATACTACTCTCTGGTCAGAGACTCTGTCATGCCTCACCCATCGCCGGCAACGCATACGTCTTACATAACCCTCCACTGGGGAGGCAAAAATTTGGCAGCGATGGTGAGTCAATTGGACTTGCCATTAGCAACAAATTTTTCTTAATTAACTAACTTTACAATCACAGAATATATATATATATATATATATATATATATATATATATATATATATATATATAGGTGCAGAACATGATTTAAAATATAGTGCACATGCACTGATTACAGAACATATCAGGCAATGACAAAATGTATACACAATGAGTACAAAACATATTAACAAATGGCAAAAGTGCACACGCACTGTAGTAGTGAACATATCAGGAAATCACAAATGTATAGGCAATGAGTACAAATCATATTGACAAATGACAAAAGTGCACAAGCACTGTAGTTCAGAACATATCAGCAAATCACAAAATGTATATGCAATGAATACAAATCATGTTAACAAAATGACGAAAGTGCACACGCACTGTAGTACAGAACATATCAGGAAATCACAAAATGTATACATAATGAGTACAAATCATATTAACAAATGGCATAAAGTGCACATGCACTGTAAAACTCTTTAGCATTTTTACAACAAATAAATATATCAAGGAGTGAAATAAAGTGCACACGCACTGTAGAAGTCTTTAGCATTTTTACATAACATATCATGGAGTGAAATAAAGTGCACACGCACTGTATAAGTCTTTAGCATTTTTACCTAACATATTAGGGAGTGAAATAAAGTGCACACGCACTGTATAAGTCTTTAGCATATTTAGGACAACTGATCTTGTTAACAAATGAAATGAAGAGCACACGCACTGTATATGTCTTTATCATTTTACAAGAGTTTAAACGCATTGTATAAGTGTTTACCATTTTACAAGAACTAGGAAAGGAATGGGAAGGATTGCGTCATTTTTGTAGCACTTCAGGTTGCACGCAGCTGCACTGAAAGTCCATATCTTTCTACAGAAGCACAACACCAAGTGAGACAACCTGAAGTTCTTTTCCTTGAAGTATTAATCAGTGTAGCCAAGACACTGAAATGTCGTAATAATATTCCATGTTATCCTTTTGGTAGTACATTAGGTACACCAAACAGTGGGACCATAATAACATTTCCATCGCTCAAGGTGGTGGACAGCATGTCGTGTCAACACCTCGTTCTTGTAAAGTACACCAACGTAGAATTAGTGCAAAAATCAAATATAGTGCTCCATGATCATGAGGATAGACAGGACAAACGGATATTGCAGTAATTTCTGGTAATTAGGTCAGAAGGTGAAGGACATTAAGTCACATACTAGTCTTCATTGAGAATTACACTAGTCTAACAACTGATTTGAGTAATTGGTGGCACTCATCGCCCAGTTACTGAACATTTCTGTACCATGTATGAAGTATTACAGAATAATGTTCATAAATTATCTGTTTACAGAGAACATTGGCACTCATTGGCCAGTTACAAACCATCAGAGGTCATCATTCAAAACAGGAGCTAATGAATGGCATAGTATTAACATAATTCACTTAGTTATAGTAATCATTGGCACTCATTGTCCAGTTACAAAACATATAGCAAGTATTGAATAGTACAAAACATTTTTCATCATTCAAGTGACATAATTCATATTTAAAATAATTATTGGCATTCATTGACCAGTTACAAACCATCAGAAGTCATCATTCAAAATGAGAGTCAATTATTGGCATAGTATTTATAGAGTATAACAAAATATTATTTGCAGAAATTATTGGCATAGTATTTATGCATTATTACAAAATATCATTCACTTTTACTCAGAGCTAATCATTCCAGTGACATAGGACATATTGAAAATGTAACATACTGTAACTATTATTCAAGGTCTGT